>NC_136915.1:184525212-185233261 GCF_949752795.1 Hyperoodon ampullatus
GAGAAAAAGAAAGGGTCTGAGAAACTATTTGAAGAGATTATAGTGGAAAACTTCCCTAACATGGGAAAGGAAATACTCACCCAAGTCCAGGAAGCACAGAGAGTCCCATACAGGATAAAGCCTGGGAAAAACACAACAAGACACATTTAATCAAACTAACAAAAATTAAATTCAAAGAAACAATATTAAAAGCAGCAAGGGAAAAACAAAAAATAACATACAAAGGAATCCCCATAAGGTTATCAGCTTATTTTTCAGTGGAAACTCTGCAGGCCAGAAGGGAGTGGCAGGATATACTTAAAGTGATGAAAGAGAAAAATCTACAACCAAGATTACTCTACCGAGCAAGGATCTCATTCAGATTCAATGGAGAAGTCAAAAGCTTTTCAGATAAGCAAAAGCTAAGAGAATTCAGCACCACCAAACCAGCTTTACCACAAATGCTAAAGAAACTTCTCTAAGTGGGAAACACAAAAGTAGAAAAAGACCCACAAAAACAAACCCAAAACAATTAAGAAAATGGTAATAGGAACATACATATTGATGATAACCTTGAATGTAAATGGATTAAATGCCCCAACCAAAAGACACAGACTGGCTGGATACAAAAACAAGACCCACATATATGCTGTCAACAAGAGACCCACTTCAGACCTAGGGAAACATACAGACTGAAAGTGAAGGGATGGAAAAGATATTCCATGAAAATGGAAATCAAAAGAAAGCTGGAGTAGCAATAGGTATAGTAGCAATACCTATATCACATAAAATAGGCTTTAAAATAAAAACTGTTACAAGAGATAAGGAGGGACACTACATAAGGATCAAAGGATCAATCCAAGAAGAAGATATAACAATTATAAATTGCACCCAACATAGGAGCACCTCAATACATAAGGCAAATTCTAACAACCATGAAAGGAGAAATCGACAGTAACACGATAATATTAGGGGGCTTTAACACCCCACTTACACCAATGGACAAATCATCAAAACAGAAAATAAATAAGAAAACAGAAGCTTTAAATGACACAATAGACCAGGTAGTCTAATTGATATTTATAGAACATTCCACCCAAAAGTGGCAGAATATACTTTCTTCTCAAGTGCACATGGAACATTCTCCAGGATAGATCACATCTTGGGTCACAAATCAAGCCTCAGAAAATCTAAGAAAATTGAAATCATATCAAGCATCTTTTCTGACCACAATGCTATGAGATTGGAAATCAATTACAGGAAAAAACTGTAAAAAACACAAATACATGGATGCTAAACAGCATGCTACTAAATAACCAAGAGATCACTGAAGAAATCGAAGAAGAAATAATAAAATACATAGAAACAAATGACAGTGAAAACACGATGATCCAAAACCTATGGGATGCAGCAAAAGCAGTTCTAAGAGGGAAGTTTATAGCAATACAATCTCACCTCAAGAAACAAGAAAAATCTCAAATAAACAATCTAACCCTACACTTAAAACAACTAGAGAGGGGCTTCCCTGATGGAGCAGTGGTTAAGAATCCACCTGCCAATTCAGGGAACACGGGTTTGAGCCCTGGTCCAGGAAGATCCCACATGCCATGGAGCAACTAAGCCTGTGCACCACAGCTACTGAGCCTGCACTCTAGAGCCCACGAGCCACAACTGCTGAAGCCCATGAGCCACAACTAGTGAAGCCCGTGAGCCACAACTACTGAAGCCTGTGAGCCTAGAGCCCGTGCTCTGCAACAAGAAAAGCCACTGCAATGAGAAGCTCATGCACTGCAATGAAGAGTAGCCCCCGCTTGCCGCAACTAAAGAAAGCCCGCGCTCAACGACAAAGACCCAATGCAGCCAAAAATAAATAAATAAAAATTAAATAAAAAACAACTAGAAAAAGAAGAACAAAGAAAACCCAAAGTCAGTAGAAAGAAAGAAAGAAAGAAATATCAGAGCAGAAATAAATGAAATAGAAATGAAGAAAACAATAGCAAAGATCAATAAAACTAAAAGCTGGTTCTTTCAGAAGATAAACCAAATTGATTAACCCTTAGCCAGATTCACCAAGATAAAAAGGGAGAGGACTCAAATCAATAAAATTAGAAATGAAAAAGGAGAAATCACAACTGACACTGCAGAACCACAAAGGATTATAAGAGACTACTACAAACAACTATATGCCAATAAAATGGACAACCATGAAGAAATGGACAAATTCTTGGAAAGGTACAATATTCCAAGACTGAACCAGGAAGAATTAGAAAATATAAACAGACCTGTCACAAGTAATGAATTTGAAACCATAATTGAAAACCTTCCAATAAACAAAAATCCAGGACCAGATCGCTTCACAGACAAATTCTATCAGACATTTAGAGAAGAGCTAACACCCAACCTCCTCAAAGTCTTCCAAAAAATTACAGAGGGAGAAACACTCCCAATTTCATTCTATGAAGCCACCATCACCCTGATACCAAAACCAGAAAAAGATGTCAAAAAAGAAAATTATAAAATAATATCACTGATGAACATAGAAGCAAAAATCCTGAATAAAATACTAGCAAACAGAATCCAACAGCACATTAAAAGGATCATACACCATGATGAAGTGGGATTTATCCCAGGTATGCAAGGATTCTTCAATATATGCAAATCAATCAATGTGATACACCACATTAACAAATTAAGGAATAAAAACCATATGATCATCTCAATAGATGCAGAAAAAGCTTTTGACAAAATTCAACACCGATTTATGTTAAAAACTCTCCAGAAAATGGGCATAGAGGGAACCTACCTCAACATAATAAAGGCCATATATGACAAACCCACAGCAAGCATCATTCTCGATGGTGAAAAAGTAAAAGCATTTGCACTAGGGTCAGGAACAAGACAGGGATGTCCACTCTTGCCACTCTTATTCAACATAGTTTTGGAAGTCCTAGCCACAGCAATTAGTGAAGAAAAAGAAATAAAAGGAATACAAATTGGAAAAGAAGAAGTAAAACTGCCACTATTAGCCAATTACATGATACTATACATAGAAAATCCTAAAGAGCCACCAGAAAACTACTAGAACTAATCAATGAATTTAGTAAAGTTGCAGGATACAAAATTAATGCACAGAAATCTCTGGCATTCCTATACACCAACAACAAAAAATCAGAAGGGGAAATTAAGGAAACACTTCCATTTACCACTGCAGCAAAAAGAATAAAATACCTAGGAATAAACCTACCTAGAGAGGTGAAAGACTTGTACTCAGAAAACTATAAAACACTGATGAAATAAATCAAAGATGACATAAACAGATGGAGAAATATACCATGTTCTTAGATTTGAAGAATCAATATTGTGAAAATGACTATACTACCCAAAGCAATCTACAGATTCAATGTAATCCCTATCAAACTACCAATGGCATTCTTCACAGAATTAGAGCAAAATATCTTACAATTCATATGGGAACACGAAAGACCCCAATAGCCAAAGCAATCTTGAGAAAGAAAAATGGAGTTGGAGGAATCAGGCTCCCCAACTTCAAACTATACCACAAAGCTACAGTAATCAAGACAGTATGGTACTGGCACAAAACCAGAAATATAGATCAATGGTACAGGACAGAATGCCCAGAGATAAACCCATGCACATATGGGCACCTAATTTACGGCAAAGGAGACAAGAACATACAATGGAGAAAAGATAGCCTCTTCGATAAGTGGTGCTGGGAAAACTAGACAGCTACATGTAAAAGAATGAAATTAGAACACTGCCTAACACCATACAAAAAAATAAACTCCAGATGTATTAGAGACTTAAATTTAAGACCAGACACTATAAAACTTTTAGAGGAAAACATAGGAAAAACACTCTTTGACATAATCCACAGCAAGGTCTTTTTTGACCCACCTCCTAGAGTAACAGGAATAAAAACAAAAATAAACAAATGGGACTTAATCAAACGTAAAAGCTTTTGCACAGCAAAGGAAACCATAAAGAAGACAAAAAGACAACCCTCAGAATGGGAGAAAATATTTGCAAATGAAACAACAGACAAAGGATTAATCTCCAAAACATACAAACAGCTCATGGAGCTCAATATTTAAAAAACAAACAATCCAGTTAAAAAATGGGTGGAAAACCTAAATAGACATTTCACCAAGGAAGACATACAGATGGCCAAGAGGCCCATGAAAAGATGCTCAACATCACTAATTATTAGAGAAATGCAAATCAAAACTACAGTGAGGTATCACCTCACGCTGGTCAGAGTGACCATTATCTAAAAAGCTAGAAAAAATAAATGCTGGAAAGAGTGTGGTGAAAAAGGAACCCTCCTACACTGTTAGTGGGAATGTAAATTGTTACAACCACTATGGAAAACAGTATGGAGGTTCCCTAAAAAACTAAAAACATAATTACCATATGACCCAGCAATCCCAATAGTGGGCATATACCCTGAGAAAGCCATAACTCGAAAAGAGACATGCACCACAGTGTTCATTGCAGCACTATTTACAATAGCTAGGACATGGAAGCAACCTAAATGCCCACTGACAGATGAATGGATAAAGAAGATGTGGTACATATATACAATGGAATATTACTTAGCCATAAAAAGAAACGAAATTGAGTTATTTGTAGTGAGGTGGTATGCTAACACATATATATGGAATCTAAAAAAACAAAATTGGTTCTGAAGAATGTAGGGGCAGGACAGGAATAAAGACGTAGACGTAGAGAATGGACTTGAGGACATGGGTAGGGGGAGGGGGAAGCTGGGGCAAAATGAGATTAGCATCGACATACATACACTACCAAATGTAAAATAAATAGCTAGTGGGAAGCAACCATATAGTACAGGGAGATCTGCTCTGTGCTTTGCGATGACCTAGAGGGGTGGGATAGGGAGGGTAGGAGGGATGCTCAAGAGGGAGGGGATATGGGGACATGCATATGCGTATGGCTGATTCGCTTTGTTGTGCAACAGAAACTTACACGGTATTGTGAAGCAGTTATAATCAATAACCCATGAAAATCTATTTAAAAAAAGGTTCAAAGAATTAAAGGATCCATTGGACTGAGACGTTTAGACTTTGGGGAGAGGTCTGTGCCTTAAACAATGGGTTGGATTCAAACAGAAGGAGAGGAGAGAAACTGACATTTCCTTATTCAGACAAAGAAGCAGGAGGCTGGTTTATAAACATCCAATGACACGTGTCTGCCTCAGGAGGCTGGGAGGGAAATATTTTTCCAATCCGTACCCATTTGCTGGGCTGATACTTTTATTCAAAATGCTCCCAGCAAATGCCTAGCAAAGCTGTCGAGTGAGGGGGTCAGTGGTTTGGGTCTAGGGTCCAGGCATGTGTGGATTAGTGACTGTCTTGGCATTTTCCAAGGTGTGCTTTTGGGAGGTTAGGCATGGTGATGTCTCCCTCAGAGGGGCAGCTCCCCATAGAGTAGCAGGAACAGAGTAAATAACCCAGTGAATGGTGGTTATTATGATCTGAAGTAGATTGATGGAGAGAAAAATCAGTACAAGAAGATATCATTGTGCTCCTATATTGAAAGGGTACTGTCTGGACTCAACCAGAATATTTTTAAAGGAAGAAAAAAAAAAAGAAAAGCTTTCCTCTCTTTATTCCCCCTTCCCTCCCTAACAACTGTTTCCCAGAAGCATGTGCCACTTAACAAATCACATTAGTAACAGAATGGTCTTGTGGCAGTTGACCCAAGAGTCCAGGTGACAGCAGTGGGGAAGGAAAAGGCAGGCTACTGGTTGGGAAAATTAGAATAGGCTTTGTCTCCAAAGCTGACTCGCGATACTAAACTCATTTAACATATCACGTAAAGTTCACAGCATTCAGGTGATGCCTCACTGAGCCAACAACAGTGCTGGGTCCCAACCCATTAGGGGATTAATCTCTAAAACATACAAACAGCTCATGGAGCTCAATATTTAAAAAACAAACAATCCAGTTAAAAAATGGGTGGAAGACCTAAATAGACATTTCACCAAGGAAGACATACAAATAGCCAAGAGGAACATGAAAAGATGTATGTTTTAGAGATTAATCCCAACTCATTAGGTAAGCCTGAGAGGTCTTCACTGGCTTTGGGGAACTGCCTGGGGCCACCTCCCCAGCATTCAAATCTAGAGCACTGACCACAGTCAAGTGGGTGAGGACACAGCCCCCAGGCCTGCCCTTGAGATGCCACAGAGCCGCTTAAAGAACGAGGGGAAGGAAGAGCCAGTCACTCTTCTGAGATTGTCTTCTAGGCTTTCTCTATGTAGGACCTGTGCCACCATCTTTTCTTACCTTATCCTGTGTCATTTCTGATTTACAAAAATCTTAACGTATACCGAAAATTAGCTTCCTAAATATTGCTGTGTACATTAAACCGTGACTAATGTTCTTCCTTTGTGACCGACCATATTCTAGAAATACAATAATAACACGTTTAGGTTGAGCATAGTAAGAGCCTCAGGAGGGCCCACCAATTTGTCCTTTCTGCCCACAAGTACCTGGTCATCGTACCTCATGCCTTGGCATCCTTTTCTTAACAGAGTCATAATTATTTATTAGTGGAATATATGCTTATTATATCCAGAAATTAAAGTTGTGAGGGGCATTGTGCATCCAGGTCCCTGTGACTAGATGGTCACATCTGTTAGAAATAAATCACTTTAAAAAATTATATTAGCCTCACAGACGGTCAAGAAATGGAGGCAGGTGAGGGAGAGGCGACTGGGGCAAGGAAGCTTGATTTTAAATCTTGTGAAATAGAGTGTGGTCAGTCTGCTGTCAGCATATTACAGCCTTCAGACACCAACTCTGTATTTCTGCTCTTTGAACCCCAGGTGGCCAATGAACGGTATGTGCTATTTATTCATTACAAAATAGGCAGGATAAATTGAATGGTTAGATTGGCTGATAAGAATTCTTAGCAAGGAGTGGAATAAAAGATGATAGATGACGCGAGACCCACCCCCCCCCGCAAAAAAAAAAAATTCTTTGGGAAATTCCAGAAAAAATCTGGAGTGATTTTCCTCTTAAATGTATATGGAGTTTCAACTGGAAACAAGAAAATTTAAATGGAAAGATTCTCTTTGGTAAATTTTCTTCCTAAAATGTATTCTCTTTAATTCTCTCATTTGTGTTTCCTTAGAGTTTCTTTCCTTCCTAAGGCAGAAAGACAGTCTTAAATTCTTCCCAATTATTAGTTTCATTAGGATGTTTTGGTGCCTCTTTTTATGATAAGCAATGCCATCTTGCAGACTCTCTATTCATCAAGCTGCAAGTCAGCAAATGAGGAGCCTGTGAGTTTACCTGATGTTGTGAATATTCATTTTTGCAAATATGAATGAACTTAAGCAGGGATTATAAAGCAATCTATCTACATAATTAAAATTCCGTTTAAATATACGTATTAAACATATTAACGTACACATTTTCATTTTGTGGCCAAAGAGTAACGCTTCTACATAGCTGACATTTATTCCTATAAATAATGTTCTCGCTCTCTCTCTCTTATTTCAAAAGGTACATCAGAAGAATAAAC
The DNA here is from genome assembly GCF_949752795.1 of Hyperoodon ampullatus. NCBI lineage: Eukaryota > Metazoa > Chordata > Mammalia > Artiodactyla > Ziphiidae > Hyperoodon > Hyperoodon ampullatus. Next base: position 184,532,761 of record NC_136915.1, read on the forward strand.
TAGAAGAGAGTGAAGTTTCAAGGGTTTTCTTTTGACTGATGCAGTAGTGGCATACCATGCAGTGTTACTAGATTGTATGCCTTGGGATCTATAGAAGCTTGTAGAGGTTCCCAGAAATAAGAAATCCTTACCTCACCTTCAAAGATCCAAAAAGATAGTATTAATGCTCTTTGTTTCCTAACTTTTAAATAACTTAGTAATTCTAATAGTTCAGAAAGATAAAGGTTTCCATCTGACAGCATCTAGAAGAAACGATTCAATTGGGTACACCTCTGAAAGCCAAATATATCATTTTAGAAGTTAGTATTTGTTTCAGCAGTGACTGTTTCTGACTATTTTAGGGTGTGTGGTCTACTGAGTATTTTCATTTTTGAGCCCTCCTGCTGGGTACTTCATGGAAAATGGTCTGACCCTTTTCTTTCCATGAGGAGAGTGCCCTCTGCTGGTTATGTGTACGTGCCACATGCCACTGCTAAGACAAGAAGCCACCTGTGCGTCAAACGGGTGAGCAGTTAAGATGCATCTGAGCATCTTAGGAAGGTTTTTGGAAAATCCTTGCCTCTTCTTGTACTAGAATGATTGCAAGTGTGAAGGTGGCCATAGTTCACATAGTTTTCTTTTTACTGCTGTATTATTGCACCCTGTTGGGGGATACATCTAGGCATTTCATGTGTCCTGCTTTTAAAATGCCCAGATGGTGACTACGTGCTCTGGTTTGAATTGGGCAGGCCTCATCTTTCATGCGCTGTAGTCTGCCTGGTTATCAGAGAGACACGAGACAAGGAAAATTCTTCCATTTTTCAGCTCCTCTTCATCTGTTTCGAGTCACCCACAGTGAATGATGCACTTGCACAATTGTTAAGATGACAGTCACCATGATAACTGAACATCGCTTCCCTGGGATGGGGAGTGCCCTGGGTACCCGGAGCTCCCTGCTTCCCTCCCAGCCCAGTACCTTTCGCGGTGTAACTGATTACTTGCAATCTTGTAAGTAACACGGGAGTGAGAGGCAGTATAAATATTTTATACCTTGCCGAAACCACTTACATTTGCACTGGTCTTCTTCACTCTAGACTTTAAGCTTAACAGAGAATTTAAATCAAATCATTCAACCTGAGACATAGTCAAAAGAACTAATAAAATAAATGTAACAGTGTAACTGGTTAAAATAGCCCAAGTGCATAATAGAGGTTTAGGATGATTTTGTGACATGCACATTTTACAGGGCTTTCGTCTCCAACTATATTCTTCAAAGTGCCATCTGGGCAATGACCATCGGTATCATTTTTATCAGTAATAGTCAGCACTTCCCACTGGGAAATTAGTCAAGGGGATGAGATTTTTTTTTACAAATCATCCTTAAGCATTTATCTTCCAAAAAGCATTGTAGGACTTTGTCCATTACAAGGCCGGGACCTAAATGAGTTCCTTGTTCTTATTTTAGAACTTTATTCATGATAAGCTAGTGATTGGATTCCATTTGATTTTTCAGAGAAGGAAGTGATATTGCTTTGTTTTCCTTCTTAGTAATAGCTTTTCTGAAGGCAGAATGTTAAGATAGTCCAGTTGTCTCCAAACTTTTTAGAATGTGCACTGCTATAAATAACAATTTTGGGAGTACACATCCCCATTATATGTATGTTTACTTATTTATAAATTATAAAATATGTACTAGTGAACAAATATTATTTACACTATGAAAGTAGAAATTTTTTTCTCATAATTTATTTTATTTTATTTTTTAACATCTTTATTGGAATATAATTGCTTTACAATGGTGTGTTAGTTTCTGCTTCATAACAAAGTGAATCAGTTATACATATACACATATCCCCATATCTCTTCCCTCTTGCATCTCCCTCCCTCCCAACCTCCCTATCCCACCCCTCTAGGTGGTCACAAAACACCGAGCTGATCTCCCTGTGCTATGCGGCTGCTTCCCACTAGCTATCTATTTCACATTTGGTAGTGTATACATGTCCATGCCACTCTCTCACTTTGTCCCAGCTTACCCTTCCCCCTCCCCGTATCCTCAAGTCCATTCTCTAGTAGGTCTGCATCTTTATTCCCTTCTTGCCCCTAGGTTCTTCATGACCATTTTTTTGTTTTGTTTTTTAGATTCCATATATATGTGTTAGCATACAGTATTTGTTTTTCTCTTTCTGACTTACTTCACTCTGTGTGACAGACTCTATGTCCATCCACCTCACTACAAATAACTCAATTTCGTTTCTTTATATGGCTTTGTAATATTCCATTGTAGATATGTGCCACATCTTCTTTATCCATTCATCTGTTGATGGACACTTAGGTTGCTTCCATGTACTGGCTACTGTAAATAGTGCTGCAGTGAACATTGTGGTACATGAATCCCTTTGAATTATGGTTTTCTCAGGGTATATGCCCAGTAGTGGGATTGCTGGGTCATATGGTAGTTCTATTTTTAGTTTTTTAAGGAACCTCCATACTGTTTTCCATAGTGGCTGTATCTATTTACATTCCCACCAACAGTGCAAGAGGGTTCCCTTTTCTCCACACCCTCTCCAGCATTAATTGTTTCTAGATTTTTTGATGATGGCCATTCTGACCAGTGTGAGAAGATATCTCATTGTAGTTTTGATTTGCATTTCTCTATTGATTAGTGATGTTGAGCATCCTTTCATGTGTTTGTTGGCAGTCTGTATATCTTCTGTGGAGAGATGTCTATTTAGGTCTTCTGCCCATTTTTGGATTGGGTTGTTTGTTTTTCTGATATTGAGCTGCATGAGCTGCTTGTAAATTTTGGAGATTAATCCTTTGTCAGTTGCTTCATTTGCAAACATTTTCTCCCATTCTGAGGGTTGTCTTTTGGTCTTGTTTATGGTTTCCTTTGCTGTGCAAAAGCTTTGAAGTTTCATTAGGTCCCATTTGTTTATTTTTGTTTTGATTTCCATTTCTCTAGGAGGTGCGTCCAAAAGGATCTTGCTGTGATTTATGTCATAGAGTGTTCTGCCTATGTTTTCCTCTAAGAGTTTGATAGTTTCTGGCCTTACATTTAGGTCTTTAATTCATTTTGAGTTTATTTTTGTGTATGGTGTTAGGGAGTGTTCTAATTTCATTCTTTTACATGTCCCTGTCCAGTTTTCCCAGCACCACTTATTGAAGAGGCTGTCTTTTCTCCACTGTATATTCTTGCCTCCTTTATCAAAGATAAGGTGACCATACATGCGTGGGTTTATCTCTGGGCTTTCTATCGTGTTCCATTGATCTATCTTTCTGTTTTTGTGCCAGTACCATACTGTCTTGATTACTGTAGCTTTGTAGTATAGTCTGAAGTCAGGGAGCCTGATTCTTCCAGCTCCCTTTTTCTTTCTCAAGATTGCTTTGGCTATTCGGGGTCTTTTGTGTTTCCATACAAATTGTGAAATTTTTTGTTCTAGTTCTGTGAAAAATGCCAGTGGTAGTTTGATAGGGATTGCATTGAATCTGTAGATTGCTTTGGGTAGTAGCGTCATTTTTACAGTGTTGATTCTTCCAATCCACAAACATGGTATATCTGTCCATCTTTTTGTATCATCTTTAATTTCTTTCATCAGTGTCTTATAATTTTCTGCATATAGGTCTTTTGTCTCCTTAGGTAGGTTTATTCCTAGATATTTTATTCTTTTTGTTGCAGTGGTAAATGGGAGTGTTTTCTTAATTTTACTTTCAGAATTTTCATTGAAAGTAGAAATTTTAAAAGCCGTAGACATAGATAAAATCATCAGAATATTAGAATATTTGCTTAATCGGCAAATACCATCATTAGCTAGTACCTCAAGACACAATATACAGTTATTAAACGATTCATTGTTAAAAACTGGATGTCAATCCATTTTCCATGTGGTCTCCTTGACAATATCAAATTTTTTTGTAAATCTCTGGTCAACTATGATTGGATTATCAGTGCTTATATCTCATCCTCTGGCTGGTAAAGAGCTTGTCTCATAAGTAAGAAATATCAAACTGGACTTTTACTTGTTCTTTATTAATTTTGAATTTAAGTATTATATCTGAACCATGGTTTTTCTTTCTTTTAGGAATCTTGAAAGTCACCCATGTTTCCAAGCGTAGTATAGTTAAAACCAGATAATATAATTCATGAACCCACTTAGCAGGGAACCATAAACTATGCTGGAAAAAAAGCATAAATCATGATGTCCTGAAAGCAAATAAATGAGATACATATTTCCAGCTCCTCCACACTGTAAAACTCCCATTCTTCCCTTTCTAGGGACTGATCCAGAACTTCATTTATTCATTCACTTATCCAATCAATATGCCACCTGGGTATGCAGCAATGAATACACTGGACAAAAATTCTTTCTTCTTGAGGCTTTTATTCTAGTGGGGAAAGACAATAAACAGGATAAGTAAGCAATTTAAATATATATATGTATATATATGTGTGTGTGTGTGTGTGTGTGTGTATGTATACAGATAGATAGATAGATATGGTATGATAAGGGCAATGGAAAAAAATAAATCATAGATGAGGGATCAGAGCTTCTGCCCTGGCCTATCAGGGGAGTATTATATTGGCCAAGCATGAGACTGGGAAGAGTGTTGGCCTGTTGGGATAGGGAGGGTGGTATTTAACATAACGAGTCCAGGGAAAGCCTCACAAGAAGGTAACATTAGAGCAGAGATTTGAAGGAGAAAACCATGCATTTAACTGGAAGAAGAATCTTAGTTCAGGAATGAGGATGCATATTCATATTCTGGGCTTCAGAAGTCTGGGTTTGGTCCCTGGGTGTTCCTTTAATTCCCAGAATCCATCGTATGTGTGTTGACCTTCAGCCTAGGATTCCAAAAGGTCAGGTTCAACCACTGACACCCCTTTGACAGGTAAATACTTCGTTGCTTGGGGACTTAAGGCTAAACCACCAGATGAGTTGTGTAATGTAGACATTTTCCCAGTTTCCAGATCTGCTCTTTGGGTCCATAACATTCACATACTGGTAATGAAGTCTTCCTTGAATGCCAGTCCATCCTCTGCCTATCTAACAACCTTCATTTCTTGCCATACACTCTTCCAAAATGTCCTCATGTTCCAGGTAAGCCAGAATAAGACACATTCATTGCAAAATAGAGAGAAGTTCTTTCCAATTACTATATCCAGCTTCAAGCCCAGGAACTCTTAACAATGTTCCATATCTTTCTCTAGTTTTTTTCCTAATCCCATTTTAATAATCTATAGCCCCCAAAATAAATGGTAAGTGTTAACTACCCCAAAACATCATATATAAAATATTGGGCTAAAAGAAGAGAATGCATATTTATATACATGACACAACAAAAAACAAAAGCAGTACAGTCCATAGACTTTATTTCTGTAATAGGTCATGAGACCAGTAGTGATATTTATGACTTCCCTTTCTTATCTCCCTAATGAATTGGGGTTATTTGGCTGATGAGCTCAATCAACCAAACTCATTTCTGAAGGATCTGAGTTTTTGGTGGTCTTGCATCCATAAGCTTGCAGTGATCTTCCGTTAGCCTGGCGAGGTGGTCAAAAAAAGGGAGGGAGCTTTCTGTTTTATCCTATCAATCACCCCAGCCACTGTTTTTTTTGTTTTTTGTTTTTTTTGCCTCATTGCCTAGTGGCAGAAGGTAATCCAAATGACGAGGCAACAATTTTCTAACTTCAATTCAGTGAAACGATTATAGAAGCATTTCTCTTCCAAATTAGCAGATTCCAGAGTCTCAGTTACAGTAAATAAAACGTTTGCAAATTGATCTTTAGTCTTATTATATTTGAAAGGATGCCTCCCTTCCCTGCTTTTCTACCCTCAGTCTTCTAGGATTTCTGCATCATATATGAAGGTCAAATGGTTAACTGTCAATTCTCGTCTGACTCCAAGACTCTAGGAATTTTAAATTTGTTTTCATTTGCTTAAATCTTGCATTGAATGATACTGTGCTACTCTTCTATCCAATATACTTAGTACACTTCCTACCTATTGATATTTAAAGCCCATCCTGTCTGTGGAGTTTTTTGTGACTGCTTAATTTAAGCCCATGATGACTTCTTACATGTATACCTTTAGTGCTAGTTTCCATGTGTTTTTACAGTGCTTTCACATGTGTGAGTCTTGCATTCCTAATGGTTTGCAGTTCCAGAAATCCAAGATTTGCCTGCTTTGCACCTCTTTTCCACTCCCTTTAGTGCCTAGCACCATGCCAGAAAAGAGTAGCTGTTAAATCAATATTTGACTGTGGATTTGACTCTCAGACCATAAACCAATCTCAGCATTTTTCTTTGCTGAGATTTTTTTAAACAAAGCATAAAATCAAATTTATAAATAAATCAACTATACTTCAATTATAAATAAATAAACAAATAAACAAGTGCCCTTTGAAATCCCCATACCCCCTCCCCTCCATTGCCTTAGCTGCTTCTATTAGCAAGGGTCTGATTCAGAGCACTTTTATTGAGTACCACTATGTACCAGGCACTTTCAGAAAGGTAATCTGGTGTAATCCTCACAAAAGTCCATGAGAAATAGATTAACTGTTAGAAACCAAGATTCAGAAAAAGTAGGTAATTTGCCAAAGGTCCCTCTAGTATGAGTGACAGAGCTGTAACTTGAACTCCGGTCTTCTACACTGACTGCTTTTTTATTAAAGCACCTCGACTCTCAGAGTTTACCTCATTCCCCAGACATTAGTCACAGGGCTTCTCAGAGAATTTCCTCCTGCACGAAAGACATCATTTTTGGCTTTTTGCTAAGACAAGCCAAGCAAAATGATAGATTATAGAATAATTTTAATAATGCATTCAAAATACCAAACTCACAGCAACACTGTCTATCCTCAGTGAGAAAAATTTTTTTCTGTTTTGTCCAAGGGTCTAATAAAAATGATTATGCAAAATTAAAAACAATCTTTGATTTGCCTAAACAAAAGTAAGAACCACAACTTCTAGCTCTCAGAACCAATAAAAGTTGTTTTTATTTTTAATTAAGTATGCTTAGCTTAAGTACATTTTCTCTTAAGGTGTAATGACTAAACCGTGATCATTTCTTTTTGTTTATTCACTTAAAGTGCAAATAAAAGCAGATAATCAATAGATCATAATCTAAAACTAGAGGATTTACAAGTTAATAAGCTTGAGTCAATAGATATTCCATAACGAAGCCCTCAGTGCTGAACCTGACATAATTTGCTTTGCACTAAGCTGGTTGACTTAATGCTTTAATTTAATTCCAATATTACCCGAAAAATCCAAAGAAAAGGGGAAATTTTAAATCCTATTAAAATGTTTTCAAAACAACAACACAATCATGCCACAACTGCTTCAGTGTGCCACCAACGTCTGCCGAAAACACCTGGGCTTTGACTGTTGATAACAGTTAACCCCTTTGGAGCCTGGCACAAATGAATTGTGGAAGATGGTCTACCTTCACAATATCTTTTCTTAGCCTCAACTGTTATCAATTTTTAGTCTTATAACATCTGCTTCTCCTGACTTGCAGGCAAACTATTAGCGTTGTGTTTATTTGGAAGCAATTTTTCTATTCCTCTTGATTCCTCTTGAGATTATCATTCAGTCTGACATCCCATAAAGCAGAACATTAAACAGGTCAGAGAGCAGAGGATGCCTTTCCTGGGTCCCTGGAAGGAAGAAATGAGACCCGCTCCATATCAAGAAGTAGCATAGGCTGGCTTCCACCTTCCAAAGTCTGGTGGGACTAATGGGGGTACATTCAAGGTTATAAGCCCAGACTCTATATTCAGAAGGCCTCAGCTCAAATCCTGGTTCTGTCCCTTATAATTATATGATCATGGACAATTTGCTTCAACTGTCTTTACATCCATTTCCTTATCTGAAAATGAGGATAAGAGCAGTGTCTATCTCATGAAGTTGTTTTAAGGATTAAACAATGTAATATACTTATGCACTTGGAAAATGCCTGCTGTATAGCAAGCACTCAGTGTTATTAACCCTTGAGAAACTTTTTAGGAAAAGGATGAAAAAGTACACAGAACATATGCTAAGAATAACTTTGAAAACAGCAGCAGCGCTGAATGTAGTGGTCAGATGTGTCTTTCGGCACTGTTTTGTGTGCACAGCCAAAGTCCTAATGTATTCCATTTGTTACCATCCTCACAACATCATCTGTGAGCTCCCAGTCTGGTTTTCATTTTGTGTTATCACTTGTCCCATTGCAGCCAGAGTGGCAGTATGTTTCGGCTGTCCTTTAACTAGACCAGCTTCAGCTTTCTCATCCCATCATTGTCGCCAAGAATAAGTCAGTTCACTTTGCTAAAATAAATGGACCAGAAGTTGTGCACTGGCTTTTTACCATAGAGTACACTTTTCTATTCAGGAAGGATACTCAGAAAACAGAGAACAGAAAGCTCATTGATTTTTATGGCGAATATTTTTTCACATTTCTCCATCTCTCTCTGAAATCACATGCATCTAAGTCTTACCATCAATGTAGGTGGCAGTTGTTACATACTTGTTTCCTGTGCCTGCACGAACTTGATCAATGCCATTCACACTCTTGTCACTTCAGCTGAGCTATGTATGCTGTCGGTACTACACACGTTGAGTTTAATTGCCACTTAAAATGTCTTCAAAAAGATTACACCATGATTTGGCATTAAAATTAAAAGTTATTGTATAAACAGAAAGGCACAGAAGCAGCAGCTTAATATATAATTAAAAAAAAAAAACCTATACCCATGCAAGTCTAAAGGTGTCTTTCCACAAATATAAAACAAAAACTCCAAGTGATAAAAAAGCATTGTATCTTCACTCAATTGGAAGTATTTTTTTCCTTTCTTAGGTATATATAAAATAACAGTGTGTCTTGGATTCCTTCAAATTCAAGGATTCAAAGAAATGAGGTATATTCCATGACGAATTTATTTTACTGAAGTACAGTTGATTCACAATGTTGTGTTAATTTCTGCTGTACAGCAAAGTGATTCATATATATATATATATATATATATATACACACACATTCTTTTTTCATATTCTTTTCCATTGGTTTATCACAGGATATTGAATATAGTTCCCTGTGCTATACAGTAGGACCTTGTTGTTTATCCATTCTATATATAATAGTTTGCACCTGCTAATCCCAAACTCCCAGTCCATCCCTCTCCCACCCCCTCACCCTTGGCAACCACAAGTCTGTTCTCTATGTCTGTGAGTCTATTTCTATTTTGTAGATAAGTTCATTTGTGTTGTATTTTAGATTCCACATATAAGTGATATTATATGATATTTGTGTTTCTCTTTCTGACTTACTTCACTTAGTATGATAATCTCTAGGTCTATCCATGTTGCTGCAATGGCATTATTTCATTCTTTTTTATGGCTCTGTAATATTCCATTGTGTATATATACCACATCTTCTTTATCAATTTATCTGTCAATGGATACTTAGGCTGCTTCCATGTCTTGGCTATTGTAAACAGTGCTGCTATGAACACTGGGGTACATGTATCTTTTCAAATTATAGTATTCTCCAGATATATGCTCAGAAGTGGGATTGCTAGAGCATATTGCAACTCATTTTTTAAGGAACCTCCATACTGTTTTCCATAGTGGTTACACCAGTTTATATTCCCACCAACAGTGCAGGAGGATTCCTTTTCTCCACACCCTCTCCAGCATTTGTTATTTGTAGATCTTTTGGTGATGGTCATTCTGACTGGTGTGAGGTAGTACCTCATTGTCATTTTGATTTGCACTGCTCTAATAATTAGCAATGATGACCATTCTTTCATGTGCCTGTTGGCCATCTGTATGCCTTCTTTGGAGAAATGTTTGTTTAGTTCTTCTGCCCATTATACTATTGGGTTGTTTTGTTGTTGTTGTTGTTATTGAGTTGTATGAGCTGTTTATATATTTTGGAAATTAAGCCCTTACTGGTCACATCGTTTGCAAACATTTTCTCCCATTCTGTGGGTTGTCTTTTCATTTTGTTTATGGTTTCCTTTGCTGTGCAAAAGCTTATAAGTTTGATTAGGTCCCGTTTGTTTACTTTTGCTTTTATTTCTATTGCCTTGGGAAACTGACCTGAGAAAACCTTGGTATGATTTATGTCAGAGAATCATTGTGTTTTGTTTTTTTTTTTTTGGTGTGGCATTGCCTAGATTATCAGTACAATAATGAATGGAGAGAATTCTGTCTTACCTGATTGTTATATTAATGGGAAGATTTCTAAGGCTTTAATGTTAAATATGGGTTGTCCAAAAAGTACGTTTGGGTTTTTTCATAAGCTGTTATGGGAAAACTCGAACGAAATTTTTGGCCAATGCAATATAATTTACTGTATGATTTTAGTAAATGTTTTTTTATCAGACTAAGGATAATTTGTTCCATTTTCACCTGGCTAAGAGGTTTTATCATGAACAGGTGTTGAATTTTGTTAATTCTATTAAGATGATCATATGGAAGTCAACTTTTCTAAGGGCTAAATCCTATACAGTCATGATATCTCTTTTAAATATACTGTTGGACTCTATTTGCTAATATTATGACTTTTTCATCTCATCTCAAGTGATTTTGGTTAACAAAAACACATTTTTCTTGTTATGTTCTTGTCCAATTTTGATATTTTCTTGATGACATGTCATGAGTTTGGTATGTGGCCCAGTTTACCTATTTTCTGGAACCCTTTGTCTATACATAATATCAATTATCGGTTACTTGCATATTTAGTTAAAAGCAATAACAAAAAACTTCACTGGTAAAACTCTCTGGACCTGGACCTTTTTGAAGTAAGGGGCTGATTTAGGGCTTTATTTATTTTTATTTTAAGACTGATTAATATATTTGTGTACATTTGTTTAAGTTCTCCTATTTTTCTCGAATTGCCCACTTTATGTACATTTTCACATTTACTATAATAAAATTGTTCACATTTTCCTATTTCCAAGGATAACCTGGCCCATGAGGACTAAATGAGTATCTGCCATCCTAATACCTAAGACCCTCTGAAAAATATCATTTTGAGTTTATTAACACCAACCTTCCTTTATAAATGTCCCATACTACCTAATAGTATTATTTATTCTTCACTGGAGAAAGGCATTATCTTTTGCAGCTCAGCCCCCAAAGTCAGGGTATGTAAGAACACAAAAACTGTATCATATTCCATGCCCTATAGGTAAAAGCGAAAAATCATGCTCATTATTATATGATCCAGTATATATATATATATATATATATATATATATATATATATATACACACATATATGCACATACATATATATGTAAATACATTTCTAAAGACCAAATAGCTGACATCAATAACAAGGAAGAATTTACTCAATTAGTCAATGCATATTTATCCAGTACCTACTAGGTCTTCACAGCAAACATTTACAAAGGTAGTGTTTATGAATTTAACTTAAAAGATGTAGTTACATTCATAAGATGCTATGCCATTTTTCAAAATATCATTCTCCATATATTCTCCCTATAAGCCAGGGTACTATGCACTAAAAATACCTTGTGAGTTATTCTGTGCTTTAGACTCAACCTTTTATTTATGCATAGCTTCCAGAATATTTATTGAATATCTTATGCATAGAAACATCTCTTAGATGCTTAGGATAATAATAAAATCTAGCACTTATTAAATTCCTACTGCATATCAGAAACTGTTCTACAAGTTAACTCACTAAAATTTACAAACTGAAAAAGATAGGTACTATTACTATTCCTTTTTTACATATGAAGAAACCAGAGTAAAGCAAGTTTAGGAAACAGTCCTGACGCAAAACGTTTTGTTCACTTTGCAGTGGGAAGACAAACAAGTGAACAGACAGATATAATACAGTAGAAGATCCATTAATAAAGGAAGTAGATGTATGAATAAATTCAAACCCACTCTCTCTCACACAGAGCAATGCTTTTGACAAAGAAATTTGGGACAACTTGTTTCAAACAAATAATTTTAATTTTAATTGAAAAGAGGGTGTACATATGAGTTGGGAATCTCAAGTTCAATTGCAAATCTAGTGTTGATGGATTGTAGGATCTTGTACAGGTAATTTAGACCATTTGGATTTTAGTTTCAACTACAAAATTAGGCTGTTGGAGTAGAGTCCAGTTATAATTTTTTGACTCTTTACCCTTAATTAAAAGTTTTACTAATAGGACTTATGTATACATGGATATTTCATATTTAATCACAAGTACTATGAGTGTGTCTATCAAAAGTTGGAAATATAAGACTCTTTTCTTTACTGCATAAATGTTCAAACAAATCTTTGATTAATCTTTAATTGGAACTGTCAGTTAAAGCCAAGTATAATGCAATTAAGTGGTACAGTATAGTTCGTGAACCCCTTAGAGTCCCAGAAACGTTTTCAGGGATCTGCCAAGTCAAAAATATTTTCATAATAATATGAAGACATTATGTGTCTTTTTCACTCTCATCCCCTCACAGGTGTACAGTGGAGTTTTCCAGAGGCTACATTATGTGTGATGATGCTTTTTCTCTGCTGGCTAACAGAATATGTGCTTCTGTGTTCTTTTCCTTTAATACTTTCTCAATTTTAATTTTTTATATAGCAAATATTGGTAGATATAAATCACAGAAACAAAAGCTTTTGGGAATCCTCTATTATTTTTAAGAAGTAGAGGTCCTGAGACCAAAACATTAGGACCACTGATGCAGTTGACAAGAACATTTGAACTCAATATAGTACAGGAATAAAAGCATAACCCTGCCACTTACTAGAACTGTGATGCTGGGCAAGTTACTTATCTAAGCCTCAGTTTCCTTATCTGTAATATTACCACCCTCAGAGCTTTGTTGTGAAGACAAAATGAGATTATGCATGTAAAGTCCTTTTTACACCAGGTCTGACACAGTAAAAGCAAAAACTTTGATCAAAAATAATGATCCTGTCTTAGGAAGGATACACAAGAAAATGGTAAACTGATAACTTTTGTTACCATTGGGCAGGGAACTTGTCATTGTATCCTCTTCACATGGAAGTCACAATTTATCAAAAGTGACGATTTAATGAAAACTCTAAAAACATTTTTTAATTACATTGTTCCTAATAGATTAAAGGCCTTGTTCATCTCTGATGAAACTTTACTGTTCCAAATTTTATCTCTGAAAAGAGCTTGACGTACAATGATGGTAGCTCTTAGTATATACATTGTTTTGCGGTGGAGGCTACAGCCAACTCCAAGTTAATTGGCTGATACCCAAGCATACCTGTATCACTTTGCTGCACACAGAATTTTAGCTAACCTAGTTTCCACATGCAAAGTGAAAAGGAAGTCCTGATTTCTAAAAAATAGTATACCTCTCCTACATCATCAGTCTCTCTCTCGTTATTGGAGAATTCCCATCAGTATACACACATGCTGTAGCATCTCCCTTGTTTTTTAAATGTGATCCCACAGGCCCCTCCGGCTACCATCCTATTTCCCTGATCTCCTTCACAGCCAAACTTCTCAGAAGACTTATGTTACTATTCTGTTTCTACTTCTATACATCTGGTTGTCCCTTCCTCCCACCCCATCGGATTTCTGTTGGCTCTACTTCCAAAGTATAAGTCCACTCAGTTAGTTTCATCTCTGTCATTATCACACCAAGCCACTATCAGCCCTCCCTGGACTCCTGCAAAAGCCACTCCCTCTTGACCCCCATTATCTACTGAATTGTGTTCCCCCAAAATTCATATGTTGATCTCCTAACCCCCAATGTGACTTTATTTAGAAATAAGGACTATAGGGAAGTAATTAAGGTTAAATGAGGTTGTAAGAGTGGGGCCCTAATCTGATAGGACTGGTGTCCTTATAAGAAGAGGAAGAGACACAAGAGATCTCTCCCTCTCTCCATGTGCACAGAGAGCAAAGCCATGTGAGGACACAGCGAGAAGGCAGCAGTCTACAACCAGGAAGAGAGGCCTCACCAGAAACCCTGATGGCACCGTGATCTGGGTGTTCTAGCCTCCAGACTGCAAGAATATAAATTTCTGTTTTTAAGCCAGTCTGGTATTTTTGTTATGGCAGCCTGAGTAGACTAATACAGCCCCCTACATATATTTTTCACACAGCAGCCATAATGATCTTTATTTATTTATTTATTTTTATCGAAGTACCTTGATTTACAATGTTGTGTTAGTTTCAGGTGTACAGCAAAGTGATTCAGATATATAGATGTATAGATATGTGCTTTTTCAGATTCTTTTCCACTGTAGGTTATTGCAAGATATTGAATATAGTTCCCCATGCTATACAGTACGTCCTTGCTGATTATCAATTTTATATATAATAGTGTGTATATTTTAATCCCAAACTCCTAATTTATCCCTCCTCACTACCTTTACCCTTTGGTAACTATAAGTTTGTTTTCTATGTCTGTGAGTCTCTTTCTGTTTTGTAACTAAGTTCAGTTGTACCATTTTTTAGATTCCACATATGTGATATCATATAATATTTGTGTTTGTCTGACTTACTTCACTTAATATGATAATCTCTAGGTCCATCCATGTTGCTGCAAATGGCATTATTTCATTCTTTTTTATGGCTGAGTAGTATTCCATTGTGTATGTGTGTGTGTGTGTGTGTGTGTGTGTGTATATATATATATATATATCACATCTTCTTTATCCATTCATCTGTCCATGGACATTTAGGTTGCTTCTGTGTCTTGGCTATTGTAAATAGTGCTGCTATGAACACTGGGGTGCATGTAGCTTTTTGAATTAGAGTTTTCTCCAGATATATGTGTAGGAGTGGGATTGCTGGATCATATGGTAACTCTATTTTTAGTTTTTGAAGGAAGAATGATCTCTTTAAAACCTAAATCAAATTGTGTCACTCCCTTGCTTAAAGGCCTTCAATAATTTTCCATTGAAATTAGCATTAGACTCTAACTCTTACCTTGGCCTAAAAATATCCACCATCTGGCACCTGCCCATCATTTTGACCGTACCTTGGGCCGTCCTCCCTCTCACTCACAGGCCTCACTCACACTAACTTCTCTCTGCCAGCAAAAATCTCAAGCTCATCCTTCTGCCTAAAAGTTCCCCCCTGGTTTTTCACATGGTTTCTTCTGTAGTCTTGCCTACATGGAACTTCCTCAAGGATCTTCACCCACCTTTCTTAAACCAAGACTCAGTCTTCCCTACCACCTAAAAAATGCTAGTTCATCACTCTAATTATTTCCTTCATAATTTGTCACAGCTTCTAATTCTCTGTCTCTGTCTCTCTCTCTCTCTCTCGCCCACTCACTCCCTCTCTCTCCATTTTGCTTGTATAAATGTAGAACTCCTTACATTTTCCCTCCTTACAGTGTAAGACTCAGAGGGTATGTCCTTGTCTCCCGTGCTTTCTGCTGTGTCCTCAGAGCTTAGGAGGGTGCCTAGTACACAGGAAACCTTCAATAAATATGTTTAATCAAGGATTGAATAAACATAAGACTGGCTGGAATTAATGAAATTCTGTTCAATGCAGTTTAGTACAGTTTTACTAGTATTGCCATAAAATAGATTGCCAGAGTGGAATTGCTGGGGCAGAGAGTATGCACATTTTTAATTTTGATAGATCAGAAGGACTGCTTTTTAATATTTAGTGTGACTGATTTGCCACTTTAAAATTTAATTATCACAAATTTAATTTTTTTCCTCTTCTCCTTTGAAAAATGAGCCATTTCAAAACCTTTCTTTTTTCTCCCCAGTGTTTTTATGGTAACTGAGGCTTCATCGTTTATTTGCAAGAACCCTAGCTTTTGTTTTATATTGATAGATTAAATTGATAGAGCCCATTTATCTATAAAGAAAACTTCTGTGAGTTGAATCTTCTTTTTGCATTGGCCCCCCCATTACATAATGAATGATGTACTTCAATGAGAGAAAAAAATACCCACTTTTTCACATGTAATTCTTCTTCTCTGAATGTACATATTTGTGGAAGACACAAAAGTACACACAGCACTAACACATGAAAACTCTAAGCTGAACGTTTTAAATTTGAAATTTACAATTGTTACAACAAATGACCCCTGACTAATCAGTTATGTAACAATACATATCACAATTACTTAACGGGAGGATATGCATTTATACTTTCTTGAAATCTTTCCAATTGAGCTCTCTGACATTAGTTAGAACCCAGAGCTAGGAATGCTTTCACACTTGTTTGAACTTTTGAATTAGCTTCATTCTATTTTGTTGTCATCAACAGTATCCCTAAACTTTTCCAGCTGCCTTCTAGCTGTTTGATGTGTATAAAGTATAAGGGTATGGATGGTTCCACACTAACATGTCCCCACTACCAGCAAAAACCATAAACCAGGTACATGTGATTCAGGACAGAGGACAGTATAATTGTCTTCAATTCAGTCCAGCTGTTATAATCCCCACCTTGACTTCAGTCAAAAGACAAACACTGTGCAAAGAATAATTTCAAATTTTGAAATGGAGCAAATATTCAATAAAATTTTTAAAAATCTTATTCCTTTTTTTAAATGTTACCATGTTTTAATTTATAGGAGAAGAAATTTTGTCTCTGAAGATTATGAGCTGAACAGGCACACATTTGGCCTAATTATATACAGTTGAGGAATAATGGCTTCCACCTCTTTGTACAACTGCCATAGTCACTCATGTATAATATCTGTGACCATGGGCTTTTTTTTTTTTTTTTTTTGCGATACGCGGGCCTCTCACTGTTGTGGCCTCTCCCGTTGTGGAGCACAGGCTCTGGACACGCAGGCCCAGCAGCCATGGCTCACGGGCCCAGCCGCTCCGCAGCATGTGGGATCTTCCCGGACCAGGGCACGAACCTGTGTCCCCTGCATCGGCGGGTGGACTCTCAACGACTGCGCCACCAGGGAAGCCCCATGGACATTTTTATGTCAATATTATTTACAATGTTCCAATTGTAAATTTACAATGTATAGCATATCTATTTTTTCTTTTTTTTAATTGAAGTATAGTTGATTTATAATGTTGTGTTAGTTTAAGATATGCAGCAAAGTGATTCAGATATATATACATGTATTCTTATACATATATATGTATTCTTTTCAGATTCTTTTCCGTTATAGGTTATTTAAAAATATTGAGTAGATTTCCCTGTGCTATACAGTAGGTCCTTGCTGGTTATCTATTTTATATACAGTAGTGTGTATATTTTAATCCCAAACTCCTAATTTACTCTTGTTGTTCATCTATTTTATATTTAGTAATTTGTATCTGCTAATCCCAAATGCCTAATTTATCCTTCCCTGCCTCCCTTTCCCCTTTGGTAACTATAAGTTTGTTTCCTCTGTCTGCGAGTTTATTTATGTTTTAAGTTCATTTGTATCTTTTTTTTTAAGATTCCACATATAAGTGATACCGATATTTGTCTTTCTCTGTCTGGTGTACTTCACTTGGTATAATAATCTCTGGGTCCCTCCATGTTGCTGCAAAATCTTATTCCTTAGAAAATACTCTCCTATTACCTTTTACATATGGCAATCTATACTTTATTGGCTGAATAATAATTAAATGAATGAATGAATTCATCTTAACAGATTTATTATTTTATCAGTCACTAACCATGACCTACACCGTGACAGGCAAAATTTAAACATTCTTCCATTATTCCTTCAAATTGCATGGTAGAGTTCTGTTGTTCATTGTTTCCTAACAAATGTAGTCCAGGACCTTTAGGGTGACATTCACAGCCCTGTCCAATCTTACCACCAGTCTCTTCCCTTCCTTAATCCCCACTATTGCCCTATATCCACAACCCTTCAGCTACATTCAACTCTTAGCTCTTTTCCAAATGTATCCTGCATTTTTTCCTTCTGTTCTTTCTTCCAATCCCTCACACATTTTCATCTACTCAAACTCTACATCTTTCCTGTCCTACATCAGATGCCAACGAAGTTTTCCCCAGCTCCTCACCTTCTTTCCCAATTAGAAGTATCTATCTCTTCAGTATCTCCCTGATTTCCCTGGCACTCAGTATAGCATCTACTACACTCTGAATTGTGTGCATCTGTATATATTGTTGATCTGCTCTACTAGATTATAAACTCCTAAATGTCAAAAGCCTGTGCTCTCCATCTTGTATCCCCACACTAACTTTACTGAATCTTGTACATATCAGATTCTCAAAAGGGTTTAAAGAATTGAATGGAGCTGCTGGCCAACAATACTAAATGTTTCCCCTGACCATTTTGGCAGCTCTGTCTTGCCACTTAGGAATGCCACCTAACATAGACACACTGTTCACACACATGACAACAGATCATGAACCCAAAGGGTATTTTTTTCTACCTTTCTTGTACTGTCAGTCGATCTTTCATTCTGGAGCAACTCTACAGGTATGTGTGTGTCATCAAAAAATGTCTTCTTTGTCCCACCAGCCAGGAGCTCTGTAGACAGAGATGGCACCCATAAAGTCAGTATACATGTGAAATCAGTGGAAATTTTCTGACTGTGTTAACATTTTGCAGGCTTGGAAGTCCATGCTTAGATAACCATGGATAAGCAGTCAAGGTTGATATTTGGGGATGGGTAACAAAGAGATCATTTCTGTATTAAGACTGATTGGATTTTTACAAAATAAGTACTAGATAGAAATATGTTGATGAACTTCTGGAGAACTCAAAAATTAACTTTATGAATGGGAAGGAATATAGATTGACAATACCTCAAATTATCTGGCTTTCAGAAATCTAGAAAAATATTTTGTGTTGATTTTTTATGCACTAAAATATATAAAAGTCATCCAATTGACTGGATGTACTCCGCTCAAAGCCATGAATTTCAGGTGATGCTAAATGAGAACTTTTCTTATTTCTCATGTGTCAGTTGTAACTAAACCAGACGCTTGTCAATAACCAGTCCTTTATTTTATCATTATGACAAGATAAACTGTAACTTACGATTAAACGGAGAAGCAGCATCCAGGTGGTTCAACTGAAGAAAACAAAAGTTAATATATTTAAATCTAGATTTCCCTGAAGCTCTCTGTGCAAAATAAGCAAACTTTCAATATGAGGTATTCTCTGGGTCTTGGCATTCATGAGAATTAAGGAGGCAAAGGAATCCTACAACCAGATTAGGATTTATAAGCCAATAGTCACCCATTTTAAAATACGGAGCCCAAGAAAAGGGGTGAAGCCAGAAGAAACCCCACTGGCTAGAAATGAAGTTGTTGGTGACCAGGAAGATTAACCCCTTCCAAATGCAATAAGCACACATAAGACTCTGTTGATGAACACAGCAGTGCAGAGACATCATTGTTTTAGTTCATTACCAGGAGCAGGGTAAAAAGAGTCCTTAGGGCCAAGGTAAATGGGTTCGGTGAAAATGCACCTTAAAGACCAGAGGGAAGGCTCTGGAAACTGCTGGATCATCAGATCAATGGGCTCAAAGATGACTAAGTTAGGTTGCTTTATGCAGTTTAAACATTTGTGCAGGGAGTCTCCCCATGCAGCCTTTTATTGACAGCTACAGATCAATGGTAATTTTTGATCATTTTCAACCTACATAAACCTATTGACCCCATGGCCACCTTTGGGGCACTTCAAGTAATCAAAAATAATCAGAGGAAATGGTGTAAAATTGTCTGACTGCCAAAGACTCCAAGTAGTTTCACGTGCCCCCAGGAGCAGAGTTGAGAGGTTAAAGTGTAGTTCACATTGCCAGCAGAACCTCAACTGGCAGAGTGTTCCAGAGAGTCTTGTCTTTATGTCTCATTAAAGGACTCACTGATCTGTATCCAGACTCTGACTCTCATGCATATCAGTTTAAAGACAAAAAGCTTAATTCTCATTGGAAGTATTAGATTGCAGAGAACGAATTATTCCTGTTTTCCTTTGTTGAGTCGTTCTTTTCTTTGGCTGCCTAACAGAAGTGGTTAATATACTTTTAGAATTAAAAAAAAAAATTAGCAATATTATGTGGCTGTAGACATGGACAGGACAAAGACAAAAGGGAAAAAGGTATAAGTAGGTAGCCCAAAGGTCAGGGATAACAAAAATATATATCTCTCAAAAGAATCAGTAGGACAGAAAAGGGAAATAACAAACAAAACAATGACAATGAAAAGAAATCTTATTGAATTAAGATAATCTCCAGAGGGAAGGAAGTAAAGGGGCAACAGTGGAGCAAAAAGAAGGAAAAGTTTTTAATGAGGACTTTTCCCCGTCAGTGGGACAGAATGCTCCATCCCCAAAGGAAGGAATGGAATCCAAATCATGTAAGGTCAACAGTGCTCAAGCAAATATTCTGAATTTAAGGAAAATCACAAGTAACTGAGTAAACAAACAAGACTCAACCTAATCCATAGAGTGAACTGTGCCCCGATTTTACAGTTGGATTCTAAAATAGTGAACTCTGGGGTTAGAAGTCCATTCAGGGTAGAATAATAGAAAGGATTTCCTAAAATGTCAAAGAATAAATCGGTTAGGGATTGTCTTGCCATTTTGAAGTTTTCTTTATTTTTTACGTGGACTTAACTAAATATTGACAAAAAGTATGGCTATCACTGAGGTTTATTTAAAGCATGTGTGTGTGTGTTGTAGTTTTGCAGCAATAACAAGTTGACATAATATGGGAACTTGTCTCAGTATAAATTTATGATATAAAAATTTGCCACGTTTCCTGTACATTTATGATATGTGACTATTTCTATTTTTTAAGAAGATATATAGACCAAATTAAGCAAAACAACTGTTGTAATCACCTTTCGTAGGGGTCTACATGTAAACATTTCTGTGTCAGGCATGCATGAACTTCAACTTGAGACCTGCAGGTCATATTTCCACATTAGTTGGTGGAGGTTTTGAAGCCAGAGCATTTTCAGTACTTCTGCTTTCAAGGATCTGGCTATAAATGTTTATTAAAAGAATCTGTAATGAAATCAGTTTTGTTATTTTTTAAATGGTTGCCTGGAGTGTGTTGGATGACTGAATGTCAGGTAAGCATTGAGCGCTCATGGTTCGGAATGTGCTTGATAGTATTGCCATCTAGGGGCTGAATGGAATTCTCAGCTCTGAGATAAACTGTAATTGAGCAGGTGCTGCTATTGACAATATACATATGTTTTTGCTTTATAGCCCACATGCTTTTCATGTTTCTTATGACAAAAGCTATCTCTAAATGTCCCCCAGCAGCCTACCTTTTTTTATATATAATCTGTTAGAGGTGATTACTATTTGCTTTGGAGCTGATGCTTTTTTGGCATCTATTACTGAATATTCTGAACAAAGAGTTGTTCTTTTTTGCATTATTAATCTTGCCCATGTTTGCCCTATTTCCACAGAAAAGGAATCATTTATCAGAAAAGAATGTTTGTAGTCGGGACTTGTAGCATATTCAGCTTTAATATGCACGATGGTCATTCTATTTCTGTGCTATATTTATCTAAAAGACCAATCCAATGTTGTTGGAGAAATAAGTTTTAAATATTTATGATCTAACTTTTAATATTTAAAAAAAGAGAAATTAGTATTTCTGTAAAATTTTTTTCAGAGTCTGGTCGCTTAGCAAATGTTTAAATATTAAAAGATTTCAAGAGTTCAGCATGTAATATCATAATAGGACCTTACTGAAACAGGAAAATTGACTTTACAAGTTTTTGATAAGTAAAGGAAATTATATTTCCTCTCCTTGTGTTTAACACATAATAAGAAACATTAACTAATAGAAACTTATAAAACTTATAACCAAGAATGTGGGGAAATGGTGTCAAAAATTATTTCTACGGTGTGTTTTGGTTTTGTCTAACCAGTTTTTTTGGAAAGTGGTTCAGTTGGATTTTGCCACCTCATTTTAGATTTTATTCAAAATGAGATTTGGATTCCCTCAAATTAAAAAGATTTTCCATACACATAACTTTGTCTGGTGCTTTCGGGTACTACTCGCAGAAATAACTTCCTCTTCTTCATCTCATATTCCTCTTCCTGTGCCCACCAAGAAGAGGACCACTGAAGACTATCTGTCACATTTAAGTGTCAAATAAACCAAAGCTGACCTCACATACCATTAAGTGTATATATCCTATTAAACCAGTAAAAACTTCTTCGTGATTATTCACGTCCAATGGGTATGGTACACAACAGAAAGTGTCTGTGTGTGTGTCTGTGTGTGTGTGTGTGTTTACCTATACACACGTTACTGGTCCACTTGCAGACATAATTCCTATCTGTAAACAGACACTTCCATCCAGCCCAGATGCAGAAAGAGCACCCTGGGCTCTTTCAAAACATTAGGATTCTTAGGTCCAGTTTAATTATGCAAAATATGGTTAGTGCTGCTGTCCAAGCAGGAAAAAAACTAATTATGCCATCTTTTTTTTTTCTTTTAAATTAACAAAGACCAAATACTCAAAGCCTAGCTAACAATTACTTTGGGTAAATTTCAGAGTTTTAGTTAGGGTGTTTTTAACAAATGAGAATATTTTCACATTGATATTAAGAGTAGACTGCTCTCAGGGTGCTTGTGCATCTATAGTTCAGTTGGTTTATTGTTGTTTCCTTGTGTTTGTTTTATTGTCTTTGTAAAATGTAAATACACACCAAGAGAATGAGAGGGGGGGAGATGGGGAGAGTCTTACGTAAAAAATAGTGTCGGGGTTTAATGAGAGAGAATTAGCGTCGTTCAGGTTCAATTTCCAAATCCTTGAGATTATTCCATTCTCTGCCACTCAACTTGGTACCACTGATTTCCATCATGAGCTGGATGCTACACTGACCTGAGACATCATATATTTTTTTTATTGCATCCCTTGGGTTGCAAGCTCTGAAAAGGCAAGGATCCTATCTGATCCAAGCCGTGTGTGCGTGTCTGAAATCACACGACATTAGGTAATATATTTAGCATGTGAAGAACAAGAAAAAACCATATTGTTTTCTTAATAATTCAAAACTCTGTTGTGATATTTGTGCTGCCATTGGTGAGGCATCTTGGCCAAAGAATGACCTTCCAGCAATTGGCAGCAGTTTCCAAAAGGAAACTAAACTGTTCATTTTCTTCCAGGGAACAAGCCATCGAGCCCACCTGTTCGGGTTAGAACCCTTCACCACATATCACATTGGTGTTGTGGCCACAAACCAGGCAGGAGAAGTTTCAAGCCCCTGGACTCTAGTTCGAACCCTAGAATCTTCCCCCAGTGGACTGAGCTACTTTACAGTGGAGCAGAAGGAGAACGGCCGGGCGTTGCTACTGCAGTGGTCAGAGCCTGTAAGAACCAATGGTGTGATTAAGGTAATGTCTACCCTGAATGTGCGATCATGTTGGTATTCTACAGATAAATAGATGAGCCCTGACATGCCATCAGGTCACGGTGGGAAAACTCCCTTCAGAGTCTGGTTAATTCTTCCTGATAGTTCCTCCAGGCGCTTAGTCATAGATCAGAGAAAACTAGCTCACACGTGTTAAGCTTCCTATGAACCCAAAGCTGTCTAAGTGCTCTCTATGGATTATCTCATTTAATCCGCACATCAGCCCTACTCTGTAGGTACCACTAAACCTCACTGGGCACATAAAGGCTAAATCACTGTCCGAGGCTAAATAACATTGTGACAATCGAATTGGGATTTGAAGCCAGGAAGTCACACCAAAACGGAACTCTAAATGACCATGTTCCTAGTGCCTCCTGAATTGTCCTGCTCAGCTCTTTGCTTAAGCTTTGCCTAATTTGCACTTTGAGCAGAGCTCACTCAGCAGGAAACAGGAAGCCCCACGTGTCTGCTAAGTCCACGATATCCCTATGTAGGCATGAGAAGCAGTCTTATTAATGTCACATCTAACCCCAGCTTCACCAGTCTGTGAGCGCCCAAATAAGGTTTCCATTATCATTCACATTTTGATGCTTTGAACCATCACCCACATAAGAGGCAGCATCATCACCCTTCTGATGTTCTTCTCCAAGGCTGCTGGCAACTCAGCTGTCCATCTATTACTGTCTCTGCCTCTAGTCTCCTCTGGCCCTGGACCACCACTCAGGCCCTCATCAATCACCTTGTGCAGGCTGGGACTGCCACCCCCTGCAGATGCTGTAGACACTCTGCCTCTCCTTTACCACTCCCTCTCAAGGTGGCAAAGACTCCTCCACTAATTCCACATAGAACATAAGACTAAGCTGTGACTTTTGATAAACCTTCCCTGAAAACCCATAGTGGGATGCTGGCAGGAAGTTACCTACAGCAGTGACTTAGATATGTAACTAGAGCTCACAGACCCAGGCCCATCCTCACTGGCCTCCCTGTAGGCTGCCTCACTGCCTGGTACGGTGGCCACCTCTCTGCCCACCTCCAGGTGTGCTACAAGTAGCAGAAGCAAGCTGCTTTCTACCAGCCCCTGACATGTGACCGAATCAGACTTTGCCTACTCTAGGACAGGAGGCCTGAGCCTTAGGAACCATGGCCTTAAAATCCAAGCCTCGGGCCTCCCTGGTGGCGCAGTGGTTGAGAGTCCGCCTGCTGATGCAGGGGATACGGGTTCGTGCCCCGGTCTGGGAGGATCCCATATGCCGCGGAGCGGCTGGGCCCGTGAGCCATGGCCGCTGAGCCTGCGCATCCAGAGCCTGTGCTCCGCAACGGGAGAGGCCACAACAGTGAGAGGCCCGCGTACCGCAAAAAAAAAAAAAAAAAAAAAAAAAAAAATCCAAGCCTCAGCCCTAAGGTCCCCATCAGAGAAAAGAGTATCTCTTTCATGCCCATCAAAGTACCCCTCCTTGTGAGTGTTTATTTCCCATCCCAGTGTCTGCCTCTTCCTGGAATGATTGACAATAGAAATATCTACTCCTTTTACGTGCATTTGTGGTTCACCAAATATTTATTGAGGCTTCTACTAAGTGCCAGGCAATTATTCAGGAGTGAGCAAGACAGGCAAGGTCCCTGCTGTCACAGACCTTGTGTGTGTGTGTGAATACATGAACAGTGGGGCTACAGAGAGGCAAACAAGAAGCTAGTACACAAACCAGAGAATTTCAGAGAGTGGTGAAAGCTATAAAGAAAATTAAACAGAATAATGTAATTATGCCTGCTTGGGCTATTTTAGCATGGATGATCATTTGAATTGAGTTGACATTTGAGCTGAGCCCTGAATGACAAGACAGAGTCAGTCATGTGAAGATACGAGAGCAAAATGTTCAGACAAAGTGAACAGCAAATGAAAGGCCTGAAGCCAGGGATGAACTTGGTTTCTTCACATCAAGGGAAGAAAGCCAGTGTGGTTGAAGCTTGGGAGGGTTGGGGAGGGAAGATGATACTAGAAGAGATTCAAGGGATTGGTAAAAGGTGGACTGTGCTCAACCCTGTGGGCTGTGATCAGGAGCCTGGGATTCATTCTAAGTGTGATGAAAAACTACGGAAGGGTTTAGGCAAAGGGATAGCACAATCAAATTTATGTTTTTCCAAATCACTCTGGCTCCTATGTAGGAAATGGGCTATAAGGAGACCAGTGGAGTTTGGAATCTGTTAAAGAAGTGAGGGTAGAATTGACTGTGGCTTGAATTAGAGTGAGAGTTGAGAAGGTCGAGAAATGTGAGGGGATTGGGGATGTATCCAGAAGGTAGAGATGACAAGATTTGTTAATGGACTGAATGTGATACATGAAGGAAAAGTAGTATTTCAGAATGACTTCTGGACTTTGGCCTTGAGTCATTGACTGGGAAGGGAAGGCTGGAAGATGTACAGGTTTGAGGGGATAAGTAGGTGGTTGGAAGTACAAGTCTAGAACACTCGAGAGAGTTCTTCATGAAGATATATGTGTTTGGAATTCATTAGCAGATGAGTAGTATTCAAACCCATGGGCCTGGAGGACATCACCTATGGAGAGAATATAACTAGAGATGAAGAGAGCCTGGGATCAAGCCCTGGGGAATACAAAAATTTAGAGGTCAAGAGTATGGAGAGGAGCTGTCAAGGCACGTGAGGCAGAAGGAAAAGTAGATGAGAGGGATGCCCCAGAAGGGAACAGAAAATGTGCCAATGGTGTTGAGAGATCCAGTAACATGAGGGAAGAGATGTGACCCTGTATTTGGAAACCAGGAGGTCACTGTGATCTTCACAAGGAAATCAAGTGTTGCAATGGGAAACCTGGTCGGGATGGTTTGAGGGAATAGGAGAGCAACGCTTCAAAGAAGTATAGATGGAAAGAAAAAACAGAGAAATGGGGCAGGAGCCAGGGGATGACGGTGTCAAGAAGTTTTATTCAAAAATCAGTGCAAGATCCTAGAGTACATTTAAATGCTAATGGAAATAACCCAGTAGAGGGAGATAAATCAGTGAAGCAAGAGATAATGAGAATAATTGCAAGAGTGAAATCTGTAGGAAGGAGGAGAGGACAGGATCCAGAGCTCAGGTGGACTTCAGTGGGGGCAGAGGTACTTCATCCATAGGAAAAGGAAGGGAGGCAAATAGGGTACATCTAGATTCACATGCATATGGCAGTGATAATCTATAACATGAGAACATTCCCGTCTGACTGCCTCTACTTTCCTCAGTCAAATATGTGGTTATGTCAACAACCACCTGTGAGGGAGAGAAGAGGGTATTGGCTGTTAGTGGGGAAAGGAGAAGATATTTCTTACTTTGGAAAATGAGAGAGCAAACATATGGTTTTATAGTTGGTAATCATCTATTTAAAAGTTATGGTAAGAAATTTAAAGTGAGACCAGTCAATATATTTGAGAGTTTTTCTCCAAACCCAGTTAGAAGCTAAGGTCCAGAGGGAGGGCTGAATTTAACACTAGTTAGAGATTTGCCAGGTGAATATGGGGGAGGGCACAGAGAGTCATAGAGACTTTCAAATTGATTGTGGAATCTAAGCTGTCTTCAGAAAACACTCTATTCCCCTTCCCTCAGGGGTATGATCTTGCCCTGAGACCCCCAACAAGAAAATCACACCAAAATACAATAGTCCAACATAAATAGATTTCCAAATCTAGGCTATTTAATCTTAAATAACATTGAAGTATATCAACAATCCAGGAACAACCTGTGGGAAGATTTGCCTCTCAAGGGACTCTTGTATTTGTCCATCTCATCTTAAGAAACATAATCATAGGGTCACGACCATGTACAGGAAGGTCTCCTGTCTCTCAGGTACACTGAAGTGTGAAAAGATGGGGAACCATCATTCAAAAACATCTACATTCAAGTTAAGTTACCTCTCATCTTCCCCAAAGAACAATGAATAATATGGGTTGGAAACTTGCTCTACATTTGTATCATGAGCATTCGGATGGTTTTCCCTGGAACAAAAGAATACTTTGCTCCAAAGAAGCCATCTATTCTTCTATAACTGGTAAGAGAAAACAGGGTGGGTTTTCCATTTTCTGGTCATCAGTTTGTACCTATGTTTTTGTATACGTGTATAACATAAGTAACTATGTACATGCATGTGTGCCCACACTAGACACTCACACATTTTCCACCCTGGCACCCTGGTACAAATGATTAAGCATTATAGTTCCATTTCCCAGTAAATGCTGTGGCAATAGACAATGTGGATAGGCCCTATTTAGCCTACTCAGGGTGAAATCAGAAGCACTTAATTTTTATAAAATAGGGAATTTGAATACTATTCCCCACTTCTAAAAAATAAAAATGGGAGGAAACCCCGTGAGCACTCTTTAAGTCAATGAATTAATTTCAGTAACTCTTAGCTTTTAGATATATGCTCACATGATATCCAACCTTAAAAAAAGAGAAAGCAAAGATCACATTCCCAAAATTCATATCAGAATGCTTCTTCTGGGTTAGGATCATCAAGGTGAGGAATAGGGGGCAGAAGGAGTTAAAAGGGACGAAATTTCTTGACACCAAGAAATCATATGCTTTGTTTCCCATCTTCCTGCAGACATACAATGTCTTCAGTGATGGAGTCCTGGAGTACGCTGGCCTGAATCGTCAATTTCTCTTCCGACGCCTGGACCCCTTCACGCTCTACACTCTGACCCTGGAGGCCTGCACCAGGGCGGGCTGTGCACACTCGGCACCCCAGCCTCTGTGGACAGAAGAAGCCGCACCCCAGTCTCAGCTGGCTCCCACCGTCCAGTCTGTGGGGTCCACCAGCGTTGAGCTGAGCTGGTCAGAGCCCGTTAACCCAAACGGAAAGATAATTCGCTATGAAGTGATTCGCAGATGCTTCAAGGGAAAAGCTTGGGGGAATCAGACAATCCAGGATGATGAGAAAATTGTTTTCACAGAATATAATACTGAAAGGAATACATTTATGTATAATGACACAGGTCTGCAGCCATGGATGCAGTATGAATATAAAATCCACACTTGGAATTCAGCAGGCCATACCTGCAGCTCTTGGAGTGCGGTAAGGACCAGGCAAGCACTTCCAGAAGGCCTCTCTCCACCTGAGATAGCCCAGGTATCTGTGAACCCCCCCAAACTGATGATTTCCTGGGTCCCGCCAGCACAGCCTAATGGCATTATCCAGTCCTATAGGCTTCAAAGGAACGACGTGCTCTATCCTTTCAGCTTTGATGCTGCAACTTTCAATTATACTGATGAAACGCTGCTTCCTTTTTCCACGTACAGGTATGTAGTCACAGCCTGCACCAGTGAGGGCTGTTCCACCAGCCCACCTACCAGCATCACAACCCTTGAGGCTGCCCCTGCAGGGGTCAGCCCTCCAGCTCTTTGGACCATCAGTGCCACTCAAATCAATGTATCTTGGTCACCGCCATCAATTCAAAATGGAGAGATCACTCAGTATTTCCTCAGACTGGACGGTAAGGAGTACCTGGCTGGGCAGAACCTGTCCCTGTTGGTTTCCCACCTGCAGCCTTCCACGCAGTATAATCTCTCCCTAGTGGCCTGCACTAATGGAGGTTGCACAGCTAGTGTTGCAGAGTCCGCCTGGACAATGGAGGCCCCGCCACAAAACATGGACCCTCCAAAACTACAAGTCACGGGCTCAGAATCCATAGAAATCACCTGGAAACCACCAAGAACCCAAAATGGCCAGATCAGAAGCTATGAACTTAGGAGGGATGGAACCATTGTCTACACCGGCCTGGAAACTCGCTATCATGACTTTACTCTCGCCCCAGGTGTGGAGTATGGCTACACAGTGATGGCCAACAACAGCCAAGGGGGTGTTCTGAGTCCACTTGTCAAAGATCGAACCAGCCCCTCGGCGCCTTCAGGGATGGAGCCTCCAAAATTGCTGGCCAAGGGCCCTCAGGAGATCTTAGTGAGCTGGGACCCTCCAGTAAGGACAAACGGTCATATCGTCAACTACACCCTCTTCATCCGTGAGCTGTTTGAAAGAGAAACAAAAATCGTACACATAAACACCACTCATAATTCTTTTGGTACACAGTCATTCAGAGTAAACCAGCTGAAGCCATTTCACAGGTAGGTAACTGACCCTGGGTGTCCTGAGAACAAGCCATAGCCCCTTTCTATTGCGTGAACCCTTGGTCAGTCCCAGTGAAGACTCTTAACAGCAAGATGTGTGACATGCCCAAGCCCCATGCATTTAACCATCCAAGTGGACTAACTACATCCTTATCCAGCCCAAACCTGCTTGATTACTTCTGGAGAGCAAAATTCTTGCAGGTGACATTTTGAGAGTCAGTGTTTTAGAAATGTTTGCACTTCATCACAATGTCTGGAACCAAGTAGTGGAGAGATAGGGCCACTTCCCTGAGTCTGGTCCCTCCTGGAAACATGCCAGCCCCTGGTCAGTTCTGAGAACCCCAGTGCGGTTATCTGAACTAGGCTGTGAGGAAAAGGAGTATTATTATTATTTTTTTTAATATTTATTTATTTATTTATGGCTGTGTTGGGTCTTTGTTTCTGTGCGAGGGCTTTCTCTAGTTGTGGCAAGCGGGGGCCACTCTTCATCGCGGTACGCGGGCCTCTCACTATCGCAGCCTCTCTTGTTACGGAGCACAGGCTCCAGACGCGCAGGCTCAGTAGTTGTGGCTCACAGGCCTAGTTGCTCCACGGCATGTGGGATCTTCCCAGACCAGGGCTCGAACCCGTGTCCCCTGCATTGGCAGGCAGACTCTCAACCACTGCGCCACCAGGGAAGCCCCAGGAGTATTATTTTAAAGAATGGAAAAAGGGCCGTCATTGAGAGCTATTGCCAGCCAGAGATGGACTGATCCAAAATTTGTTCTGAGGCCAGCCCTCCTTATTGAATCCAGCACGTCTTCCAGGAATCATGAGGCTCCTCTGACTATTTCCCCAGCCCTTCAGTCAGCTCTGATCTCATGGTTTCTTGGGACGGCGCCACTTTGCCAGCTCCTGTTTTCTTAGTGGTCCCCTCTGAGCTCTCTGATGAGCAAGGGTGTGTGTTGCTTTCCACACAAAGGAATCTGACCACCAGCCCTCTTCCCATACTTTAAAGAATTGCTTGGCTTTTTTCCCCCATCACATTTTAACTAACATACATCCCCAGAGAGAAGAATAATGAAGGACATTTTATTCTTAAAATTTAGTAAAATGAACAGAACCACTTTAAAAGAATTAAAGGCTGAGTGTTAATTACCAACCACCATTGATAAAATTCATCTATTATTGTAATGTACTGATGTGTAGATTAGATCTCTCCTATAATTATCTCTGATATATAGTGCTGTTGAAATGAAACATTCGCAGTCTCATGCATCTCCTAGTGACAATTATTTAGGGTTGCATTAAATATTAAACAGTAATTAAAACTTCTGCAAGTATCTTCCGTAGCTAATCCACATGCTCTGTGAGTTGGCTTTTATCTTACTCTGATGCAGGGCATAAAAGAGGCCCATGTTAGCTGCAGAGCTGTACATTTCATCCCGGCTTCCTCTTTACCTGACTGGTACTTGCACGTTTTAAAGATCATCTCAGCTTGCTCCCCTCCGAAACTCTTATTCAAAAAGATTTCTAGGGAAAAAAAAAGTTTCTGGATGTGAGAGGGGCACTTTTCCCAGGCTGAAAAAGAAAGTCTGATTTTTCTGAGAAACTGAGCCATGGGATTTAAGGCAATGAGAGATGTCCCTTCACTGTCCACTCTCATCGAAAATGTAAGTGACATTAATGACTTAGAATATCAATGGAATATTACTCAGCCCTAAATAAGAATGAAAATTTTGTCCTTTGCAACAATATGAGTAGACCTGGAGGGTATTATGCTTAGTGAAATAAGTCAGACAGAGAAAGACAAATACTGTATGTATTCACTTATATGTGGAATTTGAAAAATAAAACGAATGGATATAACAAAAGGGAAACCGACAGATGCAGAGAATAAACTAGTGTTACCAGTGGGGAGAGGAGGAGGGAGGGGCAAGACAGCTGAGGGGGATTAAGACCTACAAACTACTGGGTATAAAATAAATAAGGTATGTGGATGGAATGTACAGCACAGGGAATATAGCCAATATTTTATGATAACTTTATATAGAGTATAAACAATAAAAACATCAAATCACACACACCAAAATAAAACCAGAATATGACTTCTATATGAAGTTGGGATTCATATCGTTTGGGGTTTTTCCAGCAGATTAATGTTTACTGAGTACTGCAAATTAGTGTCTCCTCCTTGGGGTACGCCCCAGATGGTCAGTAGGAAGAAGGATCCTGAGAATACCCTAAGAAGCAGGAGGAATCCGACCCAGAATTTTAAAACCACCAGAGATAATCCAGACGTGGAAAATCAAAACTGAGTTCTCAGAATCGCTTAGAAGGCAGATCTGCCATTCACAGCTGTGGATCTCTTCACCAATTAACGGCAGCCCATCATGATGAAAATGTGTGGGAGGAGAGGGAGGGAAGGGAAAGCAGCAAAGGGAACTGGGAAACTCCCCAAAGGGAGAGAGACGTGTAATGAAGAAGAGGGGATGGGGGACAGAAAGAAGGCGAGGAAGTGAGCGCAAGGCGGTGATTATCTGGAAGAGAGAAAGCAGAAAGTAGAAGAGGGAAAAGGCTGGAAGCAAAAGAAATAAAGGGAGAAAGGGAGGTGGCTGGGGCTTGAGGGGAAATTAGGGGTGTCATAGTATAAAAATTAGGGGCATGGAAAAGAGGGGGAAAGCACTTATTTGCAGCCATAGGCACTTAAGACGAACAAAAGCCCCTTTTGTCAGAAGGGAAAAGTCCCTGTTATGTAAATAGACCTTTCACAGTGGCAGGAGACCCGCTATGAAGCAAAACATAATTGATTGGTTGAGTTTAACTTGATGGTGATAAGGTGTCTCCATGATTGATAATCTGGTGTGTAGCTGGGTTAACTTGGGCCCCAGAAGTTCCCCATGTGGTGTAAGGGAGCCTGTTTTAAGATGTCAGGTATCAGGTGAGGGGAATTATTAGCACAGAGACTTTGACTCCATGACGTTCCTTCCTGACCTGGAAACGTTCCTGGGGAATCATTTAGCTCCAGCTGCAGAGAGAGGCGGGGCTCAGGGCTAATAAAAACTCGTTCAAACTCCCGAGATCTGTATTCTCCCTCGCCGTGTTAAGGAACTCTACAGCGTACCGGAATTCTCCCGCTGGAGAGCGTCTTGAAAGTGTATTCATTCTACACATTCCTGTTTAGGGAAGAATCGTGCCCACCCTCTCCAGACAGGTGAGCACCTTTCTTTGGTTTGGAAAGCCAGGAGGCTTGAAAATGTTCTAAAATTTCCGTGGAAACATGACTTTGTTGTCCTTGAAAAGGGTTCGTTGTAGGTAAGAATAAATATAAACGTGTCTGTCTTTGTTTCAGAAAACACTTGGCCTTTGAAAGATTCTTCCCACGAAAATCGATTTTGCCAATAATGGGTCATTTCTGCCTTGTGTCCTGAAGGTATGAAGTTCGAATTCAAGCCTGCACCAGGCTGGGATGTGCATCAGGTGACTGGACATCCATACAGACCCCTGAGGTTGCACCTCGGAAGCAACCGCCTCCACATCTAGAGGTACAGATGGCTCCAGGGGGGTTCCAGCCCACGGTTTCCCTTCGGTGGACAGGACCACTCCAGCCAAATGGACAAGTTTTATATTACGAATTGTTCAGAAGACAAATAGCAACTCAGCCTGGAAAATCAAACCCAGTGCTAACCTATAATGGAAGCTCAAGCTCTTTTATGGACGTGGAACTATTGCCTTTCACAGAGTATGAATACCAGGTAAGAAATGTGCGTTACCAACAACTCACACTGAGACGGGTGTGGGTACACATCAGCGCCGGTCTGGAAAAAAATTGTTTGCAATCTAAAAAGCCACTTAAAGAAACATGGGACTGGGGCTTCCCTGTTGGCGCAGTGGTTGAGAGTCCGCCTGTCGATGCAGGGGACACGGGTTCGTGCCCGGCCCGGGAAGATCCCACATGCCGCGGAGTGGCTGGGCCCGTGAGCCATGGCCGCTGAGCCTGCGCGTCCGGAGCCTGTGCTCCGCAACGGGAGAGGCCACAGCCGTGAGAGGCCCGCGTACCGCATAAAAAAAAAAAAAAAAAAAAGAAACATGGGACTTCTGTAGTTTAATAATATTCTTTAAAAAAAATTTAAGCAGTAAATGAGGGAGGAAAGGCCGTATTCATTTGCCTTCTTCATTTTCTCGGTTCTTGATCCGTGTGATATAGGCTTATTATTCCTATGAAGATTTCTGGTGAAGTATTTGCATTTCTTATTAATGAAGTGGTTTCTACCATTAAGCTTCTCTCTGTCAGTGTTGCCTTGGCTGGAAATACTGCTTGTGAAAAGATCACTTTGAAAATAACTCAGGAATTGTACCGAGAGAAAATAAAATCTAATGGGCAAGCATCTCCAGCCCCTGCACTCAAGAAAGACATAGATTGGGCTTCCCTGGTGGCGCAGTAGTTGAGAGTCCGCCTGCCGATGCAGGGGACACGGGTTCGTGCCCCGGTCCGGGAAGATCCCACATGCCGCGGAGCGGCTGGGCCCGTGAGCCATGGCCGCTGAGCCTGCGCGTCCGGAGCCTGTGCTCTGCAACGGGAGAGGCCGCAACAGTGAGAGGCCCGTGTACCGCAAAAAACAAAAAACAAAAAAAACAAAAAAACAAAAAAAAAAAAAAAGAAAGACATAGATTGCTGAGAAAAGTTTAGAGGAAAACAACTAACCTGTGCATGGAGATGAAGTAAGTTTTGTAGGAGGACAGCCTAAAAAAGAGGACTTTGCGTATCCCTAAAAAGTCAGGAATTAAGAACACTATTCTGAAGGTATTTTGAAATCAATAGAAGACTTCTGTTAGGTTTGTTTTGCTTTGCCATCTGGGTGCATTTGCAGTTTTCTTGTAACAAGCAGCTCCAGTTCCTGTGGGGGAATGATTCCTCCACCCCGAGCTCAGGCTTGGTGGGAGTGTCAATCAACGTGTCAGGCTGTCACCTGGCCAAGTGTTGGGCACCCGAGCGCTGCTCTGCTCCTCAGACTTGCCTGGGGCCTGATCTTCAGCAAAGTAACTCAGGATTTTAAAAGGTGGAGCTAAGTCCTGATAAAGTATCTCTAACATCAATCCAAAAGCTTTTCTTATCCTCACCATTTCCAAGCCTGGTTCTTCAGCTGTTCTTTTAATTACATATATAGTTGTCCCTCGGTATCCAAGGGGGGTTGTTTCCAGGACACCTGCAGATACCGAAATCCTCAGATGCTCAAGTATCTTGTATAAAATGGTATAGTATTTGCATATAACCTACGCACATCCTCCCCTATACTTTAATTCATCTCTAGATTATTTATAATACCTAATACAATGTAAGTGCCATGTAAATAGCTGTAAATACGATGTAAACGCTATGTCAGTAGTTGCAGGCATGCAGCAAATTCAAGTTTTGCTTTTTGGAACTTTCTGGAATCCTTTTTTTCAAATATTTTTGATCCACAGTTGGTTGAATCCATGGATACAGAAGTCATGGAGAAGGAGGGCTGACTGTACCCTCAATAAATTCCCTTTTGCTTAAGTCAGGACCAGCTTCTCTTGCTTGCAGTTTCAAAGGAAACTTCCTGAATGATGCAAGCACCAAGTGCCAGGCACAAGACCAAGTGCAATTTTCTAGAAGAAGAAACAGAACTTTGAAAATCTTACCATAACTAGAAATAATAAGATCACGAAGTCACCAGGAATATGGTGAGCAAATCAATGAGGACAGTGATTTGAGGTAACAGTTTAGATGTGAAAGGAATATGTTTTAGGCCGGTAATGTACAGGACACATTTCCCAATGAAGTTAGTAAGAATTGAAAATATAAATTGATTCTTGAATGGTTTTGAGAAATACATAGATATAAACCCATAATCCCTTGTTTGCAATTCCAAATCTAAAAATCTCTTTAAAAGAAGTTGTTGGGTTTTCTTTCTCTCTTTTTGTTTTCGGCCAAGCTGCGTGGCTTGTGGGATTTTAGTTCCCCGATCATGGATTGAACCCAAGCCCAAGGCAGTGAAAGTGCCTCATCCTAACCACTGAACCGCCAGGGAATTCCCCAAAACAAGCTTTTATCTAGGTTTGGTACAACTCATTCAGCAGCAAAACCCAATCTAAACAAACCAGACTATTTACAGCATTTACTTATCTCATTTAATATGAATAGTTATATATTTTGCTACAGAAGTATTCTATTAGAAGGGCATTCTGTGGATATTACAAAATATACAGTATATGCATTTTATTAACCTTCCCAAATCTGAAAAAATAAAAAATTATTTAAAAGCACTTCAGGTCCCAAGGGTTTAGGGTAAGGATTGTGGCTTATGTCATGAAGGAACAAAATATCTATTGATGCCACAGTTGGAGAAAGAATACTGTTAGAAACAGCCAGAACCTATGTGGCCATCCTTTTGTTCTTTATCATTATCTTTACAGAAAAGTATCAAGTTATCAAAGACCTTTCTATTCTCAATTATCTAGTCGTCTTTATGAATAAAAGTGCACCTTTGTAAGAGAGCTGAATGGAATCAGCATGAAATATTCGACCTCTAACTAGACAAAACTAAGTGACCTGTGGATACTGAAAGCAAACCAGTGATTGTAGCTTCTTTGGCATCATACTGTGTCATTGGGTTAAACAATTGGCCATATCATCTGTAAAGTCTTACCTAAGTTTTCTAAAGAATGGTAAACTCCAAGCATGCATCTTAGCTCTGTCAGTTTTCGTACGGTTGGAGGATGGAGAGAATGAAAAGTGCCCACCAGACTGAGAAGGTATCTTGAGACCAAAAATTGAGGCAAGCAGCTCCATATAATCAATGGATCAGTTTATTATACTTACGCACAGGGTAGGATTGAGCGGACAATAATCCAGAAACACTGGCAGCTGCACTCTGCACCGTCAAGGGACCAATGGGACAGTTTTATAGTTAACCTAGGAGAGGGGGTACGTGCTTGGAAATAGGACATGCATTCCTAAGTCAAGATTTATGAATCGGTAACTAGTTTTGTGGGCCCTGGGAACATGTCAGCGAAGGTCTTCATTGTTGTTTGGGGACTAACAGAGCATAGAGGCCACCTGGTCCTAATGATTATTAAAGAATATCTACTAACTACAAAGCCCTTGAGGCAGAGAACTGATTCACTGCACAGTTCAGTCCTGGGTAGGGTCAATGGAAGGCCAGGAGGAAACATATGAAGCCAATATGGCATCAGTGATGCTAACAGCCATACACTCACCAGAAGCTAAGGACAACCAGTTACCAAGGGACCCATATTTCAGAGGGGAGACAAGTTAAGGACCTCAGGCTATGCTGTCTCTCTCTTTTTTTTTTTTGCGGTACGCGGGCCTCTCACTGCTGCGGCCTCTCCCGTTGCGGAGCACAGGCTCAGCGGCCATGGCTCACGGGACCAGCCGCTCCGCGGCATGTGGGATCTTCCCCGACCGGGGCACAAACCCGCGTCCCCTGCATCGGCAGGTGGACTCTCAACCACTGCGCCACCAGGGAAGCCCCTATGCTGTCTCTTTTGTAACTGTTACTATCAGCCCTGTGTCAGGCTCCTCCATACTCACATCACCCAAATGAAATTAATTTGGTTTTCACAACAGACTGGTCTCAAATTTGCATTTACTAGCTAATCCCATGTTGTTACAACATAAGAAGGATAGAAAGCAGAAAAAAAAAAAAAAATCTAGCCTATCAGCCCCCAAACCAAGATCTTACAGGAAGTATTTTGAAAAATATAGATTAAATGCTGAAATAAATGAACTAAAATATTGGATTTATTTAGCCTGTGCAAATGCTAAGTCTTTATAGATCCTGAGTTATCTTCCAGAAGTCATTTAGGAAGTAATGTACTATAAGAATTGATTTCCCTTTAACAAAAGAACATTTTGTCTTTGAGATGAATTTGAATTGCTCTCAAACCTGTCTGAGGGTTACTTTATCTGCAGGCTGCTTTTCAGAAAACACCTTTATTGTCCTAGAGTCATTGGTTTGCCCACCATATCTGTGATTTGACCCTTCTACAGAGGATTGTGTTTTTGAGACAATCCATATATCCGTAGGGGATGAAAACAAAGAATTGAGAAACTGCCCAGAGATGGAAATCTATTCATCAGAAGGATGGTGAGGACCCATGGTCGGGTAGGTGGCCATCCACCTGGTGTGCCTGGAGGGTGGCCGATATCCCTTCCCACACCCCACTACCTGGCCCAAAGTCATTGTATTCGTTTCTGGTTTTGAGTTAAATCATTGAAGGTAGCTTCCAAACATTCCCTATGTTATCGAATGGGGGAGGGTGTCCTGCAGCTCGAGGCTAAAAAAATCAATTACATACAAATGTAAATGAAATGGAAAGGTGCCTTTAATCAGAATGCTGGCCATCTGGGGATGGTGGATTTAGTGTCCAAAAAAAACCACCTCCAAAGATTCTGCTCGGCCATGAAAGCTTTTAAAGGGAAACAGAAGTAATCTCAGTTAATCATTGACATAAGGGGTCAGTCTTCACCATCCCCCACTGCATGCAGGCTTGTGATCTTCCTCTAGATCTCACCTTGGTCACACAGTTTGTTTGGGAGATTACTGAAGGGGAAGGTAGGGAAGAGATCTGGTCATCTGTTAGTTACTTATTCTTCATTTCTACTTCTTTGATCTATGGAAGACAAGTTAGGTCAGGTGTGGTGTGATTAAAAGATTTGAAAGGTGTGCTTGGGCCGGAGATGAGTAGAGCATGAGGGCGCCTGGTTTAAAAGTTAGTTACAATATAGCTTTGCTAAAGTGACAAGAAAAGGGGCTCCTTGCTGAGGGCG
This sequence comes from Hyperoodon ampullatus, assembly GCF_949752795.1. NCBI lineage: Eukaryota > Metazoa > Chordata > Mammalia > Artiodactyla > Ziphiidae > Hyperoodon > Hyperoodon ampullatus. The sequence goes on from NC_136915.1 coordinate 184,570,908, forward strand.
GTTTCCTGCAAAGAGCTGCTTACAAATCCCCACTTGTCAGACATCATTCCGTTTCTATGGGATTAGGGGCAGAGGTCTATCTTCTGTAACTTTTTCATGCTGACATAGGCACCATATTCTTTTTTTGTTCTTAATTAATCTTTATTGGAGTATAGTTGCTTTACAATGTTGTGTTAGCTTCTGCTGTATAACAAAGTGAACCAGCTATATGTATACATATATCCCCTCTTTTTCGGATTTGCTTCCCATTTAGTTCACCACAGAGCATTGAGTAGAGTTCCCTGGGCTATACAGTAGGTTCTCATTAGTTATCTATTTTATACATAGTATCAATAGTGTATACATGGCAAGCCCAATCTCCCAAATCATCGCCTCCCTTTCCCCCTTGGTGTCCGTACATTTAGGCACTGTATTCTCAGAGTGGAAGATGTCAACATGGGTCTGTAGCATCTCTTTGCTGACAATTTTAGTTGTCTGCTTACATATACAGGCAGAGCAAGCTACAATTATTTTGATGCCCGCAAACATATAGATTATTATGAGCAATAATGTTAATCCCATTGTCTTGAGGCCAGTTCTTGGAATTGTGCTAGCCATAGATTCAGTACTGCTCAGGATGGAGCAGTTATGTCATGGCTACAGTCTGGTCATCATGCAGTTAGCTTTTTTCCTCTGGTGGCCGTTACAGTATCTATAAAACAACTCAGGAATGTGCATCAGACACTGAGTCTATGACTCTCTTGTCCTCACCATTAACTGCTCGGTTTTGTAGTTGGAGGGTGGAGGACGCCCTGCAGGATTCTGCTCGGTTCCACCTAGTCTAAATTAATTCATCAATCTGATGACCAATGATAGAGCTCTGGGGAAAAGAATACAGCGTGGATAAATTCTGATGAACAGGAGAGTCAAGAAATACCTGGAGAAAGAGATTCTCACTGAGAGAGGGGAGAATCATTTGCTACAGAAGATCTTGGAGGCAAGGACCAGCAGATGTCACCTCACAATGACTCACACATCACTATGGGAATCGGCATGTTTGGAGGTGGGCAGAAGCTGCGTGATTTTACAAGCACCTTCTGAGTGTTCAGTGATACGTCAAAATTGAACGCGCTAAGGGTGGTAGCTCTCCGTGTTTATAGTACAAAAGGATTGCCCAAAGAGCGCATTCAAAATGCAGATGGAGAGGGGTGGGATGGCAATTTCCAGAAATCTGCATTTTTAACCAGCAGCTTAGGTGGTCCACAACCTACTTTTTTGAGAAATACTGTCCCAGAGGGTACAGCCATGATGCTATGCTACTTAAGCCTGATTTTCTGGCGCCACTTTCCTAAATCAGTGTTCTCAGCCCTGACTGCACATTAGAATCACCTGGGGAACTTTAACAACATTCTGGATGCCAAGGCCCCATCCGCCTGTAGTTCTGCTTATGGGGTGGGTCCAGGCATCAGTGCATTTCAAAAGGTCCCTAGGTGATTCTAATGTACAGCCAGGGCTGAGAATCACAGTCCTAAACCATCGTAAACTGATTGCCTAAGTAAGTGAAGCCAGCTCCCCTCAAGTGCCTAATTTACATGATGATAATTGATGACCGACCTATTTACCTTGGTTTGTCCATGGCTTTCCTGAATCAGAGTCGTATTTATTGTTTTGGCTGAAGCTGGAAAGGTAGACAGAATATATTACCTGCTAAGCTCATGTCTTCGATTAATGAAACAATTTCTTTTACTCTTCCTCCTGGATTTTATTTGGTTTTGGTTGTCATTGTTTCATTTTGTTTCTCACTTGGGAGGCCTGGATTTTGGTTGGAAGAGTAACGTTCACCATCATTTAAAACAGGAACTTTCTAGTTTTGATCCATTTCAACACAGCTTCTACAATTCTGGGATTCTGAAGGATTAAACTGAAACTCTGAAGGAGTTTCAAACTCTGAAGGATCAGCCTTCATAAAACGAGTAAAGAGCTGAAATTGAAATCACAGAAATTTGGAATTTTAAAAAAATATATTTCACAGGGATGAATGGGCTAGCTTTGCAGAGTGATGCAGTGCAGGGTCTCATCAGAGAGCAAACATTTGTGAATTTCAGGTATAATTTTATTGACCAAAATCCTATTTTCAAACAACTCTATAAATGTGTGATTCATACATAAATGAGTTGCATCTTTACTAAATGAAATTCTTCCCATGCACAGACCTTTTCATTAAATGAAGATTACAGGCTTGCTGTGCTACATCCAGCAGAGTTTTTTTCTCACAGACAGTACTCATTTCTATCATCAACCCTCTCAAAATTGGGATATACTAATATATACGATATAAAGTTCCAAATTCTATGTGGGGAAGTTTCTAATTGTTCAGCAAGCAGATTAAGACAGTAGTCTCTGCAGGTTTCAGAGACAGACCTGGGTGTGAGTCTGCTTTTGTAAGAAGCTTCAGTTTTGACCTGTGGGGAGAGAGCTGAGGCCGCTGAGCAGTTCTCAGTAATTGTGCATTCATATTCATACTCTCACTGAAGGCAATGACTCACCACGGATTTGCTCGGGCCGCCATGGCTCCCCTTTCATTGAATCCTGCTGTCAGTGACTTAATTCATTTTCCTGAAACTTCCCCACTTTGACAGATTGTTTTCGATAAGCACCCACGCACACCCAGAGTCTCCAAAGGCTTCTGGGGCCTCGGGACTGGACCACCGAGACCCGAAAGTCAGCCTTGGAGGAAACCCCATGTATGACTCACTCGAGTGTGGGTCTGATCTTGGGGCTGCTGCTATGCAAGCTCCCCAGGACAGACCAACGCTGGCCCCGAACAATTCAGTCTGAAGGTTTATGCAGGAGAGGATGGAGGAATGGTTGGAGGGCAGACGGTCAAGTGGGTCCTCACTGTTCCTGCCAAAAGCAGCTGTGTGGCGACTCCAGGAGGGGACAGTGGAGATGTTCTCTGTGCCAGCCCCACGAAAGGCTGCAACAGTGTGGACGACAGGCTAGAAAGGAGAAGCAGAAAAGACAGCAGCTTTTAGTCCTTTCCCCCTATTTCTGGATCCTTGAGTAAATTAACCTCCTTCACCCTTTGCTCACCTGGAAATGGTTCACTCCAGGGCTAGATTCTTTTAAAAATTCTCATCAAACATTGACTTCTCTTCATTGGCCTTGGTCATCTAGGATTTGTAAAATCTCACAGAATATTTTCTGACCCTAAGCGATTTGATTTTCTAACAGTTTTTAGCTTTACGTTGGATCAAAGCAAGTGACTATATAAACAACAAAGTCCTACTGTAGAGCACAGGGAACTATGTTCAATGTCGTATGGTAAACCATGATGGAAAAGAATATGAAAAAGAACACATATATGTATAACTGAGTCACTTGGCAGTACAGCAGAAATGAACACAACATTGGAAATCAACTGTACTTCGATAAAAATTTTTTAAAAAGCCAGTGAGGATATGAGGCCAGCTTCATACACTAATAGTCATCTGCCACCAAAATGAATATATGGAAGGATCAATAGCGATGTTTCTGAAACCTAATTTATTTATGTACTAATAAATTTGTTGAATGAATTAGAAGTATATTATAAAATATAAATGTAAATAAATAATAAACCTAATTTTTTTAGTTTACTAAATAAGAGTCGCACTTAGGCCCTCGAGAAAATCTACATCATCAGTAAGGTGTCAGGACTATTTCACTCCACGTGATAGAAAGCCAACTTTCCCTTAAACGGAAGAGAATTGTTTCTGCTCACCTGTCTGGGAAAGGGACTAAAGAAGTTCCTTGAAACCAAGGAAAAGGAGCAAACAATTTTTTCTCTCTCAAGAATCCCTCTGGGAGCCTGAGATGCAGGATTTGATACTGTTGGATTCATTCCTTCCTTCACCTCAGGTTGCCTTGATTTGGCATCTTTTTTTTTTTTTTTTTTTACATCTTTATTGGAATATAATTGCTTTACAGTGTTGTGTTTGTTTCTGCTGTACAACAAAGTGAATCTGCTATATGTATACATATATCCCCTCCCTCTTGAGCCTCCCTCCCACCCCCCCATCCCACCCCTCTAGGTGGTCACAAAGCACCGAGCTGATCTCCCTGTGCTATGCGGCTGCTTCCCACTAGCTACCTATTTTACACATGGTAGTGTATATATGTCAGTGCTACTCTCTCAGTTTGTCCCATCATCCCCTTCCCCGCCTATGCCCACAAGTCCATTCACTTCGTCTGCGTCTCTATTCCTGCTCTGCCACTAGGTTCATCAGTACCATTTCTCTAGATTCCATATATATGCGTTAGTATACGGTATTTATTTTTCTCTTTCTGACTTACTTCACTCTGTATGACAGACTCTAGGTCCATCCACATCACTACAAATGACTCAATTTCGTTCCTTTCTATGGCTGAGTAATATTCCATTGTATATATGTACCACATCTTCTTTATCCATTCATCTGTCAATAGACATTTTGGTTGCTTACATGTCCTGGCTATTGTAAATAGTGCTGCCTTATTCTATACCAGACTTTCTCCAGGCATTGGAGAAAATCACTACCCCAGCACTGCGTGATTCCACCCTTCTCTGTGCTTTGGTTTCCTTGTCTTTAAAATGTCGCTAGGAGCACCACTGTACTCCTGGGCTTGCTTTGGGATGAAATGTGTTGATCTGTGACTATGCCTAGGACAGTACCTCATACATAGTAGCTATTCAACTAGCATAATAATAACAGGTATTATTATTATTACTCTCCCACCTCAGAGTGGAAAGAGGACTTCTGTCATCCAATATCCATAAACCAACCAAGGGCAGGACTCTTACTGACATCTTAGCACCATGTACGTTCCTGTGAGCAAGAGAATAAACGACCATGATTGAATAGGCCTGGGCATAGGGCCCCCTCCTTCGGTCAGGGTTTCATGGGTATGTGGGAAACACTTTCAGCCAGAAACCAGAGCTGCCCCCGCAACTGCACACAGCAGCCATGCTACTGTGAAATCGTTAGAATCCTGATGTTCTTTCCCATTTGATGCTCACAACCATTCTGTTTTCCAGATGAAAAAACTGAATGAAAATCATACAGTTTGGGCAAGATACTTAATTTCTTATAGCCTCACTTGCTCATTCAAAAATGGGTATATTGGGGACTTGGCTGGCTGTTCAGTGGTTAAGACTTCGCCTTCCAATTCAGGGAGTGCAGGTTCGATCCCTGGTCGGGGAACTAAGATTCCACATGCCTCGTGGCCAAAAACCCAAAATATAAAACAGAAGCAATATTGTAACAAATTCAAAAGAGGCTTTAAAAATGGTCCACATCAAAAAAAAATCTTTAAAAAAAAGGGTGTATTATGAGAACTAAGAAATTTTGTGTGTCCAGCAGGATGCCTGCTACACAGTAGGGCCACCTCCCCACTCTACCCTCAACCTCCCACTAAATAAAAGAAAGAGGTGCTTTCTTCCAAGAGGGAAAAGAGCCAGGTTAACAAAATTCTTATGTCACTAACAGTCATTAATCGGGTGTTAGAATGTAAATATCTCTAACCAGGAGCACAATTGGCTCTGAAGGTGTGATGCCCCTTTGATGAGACAGTTCAATCTTTCTGGTCCTTGCTACTCGCTTCCCAGGAAAAGAATAACTTGCCCATGTTCCCATGGATAAGATTCTCTCTCGAACTCTGATAGTCTGATTCTACATTCCCGCAACTGGCAACTTGCTTCAGATTGCTTGTTTTCTCTTACCGTCACCCTTAACTCATTCCTTTCCTAAGAGTTTTTTGGTATCCTATTTAGAGAAAATCCATTGAGCATGTTTTCTGTTTGGCTTTCGGCTTGCATTTAATCAGGGATGAATCCCCCTAATGTATTTCTGACTGGCGTGGAGGCTGTTGTCTGGTTAGTTTCTCCTTCGCGATCTAAGCTGCTCCCACCCACGACTCCCACAGCTCAAGGTTTTAAATGATTTATTGATATTGGCTGACTCAAGCCGTGCATGCGTTCTAACACCTTAGAGCCTGAGCACCACAGCTTAGACTGAAGGCCATCAGGACATTTCGTGAATGGAAATCTGAATTCTGGCACTCGGGCCAGGGACCATGTCCTCTTTGGCCATCATGTCTTTTGTTGCAACAGGAGGTCATCTCTACCTGTGAGGGCACACAGGAGCACATCTGTTCTTTTTCTGTCCCTCGTGGCACCCCCTAGGGCTCTACTCCTAAGCCCCTATCTCTCTATTGCCTTTGAGACAAGTTACTTGTCTGAAGATGGGTTGCTTCTCACCTTCCTGTTGACCCAACTCACTTAAGCCATGATTGATCCTCCTGTCTCTGTGTTGGAAGCTTGTTTGCTGGGCATAAAACATTCAATGCAACCAAATTTCCTCCGAGTGAATGTAGGTAATGTAGAATTCCAACCTGCCCTCATGGCTTTTCACAAACGGTTCCTGCTTAGCGAGGTAGCCATAAAAATGAAGGTTCTCCAAAGTCACCTGAAACTTAGGAAAGGGTGAGACATGTTTTCCTTCTTTCCCTTTATCCTCTAAGTTGAGGATTTAATAATTTGTAGTTATTAAGCAGCCACCAAGTTCAGAGTGTATGTCTAGTTGCTAGGATTGATGCAAGAGGCTAAAAACCAGGGACTCTACCCCTCAGGGGCTTAAAGCTTAGTTGATAAGACAAAGAAACACACCCATGAACAATGTATTCGTAAAAACACACGGATAGTAGTGCAAGCTGTGAACAGAGAGATCTGAATGGTGGCACAACAGACCTAGGGAGAAACAGACAACTCCTCATCTTCAGGGACAGCCCAGTCCCCACACCAAACTCTCCCAGACACTCCCATTCCACTCTCTGGCCAGATGGTCTTGAGGAGCACGGGTGGTTCCTTGATATTAAAGACGAGAAGCATTCCATAGAGACGTGAGGAAGGACTATTTCTCTATTTCTGCAGTCTCACAAAAAATGCTCTTCCAAATCTCTCCATCCTTATGAGCAAATGCATCTCTCAGCCCACACACTGTTATTGGTACCTTGGAAGGGTTCAAAATGTTCTCCCCTCCAGCAGTCAGAATCTCAGCAGGAAGCAGTTAAATGTCAAAAGGACATTTAAAGAGCATTTAATGAAAAGACTTTATGGAGGTATGGCCAGGATTAAGAGAATCAATAAGGGATATTAACATATTCTGGGACTAGCCAGAGCCATTACCTCTAGACCTAAAAGGACAAGAGGAAGAAGCTGTTTCTGGAACCCAGTCAATGCTATAGCCAGTGGGGTGGGGCTGCCATTTAGAAGCTGTGCCCATAGAGAAGGAACGCAGCCTGTTGCCAAACCAGGATGCCAAAGAGAGAGAGAAGGAGAAAACAAAACCTTTCTCCTTCTTCTGTAAAGCAGTTTGCAGAACCAGATTCTCGGGCTACAGAGAGGAGCAGGGAAGGGCAGAGAATGGGTCTGGGGACAAACAGAGAATACCCAGCACATCCCCTGTACCCCAGATTGGCGCTGCTTCTCACCCATGTTGTGACAATACCTTCTCCAGTAGAATTCTTTCTGGGCTAGAGGATCACCTGGCAAGCTTTGGCTTGCCACTCTGTGATTATTGATAAAACACTAAGTAACTCTGAAGGCTTTAGGAGCATTGCACTTAAGTACTTGGGCTAATGGTGTATTTCCATTAAGTTCCAAATAAATGTCTTGGTCTCTATGAAGCAATCAAATCTACAGATGATGACAAAAACGTTAACATATTGAAGTAAATCAGATGCCGTCGATGAAAATCTTTAAGAAGATGGTCGAGGCTTTCTCTTGTAAATTGATTTATCTACCTGTTGATGGATCTGATCATTACTAAGATGCCTATAAGTGTCTAGGAAACTGTACAGTTCTCTCCCAAAGGCATATTTTCAATGGAACTTGGAAACAAAATTCTTCACTTCGAAGAATCCATTGAATTGCTCCACCATTTTCTTTTTACATACTTTGGGGTGCTTTTGAGAAATTTTAATTAATAATAATGTTAAATGGAGGATGCCACCCAATCAACAGATTTTGATGCAGCAGCAATATTTGTGAAAAGCCAGGCTTTTATTTATTCTAACCCTCAGAGTTCTAGAGTGGAGAAGTACCCAGAGACAGAGACACAGAGAGATGAGGGCTGACCTCAGAATGCAGTGAGGGTTTTCAAATCTATTGTTGATCCATAACAGCTAAATGGACCCAGAAGTGAGTTACAGAATTGCTATTTAGTCTCACTTTCTCTTCCAATGGGTCATATCCTGACTTTTCACACAAATAATATAATAATAACCATCATTATGTATTTAGTGCTTGCTATGTGCTAAAGACTATGTTAAAAATTTTACATACATTAACTCATAATAATCATTTGAGACAAGGATTATTCTGAACAATTACCCTTAGAAATCTGAGGCACTGCGAGGTTAGTTAACATACCCAAGGATGCAGGTGGTAAGCAGGAGAACTCGAATTTGAACATAGAAATTCAAGTTCTAAAGACTGTGTTCTTAAATTCCCCCTCCGGTTACTCCACATTGTGTTTGTGCACAGCTCTGGGGCTTTCAAAATCTTAATAAAATATTTATAAATGAACTTATCCACCACCGCATTCCTCAAAATTTATAACAACTTTATTGCATGTAAATCTCAGAATAGCCCTGTGAGGTAGAGATTATTTTTTCCATATAATCAGGAAACTGAATGACCCAGTGAGGTGCCCAGTCAGAAAATGTGAGAGTCAGAACTTGGGTCCAGATGTTCTGATCCCAAATCCCGTCATCATTCTGCTGAAGCACAGTGTCCTCAAGTCATCTAGGCTGCATGACTTATTGGTTCTGTGTCGTCAGCCAGTAATTTACTCTCTAAGCCTCAGTTTCCTTACCTGTAAAATTGGGAATGAAAAAGCCTACCTTAGTAGTTTTACTGACCAGGGTTCTTAGCCTCCTTAATCCATATAAATTGATCAGAGGCCAGACAAGAAATGCAGGCAAGGCTTTATCGGGGCCCCTGCTGCATCAGGAGGGGAGCGAGAACAAGTAACACGTTTCCTTGCTTGCTCGCCAAGGCAGCGGGGAGCTGGTTCCTTACATGGGGTAAGGGTAGGGATGTGTCCGTGGGTCGGGTCAGAGGGTGGCTTAGGTGATCTGTCCACCCCTTTGGTGATGTTGAGTGCAGGGGGCATGTGCACTCCCCCACTTTTGCTCCTGGCTCTTCAGAAGTGGCAGTTGGCTTTTTTTGGTCTTCTTGTATCTTCTTGTCCATAATTTTGCCCCAAACCTGTATGCACATAGTTATTTTTAGTCCCTTATAGTTTCTTTGTATTTTGTAGCTCGAGGAGACGTTTGTCCAGATGCAAGCACTGCAGCAAAGGGTCCCAGGTCCCAGCATGTTTCAGTAGGATTGCTGTGAGCTTTAAATAAGTTAATTTAAAGGCCAGGACAGTGTCACTCACATATAAAAGTAAAATTTAAGATATAAATATATAGGAATTAGTCAATATCCAGTTACCCCTCTACAATGTAAATCAGATAGTCGCTCCTTTATGGGGAACCCTCCCTTGGCCTCCCATGAAATGCAAACTCCTCTCTGACTCAGTGAGGTCTTTCATGGTCTGACTTTTGTCCACATCTGTCATCATCCTGTCACTCTCTGGCCCTTACTCTCCAATTCCAGCTGCACCAAACTTTTTTGAGACTCCAGACTCATGGCCTTTTGCACTTGCCCTCCCTTTGCCTAGAATGTTCTTCCCCCAGGTCTTCATGTGGTGACCTCCTTCTTGTCCTTAGTATCCCAGCTTGATTATCACCTCCTGAGAGCACCTCCTGGACAACTCAACCATTCCCTGCTCCATTGTTATATGCTGTAAGTTGTTTCCTTTCTAGCATGTATCATCACCTTTTTGTTTTGTGTTTATTGGCTGGCTCTCCCTAACAGGGTGTTAACTCCAGCCTTGTTCACTGTTGTCTCACCAACTCATAGAATAGTGCCTGGCACATAGAATGGCTCAGTGAGTATGGATGATAAATAACCTTACTTAGTTCACTATACTATCACTTCTTGAGATGTTAATCATGATTGGTGATTGTGAGCTTAGCTTACTCTAGCTACTAATTGTGGAGAAAGGATATGTTTCCAGTGTTACGTTAGTAGGGTATAGTTATGATCTCAGTTAACACAGTGGAACTTACGTGCATTTACACATGTTTGGAACAGTAGGGAAAGTATTTGAGTAGTATTTGCCTCTGTATAACATGCAATATTGTTTAAAGCATGACACGTGGCAGCAGGTATGGATGCTGGGATGTTTGCGGTCATTGTCACCACCTCACTTTGGGGCTGTTCTCTGCAGAAACAGCCAGTCTGTACAGGGGTCAATGACAGCTCTAGGGCAGGATCTCAAACACTTACAAGACGTGTCCAGACCCTCCTTCAATAGAAAAAAGTAGAGAGTTCAGGCTTTTACATCACATACCTGTATTAGAAGGCTGGCCCTACCACATACCAAGGTGCATGAACTTCTCTGTGCCTCTGTTTCCCTGTGTGTAAACTGGTGATGATGCTAATACAAGCCTCATAGGATTGCTGAGAGGATGAAATAAATTAGTACATGTAATACCCTTATAAAAGTATAAGTGCTCAATAAACCCATGACCTACTTTTACGTATCCTCCATGAGAGCTGGATGGGACTGGGTTCCTATTTTCTCTCAGGGAGAGAAGACACAAGCAATAAAAAAGAGTATGATAAATTCCAAATTTTCATTATCATTACAAACATCACATGAAAGCTAGTTTCAGCATTCCCCATTACTACTGAAGCCAATTTTCCCCTCCTTATATTTTAGAAGCCAGCCATTAATATTTATTGAGCACCCACAAAGGGCAAGGCTGTGTGCTCAGCAGTAGTGACAGAAGACACCCATTTCTAGCAAGGAAAATGTCTTGTAATCTCTTTACTAGCTTCACATCTCTGAATTTCAAAAGCACCAGTAGAAAGCAACACAATGTTGTGCTGTACCCTTCGTCCCCTGGGTCCCAGAATTCAATTAAAATTGTGTTCCATCTTGCCTGATCCAAAGTGTTTTAGATTAAAGAATCCCGGAACGCAAGGACCATATCTGTAAAAGCATAACTATTAATGGACCCAGCAAAGCACCGTGCAAACAGAGATGCTGAAAAAAGTCCATTTGATGATGAAAGAAAATCAGATAGGTAGATGGTTAAACAGATAGCTACACAGAGCTTTTCAGCAAGTTATTCCTTAATGACCGCAGCCTACAGGACTGTTCATGAATTTTTTTTTAAATCTTGTTATCATTTCAGATTTATTGCCTTCTCTTTTTAGCCATGAGTCTCTCTTAACCACGGTCCTGGCAAAGCCCATTTTGGCACGTTGCTCTTCGAACATATTCAAAACCCACGGCAAGCTACCCTTTAAAAAGACATTAGCATGAGTGCCATGGGAAAATATACTCCAAGGTTGTAGATGAATTGATATGATTTCCTTGATTGTATCTTTTTATTTATGAGGCATAATTTATGAGTGCTGGAGAGCAAACTGCAGTGAGTGATGACTAACTACAGCCCAAGTCATAAATCAGGAGCAGTGAAAAAAGAGGTGATTTTGATCGAATCTATTGAATTCGCTGTTGGCCTCAGCCAATACAGGTATCGGAAAGACCTTTTTAATATCTATTTGTCTCTCTTCTGGGAGTGTGATAACAATCTCATTACACGCCCCTAAGAAACAAATAATTTAATTGTTTGCCTGGTAACATGAAACCTATTTACTCTTCTTATTAATTACTGGCATGGCTGTTCATGTTGGATTTTTGTTTACTTCTGATGTGAATCGTCACGAAAATATCTTCACATTCTCCAGTTTTTATAATGATGTTCCCTCCCTAATGCGGCTTGATATGAAACAACATTGTTGAAATGTCTCTGTTTCATCAAAAATTATCATTATTCCACAAGGAAGTGTGTTTTAGAATATCACAGAAGTTGCAGAGAACTGAAAAACTCCTCCATGGATTAATCCTCTGAGAGTAGCAGTTATACTACAACTCATAACAAACAGCCTGGAAAAAAGAGCAAAATCTCAAATCGCTTCAAGGACAAGGATAGCCACTGTCACTTACATTAGGAGTCAACAGGTTAGAGGGTTTTTGTGAAAGATCATTAGCTGAATTTGGTTATTCCTGTGATCCATTTTTATATGGAATACGATAGCAAATACAAGACCAAGTAGACATCAACTGGATGCTAGCAGTATAGAAAGCATCACTAGGTATGTTCTCTTGGTCTTATCAAGACTTGTAGCATTTCCTCAGCCAAAAGAATCATAAGGTATTTTTACCATTAAGGACTTTTTTATTCAATGATAAAGGAAAAACACATCAAGAAACCCTGGAAATGTGGAAATGTACATTAAGAGTTTCTCTTTGCAGTGAGACTACACTTGGAAAATATCAGTCCTGGGGAATGTTATTTTAGAAAGCTATGAGCCATTGAGTGAGACAATGCATTGAAATGAAAACTACTTTACAGTTAAGTGTGGAAATTGTGCTAAAGCATAACTAGGTCAGTGACATAAGCACCCAATGGGCCACCACTCTAGGAGAATTTCTGAAGCATCTCCCCTTCTCCCATCCTCGGCAGAGTCGTGGGTCCTTCTCTTTCTCTTTCACAAAGTTTATTACAAATGCTTCCTTTCACAAATTCTTGCTTTCCTTCTGGAATAAAATTAGAAGGAGAAATGTTGGATGAGAGGAATTAGGAGCATTTTAGAATAGTTAATAATATTCATCTGGGCTGTAAGGAAAAAATAGACCCAACAAGTTCCAGAAAGTTCAGTGTTTCAAGAAATTTGCACCTGGAGGGAAAACTAGGCAGCAAATGGTTGTTCTCCAAAGCTAGTGAACTCTGGTTCTGCTTGGAACTGTGGCCACTGTAATAAACTCAGTGGTGATCATTGCAGTTGTAACATATGCAACCAGATACATGCTATGTGCTTATTTGAATGGCTGAAGGTAATGACAAGAGTAATGCAAAGTACAACTCTAAATAGACAACACATGGACAGAAACTGAAAAAATGTATGGTGCCTAGACTTGTGTACCTGGTTCTATAGAGAAGAGCTCTCTATGTTTCTCAAATAAGACTGGGCACAAGAATCACTTGGAAATCTGTTAAAAAGGCAGGTTCTGAGACCTTTTCACTATAAATTATCTTACAAGAATGCAAGATGATTTTGATGATTGTAGCCAAGGAGCACATTTTGACAAAGACTCCTCTGAAGGAAGATTTCTAAGAGGCAGTTTTCAACAGAGGACAAACATTGAGCCCATTGTTTCCACAGCAATGAGATCTGGGCAGCGTGGTGACAGATGCTGACATTTCATGTAATTAAAACTTTATAAAGCAAAATACAGTGATTAGACCTGGGGGATGGGGAGGGGAGCAGAGTAAATAAAAGAACAATTTTATTTTTTAATGAAAAACAGCATAAAGATGGTAAGAGTCACTAGTTAGATATCAAAAATTAGATTGAAAACAAATAGATCTATTCTTTCACTAGTCAGTTATAGACCTTATGGTTAGATCATTTTAGTTATTTTTAATTTATTCAAATAGTTAACCTGTGTTTTCTATGACAGCTTCTTACATTGTAACTCCTTTTGCTGTTTCATCCAAAACGTTAGAGAGGAAAACACCCCAACTTGGCCAGTCCTAACTTGTTCTCATTTTTAACAGCTCTGCATTGGGAAGTTCCTAACTCTTATAATGTGTGTGTGTGTGTGTGTGTGTGTGTGTGTGTGTGTGTACACACACATGTGCGAGTGTTCATTAAACCCAAATAATAAGTTACTTCAGTGGAAATTTTAATCATCTAATTTTTTTATTATAAAAAATATGTTCAATTCCACTAATGCTGTGGGTTTAAGGATATTCTGAATAAACAAAAGATAAAAGTATCCTTACTTTTTTTTCTCTTGGCCATGGAATTCATAAGCTGTACTTCTGTTTCCAGCTCTTAAAATGTCCCTTCTTTTTTGTGAGTAGCTCACACACTGTTTATATACTCAATGATCATGTGAGGGAATCTTGGGATACAAACCAGATGGATTGGCTTATCAGTTAGGTAACAAGTAGATAGATAGGCGATAGATGATTGATTGATAGATAGATAGATAGATAGGATAGATTGAGATAGACAAAGTAGACAACTCTACGTCTGTTCTCAAGATATTTAATTTCTTGATTTGTTAAAAATAAAAAATCAGGGCATATTACTCAAATTTTCCCACTCAAGATCTCTGCTTTTTCTTTCTCTACCATATAAAGATGGACCCAAATCTTGGGGCCCTTATTTCTCAGTAGAAATAAATCATAAGCATAATCTGTTAGTATTTTTATTCTGAACCTTGAACTATACTTTAGTTCCTTTATCTTTTTAAAATAAATTTATTTATTTTATTTTATTGTTTTACTCTATTTATTCTTTTTGGTTGCGTTGGGTCTTCGTTGCTGCGCGCGGTTTGCTCTAGTTGCGGCGAGCAGGGGCTGCTCTTCGTTGTGGCGCGCGGGCTTCTCATTGCTGTGGCTCCTGTTGTTGCGGAGCACAGGCTCTCGGTGTGCGGGCTTCAGTAGTTGTGGCTCGTGGGCTCTAGAGCGTAGTCCCAGTAGTTGTGGCGCACGGGCTTAGCTGCTCCGCGGCATGTGGGATCTTCCCGGACCAGGGCTTGAACCCATGTCCCCGGAATTGGCAGGCGGATTCTTAACCACTGAGCCACCAGGAAAGCCCTAGTTCCTTTATCTCTTGTTTAGCTGGGCATAGACAAAAATCTACAGCGATTTTTGGATAAAGGACTTTTTACCTTGAGAGAGAGAGACAGAGAGAGAAAGAAAAGAATATCACTGACAGTTTCTTTTTGACTTTTCTTCTGGTGGTTTGGTATAAGAGACAATGCCTTGTTGGTGCAAGATTTGTGAAATCCATAATGCTTCATTAGCACAGCTTTCTCTTCATTGCTTTCATTTTCAGAGGAGCTCATGTAAATAGGCTGCTCCTGCTTTGCATAAGCATGTTGATTTATATGAATGCTATTTTGATCTCAAATTGATTGAATACTAAAAAGAAAGACTAGGAAAAAAGCACTGTATTATGAAGGTCTCCTGTCAAAGACAAAAGACACTAGATCCTACATACATTTCCACTTACTGATGGGGAATTCTGTATTGCCTGGGTTTTAGAAGAGAATATTTCTAAAGATCCATAGCAAAATACCACACTATTGAGATGCAAGTATTGTAAAATACCATGGATTAAATTACATTTTGGAACTAGGACTCCTCCACCCCCGTTTGCCCATGTAATGCAGAAAGGCATGAGGTCTAGTCTATCTTCCAACAACAGCATTAAAAAGCCTTAATAGATTGGATGCTCAGTAATTAATTGGCAACTTGCTGAATTTTTATTTTGTCAAGCCCAGTTGCTCCTTCCTCCTTGTGTTCTTCTCTATCCTTTGTGGCCCCCACTAAAACTCTGTATACCCTTAAATCACCAACCAAAGCCCTTCTCTTGGCAAAGAATTTGATATCAATATGTGCACCTTATTTTGCATCCCTTTCTCAAGAATATTCTCCTTTCAATCTTTGTTACTTGTCGTGTAATCAAAAATACTCCCCTTACCCCACTGCAAGACATTTGCAGTAACAGAGGTTAGTCTGGAGCAGACTGGGGAGTCCACGACTCATTCTCATCAGCCCTGAAATCTGACCTCCTCATCAGTTACCTCCTATAGCTACCCTCCCTGTTGTAAGACTGACCATGGCCATTCCAGAACGGATGCTAAGAGCAGCTACAGTTGTGTTCTGCCCTGTATTCTGGTTTCCGTGGAGCCTAGCTTTCCCATAGCTAAGACAGTTTCCTGGGCCTATCAAAACAAACCTCTATCATTTGAGACAACCTGGGCATGTCTATTTACCCTTGCAAGCTAAGAGACTTTACCTAATCCAGAATTGCAGGTAGGTAATTGTCTATAGAAAAGCCATTTAATATTCATGATCCTGAGTATCTTATTTATGTGTATGGATGACATACAGAATCAGAAGCACAGTTTACTGGGAAGAGCAATAAAATTTATTGGCGAGTAGAATTCTAGTTTCAGCTCTAGTGACTTCTGTCACCTTGAACAAGAGAGTCACATTTCAGAGCCTTGATTTCCTCATCTGTAAAAGGGGCTACTAATACATTCTCCAGCCACCTTACAAGGTTGTGTTGTGAGGACCAAGTCAGCGAACGTTTGTTAAAGTGCTTTGTAAAGTATAGAATTTATACAAATGTTAGTGGTTATTATGCAGACTATGAGAGAAATGGATCAGAGCTCTGAAAAGAACAGGTTCTGCTTTGTCAGTAGGTTAGTTACCTCTTTTTAAAATGTGGCATGTATGTCAACTATTTCTCAATGAAACCGGGGGGAAAAACGGGGTTTCTGTCAATCCTATCAGCAAGAGGCTGAAGGTTTGCATTTGACAGCAATCCAAGAGCAATACAACATCAGAAATTTTACTTTTACAAAGAAATCTGCAAAAAAAAAAAGTACAGAAACACTGATAGAAGTTAGCCTAAGTACTGAAAATCTCTCCAATATTTATGTATTCTCTTAAAATTATTATTGATGTGAAAGCAAAATAAACAAAAATGAAACTAAACTCTCAGTGCAAAGTATTCTGCTACAGTGTTTTCTAAATATCTCGTATTTTGAACATTGTGCATGTTCTTTTAACACCGCACACCTAGAACGTGTGTACTATAGAATCAAACAAGTTTTCCAGACTTGTCTTTAAAAGCTCAGAACAAATTTATATATATATATATATATACCTATATAATTATATAAAACATGTATATATCATATAATGGTATATATTGTAAGTATTATATATAGCGTATATATTGTATATATTGTAATATTTGTGTGTGTGTGTGTTTACATATATAAATACACAAAGACACCAAATGAGGGAAAAATTTCCTGAGGTCAGACTTGCACAACATGAAAGCTTACTAAGGAAGACTCCAAAACATGCAGACAGTCTGCTTGTATTGCCGTTTAGATCTATCATCCTGATTGATCACTGTGTAGTTGGCTCTTATTGGGCCTAATTTAACCCTATCCACTCACACATCCATCTACTCTGTCTATTGTACCTGACATTCTACAAATCACTTACTCATGCAAATGATGACCTAAGGCAACCTTTTAGGATATTCGTGTTTAATTATACAAATGGTGCTTGATAAATAAGATTACACCTCCTTCCATATGTTTATTCCCTCCTTGATGAAAGGAAAATTCAATTTTCATACAGATTGGGTGGGGACGGGGTTTAAGAATTGCTGAGTTTTATGGAGTCTGCAGATCCATCCACTTTGCAGAAGCTGACAAAATCACTCCACACTCCGCACAGAGATGAGCAGTTTTTCATTAGGCTTAAATCAGCCATCAGCCAGCTTGCCTTCAGAAATCAGGACTCTAATAGGACCCCCTCTGTGTTCACAGGGTCAAAGGCTAAAAACAGGAAGGACCTGCCCTCCTTTGCAATTACAAAGTTGCAAGATCCAAGTTTATCTCATTCTGTTGTTTTCAGTTGCTCTGAGTTGCCAACTTCTCTGCAGCCTGAGGTTATTTGGCTTTTGACTGGTCTTATTGATTTCTTTTTGGAGGTCTGGGCCGTGAATTCAGCAGGAAAAGCCTCCAGTAGCTGGACGCGGTGTAGAACTGGGCCCGCCCCCCCCGAAGGTCTCAGGGCCCCCGAGTTCCATGCGGTCTCTGCCACCCAAGCAGTGGTCAACATCAGCGCCCCCCGGAAGCCCAACGGGATTGTCAGTCTCTACAGATTGTTCTCCAACGATACCAGCGGGGCCCAGATGGTGGTGAGCAGCAGCATTCTGATTGGTTTATTTAAAACAAATCATAAACCATGGTGTCCTTGCTTTTTCTTCCCCTTGATACTTCTTTCTTATCCATCTGTTCTCAATTGCCCTGTGGTGACCTTAGTGGCACAAAGATCCCTCTGCAAAGAAATAATGTAAGGAAACGTACAGAATATATGTAAATGCTCTGGGAGAGGACGGCTAAGTGTGGTATTAAAGACTCCACAGATCTTTTAAAGAACCTAACACTTTAGCGATAACCAAATGAGTTGAATTAATTTAATGAGAAAACACATGTCAAGCACTCAACGTAGTAGTGGCTTATAGTAAGGGGCCAACAAAGGGTCTCTGTTGGTGGTGTAAATCTTAATATGAAAAAGGAAAAAGTAGAGCAAAGGATGTCCTCGGAATCCCCATTTTGGCGCGAGCAAATCTCTAATAGCACACTGAAATCTCAGACTTGGTTTTGGTGACTTCTAGAAAGTTCTAGGTCTTTGGCAGAAACAACAGAACAGCTCAGCTCAGCCCTACTCCACTGTTTGTGTATTAACACATTTGGGGCTCATCAAGGAGACAAGATGGTCTGTGGAGGGAAACCATCGTTCACACTGTGTTTTAGCCAAGCCGTTCACTGAAAGGGACACTAAATAATCAACTAGACCAGTTCCTGCATTATTTAAATGAAGAGACTACCTGCCAGGGGATGAAGTCTCTTTTCTCTGCAGGACAGCTGGTGTCACTCTCACATTTCTCATAAATAAGTATAGATTAGAATACTTTGTTCACACAAACCTCATAGAGAAATTGCACAGATTCTGGTATGACATGATAAATTATTTAGACCAATTGAGGGAACAATTTTGGCAAGTGTGGAGAAATCCTCTGAGGCCAGCGTAGCAGGTAGTGAAACACAATTTCAAAAGATAACTCATGCAAGGAAGTCTTGTGTGGAATGTTAAAGAAATATTAGCATATTTTCTACAAGGCTTCCGATTCAATAAATATAGATGATGTAAATACAATCAACCCTTGATTATCCATGCTTATAAAATGATAATATTAATAAACTAAAATAATTTCTATTTGGAGTGCCTTGTATGCATTTTTTTAAACAACAGGTAGCTCTTCTTAATTAAATGTTGCTTATGTCAATGTGAAAATGAGTTTCTAGTTTCTGAACTCTTCTATTCCAAAGAGCACTTAATAAAAGCACAATAAGGTAAAAATATTTGCTCCAGATAAACCAAAAAGTTTATAATGCAACAAAGATAATTGAGGAAAAAACTATATTTCATACAGATCAATACCCTTAGAGGAAGACATGGACTTTCAAACTCTTAAATATATGTAAATATACAAATATATAATATATATTTCAAGCTCTTAAATACTCAACTCTAAGATTTGAGGGGATTTGAGGGGAGTTTTGACCCCAAAATTACATGAAGTAACAATGGCAGAATATGGACCTTAGTGAATGTTGACTTAGAAATATAATTCAAATATAGGTTTTGTTTTTCGAAAAGGCATCATTCTGAGGGTCACAGAACTCGGTCAGTATTTTGTGATTTTTGAGCCATTTTCTAATATCTCTTTATGGTAATAGACAACATTGTTCCCTGTGATTTTTATCCTGTTGCCTCAAACTTCTATCAAACTGTTATCTCATTGCATGTTTTTGCATGTTTAAGCCATGCCTCTCCAGCTGGATTGGTCATTTCTAAGGGTAAATATTGTGATAGATGCCAGGGTGCATCTCCCAGAGTAACTAGCACGGCACTCTATTCATAGAATGCATGGTACACGATAAAAGTGAACCAACTGTCTGTGACTTGCCACTGGGCCTCATCTAGTCTTCTCTCTCCTCCTACAGCTGGCTGAAGGCCTGGCCACCCAGCAGACGCTTCATGGCCTGAAGCCCTTCACGACCTACTCCATTGGGGTGGAGGCCTGCACTTGCTTCAATTGTTGCAGCCAAGGGCCAACAGCAGAGCTGAGAACTCCTTCTGCTCCGCCATCAGGACTGTCCTCTCCCCAGATCCAGACACTGGCCTCGAGGACAGCCTCCTTCCAGTGGAGTCCCCCGCTGTTCCCCAACGGCGTCATTCAAAGGTAGCGTGGGAGAGCCAAAAGGACAAAGAAACCGAAATAAGACATGAACACAGACATGCAGCTACTCAGCCCTCCCCAAGGAAGACTTGCTGATTGAACAGACACCTGTAGCAAAATAGACAAATCAATTGATTTGGGTGGTCACATTCCCCACCAAGTGTTTCAGTCATAAATCAGCTAAGGATAGAAAGGTGAACAACAAAATTTTCTTTAAATAAGAAAGACGAGTCAAGGACTTCCCTGGCAGTCCAGTGGCTAAGACTCAGCACTTCCACTGCAGGGGGCACGGGATCGATCCCTGGTCCCTCATGCCGCACAGTGCATCCAAAAAAAAAAAAAAAAGGACAAGGCAATGTGTTCCCATTCATTGAAAGGATGTGCTGTTCCTCATGGTTCCCTGGAATTTTTCATTCTACAGGGCTCAGCTAGAACATAGGGAACTTCTGTGACTAAATCAGAATTTCCTTGATCTAATTTAAAATGTCATAATGAACCACTGTTTGAAAGACCACAGAAGTTATTTCACTCAAGATAATCTGGAGGAAAAAAAGATATTCTTTATTTTCAACAGAGAAGAACAGTTTTATCACTCTCTTCTAAAAAGAGAGAAATATCTTATCTCTACCAACAAGGATTCCTGGCTGCTGGGTGGACAGCAGCATGTGTGTACATGTGACTTCTCTTATCATTTCTCTGGTTCCATCTGCTGCCCATTTCTAACAGCATTAAATAAAGTGTTTCTGAGAGCAGTCTCCCACAAATGGGAATTTGAAAGAGCTGGCAGTTCAGTGAAAACAAAATATCAACAGGTTTAAAAGAGAGTTAGACTAATTCCTTTGCCTGTTTTCTCTTTATGTGTCCATTCTCATTCCAGCTATGAGCTCCAACTCTACATGGCTTGCCCTGCGGATTCAGCCACCGCATGTACTCCCAGCCAAACCGAGACAAAGTACACTGGGCCAGGGCCGAGAGCCAGCCTCGAGGGTCTACAGCCCTACACCACCTACAAGCTGAGGGTGGTAGCCCACAATGATTTGGGCAGCACGGCCTCTGAATGGATCAACTTCATCACCCAAAAAGAATGTGAGTAGAAGTGGCTGCTATCATAAGCCAAAAAGGTAGGAGGGCAGCCGGAGGGGAAGCTTGTCCTGAAAGGTAAGGGGAAAACAGTTTGCTAAAAGGACTGAGTGTTCAGTTCCTTTGAATGCTACTGAGACATCAGTGAACATGACTATTGGGGGAAAATGCCCATTGGATTAAATAATATGGAGATCAAGAGTGAATTTAGGAAGATTTTTCATGTAGCAATGGGATGAAAACCAATTAAGAGAAAGCTAATACATGGGTAAGATGAAAACAAACACTTAAGATGACTTTTTTTCTTTCTTTATTTTGAGATAATTTTTTAGAGAAGTTTACCATTCCTTTTCTTTTCAAATGACATGGCGTCATAGCTCGCATTTCTGGAAAGCTTTGATATACAGCACTGCCAGGAAAAGCAAAAGGGCTACTGAGTGCAGAAAAGGGCAATTAGCTAATCAGTTGGGGCCTCCTTACATTTCTATAAAATAAGTCCTTTTCAGATTTTATAAGGTTTATATGTCTACTGTTTAAAAATGGCAAATACATAAGGTATTAAGAATAAAATAAGTACTTATAATTAGAGCCAGCTACGTAATTTGTAGTTTCCACTGGAAAATGAAAATATGGGGCCCCTTGTTCAAAAATCATTAACAATTTCAAGATAATGACAGCAGAGCATCAAAACTAAGCCCATAATTCTTCTACATGAGGGATCCTGGGCAGCTGCACAGGTCACACAACCATGAAGCCAGTCCTGCTTATAATCCCCCCACACCCAGAGGCAACCACCATTAATATTTTGGCATAATTCATTCCTTTAATCCCTTTTTTATGCAGAGTTTTTATTACATGGCTGAGATCATACTCTAATGAAAATTTCATAGTCTGCTTTTTATACTTGACATTATTTTATTTGCATTTCCCATGGCATTAAAAACTCTTTAGCCACCAAGGTTAATGGCTATATAACATTCCATCCTACAAATAAATTGGGCATTTCAGTTGTTTCTAATATTTTCCTTTTATAAATGTGGTGAGAAAGTTTGTGAACAAATCTTTGAATGTCTGGTTATCTTCTTAAATGGCAACAAATGGAATTTACTACATCAGGAATTTTAAGTATTTTAAGGCTTTGCACACTTATTGCAAATTTGCTTTCCAGAAACATGACATCAGATTAGAACCGCATCTTCGGTATTTGGCACTGACATTTTTAAAAGTAAGAGTTATGCATTTGTGAAAGTTCACTGCCTCATACGAAGACTTTAATGTACCTGAGCCATAACATGGCAGGAGGTTAGCAAGAGGTCATTTTTAGCGCGCACTTGCTCGTTCCTGGCACTGTTCAGGCATTTTACAAATAATCCTTACCACAAACCTATGAAGTTAAGTACTATTATTAACCAAATTTATAGATGAGAAAACTGAGGCAGGGCTGTGGACTGTGCACTACAATTCCAGGATGCCATTCACATCAATTAGAATCTGAAGTGAGGCTCCTGGAGCTATATGATGAGCTAAAGCCAGAGCTTAATTCCCTCCAGTTTCCACACCTAGAAGGTAGAAGTGTTACTCTAAGTTCAGGATCACCCAGCTCAGCAGCACCCTCGGTACTGCTGTGCTAACCTGGTCAACTCACTACCTACTTTCTGTAATAGAGATTTGAGACCTTCTCCACCCTCCTCAGACCTTCCACTTCTTCTCATCCTTTTCCCACAAGCCTATACAACCCTCACCCACCTCTCCCTAGAGTCTTGGCAGAACTCCTTGCCTCGTCATTCACCAGGAAAGGAAATGTCATCAGTCAGTAATTTGCTCACTTCCCACCCCAGACAGCCACGTGTCCTGCATCTGCATCATTCCCGCCAGGGACACGGCAGGAAGGGGTGGTCCTTCCATCTGAAATAAACCTGCCTCTTGTGCTTTGATACCACTTCCTTCACTACTATTCATCACTTTTCTATCCTTAATCTTCAGTGTATCACTGTTGCTTCTATCTTTCTAATGTTAAAGCAAACAGACTCCATTTCCCCTCTGGTTCCTGCTCCGGCTCCTCCCAACAGGGCACAACTCTTCTAAAGAATGGTCTTCAAGTGCTTTCCCATTTTCTTTCTTCCCACATGTTCTTTAACTTCCTCCATACTGATTTCCACCTCATCCCTGCACGAAAATCTCTTCCTAAATTTGCCCTTGACCTCCACGCTGATAATCCAGTGGGCTTTTTTCACCAGTAATCACGTTGACTTCTTGGGAACATTCAACGTGATTGAAGCCTCAATCCTTGGTAGAAAGTGGCTCCCCTTAGTTTTCATGACAAGCCTCTCCTGGGAAACCTGCGTCTTTGGATGTTCAGTGTTAGTCAACTTAGTTGCTTGATCTTCCACCAACCAAGGTTTTTAAGCCTCAACCCTAAACTTTCTCTGCTCACACTTTCCCTTTTATCCCCTTCCCTCTTTTGTCCTCTCCTTCCTGCCTCACCTCTTCCCTCTTCAAGTGAGTTCATCTTCTCCAAGGCTTCAGTTCTGAAGGCTGACTCCCAAATGGTCACCTCCTCCCCGGGCTCCCTGCTTGAAATCCAGACCCTCACACCCAGCTTCCTTGTCTCCCTTGGAACTTCTCATAACCAGCTTGAGTTGGGCAGACCCCCGACAGAGGGCACATCTTTCCCCTTAAATGTGCGCTTCCTTTGGCTCTCATTCTCTCCATTTTATCTCCAGCACTGGGCAGAGTGTCTTAGATCCCCAAAATGTGTTGTTTAGTGAGTGAGTGAATGCATCCAGAACGTCTCACGTTTACTGTTGGCACCACACAATCAGTGTCCTTTGTCACCCAAGCTGTAATCAAAGCAAGGTGTAATAGTTCTTCATAACGTCTGCTGCCTAATTGTGTAACCTCCTTTTCCTTTTTGCCTATTCCTCTCGCTATCCTCCCTTCACAAACCCAAAAAGAACTGTGAGAAACATTTATTCCTGAAATGAAAGTGTAGTCAAATGAATTCTGACTTAATAAAAAACGCTACTCCGTACGAGGAATGGGACAAAACACCACCACCATCTTTGAGAAGCAATTACCGTTTACAATACAGACTGTCCCTTATGTACAATGGTTTGACTTCACGATGGTGCCAAAGTGATACACATTCAGTAGAAACTATACTTCAAACTTTGAATTTTGATCTTTGTCAGGCTAGCGAACTGTAGTATGATTCTCGTGATGCTGAGGGCAGCTCCCAGTCAGCCATGCCATCAAAAGGGTAAACAGCCAATACACTTACAACCTTTCTGTACCCGACACCCATTCTGTTTTTCACTTTCAGTACAGTTTGCAATAAATTATAGGAGATGCTCAACCGTTTATTATAAAATAGACTTTGCATTAAATGATTTCTGCCCAGTAGGCTAATGTAAGTGTTCTGAGCACGTTTAAGGTAGGCTAGGCTAAGCTATGATGTTTGGTAGCCTATGTGTATTAAATGCATTTTCAACTTAGGATATTTTTCAATTTATGATGGGTTTATCGGGCGTAACCCCATCCTAAGTCAAGGGAGATCTGTATATTTATAAGCCAATTTTTCTAATTATTCCAGGTTTTGTGTGTGTATCACCAGAAGGCCAGGCCTAAACAGCTATGTGAGGTTTGCAGGTTATCACCAATTCTCCTTTTCAACATGAAACTTAGTCTTTGCCAGACATTTTCCCCTTATGCTGGAGGAACAGAATGAACAGACTTAAGATGTCCTGCCTTTCTATTCTTTCTTGACATTGAAGAAGTGGCTGAAGTTTGCAGTAGCACTGAAGGAGGAAGGGTTCTCTTCATCTGTTTACTGGATCCCCAGACATGGAAAAACACAATAGTTGACTGGCTGTTGTATGGGGTTTAAATACCATTTATGTTCCTTTTAACTCATTATACAAACTAGCAGAGAGAAAATGTGGATCGAAGAATACAAACCAGAAGATGCTTTGAAAATAGTATTTGCAATTTTATATAAACGTGATCAGAAAAGGGTCTAGAGAAGCATTAGCAACATATTCTGCCCCCTCTGCCTGAATTTCACCTGCAGTGGAAGAGCAGAGGTGAGGTGTAAATGTTTAACAACTGGCCTCTGTGAAAGAAAAATGTCCTGATTTGAAGTGCTCACCAATTTCCATGGTGTAAGTACTCCTACTTGGCTGATTTCAAGTTGCCAACGTGACAGCACTGAACACAGAGTTGGGAAAAGATCGTGTACCATTATATAATATTTCCACCATCCAGATACAATAGGTTTAAACAGCATGAGAGCATAGATAATAAAAGGTAGTGACATAATTAAGAAGTTACAAAGTTTTAATATTTATTACCTTTGTTTTAATATAATTTATTTAGGTTTATATGATTTAATTTTTAATAGTGGCTGGGTTTAATAACCAACTCACAAAATTCCTGAATATTTAACAATCAGGATGAACCACTCACCACTGAAGAGCACGCATAAAGTGAATTAGTAAATCATGCTCCTTTAAATAAATGTGTACTGACTTTAACAAAAAAACACAGGCTTTGGCGTTAACCAGGCCTGGGTTCAGATCCTTTGTCCCCTACCAGCTACTGACATTAAGCAGATTATTTGATCTCTCTAAACTTTAGTCTCCTCACATGAAAAATTAGGAACTAATTCTTACAAGGTTGTTTTGAGGATTAAATAAAATAAAGTACATCAAGTACTTTATTGTACTTGCATTGTACTACTTTATTGGCATAGTAGCTGTTATCATTTTCTCAGTCTTCAAATCCGTTATTCCTGATTATTTTGATAGTTTGACAGTTTGATCACTCTTTTTCCTCAGGAAGATCTCCAAATCCTGCAAGGCAAGTAAAGCCCCTACCTTTCTATTTTTGTACTATTTACAAGCCTTCTCTTTGTACTGTTATGATGTAGGGGAGAAGTGGAAATCTACCAAAATTAAGTGACAGCGGGAAGCCACAGACAAATACAGTAGTATGTTCCATTGTGATATTAAGCATAATTTGTGTTAAAAAAATATTTAAAGAGGGCTTGATAGCTCTTGTTTCAGTATCTGCAGAAAAAATTTTCCTATAACTTTATGAAAATATCTTATTTTAAAAGATGAGAATCAAATTTGTCTTCATGGTTGAATCTTATGATCACCAAAGCGTAATTATTCCTTATTTTGTTATATTTCCTCACATCAGCAACAGATGGATTTAATTTTTAAAGGGAAAAAGATATCCAATTTATTTCTACCACTCACTTTTTTTTTCTTTTCTTAAAAGCCAATTTCATATATAGCTGGATCTTAATGCCCTTACAAATGTATTGATTATTTTGGAGAAAATGAGATCTCATGAAATAAATCTCTTCTGACTTGACAAGATGATATGGTATCCCTTCATTTGTTCCTACAAAAATGATTCATTTAAAAGATGAGCCTCAGTTAAGGATTATTCTTCCTTTATTTTAGTAAGGAGTTGAAAAATGAAAAGTTCTCATTCCTGTTAAATGTACACAAAGTTGCTTCTCTATCTGATACAATACTTAGGAGACCTGAGCTTGATTATATACTAATGTACTGTGGTATTGATTGATTAGTCAGGGCCATGAATTATTATACTCGAATTGCTATTTGCAAGGCTTTTTAACTATCTTAGAAAACAAACGAACGGTTCAAGAAAAAGCTTTAAAAATAAATGGGTGCCAAAAGAACATAATTCACCATCTAAGCAGTTTAGTTAGGAGAAAATAAAATATTAACTTCATCTAGTCCTTGGGGCTTTGTAGCAATAAATATTGATTTGATATGAAAAATAGCTATCCACTGTAGTTAATAGTGTTAAGGATACTTTACCTGTTAAAAGAAGGAAAATGCAACAAAATATGAGCTCCGGGGCTATGCTGATGAGCAGAACCATTGTATGTTAATAGGTGTATTTCATAAAACACCACTCTCCATTGATTTTTTTTTGGAAAGCAGGTGCAACATTGCTGAGAAAGCATTTCACATGTGTTCCCATGGTTTTCTTTTCACCCCCAAAGCCACGTTTTTCCTTTAAGCAGTAAGGGAAATAGGAAGGGTTCCAGCAAGGACAAAAAAAATGTGTGCTCATATTTTAAAATAAAAAGCACACACACACCACACTATTTTTAGAACTTACAACCTTCTCCCACATATTTTTAGAACTTAGAACCTTCTCCCACTTATTTTTAGAACTTAGAAACTTCTTCCACCTATTTTTAGAACTTGCAACCTTCTCTCAGCTATTTTTAGAATTAGAACCTTTGTCAACTATTTTTAGAACTTACGTCCTTCTCCCAACAGTGCCCCAGTACCGTGCCCCTTTCTTGGTGGACAGCAATCTATCCGTGGTATGTGTGGACTGGAGTGGCTCCTTCCTGCTGAATGGGCGGCTGAAGGAGTTCGTCTTGACCGATCGAGGGCAGCGTGTGTACAGTGGCCTCGACACCACCCTCTACATCCCAAAGACCGCGGACAGAAGTGAGTTTCCCATTCCCATTTCTCAGGGCACAAGAAGCTGGGTTTCCCACCTTTCCGAGATGCTCAATCTGTCGATCTGAAAGGTGACCTCAGATGGTCATCATTAACATGTCCTGGGTTAAGTGGTCACTTCTCGTGGGAAATCGACTGCTCGGTGTCAGTCAGGTTTTCCTGATGACCCTTCTGGTGTGGTCCTCTGAGCACTGCCTCTGCTGAGGTTCCCAAGGAACAAGACCAGAGGGCAGGTTATGTGCACTAGAGAAATAAAACCCACAGGCAAAGAGTATCCCAAAATAATACAATTTTAGGGACTTCGGAGACTTTCTCAATGCATCCTCAGCCTCCAAAGAGAGCATAATCAGGCCATGACCATCCCCAAATCTTAGACCTTGAGTAAGAGCTTTCCTTAACCAACATCGGTATCTGTTCTTGAAATAACAATGCTCTTCCCTCTAAAACTGAATACTTTCTCCCTATTTAATTACATGTCCTTCTTTGGTTTTCTTGTTTTTAAATTGAAATGAGAAAAAGCTTTTCAAGGTACTAAGTATTTTCTAATGATCAACATGGCCACAGGACCAATAGATGTGAGGCCCTTTTGGGCAATCTGGTTTTATACAATGAATTCATTAGTGGTTGATTTTTTTAGTTTCCTTGAAAATATGTACTATTTATTTTGGCTAAAAGGGGCAGGTAAACAATGAGCTCCAGCATTGCATTTACAGCATTTGAAACTTATCAGTAACATTTTTACAACAATTCAGCTACATGGTCACAGTTCTTGGTCACCTGGGCAGTTTGTTGTGATGGGGAGATGGCCTGAAAGTTGGGAAATACGGGTTCTACCCCTGGCCAGGCCTCTAATCATCTGTGTGACCTTACAAGACTCACTTCCCTCAGGCTCTTGGCTACTGTAAGAGGTATTTAGACCATTTGATTTCCCAGATCCCTGTTGAGCCTTCCTGCTTAGTAGGAAACTCTGGGTTGCCTAGTGAAAGGAACACCTGTAAGTTTAAAGGAACAGGTTCAGATTATATGCAGAACAAGATATATTCTGTGAGTTAGCCTTTATTCTTCAGATAATTCTTTTCCTTTGCTATATAATCTCTAAACTTCTTTAGTTCTGTTACATATATATATGTTATTATATAGGTAACATATATGTAATAACATATATGTTATATACGTTATTACACTAATGAAAGCTGTTTTTCTTGATAGTTTTTAAGTTAGAAATAAGTTTGCATAGTAGGTAAAACCTCATAACTTGATGTGGAATCCTGTTTTCAGACTTCTTCATGCTATAATACATTGCTTTTCTGAAACTGTGCCCACAATTTGTAGATGTTGAATAACTGACTCATTTACCTTTGTCTAGCTTTCTTTTTCCAGGTCATCTGCACTACAGATGAAGGAAGTGTTAAGACACCTTTGATTCAATATGATACCAGCACTGGATTTGGTAAACATTTAACTCAAATCATATTTAGTGTAGTATCTACTCATTTTCCTAAAGAAGCATGCATGTTTGTTTATACATATTTGTGTTTGTTTATACATACATGTTTGTTTATACATATGTATCTACACATCTTAGCATACACCATATGGAAGAAATTGTGTTAAGTGTTGTAAGAATTTTTTTAAGTCCTCTTGAAACTTACATTAGGCAAGGAGTTAGGGTAAACTCTTAAAATGCCAAATCATTGAATTGTAGATGCAGAGAGATATGACTAAAGTTCTCTCCCAACCACAAATTCTGTCAATAAAGAGCTATATGAATTTGTGCACCAAAAAAAGTGAATTTATAGAGGAAGTCAGAGGAAAGAGAAAATACTCTAATGCCAATTTGTGTGGATAATAACGATAATATTGCAGATTCAGAGTTAGGGTTAGCAAAGTGTAGCCCCCCTCTCATGGAGTTCAAATTTTAATTTTAGTCACCTCCTCTCCCTCCCTTAAACATCCTCACCCCAGTGCTAAATGCTTCCCTTTTAATCAACTTCCCCTGACAGTGTGGGTGTGAAGGCCAAGGAGGCCCATCCAGGCCTTGAGGGGCTGAAAAGGGGGAAGGCTGTCAATAGAGTTGGCATTTACAGCTGTGTCTGTCCTTCTTCCACTTGGCCATGGGCATTGGCTTTAGAAGAGCAGCTCCCTGGCCCTCTGCTGCATGCCAGCCTGCATGGCGGCCGCGTGGATCCAGAGGCTTCTGAGCTGTTGCTAGCAAAGGGCTGGGATGGAGATGATCTCTGAGACTTTCTCCCACTCAGATTGCCAGGCCGACGGTGATTCCACAGCTTAACACTGTTCTGCAGTGATCCCATAAGCCTTTCCGAGTCTGCCCCGCTCATTTCAGCTTTCCCACACCCACAGACTTGACAATCCTGCTACTCCCCATCCTTCAATCCTTCATCCCCGGAAAGCCCTTACTTAGCACAGGGACTGGCACAGGGTAAATGCTTATTAAATGTGAGCTACGTCTATCAGCCTCACGTGCAGAGAATCACATCAACTGAACTCTTAACACCTGAATAGAAATCAAAGGTAAGTGGTCCCTTTGCTAAAGGATTTCCATCCCTAGGAAGCTCTCCCAGGGCATTTGAGTGATGACTTGCAGAGCTTTTGTTACTTAACAGAGAGGCCAGAGTACAAGAAGTACTATAAAGACCACATGTTAGCACAAGCTGTTATCCCAATGGAAAATGATATCTGACGTCTCAAAATCCAGTTTGAAAGAAACTTCGCAGGAACAGGGCTGTTGCATGAAGTGAGGGGACCCTGGATCCACACAGCATTGACTGTGTATATAATGGGGTTTCTGTAGCAATATTAGTCTGGGATCCAACCCTCACATGAGCCCAGAAAGGACTGCTCCCCAGGCACACAGCTGTGAAGTAGGCTTTTCCCAAGGTTACTTTGGTAACCCTCTTAAAAATCCCCTCATCCCCCCTCCAACTGTATTTCCTGGGAGCGTGCCAAGGCAGCTGCGATTTCCAACCTGAGAGGTGTCAGCAAGGTCTCCCAAGGGCTGTAAACTTCTCCTTACACCCACCGACCCACTGCACCATTTCCCCAGCCTGAACACAAGTGCAACAAAGCACTATACATGCTTTTCTAATTTATTAAACAACAGAGCAAGAAATCACAAAATTGCCTTCTGAAATAACGTTTCCCTTTTCTGTCCCTGGGTTTTGCAGGCCTGGTGCTGACAACTCCTGGAGAAAAGAAAGGATCAGGGAGCAAAAGCACAGAGTTCTACAGCGAGTTATGGTTCATAGTGTTAATGGCAATGCTGGGCTTGATCTTGTTGGCCATTTTTCTGTCCCTGATACTACAGAGAAAAATCCACAAAGAACCATATATAAGAGAGAGGCCTCCTTTAGTGCCTCTTCCAAAGCGGATGTCTCCATTGAATGTATACCCACCGGGGGAAACCCATACGGTATGTCTCTAAAGGCGGCCTCATTTCTCTATCACTGGACTAAAATATTTGTTTGTATTTAGAAGGAAATATTTTCAGAACCATAGTAGCAAGGGACTAGATGACACTTATGTTTGGCTAAATATGGAGACCAAGGGAGACTAACCCTAGAAGAGCATTCTCAACTTTGGCTGCACGTTAGAATCACCTGGTGTTACAGACTGAATATTTTTGTCCCCCCAAAATTCATGTGTTGAAACCCTAATCCCAAGTGTGATGGTATATGGGGGGAGGGCCTTTGGGAGGTAGTTAGGTCATGAGGGTGGAGCCCTCATGAATGGGATTAGTGCCCTTATAAAGAGACCCCAGAGAGCTCCCTTGTCCTTTCCACTATGTGAGGACCAGGAAGTGGGCCCACACCAGACACTCAATCTGCTGGCACCTTGATCTTGGACTTCCCAGCCTCCAGAATTTAAGAAATAAATTTCTGTTGCCTCTAGGTCACCCAGTCCATGGTATTCTGTTATAGCAGCCCTAATGGGCTAAGACATCTGGGAAAGTTTTTAAAATACCGATACCTGGGCCTTATCCCAGAAATTCTGATTTCATTGGCCTTGGATGGGGCCTGGGGATTGGTATTCTTTTTTTAACTCTGAAAGTGATTCTAATGTGCACCAGGGGTGAGTATTTCTGCTTTGTAGTTGTAAGTCAGGGGATTGTGGAGGAGAGTTGTATATTGAAATCACCTGGAGAATTTATAGGTTATATTACTGTGTAACTTGGGGAATTAGAAATAAAAGGGGAGATAGGGAAAGACTTAAGTGCCAGCAGTGCTGGGTCTGTTCTTGACCCTGACACCCTGCGCCAGTGCAGATGGATGACTCCTTGTGGCTCCAGACCACAGACCACCTACTGCCAAGGTAGAGGTCAGGCAAAGATCTGGGGGGTGAAGGTCACACGGAGGGTGACACAAGGCATCGCTGTACCAAGCACTCATTGAAGAGGTAAAAGATGACTGAATCCCATGGTGCAGTCTGGCATGGGGCTGTGTCTACCTGGGCAAGGAAAGGCTGTAATTTATAAATCCCCCAGGTACCAGTCTGCTCCCCAAACTGTGTGCCAAAATGCATCTGCCCAAGGGGACCCCTTTTCCCCAGTTTGCACAAAGGTTCTATATGAGCTAGTGGCCACCCTGTGCAGCTGAAATTCTGATCACCAATTCCAATGTGTGGGGAGGCTTTCCACACCAACAGGCAATTCTCTGACACCAGCTGGGTGTCCTGCAGTTCAACTAAATTCTGACACTGTCTACCCAGAGATAGCATCAGATTCCACAGGGGGAGGGCTCAGTCCTACAAGACTCTTGTCCCCTCTGTGTCCCCTTCCCCACCAACCTCAGACGCCAATCACAAGTCCAGATTGTCAACTGTGCTTCTGACCTACTGGCTACAGATTGGAGGTTCCAATGACCAAATCCTTGGGTTTCTTAATTTGTTAACAAATTTAATGAACAGTAACGAATTTTAAATTTGTTAACATTTTCAAGATCACAAAGCATAAATTGAGTCCAGCTAAGTTTAAGTGCAGTTTCTACTTGTACAAGTCAGCCCTATATATCTGCAGATTCCACACCCACAGACACAGGGGGCTGACCATGAGAATGGAGCATCCTCGGATTTTGGTACCCAGGGGAGGGAGTCCTGGAGCCAAATCCCCTTGGATACCGAGGGACAATTGTAATTACTGGCTTGCAGATCCTTTCATTCTCTGCAATACTAAACAAATAATGCAGTATCACCTCAACACTTAGCAATTAGTTTCTACTCACCGAGTGGTTTAAATTGCCGAACTCTTATATTATGA
Organism: Hyperoodon ampullatus; assembly: GCF_949752795.1. Lineage (NCBI taxonomy): Eukaryota > Metazoa > Chordata > Mammalia > Artiodactyla > Ziphiidae > Hyperoodon > Hyperoodon ampullatus. The sequence continues at coordinate 184,603,816 of NC_136915.1, forward strand.
AAATGCATCTCCAGATAGTATTAATGTGTGGGTATGATTATACTGTCCTTGGAGAAACAAAGAATTTGGGTTTTGTGTTTTTTTTAAATTTTATTGGAGTATAGTTGATTTACAATGTTGTGTTAATTTCTGCTATAGAGCAAAGTGATTCAGTTATACATATATATATTCTTTTTCATATTTTTTCGATTGTGGTTTATCAAAAGATATTGAATATAGTTCTCCTGCTGTACAGTAGGCACTTGTTGTTTATCCATGCTATATACAATAGTTTGAATCTGCTAATCCCAAACTTCCAATCCTTACCTCCCCCATTGCCCTGCCCCTTGGCAACCACAAGTCTGTTCTCTGTGTCCTTGAGTCTGTTTCTGTTTCGTAGATAAGTTCATTTGTGTCATATTTTAGATTCCATCATAAGTGATACCATATGATATTTGTCTTTCTCTTTCTGACTTACTTTGCTTAGGAGGTTAATCTCTAGGTCCATCCATGTTGCTGCAAATGGCATTATTTCATTCTTGTTTATGGCTGAGTAATATTCTCTTATATAAATATAGCACTCTTCTTTATCCATGCATCTGTCAATGGACATGTAGGTTGTTTCCATGTTTTGGGTATTGTAGTGATTTTATGAATATTGGGGTGCATGTATCTTTTAGAATTAGAATTTTGTCCTGATATATGCCCAGGAGTGGGATTGCTAGATCATATGGCAACTCTATTTTTAGTTTTTGAGGACCATCCATACTGTTTTTTATAGTGGCTGCACTGATTTACATTCCCACCAACAGTGTAGGAGGGTTCCCTTTTCTATACTCGCCCTCCAGAACTTGTTATTTTTAGACATTTTAATGATGACTAGTCTGTCCAGTGTGAGGTGGTACCTCACTGTAGTTTTGATTTGCATTTCTCAAATAATTAGCGATGTTGAGCATCTTTTCATATGCCTGTTGGACATGTGTATGTCTTCTTTGGAGAAATGTCTACTGCGGTCTTCAGCCCACTTTTCAGTTAGGTTGTCTGTTTTTTTTTATTATTAAGTTGTATGACCTGTTTGTATATTTTGTAAATTAAGCCTTTATCATTTGCATCATTTGCAAATATTTTCTCCCAGTCCATAGGTTGTCTTTTCATTTTATTTATGGTTTCCTTTGCTATGCAAAAGCTTATAAGTTGGATTAGGTCCCAATTAGTGACTTTTCCTTTTATTTTTTTAACATCTTTATTAGAGTATAATTACTTTACAATGTTGTGTTAGTTTCTGCTATATAACAAAGTGAATCAGCTATATGTATACATATATCCCCATATCCCCTCCCTTTCGAGTCTCCCTCCCACCCACCCTATCACACCCCTCTATGTGGTCACAAAGCACTGAGCTGATCTCCCCATGTTATGCAGCTGCTTCCCACTAGCTATCTATTTTACATTTGGTAGTGTATATATGTCAAGCTACTCTTTCACTTCGTCCCAGCTTACCCTTCTCCCTCCCCATGTCCTCAAGTCCATTCTCTATGTCTGTGTCTTTATTCCTGTCCTGTACCTAGGTTCATCAGAACCATATTTTTTTCTAGATTCCATATATATGTGTTAGCATACAGTATTTGTTTTTCTGACTTACTTCACTCTGTATGACAGACTCTAGGTCCATTCACCTCACTACAAATAACTCAATTTCGTTTCTTTTTATGGCTGAGTAATATTCCATTGTATATACATGCCACATCTTCTTTATCCATTCATCTGTTGATGGACACTTGGGTTGCTTCCATGTCCTGGCTATTGTAAATAGTGCTGAAATGAACATTGTGGTACATGACTCTTTTTGAATTATGGTTTTCTCAGGGTATATGCCCAGTAGAGGTATTGCTGGGTCGTCTGGTAGTTCTATTTTTAGTTTTTTAAGGAACCTCCATACTGTTTTCCATAGTGGCTGTATCTATTTACATTCCCACCAACAATGCAAGAGGCTTCCCTTTTCTCCACACCCTCTCCAGCATTAATTGTTTCTAGATTTTTTGATGATGGCCATTCTGACTGGTGTGAAGTGATACCTCATTGTAGTTTTGATTTGCATTTCTCTAATGATTAATGATGTTGAGCATTCTTTCATGTGTTTGTTGGCAATCTGTATATCTTCTTTGGAGAAATGTCTATTTAGGTCTTCTGCCCATTTTTGGATTGGGTTGTTTTTTGTTGTTGTTGTTATTGAGCTTCATGAGTTGCTTGTATGTTTTGGAGATTAATCATTTGTCACTTGCTTCATTTGCAAATATTTTCTCCCATTCTGAGCGTTGTCTTTTCGCCTTGTTTATGGTTTTTTTGCTGTGCAAAAGCTTTTAAGTTTCATTAGATCCCATTTGTTTATTTTTGTTTTTATTTCCATTTCTCTAGGAGGTGGGTCAAAAAGGATCTTGCTGTGATTTATGTCAGAGTGTTCTGCCTATATTTTCCTCTAAGAGTTTGATAGTGTCTAGCCTTACATTTTGGTCTTTAGTCCATTTTGAGTTTATTTTTGTGTATGATGGTAGGGAGTGTTCTAATTTCATTCTTTTACATGTAGCTGTCCACTTTTCCCAGCACCACTTATTGAAGAAGTTGTCTTTTCTCCACTGTATATTCTTGCCTCCTTTATCAAAGATACGATGACCATACACGCGTGGGTTTATCTCTGGGCTTTCTATCCTGTTCCACTGATATATACCTCTGTTTTTTTACCATACTGTCTCGATTACTGTAGCTTTGTAGTATAGTCTGAAGTCAGGGAGCCTGATACCTCCAGCTCCGTTTTGCTTTCTCAAGATTGCTTTGGCTATTCAGGGTCTTATGTGTTTCCATAGAAATTGTGAAATTTTTTGTTCTAGTTCTGTGAAAAATGCCATTGGTAGTTTGATAGGGATTGCATTGAATCTGTAGATTGCTTTGGGTAGTAGAGTCATTTTCACAATGTTGATTCTTCCAATCCAAGAACATGGTATATCTCTCCATCTATTTGTATCATCTTTAATTTCTTTCATCAGTGTCTTATAATTTTCTGCATACAGGTCTTTTGTCTCCTTAGGTAGGTTTATTCCTAGATATTTTATTCTTTTTCTTGCAATGGTAAATGGGAGTGTTTTCTTAATTTCACTTACAGATTTTTCATCATTAGTGTATAGAAATGCAAGAGATTTCTGTGCATTAATTTTGTATCCTGCTACTTTACCAAATTCATTGATTATCTCTAGTAGTTTTCTGCTAGCATCTTTAGGATTCTCTATGTATAGTATCACGTCATCTGCAAACAGTGACAGCTTTACTTCTTCTTTTCCAATTTGGATTCCTTTTATTTCTTTTACTTCTCTGATTGCTGTGACTAAAACTTCCAAAACTATGTTGAATAATAGTGATGAGAGTGGGCAACCTTATCTTCTTCCTGATCTTAGTGGAAATGGTTTCAGTTTTTCAACATTGAGGACGATGTTGGCTGTGGGTTTATCATATATGGCCTTTATTATGTTGAGGAAAGTTCCCTCTATGCCTACTTTCTGCAGGGTTTTTATCATAAATGGGTGTTGAATTTTGTGGAAAGATTTCTCTGCACCTATTGAGATGATCATATGGTTTTTCTCCTTCAATTTGTTAATATGGTGTATGACGTTGATTGATTTGCATATATTGAAGAATCCTTGCATTCCTGGGATAAACCCCACTTGATCATAGTGTATGATCCTTTTAATGTGCTGTTGGATCCTGTTTGCTAGTATTTTGTTGAGATTTTTTGCGTCTATGTTCATCAGTGATATTGGCCTGTAGTTTTCTTTCTTTGTGACATCTTTGTCTGGTTTTGGTATCAGAATGATGGTGGCCTCATATAATGAGTTTGGGAGTGTTCCTCCCTCTTCTATATTTTGGAGGAGCTTGAGAAGTATGGGTGTTAGCTCCTCTCTAAATGTTAGATAGAATTCACCTGTGAAGCCATCTGGTCCTGGGCTACTGTTTGTTGGAAGATTTTTAATCAATTTCAATCTCAGTGCTTGTGATTGGTCTCATCATATTTTCTATTTCTTCCTGGTTCAGTCTCGGAACATTGTGCCTTTCTAAGAATTTGTCCATTTCTTCCAGGTTGTCCATTTTATTGGCATAGAGTTGCTTGTAGTAATCTCTCATGATCCTTTGTATTTCTTCAGTGTCAGTTATTGCTTCTCCTTTTCATTTCTAATTCTATTGATTTGAGCCTTCTCCCTTTTTTTCTTGATGAGTCTGGCTAATGGTTTATCAATTTTGTTTATCTTCTCAAAGAACCAGCTTTTAGTTTTATTGATCGTTGCTATCGTTTCCTTCATTTCTTTTTCATTTATTTCTGATCTGATCTTTATGACTTCTTTCCTTCCTCTAACTTTGGGGGTTTTTTTGTTCTTCTTTCTCTAATTGCTTTAGGTGTAAGGTTAGGTTATTTATTTGAGATGTTTCTTGTTTCTTAAGGTAGGCTTGTATAGCTATAAACTTCCCTCTTAGAACTGCTTTTGCTGCATCTCATAGGTTTTGGGTCATTGTGTTTTCATTGTCATTGTTTCTAGGTATCTTTTGATTTCCTCTTTGATTTCTTCAGTGATCTCTTGGTTATTAATTAGTGTGTTGTTTCGCCTCCATGTGTTTTTATTTCCTACAGATTTTTTTCTTGTATTTGATATCCAGTCTCAGAGTGTTGTGGTCGGAAGAGATACTTGATATGATTTCAATTTTCTTAAATTTACCAAGGCTTGATTTGTGACCCAGGATATGATCTGTCCTGGGGAATGTTCCATAAGCACTTGAGAAGATGTGTATTCTGTTGTTTTTAGACAGAATGTCCTATAAATATCAATTAAGTCCATATTGTTTAATGTATCATTTAAAGCTTGTGTTTCCTTATTTATTTTCATTTTGGATGATCTGTCCATTGGTGAAAGTGGGGTGTTAAAGTCCCCTACTGTGATTGTGTTACTGTCAGTTTCCCCTTTTATGGCTGTTAGTATTTTCCTTATGTATTGAGGTGCTCCTATGTTAGGTGCATAAATATTTACAATTGTTATATCTTCATCTTGGATCGATCCCTTGATTGTCATGTTGTGTCCTTCTTTGTCTCTTGTAATAGTCTTTGTTTTAAAGTCTATTTTGTCTGATATGAGAATTGCTACTCCTGCTTTCTTTTGGTTTCCATTTGCATGGAATATCTTTTTCCATCCCCTCACTTTCAGTCTGTATGTGTCCCTAGGTCTGAAGTGGGTCTCTTGTAGATAGCATATATTTGGGTCTTGTTTTTGTATCCATTCAGCCAGTCTAAGTCTTTTGGTTGGAGCATTTAATCCACTTACATTTAAGTTAATTATCGATATGTATGTTCCTATTACCATTTTCTTAATTCTTTTGCTTTTATTATTGTAGGTCTTTTCCTTCTCTTCTGTTTCCTGCGTAGAGGAGTTCCTTTAGCATTTATTATAAAGCTGGTTTGGTGGTGCTGAATTCTCTTAGCTTTTGCTTGTCTGTAAAGGTTTTAATTTCTCCATCAAATCTGAATGAGATCCTTGCTGGGTAGAGTAATCTTGGTTGCAGGTTTTTCTCCTTCATCACTTTAAATATGTCCTGCCACTCCCTTCTGGTTTGCAGAGTTTCTGCTGAATGATCAGCTGTTAACCTTATGGGGATTCCCTTGTGTGTTATTTGTTGTTTTTCCCTTGCTGCTTTTAATATTTTTTCTTTGTATTTAATTTTTGATCGTTTGATTAATATGTGTCTTGGCGTGTTTCTCCTTGGATTTATCCTGTATGGGACTCTCTGTGCTTCCTGGACTTGATTAACTATTTCCTTTTCCATATTAGGGAAGTTTTCAACTATAATCTCTTCAAATATTTTCTCAGTCCCTTTCTTTTTCTCTTCTTCTTCTGAGACCCCTATAATTCGAATGTTGGTGAGTTTAATGTTGTCCCAGAGGTCTCTGAGACTGTTCTCAATTCTTTTCATTCTTTTTCTTTATTCTGCTCTGCAGTAGTTATTTCCACTATTTTATCTTCCAGGTCACTTATCCGTTCTTCTGCCTCAGTTATTCTGCTATTGATCCCTTCTAGAAAATTTTAAATTTCATTTATTGTGTTGTTAATCTCTGTTTGTTTGCTCTTTACTTCTAGGTCCTTGTTAAACGTTTCTTGTATTTTCTCTGTTCTATTTCCAAGATTTTCGATCATCTTTACTATCATTATTCTGAATTCTTTTTCAGGTAAACTGCCTATTTCCTCTTCATTTCTTAGGTCTGGTGGGTTTTGGCCTTGCTCCTTTATCTGCTGTGTGTTTCTCTTCTCATTTTGCTTAACTTACTGTGTTTGGGGTCTCCTTTTTGCAGGCTGCGGGTTCCTTGTTTCTGTTGTTTTTGGTGTCTGTCCCCAGTGGCTAAGGTTTGGTCAGTGGGTTGTGTAGGCTTCCTGGTGGAGGGTACTAGTGCCTGTGTTCCGGTGATTGAGGCTGGATCTTGTCTTTCTGGTCAGCAGGTCCACGTCTGGTGGTGTGTTTTGGGCTGTCTGTGGCCTTATTATGATTTTAGGCAGCCTCTGTGCTAATGGACGGGGTTATATTCCTGTCTTGCTAGTTTTTTGGCATAGGGTGTCCAGCACTGTAGCTTGCTGGTCATTGAGTGGAGCTGGGTCTTGGCGTTGAGATGCAGATCTCTGGGAGATATTCGCCATTTGATATTACGTGGAGCTGGGAGTTTTCTTGTGGACCAGTGTCCTGAACTTGGCTCTCCCACCTCAGAGCCACAGCCCTGACGCCTGGCTGGAGCACCAAGAGCCTGTCATCCACACAGCTCAGAATAAAAGGGAGAAAAAATAGAAAGAAACAAAGAGGATAAAATAAAATAAAGTTATTAAAATACAAAATAAATAATTATTAAGAAAACATATTTTTAAATAATAAAAAAATAAATAAATGGACAGACAGAACCCTAGGACAAATGGTAAAAACAAAGCTATACAGACAAAATCACACACAGAAGCATACACATATACACTCACAAAAAGAGAAAAAGGGAAAAATATATATATATCGTTGCTCCCAAAGACCACCTCCTCAATTTGGGTTGATTTGTTGTCTATTCAGATATTCCACAGATGCAGGTACATCAAGTTGATTGTGGAGATTTAATCCGCTGCTCCTGAGGCTGCTGGGAGAAATTTCCCTTTCTCTTCTTTGTTCGCACATCTCCGGGGGTTCAACTTTGGATACGGCCGCAGCTGTGCATGTAGGTCGCCTGAGGGCATCAGTTTTTCACTCAGACAGGAAGGGGTTAAAGGATCAGTTGGTTCAGAGGCTCTGGCTCACTCAGGCTGGGGGGAGGGAGGGGTACAGATGTGGGGCTAGCCTGTGGCGGCAGAGGCTGGTGTGACATTGCACCAGCCTGAGGCGTGTCATGCGTTCTGCCAGGAAGTTGTCCCTGGATCCCGGGACCCTGGCAGTGGCGGGCTGCACAGGCTCCTGGGAGGGGAGGTGTGGATAGTGACCTGTGCTTGCACACAGGCTTCTTGCTGGCGGCAGCAGCAGGCTTAGCATCTCATGCCCATCTCTGGTGTCCGCGTTGATAGCCACGGCTCACACCCGTCTCTGGAGCTCATTTAGGCGGCGCTGTTAATGCCCTCTCCTTGCGCACCAGGAAACAAAGAGGCAAGAAAAAGTCTCTTGCCTCTTCGGCAGCTCCAGACTTTTTCCCGGACTCACTCCCGGCTAGCCGTGGCGCACTAGCCCCCTTCAGGCTGTGTTCATGCATCCAACCCCAGTCCTCTCCCTGGGGTCCGACCTCCTAAGTGCGAGTCTCAGCTCTCAGACCCCTCCCGCCCCAGCGGGTGAGCAGACAAGCCTCTCAGGCTGGTAAGTGCTGGTCGCATTGACCCTCTGTGCAGGAGTCTCTCCGCTTTGCCCTCTGCACCCCTGTTGCTGCACTCTCCTCCGTGGGTCCAAAGCTCACCCCTCTGCCACCCGCAGTCTCTGCCCGCGAAGGGGCTTCTAGTGTGTGGAAACCTTTTCTCCTTCACAGCTCCCTCCCACTGGTACAGATCTCATCCCTATTCTTTGTCTCTGTTTTTTCTTTTTTCTTTTGCCCTACCCAGGTACGTGGGGAGTTTCTTGCCTTTTGGGAGGTCTCAGGTCTTCTGCCAGCATTCAGTATGTGTTATGTAGGAGTTGTTCCACATGTAGATGTATTTCTGTTGTATTTGTGGGGAAGAAGTTGATTTCCACATCTTACGCTTCTGCCATCTTGAAGCTCCTCCCTGCTATGTTGGGTCTTCGTTGCTGTGAGTGGGCTTTCTCTAGTTGCGGTGAGCGGGGACTATGTGTCGTTGCAGTGCATGGACTTCTCGTTTTGGTGGCTTCTTTTGTTGCAGAGCATGGTCTCTAGGTGTGCGGGCTTCAGGAGTTGTGGCATGTGGGCTCAGTAGTTGTGGCTTGCAGGCTGTAGAGTGCAGGCTCGGTAGTTGTGACACAAGGGCTTAGTTGGTCCGCAGCATGTGGGATCTTCCAGGACCAGGGCTTTAACCCGTGTCCCCTGCAGTGGCAGGCAGATGCTTAACCACTGCACCACCAGGGAAGTCCCTTAAACTGTCCTCATTTCTTTTCATTCGTTTTTCTTTATTCTGTTCTACAGCAGTGATTTCCACTATTCTGCCTTTGAGCTCACGTATCCAATCTTCTGCCTCATTCATTCTGCTATTGATTCTTTCTAGTGTATTTTTCATTTCAGTTATTGTATGTTCAACTTTGTTTGTTCTTTAGATCTTCTAGTTCTTTGTTAAACATTTCTTGTAACTTCTCAGTCTGTTCCTCCATTTTTTTCTGAGATCTTGGATCACCTTTACTGTCATTACTCTGAAGTCTATTTTCAGATAGATTGACTAGCTTCACTTCACTTAGTTGTTCTTCTGGGGTTTTATTTTGTTCCTTCGTCTGGAACATATTCCTCTGCCATCCTATTTTGTCTAACTTTCTGTGTTTGCGGTCCCACAAGCTGCAGGATTGTAGTTTCTTTTGCTTCTGGTGTCTGTCCCCTGGTGAGTGAGGCTGGTCTAAGAGGCTTGTGCAGGCTTCCTGGTGGGAGAGACTGATGCCTGCCTATTGGTGGTTGGAGCTGGGTCTTGTCCCTCTGTTGGGCAGGGCCATAACAACAGGTGTGTTTAGAGGGGACTGTGGACTGAGGAAGACTTTAAACAGCCTGTCTGCTGATGGGTGAGGCTGTGTTCCTGCCCTGTTGGTTGTTTGGCCTGAGGCGACCCAGCACTGGAGCATGCAGGCTGTTGGGTGTGGCCAGTTCTTGGCATCAAAATGGAGGCCTGCAGACAGCTCATACCAATAAGTGCTCCCCAGTACCTTGACACCAGTGTCCTTGTCCCTGCAGTGAGACACAGTTGCCCCCCCTACCTCTCCAGGAGACCCTCCCAGACCAGCAGGTAGGTCTGACCCAGGCTTCTGTGAAGTCACTGCTTTTTCCCTGGGTCCCAGGGTGCACAAGACCTTGTGTGTGCCCTCCAAGAGTGGAGTTTATGGTTCCTCCAGTCCTGTGGAGTTCCTGCGATCAAGTCCCACTGGCCTTCAAAATCAAGTGCTCTGGGGCTGCTCCTCCTGAGGCCAAACCCCCAGACTGGGCAGCATGACATAGGCTCAGAACTCTCACTCCTGTAGGAGACCCTCTGTGATATAATTATTTTCCAGTTTGTGTGTCACCCACCTGGCAGGTATGAGATTTGATTGTATTGTGAATGCACCCCTCCTACCATCTCATTGTGTCTTCTTCTTTGTCTTTGTACGTAGAATATCTCTTTTGTTAGGTTCTGGTCTTTTTTGTCGATGGTTGTTCGGCAGTTAGTTGTGATTTTGGTGTTTTCTTGAGAAGAAGTGAACTCAGGTCCTTCTACTCTGCCATCTTGTCCTCCACCCAGGCATCTATTTCATTCTTTTCTATGGCTCAGTAATATTCCATTGTATAAATACACCACATCTCCCTTATCCATAAATCTGTCAATCTGTCAGTGGATGCTTAGGTTGTTTCCATGTCTTGGGTATTGTGAATAGTGCTGCTATGAACATAGGGGTGCCTGTATCTTTTTGAATTATAATTTTGTCTGGATATATGTCCAGGAGTGAGACTGCTGGATCATATAGCAACTCTATTTTTAGTTTTTTGAGGAACCTCCATACTGTTTTCCGTATTGGCTGCACCAACTGACATTCCTACCAATAGTGTAGGAGGGTTCCCTTTTCTCCAGAACCCCCTCCAGCATTTGTTATTTGTAGATATTTTAATGATGCCCATTCTGATTGGTGTGAGGTGGTACCTCATTGTAGTTTTGATTTGCATTTCTCTAATAATTAGCGATGATGAGCACCTTTTCATGTGCCTATTGACCATCTGTATATCTTCTTTGCAGAAATGTATATTTAGGTATTTTGCCCATTTTTTAATTGTTTGTTTGTTTTATTGTTATTGAGTTGTATGAGCTGTTTGTATATTTCGAAAATTAAGCCCTTTTTTGGTCACATCATTTGCAAATATTTTCTCGCAGTCTGTAGGTTCTCTTCGTTTGGTTTATGGTTTCATTTGCTGTCAAAAGCTGATAAGTTTGATTATGTCCCACTTGTTTATTTTTGTTTTTATTTTTATTGCCTTGGGAGACTGACCTACGAAAATGGTATGATTTATATCAGAGACTGTTTTGCCTATGTTCTTTTCTAAGAGTTTTATGATGTCATGTCTTATATTTGTCTTTAAGCCATTTTGAGTTTATTTTTGCACATGGTGTGAAGGTATGTTCTAACTTCATTGATTTGCATGTGGCTGTCCAACTCTCCCAACACCACTTACTGAAGAGACTTTCTTTTCCCTATTGTATGTTCTTTCCTCCTTTGTTGATAATTAATTGTCCATAGGTGTGTGAGTTTATTTTGGAGCTCTTCTATTCCATTGATCCATGTGTCTTTTTTCTGCCAGTACCACACTCTTTTGATAACTGTAGCTTTGCAATATTGTCTGAAGTCTTGGAGGGTTATGCCTCCTGCTTTGTTCTTTTTCCTGAGAATTGCTTTGGCAATTCTGGGTCTTTTTAGGTTCCATATACATTTTAGTGTTGTTTGTTCTAGTTCTGTGAAAAATGTCATGGATAATTTGATAAGGGTCAAATTAAATCTATAGATTGCTTTGGTTAGTATGGCCATTTAACAATATTAATTCTTCCAAGCCAAGAGCATGAGATATCTTTCCATTTCTTTTTATCATCTTCAGTTTCCTTTATTGATGTTTTGTAGTTCTCAGCATATAAGTATTTCACCTTCTTGGTGAGTTTTATTCCTAAGTATTTTATTTTATTTTATTTTTTGATGCAACTTTAAAGGGTATTGTTTGTCTACATTCCCTTTCTGATATTTCATTGTTTGTATAAAGAAATGCAACCGATTTCTGTATGTTAATCTTGTATCCTGCTACTTTGCTGAATTTATCAGTTCTAGTAGTTTTTGTGTGGAGTCTTTAGGGTTTTTCTCTATGAAGTATCATGTCATCTGCATATAATGACAATTTTACCTCTTCCCTACCAATCTGAACACATTTTATTTCTTTTCCCTGTCTAATTGTTGTGGCTAGGACTTCCAACACTATGTTGAATAGAAGTGTTGACCATGGGCATCCTTGTCTTGTTCCAGATTTTAGCAGGAACGCTTTCAGCTTTTCACCATTGAGTATTATATTGGCCATGGGTTTGTCATAAATAGCTTTTATTATGTTGAGATGTGTTCCCTCTCTATCCACTTTTGTGAGGGTTTTTATCATGAATCGATGTTGAATTTTATCAAATGCTTTTTCTGCATCTACTGAGATGATCATGTGGTGTTTGTCTTTTTTTTTTTGATTTGGTGCATTACATTGATTGATTTGCATATGTCAAACCATCATTGTGACCCTGGGATGAATCCAAGTTGGTTATGGTGTATGATCTTTTTTATGTATTGTTCGATTTGGCTTGCTAATATTTTGTTGAGAATTTTTGCATCTATATTCATCAAAGATATTGGCCTGGGGCTTCCCTCGTGGTGCAGTGGTTGGGAGTCCGTCTGCCAATGCAGGGGACACGGGTTCGAGCCCTGGTCCGGGAGGATCCCACATGCTGCGGAGCAACTAAGCCCGTGCACCCCAACTACTGAGCCTGTGCTCCAGAGCCCGCAAGACACAACTACTGAGCCCACGTGCCACAACTGCTGAAGCCCGTGTCCCACAACAAAGAGTGGCCTCTGCTCTCTGCAACTAGAGAAAGCCCGTGCACAGTAACAAATACCCAACACAGCCAAAAATAAAAAAATAAGTAAATAAATTTAAAAAAAAAAAAAAAAAAAAAAAAAGATATTGGCCTGTAATTTTCTTTTTTGGTGGTGTCTTTATCTCGTTTTGGTATCAGGGTGATGGTGACTTCATGGAATGTCATTGGGAGTGTTCCCTCCTCTTCAGTCTTTTGGAAGAGTTTGAGAAGGATTGGTGTAAGTTCTTTGTATGTTTGGTAGAATTTGCCTGTGAAGCCATCTGGTCCTGACTTTTGTTTATAGGGAGTTTTTTTTTGTTTGTTTGTTTGTTTTTTGCGGTACGCGGGCCTCTCACTGTTGTGGCCTCTCCCGCTGCGGAGCACAGGCTCCGGACGCGCAGGCTCAGCGGCCATGGCTCATGGGCCCAGCCGCTCTGCTGCATGTGGGATCCTCCCAGACCAGGGCACGAACCCGTGTCCCCTGCATCGGCAGGCAGACTCTCAACCACTGTGCCACCAGGGAAGCCCTATAGGGAGTATTTTTATTACAAATTCTGTTTCATTTCTAGTGACTGGTCTTTTCAAGTTATCTATTTCTTCTTCATTCATTTTTGGTGGACTGTATGTTTCTAGAAACTTGTTCATTTCTACTAGGTTGCCGAATTTGTTGGCATATAATTGTTCATAGTATTCTCTTATGGTATTTTGTATCTGTGCTTTCTCCTCTTTCCTTTCTTATTTTATTTGAGTCTTCTCTCTTTTCTTCTTGGTGAGCCTAGCCAGAGGTTTGTCAATTATGTTTACCCTTTCTAAGAACCAGCTCTTGATTTTATTGATTTTTTTCTATTTTTTTTAAAAATCTCTATTTTATTTCCTCGCTGATCTTTATTATTTCCTTATTTCTGCTGACTTTAGGTTTTGTTTATTCTTTTTTTTTTCTAATTCTTTTAGGTGGTAGGTTAGGTTTTCTTCCACTTTTCTTGTTTTATGAAGAAGGCCTGTGTCACTATGAACTTCTCTCTAAGAACTTCTTTTGCTGCATGCCATAGATTTTGCATGGTTGTGTTTTCATTGTCATTTGCCTCAAGGTATTTTAAATTTTTTTCTTTGTTTTCATTGTTGGCCCATTGGCTTTTTAATAGCATGTTGTTTAGTCTTCATGTAATTGTTTTTCTTTTTTCCTCATTTCTTTTTCTGTGGTTGATTTCTAGTTTCATGCCATTGTGGTCAGAAAAGATGCTTGAAATAATTTCTATACTCTTAAATTTGTTGAGTGTTTTGTGCCCTTGTATGTGGTCCATCCTAGGCAATGTTCCATGTGCACTTGAAAAGAATGTGTATTCTGCTTTTTTAAGATGTAATGTCCTGAAAATATCAATTAAGTCTAACTGTTTTATTGTATCATTTCAGAACTCTGTTGCCTTATTGATTTTCTGTCTAAAAAATCTTTCTATTGATGTGAGTGAGGTGTTAAAGTCTCCTACTATTATTGTATCCCCATCAGTTTCTCTCTTTATGTCTGTTAGTATTTGTTTTATGTATTTGGGTCCTCCTATACTGGGTGCATATATGTTGACAAGTGTAATGTCCTCTTATATTGATCCCTTTACCATTATATAGTGTCCTTCTTTATCTTTCTTTTTAGACTTTGTTTTAATGTCTATTTTGTCTGATATGAGTATTGCGACCCCCACTTTCTTGTCATTTCTGTTTGCGTGAAATATCTTTTTGCATTCCCTCAGTTTCCACCTGTGTGTGTCCTTTGCCTGAAAGTGGGTCTCTTGTAGGCAGCATATTGTAGACTCTTGTTTTTTATCCAATCTGCTACTCTATGTCTTTTGATTGGAGCATTTTGTCCATTGACATTTAAGATAATTATTGATATTTTATTGCCATTTTAAACCTTGTTTTCCCATTGATATTGTATTTCTTCTTTGTTTTTCTTTTTCTTCTGTTTTTCCTTTTGTGGTTTGATGATTTTCTTTTGTATTATTCTTGTGTTCTTTTTGGTTTTTGTGAATTTATTGTATGTTTTTTATTTCTGGTTACCTTGTTTTTCAAGTATATTAGCCCCTTCCTGTATCTACTGGTTTTAGACTGGTAGTCATATAGTCTCAAACACATTCTGGAAAAAAAAATCTACATTTTCATACTCTCCTCTCCCACATTTTATGATTTTGATGCCTTCTTTTAATCTTCATGTTCATCCTTTTGGTTATCATTGCTTTCACAGAAATTTTTTCTTTTAATATGTGTACTGGCTTATGTAAGTGATTTAGTTTCAAACTGAGATTTTCTGTTTCCTATAGATTCTTGTTTCTTTTCTATTTAGAGAAGACGTTTTGATATTTCCTTTAGGATAGGCTTAGTATTGCTGTATTATTTTAGTGTTTGCTTGTTTGAGAAATTCTTTATCTCTACTTCTATTCCAAATGATAAGCTGGCAGGCTAGAGTATCCTAGGTTACGTATTTTTCCCTTTCAGGACTTTGAATATATCTTGCCACTCCCTTCTGGTCTGCAACATTTCTGTAGAGAAAGCAGCTGATAGCCTTATGGAGGTTAGCTTGTAATTAGCTCTTTGTTTTTCTCTTGCTGCCTTTAGATATTTAGCAGGCCTCCTCTTTGCTCTGTGGTTGTCACTGCCCTGTCAGGGGCAGAGTCTGCTCCTGAGTTGTTGGAGTAGAAGCCCTCAGAACGGTTTCTGAGCTTCAGTGTGAGGTAGACGAGAGTGGAGTGTTCCCGCTGGGAGAGGGGCCACTGAGTCTTCCTTTGCCAGAGCTGTCTACCAGGGAGTGTGCTCTGTGGTGTCACCTGTGCAGGCTCACAAAGTACACTGTGGTTGGCACTGCCCTCGGCACCACCTCCACTGTGGGAATTCAGGCAGTTGTCCCTGTTGTCCCTCAGGCACTGTTTTCACAAAGCCACCGTTTTCACAAAGCCACCAGCACAGATCCTTAGATGCCGATCCACTGAAGTTGGGTACCAGGACCGCAGTAGTCACACACCTGGACCTGCCATGGGAGCTATGGAAACATCCCAGACCCCAGCCCCGCCTCCAAGCACATGTGACCGCAAAACCCACAGCTGCTGAGGCCAGACTTGTCTGAGCCATGGGAGCACCCACTGTCCTGCTCCCAGAGCTCATAGAGGCAGCAGGGAGAAAGAGGCTGTTATGGCAGGCTTCACTCCTCCCTTCACATGCCCTTTAGCAATGGCACTTTGCCTCTATGGCAGACCCACACTTCTTCTGTGTACACCCCAGTTGTGGCCCATACCACACTCCAGCCCCTTCAGGCTGTCTCCATGCTGCCAACCCCAGTCCTCTCCCTGGGTCTGTCCTCTGAAGCCTGAGTTTCAGCACCCAGCCCTGCACATACCAGTAGGCATGCATCTTGGACTGGGGATTGCAACAAAGTAGCACCGATCCTCTGTGCCCATCTCTCTCTGTTCTGCCTGCTGCCAACCAGTTGTTGCCCTCTCTTCCGAGCCTCTAAAGCTCCCTTTCTGTCCCAGCTGATCTCCCCACCAGTGAAGGTGCTTCCTAGGATGTAGGAACGTTTTCTCTTTCACAGCTCCCTCCTAGGGGCACAGGTCCATCCCAATTTCTTTTTTTTTTTCTTTTGCCCTACGCAGTTATGTGGAGTTCTTTCTTGCACTTCTGGGTGTCTGATATCTATTGCCCTAATTCAGTAAGGTATTACGTGAGAATTATTCTACATGTAGATGTATTTTTGAGTATTTGTGGGAGGAGGTGAGCTCCACGTCCTTCTATTCTGCCATCTTGATTCCTCCCTCCAAAGAATTTGCTTTAAAATATTCCAAACGCTGATACCCCACTTTTGTTTTCAGTTTGACTCCGTGGCTGATGTATCTGATGTGTCAAGCAATGTTACCCTAAAAAGTTACACCATGCACTTCGAGGTACCTCTGTGTGCTGCATGAATGCACGATCTTTGCATGGTGTGTCGATGGCATGGTGAAAAGCAGAACACTTCACTGATTGGTTAAATCAGCTAAATCAGAACCCTCAGATGTTTAGAGCAGCTACACTTCCTAATGGCACATTCTAGATCCTAATCATAGAGTGCCTTTGTCTTTCTGATGTCTTTGTGTGTCTCTTTATTTTGGAGCCTGGAATCCTATAACAAGGGGAACAATGTGGAATGAGAAAAGAGGGAGGGAGGAGTCAGGTTCCCTACATAAATCCAGGAATTTTAAAGTAAAATACAATTGTGCTCACTTAGTGACTGACCATGAGAGAACATTGCTCATTTTGCTCTGGGGAAGGGCTGTTCTCAAGAAGGGGGCTCTGTGCTGACACCCATGAAGAGGCTACCTTGCTAACCCGACCCCTCACCCTACTGCTTTGCGATGCAGCAGCCCTAGTCCACGGGGAACAATAGCCAAAGCACCAGTATGTGAACTCTTGGGACACTAAGAATGCTGGCCATCTAACGTGACCATCAGCTTATTGTCTCACCTTCACCAAGAATCCAGGGGCCACAGGATTCCACAGGAGCTAAGTTCCATAGGAGGAGATGGGGACAGCGTTCCCTTCATTGATGACATGTGACACATGATTTTCTATCCTACTTCAAGAGTATTTTCTTTAGACCTTAGTCACCAACAGTAACTTTTCTTTCAGGGCTTAGCTGATACCAAAATCCCCCGGTCTGGGACACCTGTGAGTATTAGGAGCAACCGGAGCCTGTCTGTACTACGCATCCCAAGTCAGAGCCAAGTCAGCCAGACCTATTCCCAAGGCTCTCTCCACCGCAGTGTCAGTCAGCTCATAGACATTCAAGACAAGAAGGTCTTGATTGACGACTCGCTGTGGGAAACCATCGTGGGCCATGATAGCGGACTGGTGAGTCAATTTCCTCATCCAGAGCCTTTGCTAAACATTCCAGAAGTATATCGATAAAGAGGTGGCATGCAGCTTCCTGTACCTCATTGAAGGATGGCCACACAGCACTCAGTGCATCCCTCTGACCATTTACCCAATTATTTTGCAACAACCTGTTTACCTGCTTGATGAGCAGGGTAGAAACTTTGTCTTGTTCTTCTGGCACAAAATAGATGCTCAAAAAATAAATTCATGCATAAGTGAACGGACAAACAGGCTCTACTTCATTATCTTGGGCAGAACATGACTGAAAACATTGGAACTGGCCTAAAAGAGGCATAAAGTACAAGCACCTGTTTTACTAAAGGGAAAAAAAAAAAAGAAAAGGAAGTGTGTTTTCCTTCTGGTTTATGGTTAGAGGAGAAAAAGAGTCTCTCAATAGGATCAATAGTTTCTTTCCAAGAAACTCAGAAAATTATGATAAATAAGGGCATTACTATTTATGAACTTTGTTTTTCATAATTTCAGTCCAGGGGATACAAAAGAGTTAACGTCATCATTATGTAATATTTATTTTGAGCCCCTAGTGGCTGAAATGAGTAAAGTTCTAGAGTTTTTAGCAACCATCACACTTCATTGTGTCAACTACCTCCATGTCTGAGGGAGTACCATTCCTTTGGAATAGTTGGACAATAAACAGACAGCCAACTAAGAACTTAGCGCCTCTGCTTACTCCTCTGAGCCAGAAGTCATCACCTCCATTTCTTTCAACTATCTGCTTCTGCATTTGGACTCTCACTCATCTCTCTCTCCCCACTTCTCACTTTTCCTTCACTGAAAAGTTGATGACTTCCATGAAACCTTTCTTAACTAATGGCAAGGAATAAAGCAAGTTTCCTGGCTCCAGGTTCCAATCACAACAAAAAATAAAGTTTACAGTCCTTCTGGTTTGCTTAGAATGATGATAAATAACAAGCATTTAAAAATCATGGGGCTGTTTGAAGTTGTTACAACTATTGAATTCCATGATTCCATTTTGGATCTAAAGTTTCTAAATATCAGGAATAATTATATTAGGTTGAAACATAAATAATTGTTAATTGATCATATTTGACATGCAAAATGGCAGTTCCACATAGTTCAACATAATACATTGAGGGCTTAGATGAATGTGTGCCCTTACCCAAGAACACACAGCTAGTAATTTTTTTGTGGAATTGGGATCTTAGAAACATTGTCTGATTACACTGCCCCCATTCTTCACTATTATACTGTATTGCCATTTTGCTTACTTTTGACCATACTGGTAATAGGCAGTATGCAAAGTGATTCAGTGAAAGCTTTTCAAGATGCCCATACTCGGCAAATTATCTGTTCATTATAACATTATAATCAGTATTACTAGCCCTATTCAATAAATATAAAATACAGTAAGAGAGTGAGACACAGTGGAGCATAACAGCTTGCATTCTGGCTCTTCTGTTTAATTTTGAACAAAATCATATAAAACGTCCCCACTTTACAGATGAGGAAACTGAGGCTTGAAAGGTTAAGATATGGTACAATGTAACGCTCAAATGATATATTAATACATTTTGCATAAGACTATTGCCAGCAAACATCCTAACCAGTGATGATTGGTTTCTTTTTCAGTATGTGGATGAAGAGGACCTGATGAATGCCATCAAGGGTTTCAGCTCTGTGACTAAGGAACACACCACATTCACCGACACTCACCTGTAAAGGATGGAAACCTGTAAGCTGGATGAGGGCTCCACACCCCATCCCCACTGGGTTATCACACATCATAAATGCTAAAAAGCCATTTCTTGTTATCCTATAATCCTTTAAAAAAATGAGGAGTGTTTTTGAAATTGTTCCTCCCTAATAGAGGTCTAAGAACTATTATTTGTCTGGCTGTCTGAAATGTGGGGTTTCTGAAATTTTATGTCCATATGAAAATACTTATTTTGCTCTCCTTATTTTGTGGAAGCTAAATAAGCATATAGCTTTTACTTGGCTCATTTGGCAGTGACGCCATTGTTTAAATGAATAATCAGTGGCAATTTCGAGTTGGCCCACAGTTGCTACCGGTAAATGAAGTTACTAATTTAAAAACTAAGGATTCTTCTGAGGGGATGTCATTGCTGCTTCTTTGAGCAGCACAGCACGGCTTCTGCTTTCATTCCCCTATTTCCATGAAAGTTGACATGATCCTGTGAGGAACAGTTCTAATAATAACTGCAAAATCAAGTCCCAATTTCAGATCAAGCTGAAACACTTAAGAGAAAAACAAACTCTGCATTGAGGCTACACATTTGGCTGTAGGTTCTATTTGATTACAATGATTAGGGATAAATATTTACCAAACCACATAAACTTGTAAATCAATGTCCATTCTTACATTTATGAATCTTCTAAAAAACTAAGGAATAAACAGCTAATTTATAGATTTCAAGGAGAAAAATGAAGGGTTTTGATAGATATTTTACATAGTTTTGAAACTCCAATCAGTACTTTACATAAAATTCTCTCAATTCACTGAATACCCAGGAATATTGATATCTTCAACTTGGCACATTTCACACGGAAACTACTGTTTTATTTGCATTTTTTAACTAGCCTACGTGAAATTAAAAAAGGAAAAATTTTGTGTTCCTTCCAGCCTTGAAATTATAAAATTAACATTTATATGTAAATACAGGATTACATATATGAATATGTATCGTATATCTGTACTATATCCCTTCATTTCAGAGAACTACTAGAATCACTAAGAGCAGATGATACTTAACAGTACCAATTTCCATGGGTCAAAAGTTTTTGCTATTTACTCTATTTGGATTATAAAGCTATTGGTAAGTCCTACATCAAGAAGCATTTTTCCCCCCAAGTCAACATAAAATGAAATGTATTTAAGTTTGTTCTTTGTGGAAAACAATGGAAGAAAACCCCTTCTTCATTCCTAAAGGTCTTAATGACTCCAGGAAGTTATTTTGAATATGTATGTCTAAAACACAACTGTCGGACATATTTTGTGAATTACATTCAGAAATAGGTGGATTTCCCCAAAGCTGAGATGGCAAAAACTTGTAAAACAAGGAATAACCTTACTTACTCTGCCTGAAAATGATGAATTACCCTAAATGTCCAACAGTCAAAAGATCATGAACTTTGGGGGTACTGAGATTTTATCCAAATCTGCGGAAGAGCAGCTCCTCAGCATGACCAACTCTTGGACAAGCCTTGCCAACCGTAAGTGTCAAAAGCACAGACCAGTATTAAGCAGAAGTTCTGCCCCCTTGTTAGAAATGCTACAAGCAAACGAATCTGAAATAATTGTGCACATTTGGCAGTGGATATTCAAAGTATATTGTCTCCTCGCCAAAAGTTTTATACTTTCTGAAATGGAAACAGGATTGGCTAATTTAGTTTACAGGTTTTAATTCCCACTTGCTGATTCAGTCTTAGCTATTTAAAGCTGGCACAGATGAGCCTTGACCAACCAAGGCTGAGTTTCTGATGCATGTGAGCTACTTAAGGTATATACAGAAAAGTGTTCCTTCCCAGTCCTGTGCTTGCATCCTTATACTTGGTCTACTCCTCTGCAAATATGATTGGCTAGTCATGGGTGGATTCAGGAGAATGAGCACATCTCACTGTTGAAAAATTAACTAGACACTATTATCACATTCTAAAGCTTCAAAGGAACATAAAAAGAAAATTGCAGGGGGTTTTATCTTAAGTTTTTCTCTACTTAATCATCTATTTAGACATCCGGTTATTGCATGAATTCGTTTAGCTGAATCATTTACATTTTGATCCCGTGGCTCATAGTGGACAGAAGCCTGCACAGCTTCCACACACAACACCACCCTTGTAACACTTTGAACTCTCCTTGTATTTACTTCAGAGAAGCCCAAGATGTTGTCTTGCTACTTTTAAGTGGTAATGTGTGCCAAGCCCCTGTTCAACAGTTGGACTCACCCCTGGAGATTCTGATTCAGTTGGTCTCGGGTGATGCTGAGGCACCAGTACCTTTAAAAGCTGCCAGATATTCCTAATGTTGAGACCCAGTTTTGTAAAGAACCTGCAAGAATACATGCTGTGCACAGGGACTCCAGTACTCTCCCACTTCTCCTTTACAGAGACTACAACAGGTGGCTCTCTCTAAATCTGACTCGTGTCCCCTCACTTGAAGAGGCCACATACTCAGCTTAAATTTTAAGAACTGCTTTGTTATGCCTGATATTAACTGTTTGATAAGAGTACACACCTATGCTTTTATAAGCTCTACCAAGAATTGTACTTATAGATGATCTATTGCCATTTCTACTAAATGGAAGACCTAAATATGAATCTGTTATAGTACCTTATGCTGATCTAAAAACCATGTTGGCATCAATATAATTCAATCTGAACAACCTGTAAATAAAACATAGGCCAGGTGGAATAATTCAGTGAGAAGGAATTAATTATGTCACACATGAATAGTTTATTTCCAATGCACAAATATCATGTAAATTAATCTAAAGATGGTTTGCTTAATAAATATTTAAATGTGAGCCGTTTGATTTAATATATTTATGAAAAAATACTAACAACTCTGAGTTGTATTTACAGTTTACACATAAATGATAAAGGTGAGCCCACTTAAGAAAAAAGGATGTTCTGAATAATCTCTCAACCATCGATGAATTAGGTGAACGTTAGAATCAACTGTTAAGACTTTTTTTCAAAACATGAGTCCCAACGACCAGAGATTCAAATTTAGCAGGTAACCTCAGGTGACTCTGATATAGAAGCCTGGATGGGAAAGCCAGGAAAAGACCATAGGCTACTGAAACAGATGTGGGTTCAGAAGGTGGCTCAGTAGCTAAGGAGCCTTATGGTGAAATTATTTATCCTCAGTGGGTCTTGGTGATCTCATTTTGAATGAGGATAACAATACTTATCCTAGTGACATGAAAATACTTGAGTGTTGTTTTGAAGTAATTTCAGAATTCCTGGAAAAACTTTTCATCATGAGAATTATAATTCTGTTGTTTTTCATCAATCACACGAAGTATATACGTATTTCTTTTTTTTTCCTCAATGTATTTGTTTTTTGAAGTTTTTTCTTGTAGTTGATTTCTAATCTCATAGTGTTGTGGTCAGAAAAGATACTTATGATTTCAATTTTTTAAAATTTACCGAGGCTTGCTTTGTGGCCCACCATGTGATCTATCCTGGAGAATGTTCCATGTGCACTTGAGAAGAATGGGTACTCTGCTGTTTTTGGATGGAATGCTCTATAAATATCAATTAAGTCCATCTGGTCTAATGCATCATTTAAGGCCTGTGTTTCTTATTGCTTTTCTGTCTGGATGATTTGTCCATTTAGGTAAGTGGGGTGTTCAGTTCACCCTGTATTATTGTGTTACTGTCGATTTCTCCTTTTGTTAACATTTGCCCCATATATTGAAGGGCTCCTGTGTTGGGTGCACATATATTTACAGTTGTTGTATCTTCTTGGAATCATCCCTTGATCATTATGTAGTGTCCTTTGTTTTCTCTTGTAACAGTCTTTATTTTAAAGTCTATTTTTCTGATATGATTATTGCTACTCCTGCTTTCTTTTGACTTCCATCTGCATGGAATACCTTTTTCCAACCCCTCACTTTCAGTCTATGTGTCTCTAGATCTGAAGTGGGTCTCTTGTAGACAGCATATATACAGGGGTCTTGTGTTTGTGTCCATTCAGCCAGTCTATGTCTTTTGGTTGGAGCATCTACTCCATTTATATTTAAGGTAATTTTCTATATGTATATTCTTATTGCCATTTTGTTAATTGTTTTGGAGTTGTTTTTGTAGATCTTTTTTCTTCCTTTCCTCTTTTGCCTTCTTGTGATTTAATGACTATCTTTAGTGTTGCGTTTGGATTTCTTTTTCATGTGTATATTATAGAGTTTTCTTTGGTGGTTACCATGAGGTTTTGATATAGCAGTCTATATATGTGTACATGATTGTTTTAAGCTGCTGATCTCTTAATTTCAAATGCATTTCCAATATCCTGCACTTGCACTCTCCTTCTCTCATGATTTTTGGTTTTGATGTTACATCTGTGTGTGAGTGATTTCCTACCTTTACTCTATTTTTGCCTTTACCGGTGAGCTTTCCCACTTCATAATTTTCTTGTTTCTAGTTGTGGCCTTTTTGCTTCCACTTACAGAAGTTCCTTTAGCATTTGTTGTAAAGCTGGTTTGGTGGTGCTGAATTCTTTTAGCTTTTGCTTGTCTGTAAAGCTTTTTATTTCTCTGTCAAATATGAAGAAGAGCATTGCTGGGTAGAGTATTCTTGGTTGTACGTTTTCCCCTTTCATCACTTTAAATATATTGTACCTTCTGGCCTGCGGTTTCCACCGAAATATCAGTTGATAGTCTTATGGGGATTCCCTTGTATGTTATTTGCTGCTTTTCCCTTTGTTGCTTTTAATATTTTTTTTTTGTCTTTCAGTTTTATCAGTTTGATTACTATGTCTCGGCATGTTCCTCCTTGAGTTTATCCTTTATGGCACCCTCTGTGCTGGGTGACTGTTTCCTTTCCTGTGTTAGGGAAATTTTCAGCTATTATCTCTTCAAATATTTTCTCAGGCCCTTTCCCTCTTCGCCTTCTGGGACCCCTATAATGCAAATATTGGTGCATTTAATGTTGTCCCAGAGGTCTCTTAGACTGTCCTCTTTTCATTCTGTTATTTATTCTGTTCCATGGCAGTGATTTCCACCATTCTGCCTTCCAGCTCACTTATCCATTCTTCTTTCTCATTTATTCTGCTATTGATTCCTTCTAGTCCATCTGTTTATTCTTTAGATTTTTCTAGCTCTTTGTTAAACATTTCTTGTGTCTTCTCGGTCTGTGCTTCCATTCTTTTCCTGAGTTCTTGGATCATCTTTACAATCATTACTCTGAACTCTTTCTCAGGCAGATTGGCTATCTCCACTTCACTCAGTTGTTCTTCAGGGGTTTTATCTTGTTCCTTTGGTACATATTCCTTTGCTGTCTCATTTTGTTTAAATTTCTATGTGTATTTTTATGTATGTAGTAGCTTAGTTACATTTCTCTATCTTGGAGAAGTGGCCCCTTGTAGGGGATGTACTATGTGTCCCAGCAGTACACTCCCCTCTTGTCACCCAAGGGCCAGGGGCTAGTTGGTCCCAGGGTAGGTTCTCATCTGTGCTGTGGACTCAGTTCTACAGGCTGCAAGACTGTAGTTTCCTTGCTTCTGGTGTCTGCTCCCTAGTGGGTGAGAATGGTAGAGAGGTTTGTGCAGGCTTCCTGGTGGGAAGGGCTGGTGCCTCCCCACTGGTGGGTGGAGCTGGGTCTTGGCCCTCTGGTGGGCTGAGCCCTGTCAAGCGGTGTGTCTAGAGGTGGCTGTGAGTCCAGAAGTCTTTAGGCAACCCATCTGCTGATAGGTGGGGCTGTTTCCCACCCTGTTGGTTGTTTGGCCTGAGGCATCCCAGCACTGGAGCTTACAGGCTGTTGGGTGGGGCAGGGTCTTGGTGCCAAGGACTCAAAATGTCTGACTCCATCTAGAGTTCACACAGGTCCCCACATCTGCCACCAGCTTTTATGACCCCCGAGAGCCACAGCTGCCCCTGCCTCCCCAGGAGTTGCTCCAAGACTAGCAGGTAGGTCTGGCCCAGGTTCCTACGGAGTCACGGCTTTTGCCCTGGGACCTGGTGAGTGTGGGACCTTGTGTGCACCCTCCAAGACTGGAGTGCCTATTTCCCCCAGTCCTGTGGAGCTCCTGCAATCAAGCCCCACAGGCCTTCAAAGGGAAATGCTCTAGAGGCTCCTCCTCCCAATGACTGACCCCTAGGCTGGGGAGCCTGGTGTGTGGCTCAGAGCTCTCACTCCTGCAGGAGAAGTTCTGTGATATAATTATTCTCCAGTTTGTGGGTTGTCCACCTGGGTGGTATGGGATTTGATTATATTGTGAGTGCACCCCTCCTACTGTCTCATGATTTCTTCTTTATGTCTTTGGATGTAGAATTTTGGCGGGGGGCGTTGGGGGGAGATTCTAGTCTTTTTTACTGATGGTTTTTCAGCAGTTAGTTGTGATTTTGCTGTGCCCAGGAGGGGAGGGTGAGCTCAAGGTCCTCCAACTCCACCATCTTGTCTGAAAATCTCTGTTCACGGTTCTGGAGGCTGTAAGTCTGAAATCAAGGTGCTGTCAGGCTTGGTTTCTGGTGAGAGTGCTCTTGTAGGTGGCCATCTTCTGAGTCCTCATATGGCCTTTTTTCTAAAATCTTCCTATTCTTCCTTACAACAATGGACAGTGTTAAAGATGTTCCTGTTCTCCTAAGAAGTGAAAGAAGTTCACACAGCAGAGGTGAGGAACAGAGGAGGTTGTGGCGTGCAGGTGGCTGTGGAGGTTTTTCCCCTTTCGGTCTCAAAAACTCTAATAAGGTAATTATCCCTGCTATGCCTAAGTTTTTTCATTATAATCTGCTCAAGGTTACAAGTTAAGTGCCAGAGTAGACTCAAGTTCCTGCTATAACATCAATGTTCAAGCTCTTGTTATGTGAAAGAGAAAAGATTTGTAGTATAATGCAAATATAGTACAGAATAATGATATAGTGAATTGCCTTTTTATAAGATTTTATTATATAATTCTTAAAAAAAACTTCCAGTGGCCTTTTACTCTTGGAAAAGATTGGGTAAAAACACTCATTTGTAAAGTTTTCTTACTTGCCCACCCAACTTTTACATGAGTATGATAATGAGAAAGAAGGGTGTAAGAGAGAATTAGAGAATTACAATCCTTAGTAATAATGAAATTATGCTTTGCCTAACAATATTTCCCCTCATTGGTAATACAAGTTAGTTTTCATACATATAAATTGCTCCCTCTCCCCTTCCGCTTTTTTATTATGGGAAAAAGCAAAGACAGACATGAACAAACTCATGGTAGGTGCACTTTAAACAGGGTAACTGTTCCTTAAATAACTTGAAAACACAGTCTTAATCACTTTTATTTGACTTAATTGACAAATACAAGAGAATGGCTGTGAAACCACTGGCAATATAGTAAACTTTAAAGAATTTATTGACTTGATCCACTTATACTTCTCAGAATGGGAATATATACATTATTCACCAATAAATGCTTAATGCTTTAAATTTACAATTACCTTATTTGCAGAAACTTGGAAATCATTCCAATTAAATGGAAAAAAAATACAAAAACTTTTTTGTTCTTATAATTCAAAATATATTTAAAATATTTCTACAGCAGCCAAAACCTTTAACCAAAAAATTCAGAACTGCAGTCTCAAGCTTAACAAAATGGCCACATTCTAATTTAATCATCTTGATTATTAACACAGGAAAAAAATACGGTGGCTCCTAAAACAAGGCAGACTAGCAACTGGTACAGTTTTCCTTTGTGGGCACTCAAAGCTGTCTTTATTATTTTTATTTCATCTGTTCAAACACAGACAATTGCTCCAACTTTAAGAAAGTTTAAACTGACTTTTGACCAATTTAATATTGGTGATGCTTGCTAAGATTTAAGAACTCCAACAATGAGACTCAGAAAATGACCACAATTAAAATAAAATTATCCTAAAGGACTTCCTACTACACAGAGTAATCTGGTATTCAATAGTGTTTTTGAATTACATACTTTTTCACAAACATAGCACCTCATTAAATAACTGGTAAACCACTTTGCAATCACAATAAGGGTTGGGAGACTAAGCTCCAAAGAGAATTATGTAATCCACTTAATATAACATTGCAAGACAAATCTCAGGCATAGTCAACATTAGGAATGCAGTCTGTTGGTTCCCACACTCTAAGGGGATGCTCATCTATATGGGCACCATCTTATTAAGACATGGTGCTATGCTTCCAAAATCCACAGAGTAAACACTGAAATAGACTCCTGCTTTACAAATGATCTATTAAATGTGCCTGTAAAACTAAAAAAAAAATTTCCAAAAGATCTGAAGAGATGATATGCTTATTTTATCTCCTTACCCCAGGTAATTCTGTCAAAAAGATACTGAATGAGGTCCAATCTTAATTTGTAAAGTTTTGGTGTAAAAGCTAATGTGCTGAAATCCAGTAAAGTTTAACTCTCATCTAAATTAATGAAACTACTCATTTTGCTGAGTTT
The DNA here is from genome assembly GCF_949752795.1 of Hyperoodon ampullatus. Classification (NCBI taxonomy): domain Eukaryota; kingdom Metazoa; phylum Chordata; class Mammalia; order Artiodactyla; family Ziphiidae; genus Hyperoodon; species Hyperoodon ampullatus. Next base: position 184,631,110 of record NC_136915.1, read on the forward strand.
TCACAAGCTGTACTCTTGACCTGAAGAATCACTTTTTTTGTGCCGAGGAGATGGAGTAGTCTTCGTAGGAGATGGGGATGCAGTACCAGGTGAGTCAGTTCCTCCATCAGAGGTACTTGGTGATGATGCCAGGTGGGGGACTTTCTTTCTTCCAAGGAATCCTCCTCCTTCAAATCCTCCTTTCTTCCGTAACTCCACTTTATTTTCATTTTCATCTTCTGATGACCTTTTCTTGGATTCTAGAAAACCTTCAGCTATTTTATGCACCTCCACTCCACTATCAGATTCTCTCAAACTTTTAACTTCGGCTCCAGGAGACTTTCTCTCATACACATTACATTCCCCTGTTGCCCGCTTCACTTCAGCTTGTACTGGACCCAAGTTACCATCTTCAGGGACAGCTCTTTCTACATTTCTGTTCAAGTTCACAGTCTGGAAGTCCCTGTAACTGTGAAAGCTCTCAGTCCTCCTTGCTCTTGCTAACAAGGGACTTTCTCTGTAAGGCCTCATGGAACCATAAGTAGCTGCTTCATGGATGGTTTCATGGTGCTGGAGCTGAAGACTGAAATACAGTTAATAATTACAGCTCACATTTCTTTCTGGGATTTTTCAGGGGCACATCTCATTAATTAAACTACCAGTTAAAACATATAAGTTTTATAATGAATACTATATCCTTATTTATATATATAAAAATGTATTTTAAGCACGCTATATACTGTATGTGTGTGTAGAAAATTAACAATGCAAATAATACACCATACATATATATTTGCAATGAAGCTAGATTTTTGAATAGCTGAAAAAAGCTGGGGAAAACACCTTTAAAACCAATGTGGAACCAACACAGTTTCAGTATTTGGCCCTTAATTCAGATTTTGGAATTTTTTTAAAAATATGGTTAACTAAAACAATATACTAAGGCATTATGTACTTTTAATACAATGACAAAGTAAGATTAGACAAGATAATGTTATTTTTATTAATATGTCCCTAGGCAATAGGAACACCAGTTCCACATACCATCTAAGGGGACATGTGATTTTTCTAATTTCCTTTGAATGAATTCTTGATCACATAATAATCCAAATTGGCAGCAATTCACAAAATAAGTAAAAGGGTAAAAAATGTTTTTTTATGAAAAGAAACGCATATAGTTGAGAAATTTAGTAAAAAAAATTAAAAAATTGAATAGCAACATAAAGTATGAATTTAAAATGTACTTTGAAAAATTTGGCTTTAAAGAACTATGTGATTACAATAGCTCAGCCAATTTTCCCAAAGCAATCAATTCAGCTCTTTAACCTACCTAGAATTTGATTCACGAAGACGGCTATGCTGAACCACAGAAGTTGCTGGACTGATATTAGGAGTAGCACAGCGAGATGTGCTCAGATCACATTGATCCAGTAATTTGAGTAGCTCCTCTTCAGTCGGACCACCTACATCTTAGGAAAACATACATCACTATAATCACTTATGTCAAAAGCCTACCCTGTGCCAAACACCTTTCCATATGGAACCTACCCTTATCCTCACTTTTGTTAACCATATCCATGGCAGTGGTCAGATCCCACATCTGAATGCTGCCATTTGTGTGGCCTGTGAACAAGTAGCGCCTTGGCCTTGAGCCCATCCTACTGGAGCCCTCACATTCTCTCACTGTAAATGAGGATATTGTAGTACAGTCAACAGCTTGGATCTCACAGATTCTGCAAAAGATATCGTACAGTTGTAAACCATGAGGAACAAATTACATTTTATAATTCAGATTTTAAAATTAATTGTCTGTTTGCAAAGTTACAGTTGACTCTTCCACACATATAAAACAGATTTAAAGGAGTCAAAGAAAGACAACAGGAATAAAATTCAAGCCTTGTATTCTCCAATATATTAATATTCAACTTTTTCAAAGAATTTTTATAGCTATCTTCATTGATTTTTTTCATAAAAGATAAAAGAACCTGACAAAGAGCAATTATCCACATTTGACAAATGAGGAGACCAAGCAATGTCAGTAAATGGTGTCCCAAAGCCATAGAAGGGTTAATAGAATTGTACTTGATTGAAACATTTATCCCAGCCTACTTCAAAACAAAGTTGAGGAAGCTTATTTAAAAAAAAAAAAAAAAAAAGATTATTAACAATTAGTGCCAGGCAAATGCAAGGTCTGAAAATAAAGGAGGAAGAGGAAAAACAACTCATATTAATGTGAGAAACACAGGAGCAGAATATGAAGCTTAGCTGAGCTTCCTAGCAGGCTGGGAAAAGGATGGTGGAAGGTAAGAGGTGAGTTCATTCCTGCAATGCCCACATATAGCAAGTGACAGAGCCCATCCCAGTCTCATTCCCAATCTCAAGGCAAAAGCTAGTATTTCACCATTCAGTATGAGGTTTGCTACAATTACTTTTGCAGATATTATTTATCAGATTAATGAATTTGCCCTTTATTAAGTGCTAGGATTCTTTTTTAAAAATCATAAATGGTTGCTGAACTGTCAAATGTTTTTTGTGTTTATCAAGATGATCACTTTTCTATTTTTGTTAATGTAGTTAATTATTTTTCAATAATATCTGTGAATTGACAAAATATTTTTAAAAATCTAGATTCCTGTTTCTGTTTAAAACTACAGTCAGCCCTCCATAATGTGGAACCCACAGACACAGAGGGCTGACTGTACTACACCAGTTCATATAAGGGACTTAAGTATCAGGGGATTGTGGTATCCACCTGCAGGGGGGAAGTCCTGGATAAGGATGTCCCACTGTAAAAAAAACAGTTGGACAGCCCCATGCAAATCAATGACAGTAAAACATGCCCTCACATCATACACAAAAATAAACTCAAAATGGCTTAAAGACTTAAAAATAAGACATGATACCATCACATTCCTAGAAGAGAACACAGGCTAAGCATTCTCTAGCATAATTCATACCAATGTTTTCTGAGGTCAGTCTCCCAAGGCAATAGAAATAAAAGCAAAAATAAATAAATGGGACCTAATCAAACTTACAAGCTTTAGTACAGCAAAGGAAACCATGAACAAAATGAAAACACAACCTACAGACTGGGAGAAAACATTTAGACTGGGAGAAAACATTTGCAAATGATGCACCCAACAAGGGTTTAATTTCCAAAATATACAAACAGCTCATACAACTTAATACAAAAAAACAACCCAATCAAAAAATGGGCAGAAGACCAAAAAGGGAACCCTCCTACACTGAAGGCAGGAATGTAAATTGGTACAGCCACTATGGAGAACAGTATGGAGATTCCTTAAACTAAAAACAGAGTTGCCATATGATCCAGCAATCCTACTCCTGGGCGTATATCCAGACAAAACTCTAATTCAAAAAGATACAAGCACCTCTATTTCACAGCATCACTATTCACAATAGCCAAGACATGGAAACAACCTAAATGTCCATCGACAGTTGAATGGATAAAGAAGGTAACCTGTCTACAATGGAATACTACTCAGCCATAAAAAAGGAATGAAATAATGCCATTTGTACCAACGTGGATGGACATAGAGATTATCATACTAAGTGAAGTCAAAGACAAATATCATGTATCACTTTTATGTGGAATCTAAAATATGACACAAATGAACTTATTTATGAACTAGAAGTAGACTCACAGACATAGAGAACAGACTTGTGGTTGCCAAGGGAGAGGAGGGATGGATTGGGAGTTTGGGATTAGCAGATGCAAACGATTATATACAGGATGGATAAATAAGGTCCCACTGTATAGCACAGGGAACTATATTCAGTATCCTGTGACAAACCATAGTGGAAAAGAATATGTGTGTGTGTGTATGTGTGTGTATATATATATATATATATATATATATATATATATAAAACCAAATCACATTGCTGTACAGCAGAAATAAATACAACATTGTAAATCAACCAAACTTCAATAAAATTAAACAATTAAAACAAGCCTAAGTGCATGAAAACAAACATATGAATATGATTTGGCTCTTTTAATTTTTCCTACGGGATAGATTCCTTAGAATTACTTCTTCCTTTAAAAGTTTTTACAAGTTTTTTTCCCTGCCTACTTATAAAGCCCTTTCATTTCACTTCTCATTGTTAAGAACCTGAACTGTCTTTAAACAAAAAGCTTTGCTTCACATTAGCTTCATAAGGGGCTGATTTCCTATTTAATATTACAAAGTAATTTGTACAATTAGTTTTTTTTATGGAGGGGAGGGGAATAAAGCCTAAGGGCCTGGATTTTAAATGAGAGAAAAAAACATTTCCAACCTGGCTCCTTGGCTTATTATCTTTACAACTATAGCTTTTCCTCTGGAATCATAAACTTAAAAACTATATAAAACTTGTTTTATCATGCAGAAATTGTAGTTGATTACAACACTCTGCTATTGTTTGAAGTGACAGAACAATACTTACGGAAAGAACAACACTGGAGAGGACATGAGCACTGAAGAAGAATATGAAAGACTACATTGTTAGAGAACGCTGTTATAACAGCAGCTTTAAACCATTTGGAGCTTCTTCACCTAACATGTACACCAACACTAAAGCGCAGTGATGCATTTCTCCAGATAAAAATCTAGCCTCTAACTACACTGTAGGTTCCTAATAATATTTTCTTAAAAAAATAAAAAACAAGTTTAGAACACAAAAAAGTCATTTTCTGGAATCAATTCATTTAACAATCACTGATGACTACATGCAATGAACTTTGATGGAAAGAAAATTTATCATTCAAAGACTTTTATCATTAAAATATTAAGACATCAGCGATCACATGCTGAAGAAAAGATAATAGAGAAATTCTTTAAAATATCACTAGCATTAGTAACATTAATATAAAAATTTGTAACCTACTTAGTAACTACTAATAGGAATTTTACTTTTTTCACTTTCTTGACATGCAAAAAATTTGTTTTTAAAGAGGAGAAATGTTACAGTGCAATATGTTTGAGGCTGTAAATAATAATTTTAAGTGAAGTACAATTTTAGTCAAATGAAAAAGAGGAAGAAACTAACTCCTACTGAGCATCAATTATAGGGACTATGCAAGGTATTTTGCATGTTTTTCACTCAGTGAAATCTTGGCAAGGTAGTTAAACTTTAAAAGAAACTGAGGCTCACAGAAACAAAGTAAGTTAAGTTGAATTTACATAGCTAGTAAGAGGAAGTGCCAGAATTAGAATTTCACTTGTCTACCATCCAATTCACTGTGTATCTGTTCTACTATCATATCGCTAGTCCTTCCTAAATGTCCACAGCATTAGTGAAAATCATAAGTAGATTCTAGAGAATAAGCACTAAGTATACTGTCTTAATTTTAAGTTAAAACGACCACAAGATAAAGAATAGACGTCTCTCTCAAAGATCTGTTTCTGATACCACTATTTATCAGTGTCAAATGACTTCACATGTTTTGCAACACAAATGTGCCTTCTGAATATAATATCTTTACAGTAAAGTGTTACCTCTTTCCAGTAGATGAGAGTCTTACAAACAGTTTGTTAGTGATGGGAACAACTTTCTGGATAAACACCTGTTGATCATCTCTCTCTCCAAAAGGCCCTTGGGTCAGAAAACAAAATGGCAAAAGTTAATTAAAATTCAACAGGTTTCATTTAAAAAAAGGAACATTAATTTTGAAAAAAAAGAATTCTTCATGTCTGTCAATGTGGCATTGCATTCCATGTCAAAATCAGACACAAAATGCAACACTACAAGTAGTTCATACTGCATCAGAAATTTAAAAAAATAATAACTCAAAATGGATTAGAGACCTAAATTTAAGACCAGACACTATAAAACTCTTAGAGGAAAACATAGGAAGAACACTCTTTGACATAAATCACAGCAAGATCTTTTTTGATCCACCTCCTAGAGTAAAGGAAAAAACAAACAAACAAGTGGGATCTAATGAAACAAAAGCTTTTGCACAGCAAAGGAAACTACAAACAAGACAAAAAGACAATCCTCAGAATGGGAGAAAACATTTGCAAACAAATCAACGGACAAAGGATTAATCTCCAAAATATATAAACAGCTCATGCAGCTCAATATTAAAAAAAAAAAAAAAAAAAAACCAATCCAAAAGTTGGCTGAACACCTAAATACAGACATTTCTCCAAAGAAGAGATACAGATAGCCAAAAAGCACATGAAAAGCTGCTCAACATCACTAATTATTAGAGAAATGCAAATCAAAACTACAATGAGGGCTTCCCTGGTGGCGCAGTGGTTGAGAGTCTGCTTGCCAATGCAGGAGAGATGGGTTCATGCCCCGGTCCGGGAGGATCCCACATGCTGCAGAGCGACTGGGCCCGTGAGCCATGGCCACTGGGCCTGCGCGTCCGGAGCCTGTGCTCCGCAACGGGAGAGGCCACAACAGTGAGGGGCCCATGTACCGCCAAAAAAAAAAAAACCTACAATGAGGTATCACCTCAAACCAGTTAGAATGGACATCATCAGAAAATCTACAAACAACAAATGCTGGAAAGGGTGTGGAGAAAAGGGAACCCTCTTGCACTGTTGGTGGGAATGTAAACTGATACAGCCACTATGGAGAACAGTATGGAGGCTCCTTAAAAAACTAATAGAATAGAATTACCTTATGACCCAGCAATCCCACTACTGGGCATATACCCAGAGAAAACCATAATTCAAAAAGACACATGCACCCCATTGTTCATTGCAGCACTATTTACAATAGCCAGGTCATGGAAGCAACCTAAATGCCCATCGACAGACGAATGGATAAAGATGCGGTACATATATACAATGGTATATTACTCAGCCATTAAAAGGAAGGAAATTGGGTCATTTGTAGAGATGTGGATGGATCCAGACACTGTCATACAGAGTGAAGTAAGTCAGAAGAGAAAAATATCATGTATTAATGCATTTATGTGGAACCTAGAAAAATGGTACAGATGAACCAGTTTGCAGGGCAGAAGTTGAGACCCAGATAAACATATGGACACCAAGGGGGGAAAGAGGCGAGGGGGTGCTGGTGTGATGAATTGGGAAATTGGGATCGACATATATACACTAATAAGTATAAAATGGATAACTAATAAGAACCTGCTGGGGCGTCATTCAAGATGGTGGAGGAGTAAGACGTGGAGATCACCCTCCTCCTCACAAATACATCAGAAATTCATCTACATATGGAACAACTCCTACAGAACACCTACTGAACGCTGGGAGGAGACCTCAGACCTCCCAAAAGGCAAGAAACTCCCCACATACCTGGGTATGGCAAAAGAAAAAAGAAAAAACAGAGACAAAAGAATAGGGACAGGACCTGCACCAGTGGGAGGGAGCCGTGAAGGAGGAAAGGTTTCCACACACTAGGAAGCCCCTTCACTGGTGGGGACTGCGGGTGGCAGAGGGGGGGAGCTCCGGAGCCACAGAGGAGAGAGCGCAGCCACAGGGGTGCGGAGGGCAAAGCGGAGAGATTCCTGCACAGAGGATCGGTGCCAACCAGCACTCACCAGCCCGAGAGGCTTATCTGCTCACCCGCCGGGGCGGGCGGGGCTGGGAGCTGAGGCTCGGGCTTCGGTTGGAGCACAGGGAGAGGACTGGCGGCATGAACACAGCCTGAAGGGGTTAGTGCGCCACAGCTGGCCGGGAGGGAGTCTGGGAAAAAGTCTGGAGCTGCCGAAGAGGCAAGAGGCTTTTTCTTGCCTCTTTGTTTCCTGGTGCGCAAGGACAGGGGATTAAGAGCCCTGCTTAAAGGAGCTCCAGAGACAGCTGTGAGCTGTGGCTATCAGCGCGGACACCAGAGACTGGCATGAAATGCTAAGGCTGCTGCTGCAGCCACCAAGAAGCCTGTGTGCAAGCACAGGTCACTATCCACACCTCCCCTAACGGGAGCCTGCGCAGCGTGCCACTGCCAGGTTCCCATGCTGCAGGGACAACTTCCCCGGGAGAACACATGGCGCACCTCAGGCTGGTGCAACGTCACGCTGGCCTCTGCCGCCGCAGGCTCGCCCCGCACTCCATACCGCTCCCTCCCCCCGGCCTGAGTGACCCAGAGCCCCCGAATCAGCTGCTCCTTTAACCCCGTCCTGTCTGAGCGAAGAACAGACGCCCTCAGGCGACCTACATGCAGAGGCGGGTCCAATTCCAAAGCCGAACCCCAGGAGCTGTACGAACAAAGAAGAGAAAGGGAAATCTCTCCCAGCAGCCTCAGGAGCAGCGGATTAAATCTCCACAATCAACGTGATGTACCCTGCATCTGTGGAATACCTGAATAGACAACGAATCATCACAAAATGAGGGGGTGGACTTTGGGAGCAACGATATATATTTTTTCCCTTTTTCTCTTTTTGTGAGTGTCTATGTGTAGGCTTCTGTGTGTGATTCTGTCTGTATAGCTTTGCTTTTTTACCATTTGTAGCAGGGTTATGTCTGTCCTTTTATTTATTTATTTATTTTAGTATAGTTTTTAGCACTTCTTATCACTGGTGGATTTCTGTTTTGGTTTAGCTGCTCTTCTGTTTTTTTAAATTACTTTTTAATTTTTTAAATTTTTAATCATTTTTAAAAATAACTTTATTTTGTTTATTTATTTATTTACTTTTTTTTCCTCCCTTTTATTCTGAGCCATGTAGATGACAGGGTCTTGGTGCTCTGGTCGGGTGTCAGGCCTGTGCCTCTGAGATGGGAGAGCCGAGTTCCAGACACTGGTCCACCACAGACCTCCCGGCTCCATGTACTATCTAACGGCAAACATCTCCCATAGATCTCCATCTCAACGCCAAGACCCAGCTCCACTCAACGACCAGCAAGCTACAGTGCATGACACCCTATGCCAAACAACTAGCAAGACAGGAACACAACCCCACCCACTAGCAAAAAGGCTGCCTAAAATTAAAATAAGGTCACAGACACCACAAAACACACCACCATATGCGGACCTGCCCACCAGAAAGACAAGATCCAGCCTCATCCACCAGAACACAGGCACTAGTCCCCTCTACCAGGAAGCCTACACAACCCACTGAACCAACCTTTGCCACTGGGGACAGACACCAAAAACAACAGGAACTACGAACCTGCAGCCTGCGAAAAGGAGACCCCAAACACATTAAGATAAGCAAAATGAGAAGACAGAAAAACACACAGCAGATGAAGGAGCAAGGTAAAAACCCACCAGACCAAATAAATGAGAGGAAACAGGCAGTCTACCTGAAAAAGAATTCAGAATAATGATAGTAAAGTGATCCAAAATCTTGTAAACAGAAGAACTAAAGAGCAAACAAACAATAATGAAGAACACAATAAATGAAATTAAAAATTCTCTAGAAGGAATCAATAGCAGAGTAACTGAGGCAGAACAACAGATAAGTCACCTGGAAGGTAAAATAGTGGAAATAACTACTGCAGAGCATAATAAAGAAAAAACAATGAAAAGAATTGAGGGCAGTCTCAGAGACCTCTGAGACAACATTAAATGCACCAACATTTGAATTACAGAGGTCCTAGAAGAATAAGAGAAAAAGAAAGGGACTGAGAAAATATTTGAAGAGACTATAGTTGAAAATTCCTTAATATGGGAAAGAAAATAGTTAATCAACTCCCGGAAGCACAGAGAGTCCCATACAGGATAAATCCAAGGAGAAATATGCCAGGATGCATATTGATCAAATTATCAAAAATTAAATACAAAGAAAAAATATTGAAAGCAGCAAGGGGAAAACAACAAGTAACACACAAGGGAATCCCCATAAGGTTAACAGCTGATCTTTCAGCAGAAACTCTGCAAGCCAGAAGGGAGTGGCAGGACATATTTAAAGTGATGAAAGGGAAAAACCTCCAATGAAGATCACTCTACCCAGCAAGGATCTCATTCAGATTCGATGGAGAAATTAAAACCTTTACAGACAAGCAAAAGCTAAGAGAATTCAGCACCACCAAACCAGCTTTCACTAGGCAGGAAACAGAAGAGAAGGAAAAGATCTACAATAACAAACCCAAAACAATTAAGAAAATGGTAATAGGAACATACATATCAATAATTACCTTAAATGTAAATGGATTAAATGCTCCAACCAAAAGACTTAGACTGGCTGAATGGATACAAAAACAACACCCGTATATATGCTGTCTACAAGAGACCCACTTCAGACGCATACAAACTGAAAGTGAGGGTTTGGAAAAAGACATTCCATGCAAATGGAAATCAAAAGAAAGCTGGAGTAGCAATTCTCGTATCAGACAAAATAAACTTTAAAACAAAGACTATTACAAGAGACAAAGAAGGATACTACATAATGATAAAGGGATCAATTCAAGAAGAAGATATAACAATGGTAAATATTTATGCACCCAACATAGGAGCACCTCAATACATAAGGCAAATGTTAACAGCCATAAAAGGGGAAATCAACAGTAACACAATCATAGTAGGGGACTTTAGCACCCCACTTTCACCAACGGACAGATCATCAAAATTAAAATAAATAAGGAAACACAAGCTTTAAATGATACATTAAACAAGATAGACTTAATTGATATTTTAGAACATTCCATCCAAAAACAACAGAATACACTTTCTTCTCAAGTGGCCATGGAACATTCTCAAGGATAGACCATACCCTGGCTCACAAATCAAGCCTTGGTAAATTGAAGAAAACTGAAATCGTATCAAGTATCTTTTTGGACCACAACGCTATGAAACTAGATATCAACTACAGGAAACAGTCTGTAAGAAATACAAACACATGGAGACTAAACAACACACTACTTAATAACCAAGAGATCACTGAAGAAATCAAGGAGGAAATCAAAAACTACCAAGAAACAAATGACAATGAAAACACGGTGACCCAAAACCTATTGGATGCAGCAAAAGCAGTACTAAGAGGGAAGTTTATAGCAATACAATCCTACCTTAAGAAACAAGAAACATCTCAAATAAACAACCTAACGTTACACCTAAAACAATTATAAAAAGAACAAAAAAACCCTAAGTTGGCAGAAGGAAAGAAATCATAAAGATCAGATCAGAAATAAGTGAAAAAGAAATGAAGGAAACAATAGCAAAGATCAATAAAACTAAAATCTGGTTCTTTGACAAGATGAACAAAATTGATAAACCATCAGCCAGACTCATGAAGCAAAAAGGAGAAGACTCAAATCAGTAGAATTAGAAATGAAAAAGGAGAAGTAACAACTGACACTGCAGAAATACAAAGGATCATGAGAGATTACTACAAGCAACTATATGCCAATAAAATGGACAACCTGGAAGAACTGGACAAATTCTTAGAAAAGCACAAACTTCCGAGACTGAACCAGGAAGAAATACAAAATATAAACAGACAAATCACAAGCACTGAAATTGAAACTGTGACTAAAAACCTTCCAACAAACAAAAGCCCAGGACGAGATGGCTTCACAGTCGAATTCTATCAAACATTTAGAGAAGAGCGAACACCTACCCTTCTCAAACTCTTCCAAAATATAGCAGAGGGAGGAACACTCCCAAACTCATTCTACGAGGCCACCATCACCCAGATACCAAAAACAGACAAAGATGTCACAAAGAAAACTACAGGCCAATATCACTGATGAACATAGATACAAAAATCCTCAACAAAATACTAGCAAACAATCCAACAGCACATTAAAAGGATCATACACCATGATCAAGTAGGGTTTATCACAGGAATGCAAGGATTCTTCAATATACACAAACCAATTAATGTGATACACCATATTAACAAACTGAAGAATAAAAACCACACAATAGGGCTTCCCTGGTGACGCAGTGGTTGAGAGTCCGCCTGCTGATGCAGGGGACACGGGTTCGTGCTACGGTCTGGGGAGATCCCACATGCCGCAGAGTGGCTAGGCCCGTGAGCCACGGCCGCTCAGTCTGCGCGTTCAGAGCCTGTGCTCTGCAATGGGAGAGGCCACAACAGTGAGAGGCCCGCGTACCGCAAAAAAACCCCACGATATCTCAATAGATGCAGAAAAAGCTTTCGACAAAATTCAACACCCATTTATGATAAAAACCCTGCAGAAAGTAGGCATGGAGGGAACTTACCTCAATATAATAAAAGCCGTATATGACAAACCCACAGCCAACATCGTCCTCAATGGTGAAAAACGGAAACCATTTCCACTAAGATCAGGAACAAGACAAGGTTGCCCACTCTCGCCACTATTATTCAACCTAGTTTTGGAAGTTTTAGCCACAGGAATCAGAGAAGAAAAAGAAATAAAAGGATTCCCAATTGGAAAAGAAGAAGTAAAGCTGTCACTGTGTGCAGATGACATGATACTATACATAGAGAATCCGAAAGATGCTAGCAGAAAACTAATAGAGGTAATCAGTGAATTTGGTAAAGTAGCAGGATACAAAATTAATGCACAGAAATCTCTTGAATTCCTATGCACTAATGATGAAAAATCTGAAAGAAAATTAAGGAAATACTACTATTTACCACTGCAACAAAAAGAATAAAATATCTAGGAATAAACCTACCTAAGGAGACAAAAGACCTGTATGCAGAAAACTATAAGACACCAATGAAAGAAATTAAAGATGATATAAACAGGTGGAGAGATATACCATGTTCTTGCATTGGAAGAATCAACATTGTGAAAATGACTATACTACCCACAGCAATCTAGGGATTCAATGCAATCCCTATCAAACTACCACTGGCATTTTTCACAGAAGTAGAACAAAAAACTTCACAATTTGTATGGAAACACAGAAGACCCCAAACAGCCAAAGCAATAATCTTGAGAAAGAAAAACAGAGCTGGAGGAATCAGGCTCCCCAACTTCAGACTATACTACAAAGCTATAGTAATGAAGACAATATGGTACTGGCACAAAAAAAGAAATATCCATCAATGGAACAGGATAGAAAGCCCAGAGATAAACCCATGCACATATGGTTACCTTATCTTTGATAAAGGAGGCAAGACTATACAATGGAGAAAAGACAGCCTCTTCATTAAGTGGTGCTGGGAAAAGTGGACAGGTACATGTAAAAGAATGAAATTAGAACACTCCCTAACACCATACACAAAGATAAACTCAAAATGGATTAAAAACCTAAATGTAAGGCCAGACACTATAAAACTCGTAGAGGAAAACATAGGCAGAACACTCCATGACATAAATCACAGCAATATCCTTTTTGACCCACCTCCTCGAGAAATGGAAATAAAAACAAAAATAAAGCAATGGGACCTAATGAAACTTAAAAGCTTTTGCACAGCAAAGGAAACCATAAACAAGACGAAGAGACAACCCTCTGGGCTTCCCTGGTGGCCCGGTGGTTGAGAGTCCACCTGCCGATGCAGGGGACACAGGTTCGTGCCCCGGTCTGGGAAGATCCCACATGCCGCGGAGTGGCTAGGCCCGTGAGCCATGGCTGCTGAGCCTGCGCGTCCAGAGCCTGTGCTCCGCAACGGGAGAGGCCACAACAGTGAGAGGCCCGCGTAGCGCAAAAAAAAAAAAAAAAAAAAAAAGATAACCCTCAGAATGGGAGAAAATATTTGCAAATGAAGCAACTGACAAATGATTAATCTCCAAAATTTACAAGCAGCTCATGCAGCTCAATATCAAAAAAACAACCCAATCCAAAAATGGGCAGAAGACCTAAATAGACATTTCTCCAAAGAAGATATACAGATTGTCAACAAACACATGAAAGAACGGTCAACGTCATTAATCATTAGAGAAATGCAAATCAAAACTACAATGAGGGCTTCCCTGGTGGTGCAGTGGTTGAGAGTCCGCCTGCCGATGCAGGGGACACGGGTTCGTGTCCCGGTCCGGGAAGATCCCACATGCCGCGGGGCGGCTGGGCCCGTAGCCATGGTCGCTGAGCCTGCGCGCCTGGAGCCTGTGCTCCACAGCGGGAGGGGCCACAACAGTGAGGGGCCCGCGTACCGCAAAAAAAAAAAAAAAAAAAAAAACTACAATGAGTTATCACCTCACACCAGTCAGAATGGCCATCATGAAAAAATCTACAAACAAATGCTGGAGAGGGTTTGGAGAAAAGGGAACCCTCTTGCACTGTTGGTGGGAATGTAAATTGATACAGCCAGTATGGAGAACAGCATGGAGGTTCCTTAAAAAACTAAAAACAGAACTACCATATGACCCAGCTATCCCACTACTGGGCATATACCCTGAGAAAACCATAATTCAAAAAGAGTCATGTACCACGATGTTCACTGCAGCAGTATTTACAATAGCGAGGACATGGAAACAACCTAAGTGTCCATCGACAGATGAATGGATAAAGAAGAAGTGGCACATATACACAATGGAATATTACTCAGCCATAAAAAGAAACGAAATTGAGTTATTTGTAGTGAGGTGGATGGACTTAGAGTCTGTCATACAGAGTGAAGTAAGTCAGAAAGAGAAAAACAAATACCGTATGCTAACACATATATATGGAATCTAAAACAAACAAACAAACAAAAATGGTTATGAAGAACCTAGGGGCAGGACAGGAATAAAGATGCAGACCTACTACAGAATGGACTTAAGGACATGGGGAGGGAGAAGGGTAAGCTGGGACAAAGTGAGAGAGTGGCATGGACATATATACACTACCAAATGTAAAACCTATAGCTAGTGGGAAGCAGCCGCATAGCACAGGGAGGTCAGTTTGGTGCATTTTGACCACCTAGAGGGGTGGGATAGGGAAGGTGGGAGGGAGGGAGACCCAAGAGGGAAGAGATATGGAGATATATGTATATGTATAGCTGATTCACTTTGTTATAAAGCAAAAACTAACACACCACTGTAAAGCAATTATACTCCAATAAAGATGTTAAAAAAAGAACCTGCTGTATAAAAAAATAAATAATTCAAAAATTCAAAAAAATTTATATAACATTTCAAAGTTATATTTTATGCACTAAGCCTGTAAAAACTGAAGGCAATAATTTGCTTGAGATTATACATTAAGAGTACTAGAAGGAGACCTGTTAAAATATAAGCTCTACATTTACTATCTTTCAGAGTGTGCTCAGTTTCTTATCACTTCAAGAAAGGGATGTATACATGAAGTTACTTTATGTATTGATGTTACTTTTTTGGAAAACTTAACATGCAAAATCTTAAAAAATAAAGTACAACTTCATTAAGTAGAATTTCATTTATCAGAGCCTGTTGTACCCTTCAAGGATTTCAATCTAAATGGTAAATTCAATTATTTTTACTTTATTGTACTTGGCAAGGTAGGAAAATGGCTCATGTGTTTTAGAAAGAATGTGAACAATATAAAGTGTTTTTATGCAAAACTTACACATAAAACTTTAATAATTCTTTCCTGATACTCATTAGCTAAATATCAACTCATTCACAAAAAGTATGTGATATACAACACATTTTTTAAAGATAGTATATCCCAAGTTATCTTATGTGAATCATACCTAATTAACAAACAGAATAAACACTCTTATTAATTAGCAAATACTTATGCTTACTATGTACACTACATGCTTTACAAATCACTCATTTGAATCATCATAACAACCACATAAAGGATGCACTATTATCATCTCCATTTTACAAACGAGAAAAGTAAGGCACCAACCGGTTAGTTAACCAAAGATCTCTTAGGTTCTACTTGATGGAACTGGAATCCAAACCCAAGCTGTCTGGCTTTTCACTAAGCTATGCAGTTGCCCAATTCCTGCACAACTCTCTGAAGTCTAATTCTATTGAAATGAAAAGACAGTCCTCACTCAATAACCCATAAACAAAGTCAAAATATTGATGACGGGTGAAATAACCAGGAAAGAGGATTACGGGACTATATCTTCCCTCCCCCTCAAACTTTATTACTGATGTGAGATTCTCACATAACTTCATACCTTAAGTAATTATCCATACCTCCCCTCTTATAGTTTCTCCAACACTTTTGCCCAAATTAGCACTTTTCCTTCAGAGAACACAAAAAAATATCCTTACATCTGTTATCTTCAATGGCGAAGAAAGGAAGAGGACTCAAACCTATGACCTTTGAATGTGCTCACCTTCTAACTAGCTCCATTTCTTTCTGGCACAGCTGTTTCCCGTATCTGTTACTCCAATCCCCTTTACCATCTACACTCCACCCCTACCATCCCCACCGACACTGGACTTTCTATTCTGTTCCACTAGTCTACATGTCTACCTCTTAGGATATTTTTTTTAAACAAAACTATGAACAGAAAAGAAAAAACATCTCCCTGGCCCTTTTAAACATTTTACATATGACTGTCTTAAGTAATTTACAGGGCTGCTTCTAAGTATCTTTTATTCACATTACACATGTGCTCCCCGATCTGACGCCTGCCTATCTACCTAGTCTCATGTCCTACTATTCTCAGCTACATACCAACAATTAATGACGTTCTTGACATTTGCCAAACCTGCCAGGTTCTATTGGCCTCTATCCTTTTAACATGCTGTTTTCCCTTCCAGGAATGTCCCTGTCCTGGAACTTACACCTTCACATCTCAGTTCAAACTCCTAGCATCACCCCCTGCCGCCTCTCTCAGTTCAAACATTAAGAACTCTGTGAAGTGCTCTGCCTGACCACTGGTTTCTCTCAAAGTTAAGTGGGGGTAAGATCTACCTCATAAAATTGTCAAAAAGATTAAATGTGAGTGTATGTTACAACACCTAGCACACAGACTAGCACTCTCTCCTAGGGGCTTTCCGTCCTATGCACTTGAGCAGTGTGCAAAATACAATCGATTGCTTTTTATTCCCACTGCTCACTATAGTGTAAGTTGATGTTCACTGCAATTTTTTAGATTTCTAATGCCTGGAGCAAAAGTACTCAATATCTGTTGATGCTACACCTTTAACTTACACTATGTTATATGTCAATTATATCTCAATAAAGCTGGAAAAAAAATTGTTGTCGAAATAAAACTTTCAGTGCCTATCATCACACTGGGAACTGGGATCACACAGCAATTGATAAAAGTGACAACACTGAGCAGCTCTGTTATAATGCTAAGACCGTGGTACTACAATTCTCTTCAGAAGCTTACATTTTTTAAAGATAACTATTTTTGGGGCTTCCCTGGTGGCGCAGTGGTTGAGAGTCCGCCTGCCGATGCAGGGGACACGGGTTCGTGCCCCAGTCCGGGAAGATCCCACATGCCGTGGAGCGGCTGGGCCCATGAGCCATGGACGCTGAGCCTGTGCGTCCGGAGCCTGTGCTCCGCAACGGGAGAGGCTGCAGCAGTGAGAGGCCAGCGTACCGCGAAAAAAAAAAAAAAAATGCATTTAGTACACCTAAGCTACCAAACATCATAGCTTACCCTAGCCTACCTTAAGTGTGCTCAGAATACTCACATTAGCCTACAGTTGGGCAAAATCATCTAATACGGAGTCCATTTTATAGTAAAGTATTGAATATCTCATGTAATTTATTGAATACTGAAAGTGAAAAAGAGAATGGCTATGTGGGTACAGACTGATTCTAAGCACATCACTTGTTTACCTTTGTGGTCACGTGGCTGACTGGGAACTTTGGCCTGCTGCTGCCCGACACCACGAGAGAATATGGTACCACATATCCCTAACCCGGGAAAAGGTCAAAATTCAAAGTCCTGTTTCTATTAAATGTGTATCACTTTTGTACCTTCATAAAGTCAAAAAAATTGTATATTTTGTGACTTTATAGAACTTAATCAGAAAAACATTAAACTTCTGTTTTAAATGAGTTTCAAAGTGAAAATGAAAAAATTATATTTAAAACTCCTTTTTAGGTTTCTACTACAGATAATATACTTCTTCAGCATTGCCTACACAGTCCTTGAAACTGTCCCCCCGAAAGATCTAGCCCACCTATGTCGTTTCCAGAGGAATAGCTTCCATGGCTTTCTGTCTCCTCCAGGGACAGTATCTTGAACGATGCTAGAGGAGTAGAACCTGGCTGAGTAGAGATCATTCCTCTGAATCGTGTTACCGTCCATGTCCGGACATGATTATTATCTGCACAAACTAGGAAAGAAAGAGAGCACACAACAGGTGTTAAATATAGATTATGAGAGCACCAACAAAATCACTTTTATAAACATATTTTAACTTTTTTCACTATAATTTACAGTAAACAGATCGTAGCACATTTTGAGTGGCAAACAGCTTACTTGTCTTAAAATTACACTTAATTTGTACCTAGCCAACAAAAATGAGATAACTGAATATGGTTTACCTTACTGCAAATATAAGGTATATAAGTAAAATCTATGGATCCTTATAAAAGTAGCCTGGGTATGAATTTAGAGAAGGTTAAAAAACAAACAGTGTATGTAAGAGAGAAGATGCTGAATATTTTTCTGTTCTGTGGTTAAACTCCATTGTAAACAAGTTGCCTAGTTTATTTTTTCCAACCATATAAATTGTTTCTGCTTATGTTACTCCAATATTAAACAACCAAGATCAGGAGCTACTGAGAATTTATTGGCACAAATAACATTTGTCAAAAAGCTTATAGGAACCAGTTATCTATTGCTCATTCACAGTTGCATCAAGAAAAATTAAGATTTCAATACTAAAGCTGAGAATTATTTTTATATGAGAGTCTGAATTTAAGAAACATTCCAATTAGCTTTATTTTTTCACGGTAATATTAAGTGGGTATATATTGAGATATCTCCTAACAAGTAATCTATTTCTGCTGTTTTTTCTGTCTGAATAGATACTCTGCTAAAAAATATAAACCAAAAAAAAGATATCATTAGTGTAAAAACTGTACTTTTGTGGCATGCCTTAATAAAAAATGTATTAATTTGCCATTTATTATGAACTCATCAGTATCTACTAGGAAAGTATCCAAAATTTCTTATACGCACACATTTCCTACTGGATAAAATGTCACAGTTGCATATTTTAAACAAAACTTTAGAAATTTAATTTTGGCAAACAGCAATAAGAATAAAAAGTGTACATATATTAGTTATACAACAAAATTCTCAGTTCTCAGGATGCCAGTTTTCTGGTGAAAAAGAAGACATTTACTTCTAGGCTACTGAATCAGCTTCACGGGAAATAATTTCCTAATTTCATTATTAAACTTACTAGGATTCAGAAAAATAACATACTTCTAGCTGACTCAAAAATGCAATTATGGATTGGGATTGACATATATACACTAATATGTATAAAGCAGATAATAAGAACCTGCTGTATAAAAAATAAAATTCAGAAAAAAATGCAATTATGCAATTTTGTTAGTATTAATCATTATCTAACATTTCAAACCTACATGAAATACTTGTGTTAAAATGCAAATTTAACTATGTAGTTCTTTGACATCACATACAACAATAACATCATTACCATCAAAATAATATCAACTGCTACTGAGTATGGCATTGTCATTTAAACATCAAAACAATCTTGCAAAGGAATAGTCTATTTTCTCACAGGACCAAATTACCTCATTTTATACAACATTTATTCCTAAGGACTAAGCTAAGTGCTGACAATAGGGTGGAGAACAAAAGTTTCTGCTGCTGTAGAAACTTACTATATTCTAGAAGAGGGAAAGAGATGATAAATAAGAAACAAAGTGATAAGTCTGTGAAGAAAACAAATCAAGATACTGATAGCAGAAAGTGTCTGTAGACAGAGGGCTGGCTAGTTTAGACAGGGTGGCCAAGGAGGCCTCACTGAGGAGATATTTGAAATGGGACCTGAATGTCAAGGAGAGACAGCGAAACAAACATCTAAGAAAGAAGATGTCAAATGAAAAGAACAAGTGCAAAGGTTCTAAGGCAATTTTAAGAAATAGAAAAGCCAATGAGTTAGGTATCATGAGCAATAAGAAAAGTGACATGGGAGGCATGAAAAGTGATTTGCAAGGTGAGCAGGATCCAGAACAGGAAGAGCCATATTAATCTGTTTATTCTATATACAGTAAGAAGCCATCGGAAATCAGATCTGCTTTGCATTTCTTTCTTTTTCTTTTTTAAAAATAAAATTTATTTATTTATTTTTGGCTGTGTTGGGTCTTCGTTGCTGCACACGGGCTTTCTCTAGTTGCAGTGAGCAGGGGCTACTCTTCGTTGCAGTGCGCGGGCTTCTCACTGTGGTGGCTTCTCTTGTTGCAGAGCATGGGCTCTAGGTGCACAGGCTTCAGTAGTTGTGGCTTGCGGGCTCTAGAGCACAGGCTCAGTAGCTGTGGCATACATGGGCTTAGTTGCTCCGCGGCATGTGGGATTTTTCTGGACCAGGGCTCGAACCCGTGTCCCCTGCATTGGCAGGCGGATTCTTAACCATTGCGCCACCAGGGAAGTCCTGCTTTGCACTTCTAAAGATATTTCTGGCTGCTGTGTGGAACATGTACCATAGAGAGCCAAGACAGAAACAGGGAAATAATGGAGTAACCTAGGGGAGAAATGCTGATTTGAGCTAAGGGGCTGGCAGCAATGGACACAAAGTGAAGTAATCAGACTTGTGACGTATGTTGAAGCAGAGAAACGGGACTTACAGATGTATTACACGTATGCGGAGGGTGGGGGGAGGCGGGTGCAGTGAGAAAAAGGGAAGAATCAAGTGTGATTCCTAGATTTTCAGCTTGGGTAAATGAGTAGCAATATTGTGTACTAAGATGGCTTTTGAGACAGAAATCAAAAGTACTATTTGATCTAGGTTAATTGAGAGATGCCTATTAAACATACAACCAAATACTAAGGACAAGCACTGGATATACAAGTTTGGAACTCTGTGGATGATCACAGGTAAAGGGAAAGTCTGGGAGTCACTGGCATGTAGATAATAATATTCAAATCACCACGGAAAGTACAGACAAAGAATGGAAAATCTAGAAAGAGATTTGAGGCAATCCAATACTTAGTAACTGGGCAAAAGAGGAGGAACCAGACATACAGAGTGAGAAAAACTCCTCAGCGAGGCAGGTATTAGATGAGTACTGCTCTATGAAAGATTTAAAAAGAGACTGTTTCAGAAAGGCATAATTACATCCAAAATAATGAGACATTCAATAACAGCATATTCATCCATCTATCCATCCATTCATATATGGACAAGGTATTTCAGCTCCATTTGGTGTTTAATTAGTGAAAGATGCATCACCTTTTTATATTAGGTAGTCTTCATATAAACAAAGCTGATATATGAAAATGATGTTTATAAAAATTTAAGTTAGGCAGGAACTGATCTACAAAAGATTTAATGCAAGATTGTTTTAAAAAAGCAAACTACTGATATACCTGACTCAATTCAATTTTCATAAACTCTTTCAGAAATCATCTATCATAGACAATCAATCTCATGATGGAATTTTACTTTGTGATCATTTTATTTTGTGTCAGGCTAATTTTGCTTGAAAATCTGTAACTAATTTTTTAAGTATCAAATTAGTATCTAAATGTTAGAAACATCTATGACTATGAAGAACAACAAACCGACAAATGTTATTTTCTTCACATCTCTTTACACATTTTACTAATTTTTAACATTAGTAGTTGATGTTAGTGAGACTATTAACATTCTACTAACTTTAGCATTAAACCTTAAGACAACACAACCCAATTTATATTATATTCATACTTGAAAAATCTCTCTAATAAAAAATTCTTCAACAGGATTACGATAAATATTCTGAAGTAAAATATGCCATAAAAACAAAATATTAAAATAGAGAGTAAATAAAAGATATGATGCCTTCTAAATTTATGTATACTATAACCAGACAATATCAAAGAAACCTTAGAAGACAATCATAGTATTTCTTCAGTTATTAAACTTTTCTACCACTTTTTCTGGTATGTTTTTCTTACATAAAACACTGCTTTTGTATTCTTTTAATTTGTAGGAGTCTAAAAAATAACACCCAAGGCAAGGATTTACATTACATGAGGTAGACCTCCTTACAAGTACTAATAAAATCACTTTACCTGATACAAGATGCTTCTCTGAGAGCATGATTTTTGTGACGGGACTTCGGTGAACTGTGAAGGTCTGAAAAAGCTGAGGGCCTGACCCAACCGTCTCTGGGTGCTGCACAATTACTCGTACAGCTCCAGAGCTCGTACCATAGGCAATCTCAATCCAGTTACCACTGACACCTAACCAAAATCAAAAATTGAAAGGTGATATAATAGAAGACAATAAAAAGAAAGCTGCCCTTGCAAAGTATTCCCTGTGACAGAAGAGGCAGAGCTGGATTCAGCACTTGTATCAGCCCCAAATCCAGCTCAGCAAAGAAATCTTAAGACTTCTCTGACCACCTTAAATTCATTATTTCCTTTACAAATCTTTTCCTAACACTCACTCCGATATAGAATTGTTCACTCTCTCCCTTGTACTTTGTATTGGGTTCTATCAGAGCAACTGTAACACCCCAATTCTCTATTTCCATGTCTATCTACCTCTACTCTTTATTGATAAGAGACTGGATCATAATCATTTTTTAATCTACATCACCTTACAGAGTGCCTGAGACATAGTAGGTACTCATTAAATGTTTAAAGAATAAATCTGACATGCTAAGAACACCACTGACACAACACAGTATTCCTAAAGCAATACTCCATATTACTTCTAGCCTCGAATGACCATCGGTTTTACTTCTGCCACAATATTGAATCTTCTCTTTGAATAATCAAGTAATCCATGTACTATTCAACAGTTTCAAAACTGTTAGCTACGGGAAAATATACCCATTACATTGCTTACATCACACTTACCTATATTGTTCTCTTCTAATTATATACAACTAGCTCATGACGTCAGGTTCATCTATGGCTATTTTTTCAAACAAGTGCCCAGATTCCATCATATATTTAAGACAGAATGGAGTTCAGTGACCTACATTCCTTAAAAGTGTCACAGAGAACCTTAGCTTTGACAGCTGTTCTTTCTGATTCACCTGAAAATACTGGAATCTAAGGAAAAGGGCATGCTATGGAAAACACTTCTCAAAACTTAAAAGGCAACTCCATTCTTGTGTCTTAAAAGAAGACACTGCCACCACAAAAGAAGTTTTATTCTCCCTTTTTAATTAGACTGGGGGGAAGGGGAGCATATCTCATTCTAGAGCAGGGTCAGCAAACTTTCTATAAAAAGCAAATAGTTTAAACTTTGCATGCCACAGCCACTCAACTCTGTCACAGTTGCAGAAAAGCAGCCAAAGACAATACATAAGGCTATTAATAAAAAGAACATGGTTTGCTGACCTCTGTTCTGGAGCAACATAGTTTAAATCCTACAATTTCAATCAAAATCATCTGTGCACACCAGAATCTTTCTTTCTTTCATACCAAAGATATGCATTCATTACAATGTAATGAATTCATGTAATGCATTCATTACAATGCATTCAATGAAATGATTATACAAGTAACATATTCAAACTATTAATATTACTAGCCACATGTAAATATTTCCTAGAATTCCTTTCATTACAGATTAATTTTGAATTTCCCATTTATGTTTATCTTTCACTCTAGAATATAAAAATTCTTAATAATTTACAGAGCTAGTTTGTTAATTTCATTGCAATGGCCTTTGAAAAAGCAATAAGTTATGGATACTGAGGTTTTCCAAAACTTAAAATTTAAAATTTCCCAGAGAGGGCTTCCCTGGTGGCGCAGTGGTTGAGAGTCCGCCTGCCGATGCAGGGGACGCGGGTTCGTGCCCCGGTCTGGGAAGATCCCACATGCCGCGGAGCGACTGGGCCCGTGAGCCATGGCCGCTGAGCCTGCGCGTCCGGAGCCTGTGCTCCGCAACGGGAGAGGCCACAACAGTGAGAGGCCCACGTCCCGCAAAAAAAAAAAAAAATTAAAATAAATTAAAAATAATAATAAAATAAAATTTCCCAGAGAAATAAGCTCATTTTTCAATAGAGATTTAAAGTCTAAAAGCTTTCGTTGTTGTTATTGTTGTGAAAAAAAAATAAAGCTCTTAGTTTCAAAATGAAATCAGCTGTCATAGGAAGGTAAATGTGCAGATAAGTTTTAAAAATAATTTTAGTTATTATTATAATAGTAGGGCTTAACAATACAATTCAGAAGAGGAAAAGTTCTAACTTCCCACCTCAGATTATGTTTACTGGTCATGTCTGACTTCAGTATAAAACCAAACATAAACTTTAGACTCTAAGAGATGAAATCCTCAGCACTGCAGTTCACCAAAACAAAGGGCCAGATTAGTGTTACAATAAACCAACGAATAAACATACATTCTCAAGAGAACTTCAACAATTTATAATAATTTTGCTATGCACTAACTTGTTTTGGGTGTGAGGTAAACACTCAGAGCAGTAATAGCATCATTTGAAGGATCATGATAAAGTTCAGTGACAAGAAGATCATTATCCTTCATTCGCAAAGGGAACTTCTGCATATCTAAAAAATAAAAAATAAATAAATAGCATTAAAATAAATAGTGAATCTATTTAAAACTAAAAAAGGTAATATTTTCTTGTTCTCATTTTAAAAATCATACTAAATAGGACCATACTAAGTGTCTGACCACTTACCTATATAATATATTGATCCATTGTTACATCCCAGTAGAAGGAACGACCCAGCAGTGTCATAACTAGTTATAGGAACAACGTCTTGAACCTGATATAGTGAGAATATTGTTAGATGTCAGTTATTAATTACAATCTATATTTTCTGCTCAATTTCCTCAAAATTTTTGAGTGTTTTAATAAAAAGGATACTAATATCCGATTTAAGTAGGGCTTAGAAAATACTTTCTTTACACACACACACAGACACACACACACACACACCTCCAAGGGGAACTCTGACCTTTTAAAGCTTTTTAAAAAATTTTTTATTTCCAACAGCAGCACTTTCCTTTCAGAATTTACTCATCTCCTTTTTCTGCACATGACTGTGAGGTCACAGCACACTTTAGGACTGGAAAACCAAGTCTGACCAGGCCCCTTTCCCCCTTCTCTCTCTCACAGAAGAGATGAAATGACCTGCCCAGAATCAGAACTAGAAAACAGATCAACCGACTTCCAGATAGCACTCGCCCCTTGGTAATTCATTACCATTTCTTTGAAAAGGTAGTCTTCTCTACTTTCATATTCCCCACTAAATACTTCACCTCTATTTCCTAGGAAATGGCCAAACAAGTTCTCAAATGCTTTTATTTTTTCAAGTACTAGAATAAAAAACTCAGTTTTCCAAGCAAATCAGTCTAGTTACAAATTAATGAATGCTTATGTGTGTACTAAGAGAGAAGCAAAGGGCATGATTTTTACTATAAAACAAAACGAGAAACAAACAAACAGTGCTATTGTACTGGTGATGACATCAAACTGAATCATCCCTATGTACAGCCAGGCCAGACATGCATGTGAAAGTTTACACACAACATTTAAATGAAACACTTTTTATGTACCAGATATTATCCAGGTGAACAAGTACTGGAATGGATAGGGATGTGAAATATCACTTTTGCTCTGTAGAAGCTTAGAAACTTGTGGGCAAAAAAGAAAAAAAAAGACAATTATAATGTGATAGGCACTAAAACAGAGTGTGCAATACAATCATAGAAGAGGGAGAAAGGATTCCCATCTCAACCCCAGTCCAGGGAGAAGCACAAAGATCAAGGAAAAGTTCAAAAAAAGTAAAGCTTGAAAACTAAAAAACTAACTAGGAGTTAGGTAGAGGAAGGGAAAAAGCACACTTCTGACAGAACAGCAAACATAGCAAGAGTCTAACTAAAAACACAAATTTAAAAACAGCTAAAACTTGGAAATAATGATTCCTAGAAGCTGTTCATGTCCATGACCCTAATTTCTGTGTGTGCCTTCTGGTGTCATGCATGGTTACAAGTTACACTAGAAATATCTCTGCAAAGACTCAATGACCACCCCCAACCCCAGGTCAGCTTTCTGTCTCATCAGAGCCAACACGTTTTGTAGCAGGTAAACACCGACAACTTCTCAGTGATATGAGTAAAGATGTCTGAAAAATGGAGGGAAGGCTGCTTCACTGACCAATTTTCTTACACCAAGTGCATCGTTTTAGCCCCAGCACTCCAGGAAGAGCTTCAATTCTACCCAGAATCTTCACAGTCAGAGGCTGGGGATAGGTAAGGTCATGAGATTCCTCTCCCTCTGGACCCATTTTTTCAGTGAAAGACCAGCAGCAGCCTGGAGCTTTCCCAGGCATGTTCAAGACAGATATCTGACCTTTCAGTTCTCTGGGAGGATGGGCTCCAGGATTAGAGCCTTCCTATCTCTTTTCCTGCAACCCCTGAGCATGTCCTCCTTTTCTGCTCAAGTCTACCCCTCAGAACAAGGAGAACAGGGAAAGCAGAGGATAAGTAAAGTTAGGTTACAGAGGAGTTGGTACTAAGTTATTCTCTCCCAGCATAAGCAAGGAGCCAGCCTTTCATGGCCTCCTCTTCTTTACCCCAACAGCTTCATGTCAGGGACCTGAGACACCATACTGATTAGTATATTTGGTTCAGTCATGGTGGTCACAAACCTAAGGCGGAAGTGGGTTTTCTCTCCTAATGTTGCATGCAGTGATTATCATTAACTCCTATGTAAAAATTTAAATGATTTACATTTTGAAAATCACTCTATCTTCCCAAGCAATAGAAGGCCGCTAGAATCCTTTAACTACAATCTCTACCTGGATGATGATCATTTTTTTTTAACATCAGTATGTTTTAACCCTCACCCATTACTTTTTTTTTTTTGCCGTACACGGGCCTCTCACTGTTGTGGCCTCTCACGCTGCGGAGCACAGGCTCCGGATGCGCAGGCTCAGAGGCCATGGCTCATGGGCTCAGCCGCTCCATGGCATGTGGGATCTTCCCGGACTGGGGTACGAACCTGTGTCCCCTGCATCGGCAGGCGGACTCTCAACCACTGCGCCACCAGGGAAGCCCCACCCATTACTTTTTAAAGACTTATTTAGATTCACCAACACATCTACAAATTCTCTGGCTAGTCATGTTTATTGTATTCCACTACTTCCTCTTCTAAGTATAAATAACCTTATCAAAGGGCATTTCTATAGAGGTCCTTCCACTGAAGGTTATAAGTGACAAACTTTGTATTATCTGAAAACATCTCTCATTCATGTTTGAATGATAGTTTTGCTGGATGTGAAATCCTAAGTTGAAAGTTATTTCCCCAACTAACTTGAGAATAGCCTATTGTCTTCTGGATTCTACTGCTGGTGATGAAGAGTCTGTTTTAAGTCTAACTACAGTGTACCTCTCATTACTCTGTGGACACCTTTATGATACTTTTATCTTCTATTATTGGTTGGCCAAAAGGTTCGTTCAGGTTTTCCCATAAGATCCTATGGAAAAACCCTAATGAACTTTTTTGCCAACCCAACACATCACCATGTGTGTAACTGTGAATCTCATTTTATTTAGCCTTGATGTATTTCTTTAATCAGTAGAGTCATGTCTTTCTTCAATTCTCCAAAATTGTTAGCAATTACCTTTCTAAACTGCCCCATCTCCACTGTTCCTTTCTGAAAGTGATATTCTCATTTTTTTCTTTTCATATTTTCTCTCTCACTCTTTCTGCTTCAGTGTCAATGATTTTTTCAAATGTGTCTGTCAATTCATTGTCTTTTTAGCTGTCCTTCTATTTAACACATTAAGAGTTTTGTTTTGTTTTTAATTTTCAATGACCTTTAAATTTCTACTCTTTCATTTTGCTTCTTTTCTGACTGGTCCTATTCCTTTATTATAGTCTAGCCCTTCTTCTATCTCATTAAATAACTTCAGAAATTTATTCTACATTAGTTGTCTAATTGTTCAATTATTTTCAGCTTTGGGGTACATTTGTACTCTAACTGCTAACATTTGATGACTTTCCCTCATTTGCTTTCATGTTTCATGTGTAGTTTACAAATTTGGGGAGGTTATGGGCTCACTTTCAGTAGAAAATATTTCTTCTGCAGAGTCCTGTGCGCCATATCTTGTGAAAGTTCAGTTTCATGGAACTGGAAATGCAAATGGCCCTAAACCAGCTTTTTACATTAATTTCTCAAATTGGAGTTCCCATACTTACCTTTGTGTTTTCAATTCACACATTTGTACTCCTAATTTGATTATTTTGGTCTCAATTTCTCATTGATGGTTTTCCCCTGCACCACCTCTCCCCAATCTAAGACACTAAACACAGGTCAAGCTTTCTTGTTCCAAAATTGTTGAGCAAAATTTTCCCATTCTTCTTCTCAGGGACTGAAGCAGATCTTTAAAGCTTCAGCTTTTTGCAGGAGGCTGGTTTACACTGTCCCATGAAGCCATGCCTCCTATTCCTGGTAGAACCCCAGACCCCAGAGCCTTTACTCTGATACGTGACATGCAAATATGTATAAACAAACAAATAAATGTAATTCAATACTTGATATAGATACAATATATGCTGTTGTAATATTTTTACCCAATATTTCTATATGTCAGATGATTTAGCTATGTTACTGTAAATCCTAAGTAAGCAAATATAACATACTCAGGGTAGTGGTCAGTACATAATAGACACCAAAATGTCAAGTCTTCTTACCAATAATTGATCTAATTCAGCTACGTTACTGTGAATCCCAAGTAAGAAATACAACATACTTGGGATAGTGTTCAGGACATAATAAGACACCCAAATGTCAGTCCTCTCCAATGAATTCTGGGCCTAAGATTCCAATGCCCACCTTATTCTTGTTCCTAACTTGCAGGGGTTCATAAACCTATTACAAAAACAAAAAACAAAAAAGTAAATCCCACCAAACCCTACTTGTGACATCAGTGCTACAAGTGCATCAGAGCACAAAAGAAGAGAAGCTACATCAAATAAGCCTCCCTAGTTCTTGTCCAGCACAGCCCATAAGAGCACAGAAATTCCCTTTGACTCCTTGTTCCCACAGCCAGTATTTCCTCCTCAAGCTCGTCCTCCACTGTTCATTTAGAGGCCAGGCTGTGACTCAGATGGTGACTCTGGCTGAAGATCTCTCGTCTTTCAGAATGAACACAGACAGAGCTCTCTGATCCTTTAGGAATCACAATACACAATGAACTTTCCAGGACTAACTTTCAACACTGTCTCTCTGTTTTGATATGAGAATGAAACATGTATAATCTATGTTTCCATTATACATCTAAATTTAAACTTGAACAACTTGGGAAATAATGCCTAAAGTTACTATTCTGCCATGTAACTCAGCCTAGGCCATGTATTTGAAACACTAATTCCTTATTACTAATCTTCTGAAGTCTAATGAAGAGGAATTAAACAAAAAAAAAGAAGAAAACACTGAAACTTTCTTTCTAAAAAATAATTTTCTTTTTTCTTACCCAAATCAGATACAATACTCATAAAATTTTCATTAACATTTTATTGAAGCTGTCCTAATAAGAAACTGCTACACCAAAATATCACAATGGCTTTTAGGCTCGAAAACGACTGCTCTCTCGCTCTCAGGCTCGTTTGTCTGACTCAAATACCTCAAATCAATCTTGACTGTACAGCGAGAGTCACAAACTACACTAGCTGTCCTGTGTACCTTCTGTGTCACTCATGGGCAGAACTGTTGCTAAAGGCCAGATCAGAACCCGCTCATCCAGTGCCACAGCAGCCAGCCTCAGGTCAGAACTGTCTGTTGAGGTTTGCAGATCAGACACTGAGATTTCATTACATCCTAGCTCTGCACTGCACTACCAAAAAAATACATCATCTATCTGGGCTCAAAGTTATAAGGCTTGTTTGCTGCATGAATGCTCGACTTACCCCAGGTCTTCCTGAAATGTAATAACAAACCTACTTTGTCAGCTATGGTTTTCAACTCATGCATATACCAAACAAGAAACAACAGGTTATACATACAGGACTAAACGCTTAAGGAGTAGTATCCACTTTGAGGATGCTAGTGTAGTTTTTGGGATCTCAAAATATGAAAACTTTTATATGCAGTTGTGACATTAGTAAAAAACAAAGAAGGTAATAAAGAAACATGTTCCTTTAGAAATCTAAATGCACCTTCCGAGTTTTGTGGCACAGATAGCACAGCTTCTCAGAGGCACTAAAAGCTCACTTGACATAATTAGCCAAGTAACTTACCTGAGAGCAGATCTTCCATAAATCATTAAAATCCACATTCCTCTTTACAGAAATATCACCAGCTGAAGAATCCCTTTGATCGACTTCCCTCCACCTCAACTTTAGATCAACCTACATCAGTCCTTCCCCACATTCCTTGACCCATCACTTTTATGGTAACAACCTGCATAATGCCTTTTCTGTGCCTATACGGAAGGTCCACTCTTGGCTAATATCTTTTTTCTACAAACATGACTTCCATGTCTCCATCTAGAATGAAATTTAACTTTCTACGATTGTAATCTCTCTCATCGGAAGTCATTCATTCTCTCACCATTTCCCCAGCGTCTCAGGCGCGGCCATAAGACCTTACGAATGTCCCTCCACAAGCTCAGCCCGATCACGACATTCAATTACCCTATCTCTGCCCAGACTGCAGCTTCCAGATCAACACACCACTTCTGCTGAGGAGCTGGGCACCTGGATCAGTTAGCTTTCTGTCCCATTCTCCATTACTGTTCTGGCACCTAAATGTTCACCCTGATGACCCTTACAGTTCTCTGACCACTATTTCAACTACTTTCATCTTTAAGTCAGTTCAACACAATTTAAATGGCTACATCAATGAGAACTGCTCCAACTCCAAAACCTGAACTGCAGTCTTTGACCACAACAGTTCCCGCTCCTTGTGAATCATCAACCTGCTTTCACTTCCCTCTAGTCCCTTGAATCCCTGCATCCTCCTCTGCTTACCTAGCACTCCTTCACTTCTTGATCTTACAGTTTCAATCACTTTGCCACTTTATGTTTTCTTATCCCTTTGTGTGTCATACCCATTTTATTACATCTCCAATCCTGAATCAGGCCGACCCTGTTTTCTTTTCTCTTGCTTCTGTTCCCAGTACTGAGGATTAAGGAAGAAACTCACACAACTGTACCAGCCAGGTCCACTATGAAGATTTACAATCTCTGCAATCCTTGCAACACACTCCCAATGTCTTTCTCCTCCACAGTACGCCTTCCTCACTCTTCCGTCGCTGAGAAAGAAGTCTCTCTACTCTGTTGGGGCAACCCCTCCGGCTGTGTTCTAGACCCCATTTGCTTCTATGGCACTAGCAACCATCTCCATTCTTTCAACCTTCAAATGCTTTCTCTGTCAACTCTCCTCTCTAACAAGCATGCTCAAACTTCTCCCGTCCTAGAGAAATAGTAAAATTAAGCACTGAATATCTTTTCCTCCAGCTAGCTTTGATCCTTAAACTATCACTTTGTTTCTCTGCTCTCCTTCACCACCAAACTTCTTGAAAGACACTCTGAATTTGCTAACTCTAATCTCTGATCTTTTAATTCCTTAGTTCCTGCAATCTGCCCCCCCAATCAAAACCTAATTAACTTATTAATACATCTGCAAATGATATCCTACTGACAAAACCAATGTCATTTCTCAATCACATCATATGTGTCATGTTGGCTCTTGGTTTCCTATCTTGTTCCCTTAAGAGCTATGCTCCTCAGGATTTTAACTTTGGCTTTTCTTTCGCTGCAGATATCCTCTCAATGGAAAATCTTACCAATTCCCATTTTTCAATTACCAAGTATTATGGTTTCCAAATACTTTTTTCTAGCCCTTTTCTTTTTCCCTAAATTCCAAACGGGTGCTTCCAACTACATACTGAGTTCCTGTATATGGATACCCACAGGAATCTCAAAGTAAACATATTTAGTCATTCTAATTATTCCTCATACTATCTACCAGCATATATGATTCTCCTCCTCCGTTCCCTATCAATGTAAAATATTACCAGCCACTCAACTGTCAGAACTAGAAATCCATCTCTCTTTCCTTTAATTTTTCTCCATCTAATCAGATACCAATCCTTATCATTTTAGGAAGGCTTATGAAATGTTTTTCAGATAGTCTCATCTTTGCCATCTACTCATTTTAGTTGAATCTCTGCCTCTTTTGCTGGATTACCTCCCTGATTTCCATTCCACTTTTCATATTAGCTAGCACTGTTATCTTTCTAAAACATGGATCTGGTCAAGTCACTCTCTGCTTAAAGTCCTTTAATTTTTCCCCTCTCCTTCAGAATCAGGCAATAACCTTTTTTTTAGTCTTATCTCCTTCCTGTTCCTCTCAAGTACTTGAAACAATTTAGCTTGCTATCTTTTCCTTGAACAGGCTATGTATTTTCACACAGAACTGTGCTCCCACTCAGGAGATGAAGTTTGCCTGGACTACTATTCCCAAGGCATGAAACTTAAAACATTTCAAGGAAATAAAGAAATGTCAAACCAGTTTAAAAACTCACTCATTTTCCAAAATGACTTAAAATTCTTGAAAACGTAGTCAAACTTGTATCCAGAAGCAAATTTACCAGTAAATATATTCAATATTCTATACAGTAAGTCCCCTACATACGAACCTCCAACTTGCAAACTTTCAAGGAAGCAAACATGCGTTTGCATGTCCAATTACGTTAAGTTAGTTCACATGTCTGGCGTGCACTGTCATGTGCATGCATCCTCTACAAGTGGTTGTGCTTTTGTGTATTTTACTGTACAGTACTGTACAGAGTACAGTAGTACAGTATCTTTATTTCAAGCCCAAGATATCTGGAAGCAAGCGTAAAGGCAGCAGTGATGTAGCTGGTACTGCTAAGAAGAGATTCACGACAGAGGAAATGGCAAGGCGATTTTCTTTATTTGAGGAGGCACTGTTAGTTTCTGAGGCACAGGACCCGGAAGTAGAACAGTACACCAAAGTTGCAGCAGCCATTCAGAATGCATCCAGTGCTACCGTGTCATCTATGAGGAAGAGAAAAGAGCTACTACCCAGACATCGCTGGATCGTTTTTTCAAGAGGGTAGACAGAATTGAATCCAGCAAGGAACCAGAACCTGTGCCATCAAAGTCAGAAGTGAGTGAAACTGCAGCTTGCCCTCCGTCGCCTATTGTTGACGATCCTTCAGCTCTACCATCTCCCACCTCCTCTCCCTCCTCCAGTCAGTAACTCTTCTTGCCTGTTCACTAGATGCAGCCTCTGTATGCCAGCTGCTGTACTGTACTACTGTACTTTTCAAGGGACTGTACTGTAAGATGAAAAATGTTTTCCTTATTTTTTGTTTGTTTTTATGTATTATTTGTGTGAAAAGTATTATAAACCTATTACAGTACAGTATTATATAGCAGATTGTGTTAGTTGGGTACCTAGGCTAACTTTACTGGACTTACAAACAAATTGGACTTAGAAACACGCTCTTGGAACTGAAGTTGTTCATATGTAGGGGACTTACTGTATAATCAAAACAGAAACAATGTGAATTCCACAATAAAGCAGATGCATAATCAGCGTGAGTTTCAGAAATAATTTCATTTCTGCAATATGCATTAGTTAAAACCAACCTGCCAGTGCTGGGTGACAGCATTCCACACTCCCACTTTCCCTGTATGACTTGTGGCCACCAACTGGTTACCGATGAAGAAGAGAGCGTCTACAGGAACACCAAGGCTGAACACGCCTTAAATGATAATAAAAAATAGAGGTTAATCAGTCACCATCTTTCGAATTAATCAAAACCCAGATTAAAAGCATCTTTTAAAGGCATCTCATTTCTAGAAATTATGTTCCAGACACTTTGGGAACCAGAAATAAGAAACTTGAAAGCTCTTAAGCAGCAGATAAAAGTCTACCCCAAGTAATCTCACTCTGATTGAACAGCTTGTTATCTGAAGCTGTGGCTCCCAAACCTAGCTGATCATCAAAACAACCATGTAGATTTAAAGTGAACAAAATAAAACAGAAAGAATCCTGGGATTCCTGGATTCATGCCAGACTCACTAAATCAGAAAACCCACTGCATGTCTATAAAATCCATAGGAGATTTAGCTGCAGCCTGCTCATGGACCCGATATCTGAGAATCACTAATCTGAAGACACAGACTTGGCAACCTCAACTATCCAGAATGTATCTAGAAATCTGGGAATAGGCAAAAAAGAGAAAAGAACGAAACAAAACAGCAAGAAGTCACACTGTATTCAAAACAAACATTCAGGCCTTTATCAGAGCTTATTTTAAACCTCCTGTTTCCCAACACTGCAGATCTCAAGTTAATTCACTCCAAAGACACTAACTATACTAGGCCATGGGATTAAAAAATATGAGAAGATAAACAACAGGGATTTACTGTATAGCACGGGGAATTATATTCAATATCTTGTAACAACCTATAATGGAAAAGAATCAAAAACAAGTATGTATACATATATATATATATATATATATCCGAATCACTCTGCTGTACGCCTGAAACTAACACAATATTGTAAATCAACTAAACTTCAATTAAAAAAACAAATAAACGTAAGAAGACTGGATATTACTAGGAACTTAAGATTTAAAAGAAAAAAATACAAACAACCAATTTTAATGCAATAATAACAGAAGGATACACAGAGTACAGTAGTAACCAGAGGAGTAAAAGAGGGCAGGAAAAGGAGTTTGAGAATATTTCTTAGAAAAGCAGCCACTTGAGTTGGGTTTCTTAAAAAGGTGAAAAGGAATTCATCAAACTGGGGGATCAGGAATGGGTAAGCCCAGGGAACCTGAGAAAAAAGGGAAGAGGGGTTGCAGGTGAGGGACCTTGTAAGGATAGCCCACATTAATAGCAAAAGAGCCAAGAATGTCTCGGCTCACCTTGGTATATAGCATGTATGGCCCTACATCGTTGTCTCTCTTTAGCTGAGTCCTACACCAGCAGGGAGGAGATTCTGGGCCGGAATCCTGGCTCTGACAGTACCTTTCTTTGCCACCTTCAGGTTCCTACTTCGCCACCTTCAGGTTCTTACTTACCTGATCTATAAAATAGGGTCCAAGCTATATGTCTCAAGGCTCACTTTCACCTTAAAAATGTTATAATCCAATTTTGACATTTAAATAGTATTCTATTACTTGAAAAGCACCTTATGAGAAATACTTTTTACCTAATTATGCTAGAAAATAAGCCTCACTATAAAATATTGTTTTATGTGGATCTTTAGCTGTTTCAAGTATCAGTTTTTTTATTTTTAAAAAAGTACCTAATGTGTGACAACAGGAACAATTTTCTCAGCATCTAGCTGAGAAAAACAAGGATTCACAAGGCTTTGAAGAACTCACGGGGGGAAACAAACCAATTAAATGCGACTGTAATATGTTGAAAAGCATAAGCCAGAAAAGATAACTGATTTCTTTTGAATCTTACACAAATGAGGGATATTTCTTTATGTTCAGAAGTGTACTATATACAAGACAAGACCAGTGGCAATAAACAACACCTTGAAAATTCTTAACCCATCTTGAAAAAGCCAGGCATCTAGCAGAAAGAAAAATGATATACACTGGACAAAAATGAAAAACAAAC
Source organism: Hyperoodon ampullatus (assembly GCF_949752795.1). Classification (NCBI taxonomy): domain Eukaryota; kingdom Metazoa; phylum Chordata; class Mammalia; order Artiodactyla; family Ziphiidae; genus Hyperoodon; species Hyperoodon ampullatus. Next base: position 184,666,564 of record NC_136915.1, read on the forward strand.
AAATCTGGAAAGTATTGCTAAGAATGTCTTCCATATGTACATTTTAACTTTTATGTACTCATAAATACATATTTATACACATGAATAGATCATCTCAGCCCAATCTGTCAACCAAAAAAAACCAGAGCAAAATAAAACACAACACAACATACAAAAGCTAATAAGCTCTCTGATCAGAACTGGCTGAGAAATTAACTTGCCACTTCAAAGCACAGAGTAATCATTTCACACACAACTTCAGGAACTCTCATGTATTAGTACTTTAATCTTGATGCTAGACAATTTTTCAGAACATGTTAAGATAACTATATTCAGTACTATGGGCCATATGAGAGGTAGAAATAAAAACAGGAAAACCAACAAACACTGATTACTCGAGAGAAGAATGAGATTCTAGGAAATCAAGGAAGACATTCTGAATGATCTCAAGAAATTTCAAGTGTCACCCCTGCTTAGACTCAACAATGCTGACCCCTATCCCCAAGGAGGACACCAGTATAAGTCATGACGAGCTCCTGTCTTAAGGGGCCCTGCTTATGGCACTAATCCAGCAGCAATGTCTTATGTAAGTTATAATGAAGGCGCTCAGCCTCTGGGGAAGCTCTATCATGGATACACCAGCCCTAACAATTTTCTTCGGATGGTGCCCTCAGGTTCTGAAGGATATTTGTAGCAACAAATAATCTCTTTTACATGAACAAATTACCATCTACCGTCTCATAAGGTAGCTACTGACCACACCCTTTTTCTGGGGGAAAAAAAAAAGCAAGGCATAAAATCTCCTTCACTAATTGGTATGTTACAAGCGGCAATTTGAAAAAACAAACAAACAAAAAAACCACAACTGATTTCTTTTCTGTATACTTACCAGTATATTAAAATTTCAAAATTTTTAAAGTATTTTTTTTCCCTAAAGTTTTAGGGGGGACTTTCACTGCCAGTCATGATGGAGTAAATGACATCAGACTATTCCTCACCATACAAAAACCTGCCAAAATACATGGGGCAACTGTTTTTAGGCACCGGACAACAGGGAGCAGAAGACCTGAAGCACAGTAAACACACAAGACAAGCCCCACGGTCACACGGGCTTTCTGTATAAGCTCTCCTGACCACAGCGAGGTGAAACCCAAGGGAAAATCAAGTGAGGGTTTCTCTCAACTGAGAAAGCTGAGGTCAGACTCTAGAGCTGTTGAGGCAGCTAGAATTTATGAACAAGGTATAAGAAAGAAAGAAGGGAAATGCACCAGTGTGGGAGTAGAGATGGCGCAGAACTTGTATAGGGGTTTTCCTATGCCTTGGCTGAGACCAGGCTGCACCTGGGCTGGGTGAGAATCCCCGAGGAATAAAAGAGAGAGGCTGGGGCTTCGCTGGTGGCGCAGTGGTTGACAGTCCGCCTGCTGATGCAGGGGACATGGGTTCGTGCCCCGGTCTGGGAGGATCCCACATGCTGCGGAGCGGCTGGGCCCGTGAGCCATGGCCGCTGAGCCTGCACGTCCGGAGCCTGTGCTCCGCAATGGGAGAGGCCGCAGCAGTGAGAGGCCCGAGCACTGCAAAAAAAAAAAAGAGAGAGAGAGAGGCTGCTGTAGGCCTGGGAGCTAAGTGGAAACAGCAGAGGTCATTTGTGGGTGGATTCAATAGTTCCAGCTCAGTAAGACTCACTCTTCAGGCATTCTGTTAAGACTCCAAAAAGATAACACCACACCCTGAGTAGGAGCCATGCCCTAAAATAAAATATAGAGGTGAAAAAGGCTACCTCTCCTTAACAAAGCAAAAAAAGCAAGCCTAGCAGGATAAAGATACTCTGGTAATTTAATTGCCTGCCAGAGCAAAACTCACATCTTTTAAAAGAAGACAGCACTATTACTCCCTACATAATAATAATAATAATTCATACTCCCTACATAATGTATCATGCACAAGCCCAACATATAATCACAACTTCCTAGACATGTGAAGCAGGAAAATGTAACTCAAAATAAATGAGATGGTGCAGATAGTGGAATTAGCAGACAAAAACTAATAAAACAGCTATAATGAATATGTTGCATTTAGCAAAAAATAAAACATAATGAGTGAATAGACAAGAAATCTCAGCTGAGAAACAAACTAAAGCAGAATCAAAAAAGGCAATCTTAGAGCTGAAAAGTCCAGCTTCTCAAATAAAAAACTTACTAGATAGGCTTAACTGCAGATTAAATGAATACCGCAGCAAAAGGGCAAAAGACAGTAAAGATATCGATCTAAACTGACGAAGGGGGAGAAAAGAAATTGGAAAAAAAAAAAATAGCGCTTCAGTGCCTTCTAGGCCAATACGAAGTGGCCTAAAATGTAACTGAATTTCAAAAAGAGGAAGAGAGAAGAGGGAATGAGGGAGGGATGTTAGGGAGAGGGAGTGAGGTGGGGGGAGTTGGAGAGAAAGAGATAAGAGTCCTCCCTCAATGGGGTCAACCAAAAATTCTCCAGACATTTCCACAGGTCCCCTGGAGGACATTATCCCTCGTTGCAAGCCACTAATCTATGTACAGACCTATTACAAATCAATAATAGGATGACAATCTCATAAAAAGAGGGCAATGATTTTAAGACACGTCTCAAAAACACAGTACAAATGGTCAATAAGGACATGAAAAGATGCTCAGTATCATTAGTAGTTAGGGAAATGCAATTAAAACCAACATTAAAATCACTGCACACCCACTAGAATGGCTCAAATTAAGACTGACAATAAAAAAGTGTTGGTAAGGGTGCGGAGCAACCAGAACTCTCACACGTTGCTGGCAGAAATGTAAAATGGTAATAACCACTTGGAAGACAGTGGTGCATTTTCTCATAACATAAACCATACACTTTTCACAGGTCCCAGAAATTCCACTCCTAGACACTTAAGAAATGTCCAAAGACGCAGACGTAGAGAATGGACTTGAGGACCTGGGGAGGGGGAAGGGTAAGCTGGGACGAAGTGAGAGAGTGGCATGGACATATATACACTACCAAGTGTAAAACAGATAGTTAGTGGGAAGCAGCCGCATAGCACAGGGAGATCAGCTTGGTGCTTTGTGACCACCTAGAGGGGTGGGATAGGGAGGGTGGGAGGGAGGGAGACACAACAGGGAGGAGATATGGGGATATATGTATGTATAGCTGATTCACTTTGTTATAAAGCAGAAACTAACACACCATTGTAAAGCAATTATACTCCAATAAGAATGTTAAAAAAAAAATGTCCAAAGAAAGACTGCTACCTTCATAGCAGCTTTATTCCTAATATCTGCAAACTGGAAATAAACCAAATGTCTACCAACAGATGAAAGGATAAATAAATTCTGGAATATTAATTCAATGGAATACCACTCAACAATAAAAAGGGATGAACCACTGATACACTCAACACCATGGATGAACTCAAAAGCATTATGTAGAATGAAAGAAGCCAGAGACAAAAGAACACATACTAACTACATAACTCCACTCATGAAATTCTAGACAAAAGAAATCTAATCTATGCTGACAAAAAGCCTAAACTGCTGTGTAAACAATGGCGTTTATGCTCAACATCTGCTTCCTTTTGGGAATCTGGAATCTTGATACAGGCTAGGCAGAGGGCACTTAAGTGACTAGCCTCTAGAAATAACCTTGGGTAACAAGTCTCTAGTGAGCTTCTTCCCAGGTAGACGTCTCACAACTTTGTCACAATTCACTGCTGGAGGATTAAGCATGCCCTGTGAGATACCACTGGAAGGGAACTCTTGAAAGCTTGTACCTGGTTTCCACTGAACTTCACCCCATGTGTCTTTTCTCTTGTCAATTTTGCTTTGCATGCTTTCACTGTAATAAACCATAGCTCTAAGTACCTCTATGTGCTGAGTCCTCTAAGTCCTCCTAGCAAATCACTGAACCTGGGAATGATCTTGAGGACCAGACACAGATATAGAGGAATGAAGTCCAAGGACTGAGCCCTGGGGCATGCCAAGATTTTGAAATTAGGCAAATAAGGAAGAACTATCAAAAGGAACTGAGAAGAAACAAAGAGCTATAATAAAAGTCAAGACAATAAGGTGTCCTAGAAGCCAAAGAAAGAAAGTCTTCAATAGGAAAAGAGTAATCAACTGTATCAAATATTATCAAATGACAGTTCTAACCAGATGAAGACTATAAATTGATCCTAGGATATAGCAGAGTACAGATCATGGGTCCCACTAAGAGGAATAGTTTTATAGAGTGGTTGGGGGCACAATTAGAGCAACTTCTAAAGAGAAGAGGAGGATATAGAAACAAGATCAGATAACTACTCTCTCTTGCTTTAAGAGGAACAGAAAAATGAAGTAAAAACTGGAAAAGACCATAGGGTAGTTTTTGCTGCTGATTTTAAGACGGAATTAAAGCACAGCTGTATGATGATGGAAATGATCCAACAGAGTGGAATAACTTCTAGGGCAATGTCTCCAGTAGGTAGAAGGAAATAGAACATAGTACACAGCTGGATATAAGGAGTTGGCCTTAGATAAGATCAGAGACAATTTAACCACAGTAATAAATGTGATAATAGATTATATGAGCACAGATACACGTAGATGGGCAGATGTGACTGAAGGAATTTAGGAGAAGTCTCTCCTGGTTTTCTCTATTCTCTCAATGAGAATGGCAGAAGATGTTGGAAGTTTAAGGAAAAAGAAGGTATGAAACAGTCATCTAGGAGAGTGGCAGAGCTGACAAGGGTAGTGTAGTGGGATTTCTGGGTAGCCTTCAAAGGCCCACCTGAGAGTAGAGGTCACGGACTGAGACTATTGTTTTGTGTGCATATGCATTTCTTTTTCCTCACCACCTTTAATATTCAGGGGGAAAGGTCGATTTGGCCAGGGATGTGGTTTCTCCAGGTAGGTAAGGCAAAGGGAAAGATACAAGAAAACTGAGGCTCTATGCTAGAGTGATTATAATGATGGAATCCAAGTCTATAAAAAGGGAAGTAATGAGGGAAGTTCCCAGTGGAGTTAAAGAATTTTTGAGTTGGAAAATCAGAGTTAGTAATTTCAAAGGCATGAAGATAGTAATCTAGAGGGCAGCTGAGGACTCCATCAAGCGTAAATTCGGATGGCATGAGATTCGAAATGTGGGCAGGCGTGGGGATTGGGGGAGTAGCTGGGAGAGAAGGGAAGGAAAATGGTCTAGAACAATGATTCTCTTCAAGTATGGTCTAGGAATCCTTGGTCTCTGAGAACCCTCTGGAAGTCTGAAGTCAAGACTATTTTCATGGTGATATTAAAGCACTACTTGCCTTTTTTTTAAACAAATTCTCATTATCTCAAGAATGTACAGACGAGTTTTCCAGAGGCTACATGACATGTGATGAGGTCACCACTTAGACAATGGCATCTGCATATGAGTTCTTATATTCTCTAGAATGGTTTATGATGGTAGGCTGGGGTATAACTAAGTTTCCCAAGACTAACTTAGTTTGGCCTAAATACTTCCACTATGCTTTTATTAGTTGTCTTCAGTTACATGTGCTATAATTATTTTAAAATACAAGTTTTCCTTGTGCCTACAAAGAAACACAAGAAGTACACTTTGTTGTTTTGCAATATTAGTTTTTAAAATGTTCTGAAAACCTTTCTTAATTTTTAAATTTTACCTAAAACTGCTTAAAATATTTTATTCTAAAATAAATTATTTTTAATGTATTTTTCTTATACTTAAATTGCCTTTCAATCCATAGCTGCACCAGCTAAATCTAACAGTGCTGGCAAAGATACATATGACATAGCAGAGTTCTTTGATTCAAGGAAGGGAGGACTCTAAACAAACTGAGCAAAACTGTATATAAAAATTTTAAATAACAAAAGTAATCTTTCCCTCAACTTTATAGATATTAATAATGCCTTACTGTGCCTATGCAACAGAACAATTTTGAACAGTATTATAAAGCCAGCTGTGCGTTCCCTGAGACCAAACAGAGTTTAAAGAAATATTTTAAATGAAGATGGAAAAAGTGTTTTAAAAGCCACAAATTGTTACAGATTTTCAAACTAGAAATGAAAAAGCCACTGAATCATCCTACAGGGTAAGTTATGGCATTGCACTGGCTAGAGGAGGGCACACAATCACTGGGAGACTAAGAAAGCTAGGAAAGATGGCGATGGTGAATGCCTGCTAGATGAAATGTCAGTAAAAGAAACCACAACACTGGCACTTTTCAGTGACACAGTAAGTCCTCGAATTAAAGACTGGTGCAGACAGTAGGTTGTCTGCAAAATTGTATTTTTGTCTTACAAAAATGAATACACAGATGTGGCTGGACCTGGTGTTTTGTTTCTGTTCATCCAGTATCAGTACCAGCCAGTCATCAGAGATCTTTTACCTGAGTATCTGGCCACAAACACACATGGTGTTGAAATATTCAAAGTGTTGAAAACTTATGAACATCACACTTTATCCTAGAACATTACTGTTGATCTTTGCACTAATGGTGCAAAGCAATGTTGGGTAAAAAGGGCAAGCACTTTAGCATGAATCAAAGCAGTGGCAGTAAACTGTACTGGTAGTGATTAAATTCTTCTCTGCCGCACACTTTCAATCAAAGAAAAAAAGGCAAGTTTAACTTAAGAATTTCCTGGATAAAGCAATCTGTGTAAGAATATGTATTGACTAAGTCTCAATTTTGAGTGTGTGTCTTCTGAATATTCTGTGTGACTAAGTACCATGACTGTGTCGAGGAGAAGCATCTTCCAAATTGCTGGAGCTGAGAGGAAACCAGCTGCTCTTCTCATAGCGTACCATTTTCATGTGAAAGCACGACTAACAAACTATGGTAATTCTGATTTGGTTGTTTGGTAGACTTTCCTAAAAAGCGAGAAAAGTGGACCTGTTACTTTAATGATACAAACTCAGTGTTTCAAGTGAATATCAGAATTCTGGAAAACGTTTATCTGCCACAGTGAGCATGACAACTTCCTAACACAACAGAGTTCAGAGATGTGATCAGTGGTTATAGTAATAAATGTGATTTTTTTTTTTTTTACTCTATTGTACAATGAAAGGTATCAACATTTGGAAGATCTACATGACTCAGAATAAACCAACACTTTCCAAATGACGAGTGCCTCATGTTATAAAATTATGTAAGGACAAAAGATCCATTCAAAGTACAAAACAGATTGATGGATTTTAATTTAACAGAGTATGATCTCTATGAACAGAGTTCATCGATATCATTTCAAAATTTTGGGACAGAAGCAAACACTATCCACAATTATCTGAAAAGACTATATAAAAATATGTTTTTTTCAACTATGTATCTGTGTGAAGCCAAATTCTCTTCATGTAGTTCAACCAGAGTAACAAAACGTGGCAGACTGAAAGCAGAAGTATCAGAATTCAAAAAAACATTAAAGAGGTCTACAAAATTGTAAACCATTGCCACTCTTCCCACAAAAATTTTTGGAAATATAGTTATTCTTCGTTAAAAATGTTATTCATGTTACCATGCAATGGGCTTATTTATGTTATTTTTTAAATTAATAAGCAGTTATTAAAATTTCAGTTTTAATTCCTATTATGGTAAATATCATTAGATAAAACCTATACAGACAAAAACTCTTAATGGTCCTGAACTAGAATGTCAAGTGAAATTTAGAAGAGATTTAAAAGCTTGAGACTTTCTGGCCTAGAAGCAACAAATGAGGAGGAACAACAAAGTTATTCACCCAATCCTCAGGCCCAGTGGTATGAAAGAGGTGGAAAGAAAGCAGCCACCACTAAACAGGATTCAGGAAAAGCACATTCTTGTAGAGCAGTCCGGTTTCAGTTTTTTTCCCTCCTTACCAGATCGTTCCTCTCACATTGAGCAGCCCTGTATATTACTGGACCCTGAAAATAAGATGCAGCAGCTCTAGCTAAAGAATAACTAGTCCAATAACTAGTTTTGATATTTACAGGCAATCCCTCTTAAACTTCAGAATATTATATATATAACAGCGTAAACAAGATTTTTCCTACCAATTTCACTTCCACTTCCTCCATCTTGGACACTCCATAAGATGATGCTACTCTCTGAGGCAACGGCGACCATTTTGTCTTTGTCTCCATGTGGACCTCCAACCACTTTTGCATTTAAAGCTACTCGTTCAATAGTCCAATCCAAATATGGGCTTGTAAACACTTGTTGCCATCCTGAAGATTCTTTGATTCTGTTAAGAACAGACACATAAGTGAGACTCAGCAGCACTTAAGCAAAAAAACACAAATGAATGTTCCAAAATAAATTGAATCACAGCTATTTATCTACCTTTATATTTATTAAATATAAAATTTTGTTGCTCTATATCCTCTACAAAGCCAGATTATTCCTGAGGTACCTTATATTTACATACATAGAACATACAAACCACTTAAAAGGAGCCTAGAGTTCTACACTTCTCCAAAGAATAATTTAGCCAAGTTCTTCAAATTGTAAAAACTTTAGTTACTTAAAAAAAAAAAAAAGGTAGCACCTTTCACTTTTCTACACAAAAATTTGGAACTGTGATTATCTATGGATGGAAATAGTCAACAAAAATCAGAGTTTCAGGCTAATTATTATTCCTTTCAGTTACTGATCAGTTATTCAGTTACTCTTATTAACTGAAACTCAACCAATCATTTTTTTTGAAACTTCAGATGATAGTCTATTCATGGAAACTACGATAATGGAGTGATCTGGTATACGATATATACTCCAACATCTTGGCACAATCAAGTGAATACAGTGTGGGGCTTTGGAAACCATTCTCTGAGGACTGGATTTTAAAGGTTTTATTCTAAATGAAAAAAGTCTCATGAGCCTATTCATTCCCCATATGTAAAGACTTATTATCATGATTCAGATTTGCAGTTGACTGAATAAAAATGCTTTAATATTTAACTTCTGATAAACACACCTGTAAATTTTTAATAATTTTTTCTGTTCTAACTGAATTTAAGTCTTTCAGACATGTATTCTCTGTGACTATACAGTAAGTCTTCATACACTTAAAACCTACAGTTAAGCAATCATGACAATAAATGACCTGAACTTTAACTACGGAGTATCTATTTTTTAAAGTTATACCAAATAAGTGATACAAACAAAATTGTAAAGATTCTCTTTGCCTTACCTAAAGAGAACAAATAAATGTGAAGAAGATAAGTGCTCCTTTATATACTACATGACATATTCACCACAAAAATCAAACTTTAGTATTCATAAATGATGATCACCTAACAACCTAAATAGAATCACTTTAGGGCTTCCCTGGTGGCACAGTGGTTGAGAGTCCGCCAGCCGATGCAGGGGACACGGGTTCGTGCCCCGGTCCGGGAAGATCCCGCATGCCACGGAGCGGCTGGGCCCGTGGGCCGTGGCCGCTGGGCCTGCGCGTCCGGAGCCTGTGCTCCGCAACGGGAGAGGCCACAACAGTGAGAGGCCCGTGTACCGCAAAAAAAAAAAAAAAAAAAAAAAAAAAAAAAAAATCACTTTAGCTTCATTTTTGTTTAAAAATGTACAATAAAGTAATACAACTATAATTCACAAAAATATGCAATTCAACCTTCTTATTAATTTCAAGAACTAATGATTTCCTTAAACTTAAAAGCAATACACAGAAATATGTATTATTTTTTCCTAGGCAATGGATGGTCTGTAATTACCCACTTCAGCCACCAGATGGGATTCATGTGTTGAAATACACAAATGGAAATAATTATCTAATAAACTCTAAATACTGACAAACATTGAGAAATGAAATAGAGATGGCTCTTAGGAACTGTCAGACTGGACACAAAGCAAGAATTGCCAGCACTTCAAGAATAATGATAATATGCTGCTATGTGGATGCAGACATATACTAGGCTCATACACTGTTCAAGAAAGAGACGCTGTACCTATTTAATGAGGTGAATGATGTAATCTTGTGATCATTAATTGAGGAATATAAATAATAAAACTAAATACGATCTAATCTTTTACAAAGAGTGTACTTCTAAATAATTTTTCTCTAGAAAAATTAGGGGATTATAAAATAAAGAGATGCCAAAAAAGAGTAAAACAATCAGGACAGCATATTTGAGAGGGATTATAACAATTACATAATTTAACTCAATAAGATATGTGAATTTACTTCTATTTCTAAGTTAAAATTAAGAACAAAGAAAAAGCAATATTTGCTCTATAATTTTCCATACATGTAATACAAAATTTCACATAAGTAAAACAAGACAGAACAAGCTCTGATATTATAGCACTCCATCTCCTTACTGCTGCCTAGTGAACCAATGCTCTGAAATCGGAAAAGCTATGTAAAGAATATGCATATTCTTTGTGGAAAATATGTGGAATACTATCAGGAATATTATGTGGATGTTATGTGGAAAATATGTGGAATATTATCTTCCACATTAAGATCTCAAAGAAACAGAGTGGAGGGGACATGCCTTACAAGATTTTGAAACTTACTATAAGCATACTGAACTGCAAACTGTATGACAATAGATACATATGTCAAAGAACCTAAGTGTCTAAAATGGCAATAAGAACATATATACCAATAATTACCTTAGATGTAAATGGATTAAATGCTCCAAACAAAAGACACAGACTGGCTGAATGGATACAAAACAAGACCCATATATATCCTGTCAACAAGAGACCCACTTCAGATCTAGGAACACATTTAGACTGAAACTGAGGGGACAGAAAAAGGTATTCCATGCAAATGCACATCAAAAGAAAGCTGGAGTAGTAATACTCGTATCACACAAAATAGAGTTTAAAATGAAGACTGTTACAAGAGTCAAAGAAGGACACTACAAAATGATCAAGGGATCAATCCAAGAAGATATAACAATTGTAAATACATATGCACCCAACATAGGAGTACCTCAATATATAAGGCAGATGTTAACACCCATGAAAGGAGAAATCGACAGTAACACAATAATAGTGGGGACTTTAACACCCCACTTACATCAACGGACAGATCATCCAGACAGAAAATCAATAAGGAAACACAGGCCTTAAATGACACATTAGAACACACGGACTTAATTGATATTTATGGAACACGCCATCCAAAAGCAGCAGAATACACATTCTTCTCAAGTACACATGGAACATTCTCCAGGACAGATCACATGCTGGGTGACAAAGCAAGCCTCAGTAAATTTAAGAAAACTGAAATCATATCAAGTATCTTTTTCTGACCACGTTATAAGGTTAGAAATCAATTATAAGAACAAAACTGTAAAAAACACCGCAAACATGTGGATGTGGAGGCTAAACAATATACTACTAAACAACCAATGGATCACTGAAGAAATCAAGGAGGAAATAAAAAAAAATACCTAGAGACAAATGACAATGAAACCATGACAATCCAAAACCTACGGGACACAGCAAAAGCAGTTAAGAGGGAAGTTTATAGCAATACATCTTACCTCAGGAAACAAGAAAAATCTCAAATAAACAACTTAACCTTACACCTAAAGTAATATGAGAAAGAAGAACAAACAAAACCCAAAGTTAGTAGAAGGAAAGAAATCATAAAGATCAGAGCAGAAATAAATGAAATAGAGACAAAGAAAACAACAGCAAAGATCAATGAAACTAAAAGCTAGTTCTCTGAAAAGATAAACAAAACTGATAAACCTTTAGCCAGACTCATCAAGAAAAAAAAAAAGGCTCAAATCAATAAAATTAGAAATGAAAAAGAAGTTACAACTTACATCACAGAAATACAGAGGATCACATGAGACTACTATAAGCAACTACATGCCAATAAAATGGACAACCTAGAAGAAATGGACAAATTCTTAGAAAGGTACAACCTTCCAAGACTGAGCCAGGAAGAAGCAAAAAATAAGGACAGACCAATCACAAATACTGAAATTGGAACTGTGATTAAAAAACTTCCAACGAAAATCCAGAACCAGATGGCTTCACAGGTGAATTCTATCAAAATTTAGAGAAGAGTTAACACCTAGCCTTCTGAAACTATTCCAAAAAATTGCAGAGGAAGGAACACTCCCAAACTCGTTCTATGAGGCAACCATCACCTTGATACCAAAACCAGACAAAGATACAACAAATAAAGAACATTACAGGCCAGTATCACTGATGAACATAGACACAAAAATCCTCAACACAATACTAGCAAACCAAATCCAACAATACATTAAAAGGATCATACACCATAAGTAAGTGGGATTTATCACAGGGATGCAAGGATTCTTCAATATCTGCAAATCAATCAGTGTAATACACCACATTAACAAACTGAAGACTAAAAACCATATGATCACATCAACAAATGCAGAAAAAGCTTTTGACAAAATTCAACACCCATTTATGATAAAAACTCTCCAGAAAGTGGGCATAGAGAGAACATACCTCAACATGATAAAGGCCCTATATGACAAACCCACAGCTAACATCATTCTCCAACAGTGAGAAGCTGAAAGCATTCCCTCTAAGATCAGGAACAAGACAAGGTTGTCCACTTTCACCACTTTTATTCAACATAGTTTTGGAAGTCCTAGCCGTGGCAATCAGAAAAGAAAAAGAAATAAAAGGAATCCAAATTGGAAAAGAAGTAAAACTATCACTGTTTGCAGATGACACGATACTATACATAGAAAATCCTAAAGATGCTACCAGAAAACTACTAGAGCTCATCAATGAATTCAGTAAATTAGCAGGATACAAAATTAATGCACAGAAACCTCTTGCATTCCTACATACTAACAATGAAAGATCAGAAAGAGAAATTAAGGAAACAATCCCATTTACCATTGCAACAAAAAGAAACAATCCCATTTGTCATTGCAACAAAAGTAATAAACCTACCTAAAGAGGCAAAAGACCAGTACTCAGAAAACTATAAAACACGGATGAAAGAAATCAAAGACAATACAAACAGATGGAGAGATATACCATGTTCTTGGATTGGAAGAATCAATATTGTGAAAATGACTATACTACCCAAAGCAATCTACAGATTCAATGCAATCCCTATCAAAATTCCACTGGCATTTTTCATAGAATTAGAACAAAAATTTTACAATTTGTATGGAAACACGAAAGACCCTGAAAAGCCAAAGCAACCCTGAGAAAGAAAAATGGAGCTGGAGGAATCAGACTTCCTGACTTCAGACTATACTACAAAGCTGCAGTAATCAAAACCTTATGGTACTGGCACAAAAACAGAAATACAGATCAATGGAACAGATAGAAAGTCCAGAGATAAACCCATACACCTATGGTCACCTAACCTATGACAAAGGAGGCAAGAATACACAATGGAGAAAAGACAGTCTCTTCAATAAGTGGTGCTGGGAAAACTGGATAGTTACTTGTAAAAGAATGAAATTAGAACATTCTCTAACACCATACACAAAAACAAACTCAAAATGGATTAAAGACCTAAATGTAAGGGCAGATACTATAAAAGTCTTAGAAGAAAACATAGGCACTACACTCTGATATAAATTGTAGCGGTATCTTTTTGGATCCATCTCCTAGAGTAATGGAAACAAAAACAAAAATAAACAAATGGGACCTAATTAAACTTAAAAGCTTTTGAACAGCAAAGGAAATGATAATCAAAATGAAAAGACAACCCACAGAATGTGAGAAAATATTTGCAAACAAAGTGACTGACAAGGGATTAATCTCCACAATTTACAAACAGAGCATGCAGCTCTATATATATAAAAAAAAAAATCATAAAATCGGCAGAAGATCTAAACAGACATTTCTCCAAAGACATACAGATGGCCAAAAAGCACATGAAAAGATGCTCAACATCACTAATTATCAGAGAAATGCAAATCAAAACTACAGTGAGTTATCCCCTCGCACCAGTTAGAATGGCCATCATCAAAACGTCTACAAACAATAAATGCTGGAGAGGGCGTGGAGAAAAGGGAACCCTCCTACACCCCTGGTGGGAATGTAAACTGGTACAGCCACTATGGAGAACAGTATGGAGGTTCCTTAAAAACCTGAAAATAGAACTACCATATGATTCAGCAATCCCACTCTTGGGCATATATCTGGAGAAAACCATAATTCAAAAAGATACATGCACCACAGCGTTCACTGCAGCACTATTTAAAATAGCCAAGACATGGAAGCAACCTAAATGTCCACTGACAGAGGAATGGGTAAAGATGTGGTACTTATATACAAGGGAATATTACTCAGCCATTAAAAAGAATGAAATAATGCCATTTGTAGCAATATGGATATACCTACAAACTATCATACTAAGTGAAGTCAGACAGAGAAAGTATCACGCGATATCAGTTACATGTGGAATCTAAAAGAAAAATAGTAATAATACAAATGAACTTATTTACAAAACAGAAAGAGACTCACAGACTTTGAAAACAAACATGGTTACCAAAGTGGAAACGCAGCAGGGGAGGGATAAATTAGGAGTTTAGGATTAACATATACTCAATACTATATATAAAATAGATAATCAACAAGGACCTACTGTAAAGCATAGGGAACTCTACTCAGTGTTCTGTGATGACCTAAATGGGAAAAGAATCTGAAAAAGAATAGATATATGTATGTGTATGACTGAATCAACTCTGCTATATACCTGAAACTAACAGAACACTGTAAATCAACTATACTCCAAAAAAAAAAAAAAAGACCTGTCTCAGTAGTGTCTTGTACAAGCTAATTAAAATCCAAACTAGAAGAGTAATATTCACCTCCAAGTTGATGCCTGTCCTATCCATCTGAACTATGGCACTCCTCACCAAATGTAGTAAGCAGAATAATGGCTCCCCAAACATGTCCTCATCCAAACTGCTGAAACCGGTGAATGTGTTACCTTATATGGCAAAGGGGCTTCGCAGTTGTGATTAAATTAAGGAGATGGAAGGATGATCCAGGTGCAACCAATGTAATCATAAAGGTCCTTATAAGCAGAGGTAGGACAGTGGGAGTTAGGGAAGAGACTTGAAGATGCTATGCTGCTGGTTTTAAAGACGGAAAAAGGAACTGTGATCCAAGGAACACAGACGGCCTCTAGAAGCCGGAAAGGGCAAAGAAACAGATTCTCTGCTGGAGCCTCCAAAAGGAACCCAGCCCTGCCAATACCTTGATTTTAGCCCAGCAAGATCTAGTTTGAACTCTTCTGAACTCCAGAACTGAGTGATGATAACTGTGTTGTTTTAAGAAACTAAATGTGTGGTAATTTGTTAGAACAGCAGTTAAGAAACTAATTCAAGTCACCTATGTTATTTTCTTCTCCTAAGTCTCTGCAGCTGAAACTTTGCTGTTCAGTTGATTTGTTTGTTAGATGTTTCCACCCCATTCCACTCCCTTAGGAATAGAAACCATAAGGTGAGGAGGGGTAGCCCTCAGACTGAGCCCACTCACTGCCTGTCCCACTGAGTCAAAGAATTACTAATAATATTGTCAAAATTGTTTGACGTTACTAACACCAGAGACCAGGAACACAGCATTTATTCTGATGCATTCTTAGGTACCTTCTGTGTGCCAGGGACATGGGAAGCACTGGGATGGAGAGAGGTATTAACAGCTCCTGACACCCAGATCTCAATACAATCACATGGAGCAACAAGGTAATATTGAATGTAAGATGTTTTTGAGCAATTAAAATGCAAATGGAATAGCAATGTTTTGGAAGGCTGTAATTTAAAAGAAAGGCATGGTGGGCACAGTGGTGAAGAGCAGTGGCTTTAGACTCAGGATTTAGTTGAGAATCCTGTCACTTCTTTCCCCAGGATGACCTGGGGTACTTTTTTCTCCAAACTGATTTCCTCACTAGTAAAATGGGGACGATGAGATCCATGCCACAGGTTGTTGCAATAATTAAATGAGAACATGTGTACAAGAGCCTTTGGTGTAATGCCTGGCATAAAATAATACCCCAATAAATCATAACTTAAAAGTCCAATTCATTTCTCAATATTCAGAAGCAATTTTTATGGAACTAGATCGTTTCCCAACCTTTTCTCATCAGGAACCTCTAGAGCTGAGTTATTATTTGTTTTTTAATTGGAGTAAAATTGCTTTACAATGTTGTGTTAGTTTCTGCTGTACAATGAAGTGAATCAGCTATATGTATACCTATATACCCTCCCGTTTGGACCTCCCTCCCATGCCCCCCCATCCCACCCATCTAGGTCATCACAGAGCACCAAGCTGAGCACCCTGTGCTATATACAGCAGGTTCCCACTAGCTATCTATTTTACACATGGTAGTGTATTTATGTCAAACCAAATCTCCCAATTCATCCCACCCTCCCCTTCCCCCTGCATACACATGTCCATTCTCTACGTCTACGTCTCTATTCCTGCCCTACAAATAGGTTCATCTGTACCATTTTTCTAGATTCCACATATGTGCATTAATATACAATATTTGTTGTTCTCTTTCTGGCTTACTTCACTCTGTGTGACAGACTCTAGGTCGATCCACATCTCTACAAATGACCTAATTTCGTTACTTTTTACGGCTGAGTAATATTCCATTGTATATGTGTACCGCATCTTCTTTATCCATTCATCTGTCGTTGGACATTTAGGTTGTTTCCATGTCCTGGCTATTGTAAATAGTGCTGCAATGAACATTGGGGTAGATGTGTCCTTCTGAATTATGGTTTTCTCAGGGTATATGCCTAGTGTTGGGATTACTGGGTCATATGGTAGTTCTATTTTTAGTTTTTTAGGGAACTTCCATACTGTTCTCCATAGTGGCTGTATCAATTTACATTCCCACCAACAGTGCAAGAGGGTTCCCTTTTCTCCACACCCTCTCCAGCGTTTACTGTTTGTAGATTTTTTGATGATGGGCATTCTGACCAGTGTGAGGGGATACCTCATAACTCTAGAGCTGAGTTATCTTATTTAGAAGAGCTCTCCCTCCTTCCCACATCTCCCCACTCCTTTTCCCACTCCCAAATCCATAATTTCTGCTCAGTGCTGAAATGATTTATCACACCAGATTCTGTCAATTAGGGTTTCCCTTTGCCTATTTTCCTTCGAGAGATGGACCCCAGCCAGATAGAGGGATTTGGAGGTTAGTTAGGAGACTCTCCAACTAAAAACACAACTGTGGTTTGGAGAGGGTACCATAAGAAGGCAGAAATATAAGGACACAATGATTCTTTCTTTGTGGTCAAGATGGATGAGCTACATTTGTTAGAGCAATTTTGTTTGCCTATGTTGTTGTTCTTTTTTTTTTTTGTAAAAACCACACTGTATATCAGCATAAAATCCCTCATTGTTTATTTTCTACTGGACCTTTCTCGATATAACTTTCACTGTTTTCTTTCCAACACCTCACTGCCAAGTTGATTAGAAAGGCAGTTGATTTTACCTCTCAAAGGTTAAACTGTGAAGTTAAACATATATGCAAGTCTTTCTCTTTAACACATAAAAATGCTTTATCTTGTTTCTCTTCCATCTAACCCAACACACAAAAATATTCAGTCTCCTATTCTGAATTCTCAGCAGATAATGAAGGGAATAATTAAGATGATCAGCAAATAGGCCTATGAAACAGAATCAAGAGCCCAGAAATAAACCCAAGCATATATAGTCATCTAGTATTTGACAAGGGAGCCAAGAATAGTGTATGGAGAAAAGGCATTTTCTCTTCAATTAATGGTGCGAGGAAAATTGGATATTGTAAAAGAATGAAATTTGACCTGTACCTTACACCACTCACAAAAATAAACTCAAATGGATTAAAGACTTAAATGTAAGACCTAAAACCATGAAACTCCTAGAAGAAAACACAGGAAAAATGCTCCTTGACATGTGTCTTGGTAATAATTTTTTTTTGAAAACGACACCTAAAGCACAAGCAACAAAATCAAAAATAAACAAGTAGGACTACATCAAACGAAAAAAGCATCTGCACAGAAAAAGAAACTATCAACAAAGTGAAAAAATAACCTATGGAATAGGAAAAATATTTGCAAACCATATATCTGATAAGGGGGTCAATATCCAAAATATATAAAGAACTCATACAACTCAATAGCAAAAAACCAAATAATCCAATTAAAAAATGGGGCAAAGGACTTGAATAGACATTTTTCCAAAGATATACAAACAGCCAACAGGTACATAAAAAGATGCTCAGCATCACTTGTCATCAGGGAGATGCAAATTAAAACCACAGTAAGATATCCCTTCACACCTGGCAGAATGCCCATCATCAAAAAGACACAAGATAACAAATGCTGGTGTGGATGTGGAGAAAAGGGAACCCTTGTGCACTGTTGGTGGGATTGTAAACTGGTACAGTCACTATGGAAAACAGTATAGAGTTTCCTCAAAAATATTAAGTATAGCTCTACCCTATGATCCAGCAATTCCAATTCTGGGAATATATTCAAAGGAAATGAAAACACTAGTTTGTAAAGATATCTACACCCCCGTGTTCATAGCAGCATTGTTTACAATAACCAAGACAGGGAAACAACCTAAATGTCCATCAATGGAAAAAAAAAGTCTAAAATTAGATTCAAGTATATAAAAATAAATATAAAGCAAGATAAAGGGGGCTTTCATATTCAATGAGAAAGGATGATTTATGTAATAATCAGAACATAATTAGCCACCCACTTGAAAGAAAATAAAACAGATTCCTAAATCTAACACCATATACAAAAAGTAAATTCCACATGGATTAAAGATCTAAAGTGTAATATAAGCTCCAAAAGGGAAGCAATCTACACAAATACTCTTCATTAATACAAGTAACAGGTTGTAAACTGAGCAAGAAAAAAGAAATATAGAAGTAAAACCTAACAAGGTAGAAAATTAATGAATATAGGTGAAAAATATTTCACTGTGCTATTCTTTCCTTTTTTAAGGTTTTAAATTTATTGATATAAAAAGCTGTGGAAAAACAATTTATTAAAATGATCACACTCTTAAAATAATTTGAATATTTTCCTTCCTTCTGAAATCTTTTTATTGGCATTGTGTTGAATGATTTAACTGTACATGAGAAAATCTAATATGTCCTTAATTCTTCCCCTTTGTCACTCTGCATGGGCATATTGCTCTGAATTCATCAACACTCAGTGAAAGCAAAGAAAAGTCATGGTCAAAAGCAAAAACAAAGAATGGAAAATGTAACAGCATCATCTTTTTTACATTAGTTACTCAATGAGTGAAATTTTGTGCAATACCGTGTGTCCCTGTCTGGCAAGTCACAATCCTTAGCACTGCTGTGCAGTAACATAAATTATGCTGTTACACCTGGATAACTTGGTATAATCGTTATACAACTCCTTTGGAATCCCCTATCCAAAAATGTACATAATATTTAAACAAACAAAGCAAAATCTAAAACCATTTCTCAATTTAGATCCATAAGCTGGTAAGTTCAAAACAACACTCTTAAAAAAAAAAAAATTCCCTTTTTCAAATCAGTCTTGCTTCATATAAAATCATCCCTGAAAGAAATCATCCAAAAAATATTTTTCATACTACTCAATAAATAATATTAAAAATACATATCAATAGAATGCTCTCAAAATGAAAAGTGTGCACCAAATCTCTACTGCAATGAAAATATAAAGTGCAGATTACTGATATAAGAGGTCTTTTTTTTTTTCCTTTAACACATACGACAAATCTCTCATAAACTGAGGGTTTTTCTTTTACTCAATACATCTGAGATCCTTTAAATGTATCTGTAAACTTTAGAAGACATTTTAAATATTTTTAATCTATTGTGGCTACTTTTTCTTAACTAAATTCAATAGTGACAAAATATTTATATGTTTTTTGATATTTCGGCAATTAAATTCAATAGGATCATAGTCTAAGTTAGTATATCCCAACCATTTTTGTTCTTCTACGCCATTCCCTGTCATCAACATTTCCCATTGCATATAGTGATTTTGAACTAATAATCCTACCATTTTTCCAATTAAAAAAGAGAAATCACTGGTGTACACTTTTCCTTGCTCCCTGTTAGTTTCTGAGAATGCAAGAATTAGTAAAACCAAACTACCTCTGTGTAAAGCTCACACATTATAGATGTTAAACTACATCACTTCTGCCTACAACTGTCCTGCTTCACTACCTCGCTCCCAACCATATGGCAGTCATGACCAATGTAGGGTCCTATTCTCCCCTACTGTAGAGTACAAAAGACTCAATCATTATAGACAAAAAACACAGGGCTCACATTAACAATCCTGCCTCATCATTTAATACAATAGTTAAATGATTCAGAAGCTGGATATACTAAGCAAGAAGATGTAACTTCAAGATATCTCAGTTATATCACAGTTCACACTATATATGCAATATTTAAGACATACTGAGGCTATCAATAATATTTACCAAATTAGTTGTGAGAATAAAAGCAAACTAAATCTAATCAGGAGATACAGAAGTGGGCAAAATATGAAGGAAAAAAATTTGATGACTAAAATAAATAGCTCTTAAATCTATAAAAATAAAATCACAATATTAAAAAATATCCCCCAAAATAAAAAGCAAACCATTATTAATTATACAATACCTGTAACACACAGCAAAATGGGCATACGCAGCTACAATCCAGTTGTGATGGCCAGCTACTATTAGTACCTTTCGTGGATCCACAGGAAATCCTGTTGATATTAGCAAAAGAAATCTTTTATGTTCTAAAGAAGGGGTTGGCAGAACTATGACTAACAGGCCAATTCCAGTCCTCTGCCTCTTTTGATAAAGAAAGCTTTGTTGGAACACAGCCATTCACATCTGTGCATACATCGTCATCGCTGCTTTCGTGCCACAATGAAAGTTGAGCAGTTCCAACAGAGACCCTTCGGCTCATGAAGCCCAACATGTTCACTGTTTGGCCCTTTCCAGAAAAAGTCTGCCAACCTCTGTTCTAAAGATTTAGAGCTAACAGAAGATCATGAACTTTCTAAATAAAAATTATGTTAGGTGAGATTCTTCAAGATATAAATGGTAGATCTAGATTAAAAAGAGATAAAGCAAAAATCACATCTTTAAAAATAATTACTCAATATCATCTAGAGCTAAAAACATACATACTTTTTTAAATTTATGTACTCTGCTTACCTAGCCTAACAGTCTCTTCTCCAGTTCCAGAGAGAACAGGCTGTGTACCATTTCCTCGAGCTTCACCTTCTGTAAAATTTAGTCCATTTCTAGAATCAGCAGAAGATCTAGTAGTGTTGTTTATTTTACGACTAGGAATACCTGTAAAAGGAAAGAAAAAGATAAGTTTATTTCTAAGTTCACTTACCAAAAATTTAAAATTTCACATTATGGCTAAGAAACAAACAAATGTGAATTTCATTATAGCCAAAATTTATCTTCCAATATACCAACTTACTGCAAATAATTAACTACCATAGAAAACAAGATGAGATTTTTTAAAAATGAAATTTATTCAACAGATTTCTGATACTTATCATGTTATATATATAAAAAGTAAGACTAAGATTTATCATGTTATACTCTGTATTTACCTAGCTCTAGGTTACCAAATCAATCAATCACTAACTCATTCATTCTGTCACTACTCTTCACATTTATGGAACAGTTACTATGCGTTAGGTACTATTTACTAATATAAACCGCTCTAGAGCTGAATTGCCTTGTACTTTCAAACATCTCTTATTTGGCAGGAGAGCCTTTTTCAAAATGAAATCTTGTTCAAAAGCCTGCTACAACACAGGTAAAGACCAAACTCTTCTAACTCACTGAAGAGGGGCAGAGATGACATGCACCTCACACTCCTCTGCCCTGTACACTGCTAAATCTCTAAAAAGCTCCTGGGGTTCCACAAAGGAGATCGACAACCAGTTCTCAAACACAGGAGTCAGCAAACCTGGCCATGGCCAAGTCCAGCCTGATGGCTGTTTACGTAAATAAAGCTGTTATTAGACACAGTCTCACCCATGCATTTCTGTAGCGTTTATGGCAGAGCTGAAGAGTTGCCACAGAGATCTTTTAGCTCACAAACCCATCTGGCCCTTTACAGAAAAAGTTTGGCAAATCCCTACCCTAATACACAGTATGACTTAACTTCTGTTAATATTAAAGGTCTCACTTTTTCTAGTAGATTTACAAAGGAAACTCAACAATCAAGAAACAGATTTTCCTACTCACACATCTGTACTTACTTAATGATAAAACGACTTAAAAAAAAGAACTAAATAAATAAAGCAGAAGTACCTGGTGGAGGCAAGTAACCATGAAAAAGGACACTGCCACAAGATGAACGCTCCAGTTCTTCACATAAGAGAAGCCTTCTTACTAAAAACATTTCAAAGCAAACTTGTCAAGAGTACATGCAAACACAAAAATAGTACTCCACTTTTATTTTCTCTAGTTAAAGAGGATAAGGAAAGAAAAGGAAAATGTTTAAGTTAAATCAGCTGACAACACCTTTTTACTATGAAAATCCACAAAAAGCAAGCACTGACTAGTCCATCAAAAATTAGAACCTGATATAAAACACATTTCATTTGGGCAAGTTTAGTGCTCAAAGGGTCAAATCATAAATAAAAAATACTAGGATACATACCTAATGGAGTGATTCCATAAAATTCTGCTTCATGCCTGAGAACATTAATACTCACTCCCCTACAAAGAAACCAATGAATGATGTAAATCCTCTAACACTGGCAACTCGGATTATCATCTGAAGCAGAAAGAAAAAGTACTAGGTTCTTAATGTTCTTAATGAACAAAGTCATAGGGCTTTAAAACTTACTTTTTTCCTAAGATCCTTAATTATCTGAAGAAGTATAGATAAAAAAACTGCACACCACCAAGAACGTTCTCTTACTAAAAAAACCATTTATATACAGATGAATTGGATGACTAAATGAGAGATTAGGGCTTTACAGGGTTAATACAAGTAATTACCAGTAAGTATCTAATAAGGCAAACAAGAGTGGAAATCATTCCTATGGTATTAATTGCTTTTAACCATAATTCCTATACATATTTTAACCTCCCCAATTATCCTATAAGCTCCCTGCAAGCATGTTCTCCTCTGATCCATGTTTGTATGCCTCATGCAGTGCCTACCACAGTGCTTGTATGTAATAGTTACGCAATCCATATTTACTGAACAAATAAATTCAGATAAATGACTCTTCTCAACAGAAAACAAAAACAAAAGCAAAACAGAAGGCAGAGGAAAACAAAGATCAGCCTTAAGAAGGGCTGTTACTCAGATAAAGATGTTACAATAAAGTAATATGAAAATAAGAAGTAAAAAAGAATAGAAGCTTAAGAGTTTTAAATGATTCATTTTAGGTTTCAGCTATAATCTATCCTTACTTTAAAAATATTGCCTGGGCAGAAAAGAGAGGGGACATCACTACAAATTCCATGAAAACTAAAAGAATAAAGGAATACTATGAACAACTCTATGCCTACAAACTTGATAACCAAGGTGAAATGGACAATTCCTTGAAAGACACAATCTGCCAGAACTCACACAAGAAAGACTATCTCAATCGGTCTACATGTATTAAAGAAACTGAATCAATAATAACCTTCCAAAACAGAAAGTACCATGCCCAGGATTCACTGGTGAATGCCACCAAACACTGAAGGAAGAAATTATACCAATCCTCTACACTCTCTTTCAGAGAAAGAAGCAGAGAGAACACTTCCTAACTCATTTTATAAGGCCCTCACTACCTTAATACCAAAACCAGACAAAGACATTACAAGAAAACTACAGACCAATATCTCTCATGAACACAGATGCAAAAATTCTCAACAAAATATTAGCAAACCGAATCCAACAATGTCTAAAAAGAAATATACACTACAACCAAGTGGGTTTTATCTCAGGTATGCAAGGCTGGTTCAATATTCTAAAATCAATTAATGTAATCTATCACATTAACAGACTCACATGATCATATCAATAGGTGCAAAAAAAGCATGTGACAAAATCCAACACCCATTCATAATAAAAGCTCTCAGTAAAATAGGAATAGAGGGGAACTTTCTCAACTTGATAAGACTACTTAAAAAAAAATCCTATAGCTAACATTATATTTAATGGTAAGAAATTTGAAACTTCCCACTAACATCTGGTTACAAGACAAGGATATTCCCTCTCACCACTTCTTTTCAACTTCATACTGGAAATCCTTATTTACATAAGTCAAGAAAAGAAAAGAAAAGGCATACAGATTGGGAAGAAATATATAAAACTGATGATCACAGATGACATGATTGTCTATATAGAAAATCCAAAGGAATGGACAAAAATCTCCTGGAACTAATAAGCAATTATAGCAAGGTTGCAGAATACAAGGTTAATGTACAAAAGTCGATTGCTTTTCAATATACCAACAGTGAACAAGAGAAACTTGAAATTAAAAACACAATACCATTTACATTAATACCCCCCCAAAAGAAATACTTAGGTATAAATCTAACAAAATATATACAAAATCTATATGAAGAAAACTACAAAACTCTGATGACTTAAATCAAAGAACTGAAAAAATGGACAGATATTCCTAGTTAATGGATAGGAAGACGTAGTATTGTTAAGACATTAGTTCTTCCCAATTTGATCTGATTCAATGTAATCCTAATCAAAAGTCTAGCTAGTTATTTTATGGATATCAACAAGCTGATTATAAAGTTTACATGGAAAGGCAAAAGATCCAGAATAGCCAACACAATATTGAAGGAGAAGAACAAAGTTAGAGCACTACCACTACCCAACTTCAAGCTTTATTATAAAGCTAGAAAAATCAAGATAGCGTAGTACTGGTGAAAAGAATCAACTACAGATCAATGGAATAGAACAGAAAGCCCAGAAATAGATCCCATACACATAGTCAACTGATCTATGACAAAGGAGCAAAAGCAAAACAATAGAGTAACAAATAGTGCTGAAACAACTGTACATCTGCATGCAAAAAGAAAGAGAGAAATTAGTCTAGACACAGACCTTACACCCTTCACAAAAATTAACTCAAAATTATTCACAGACCTAAAGGTAAAATGCAAAACTAAAAAACTCAAAGAAGATAACATTTAGGAGAAAACCTCAGTGAAAACTTCTGCTCTACGAAAGACAATGTCAAGGAAATAAGACAAGCCACAGAATGAGAGAAAATATTTGCAAAAGACAAATTTGATAAGGGACTGTTATCCAAAATATACAAAGAGCTCTTAAAACTCAACAATAAGGAAACAAATTCAATTAAAAAATGGGCCAAAGACCTTAACCAAGGAAGATACAGAGGTAGCAAATAAGCCTATGAAAAGATGCTCCACATCATATGTCATTAAGCATATGCAAATTAAAACAATGAGTTACTACTACACATTAGTTAACATGGCCAAAATCCAGAATCCTAACACCAAATGCTGGCAAGGATGTGAAGCAAGAAGAACTGTGTCATACATTGCTGGTGGGAAAGCAAAATGCTACAGCCACTCTGAAAGACAGTCTGAGGTTCCTATAAAACTCTTACCATACGATCCAGCAATGGCACTCCTTGGTATTTACCCAAAGGAGCTGAAAACTTACAACCACGCGAAAACCTGCACATGGATGGTTTATAGCAGCTTTATTCCTAACAGCCAAAACTTGGAAGCAACCAAAATGTCCTCTTTAGTAGGTGAGTGGAAAAATAAACTGGTATATTCAGATAATGAAATATTATCAGCATTAAAAAGAAATAACATGAATAGACATGGAGGAAACTTAACTGCATAATATTAAGTGAAAGAAGCCCATCAGAAAAGGCTACATACTGTGTGATTCCAACTATGACATTCTGGAAAAGGCCAAATTATGGAAATAATACTTTGTACAGTATTATAAAGATGAACATGTGTCATTATACATTTGTGCTAACTCATAAAATGTACAACACCAAGTGAACCAAAGGTAAACTGTGGACTTTGGGTGATTATGATGTCAATGTAGGTTCACATCAGTTGTAAAAAAAAAAAAAAAAAACAAAAGTATCATTCTGGTGAATGATGTTAACAGTGGAGGTTGATAATGAAGGCAGGGGGCACATGGGAAATCTCTGTACCTCCCTCTCAATTTTGTTGTAAACCTAAAACTGCTATTAAAAAAAGAAGTCTTAAAAAACAACAGACAAAAAAAATTCCGTAGGCCTAATGAATACATGTAATTGCAATATTAAATTACTTTTATTTGTGAAATTGGTTGTAACTAGTTTAATAAGAACAGTTAAAACTTTCTTATTCTATTTCAAAACTACTTGTGTTAACATTAGAGTAGCACTGGCTAATTATTTGTCTGGGGAAGACAGACAAATATGATAATACAGTGTGATAAGTGCAATACAAGAATTTTATGCAAAAAACAGAAGTAGAACATAATATTCTTTTTTTCAATTCCTTCCCACCTTCTTTTAGAAGGTACTACTCAGAGAAGTTAAGTTTGCTAGGCTTCCCTAAATGAAATAAAGAAGCAAGTTGAAAGAAAAGCAGTGAATACAAATATTTAAACTATTATAGTTCTGCCATTCATGGGTGATTTAGTCGTGGATTAGTCACAAGGACACTGACTAGAAGTAAATTTAGGCTTTAATCAAATGCTAAAAATAATTTTACCCAGAAGTTAAGTAGTTAGTAATATACTTCCCACTTCCACCCCAGGCCAAGAAATAGACAAACAAAAAGCCCCAACAAACTCTTTTATTCATTCAATAAATATCTATTGAGCAGCTACTATACATGCCGTTTTAACAACACTGGGACTACAGCAGGGAACAAACCAAACAAAAAAATCTTTGCTTTCAAGGAGCGCATATTCTAGTGAATATAAGCCAAAAATTATATATTATAAAGAAGCAGCTTAAAGAAACAATTAGAATTCTAAAAGCTGTTATCTAAAAAAGTATTAATAGGTCCTTAAGTGAAAGTTCATTAGGAATATATGAAATAAAAGAACAATAAAATACAAATTAGATTGTAGCTTCCATTGTAGATTGTAGACTATGGCAAAGTTAAAGAAACAGTTTAAATGGTCATTCATTTACCCACCAAAAAAAAATGTATCACTATGCGTCAAGCACAATGCTCGATCCTACAGGTATACAGTAAACAACTTGTCCTTTTAGAATTTAAAGTCTAATGGAAGATAGACTACTGGGGTAGCGGCAGTACAGGAAACTCTGAACACCTGTATGAGGCAGACACAGCAGGGATCATTGAAGTGATCAGAATCAAGCTGAGAGCAGAAAGGGTCGAAAGTGCTGAAGCAACAGAAATCAAGCAGGAGCTAGATTAGAGAGAGCCTTAAGAAACAACAGGAAATCCAAAATCCTTAGCCATTAATCCAGTAACACGTAAGAGTTTTAAGCAGAGGAATAACCAGATTAGATTTATATTTTCAGAAGTTAATTTTGGCTACAGTGTGAAAAATGAATTGAAGGGATATAAGAATGAAGACAGGGTTTAATTCTGATGAAACTTTTAAACAAAAATAACCTTGGGGTGGAGAAAAAAACTTTTCTTCATAAAATATACCCAAAACCATACCTTTGAATAAAAATTTACTTTAAAAAGATATATTTCTTACCTTAAGTCTAGTTCTTTGGTCCGAAGAAAATTTAAAATGGGTGCAAACGCTGCTGGATCTCTATCAATAAATATCTGTAAATAAAGAATTACAAATTTTACTTTCAAATTATAAATTAAACTTCTAACTTTAATATCTGTAACACTAACTTAGGGAACAAATACTGAATTATTTAAATACTATATCTCCTTGATTCCACTCTTATTAAATTTGAATGTTTCTAAAATTGAAATGTAGTTATAACCATGTGCATTTATGTGGTAGCAGTCGTGTCTTTTCTCCCCCTGAAAAGCTGTTGTTAGATTATATTTTAAGGTGCAGGAAAAATGGTATCAAATAAGTCCACTTTCTCATTTCTATTTAATTGATATCTTTGGTGAAAGGGACACCAAAGGGAAAATTTTTATCTGAAATATTCTAGAATTCAATAAATACTTTGAAAACATTATGCATGAATAATACTTTCTTACATCATCTGATCACTAATTATTGGTGACAGTGATTGTGATTTACATAGTCTGTGATTCATAAGTGAATAAAACAACAATGTACTTTTATAATACACACCAGGCAATCAAGAAAAGTAAAACTGCACACTGCTGTCCAAACTGGAAAACAGTAACACTTTTACATACCACTATCTCAATTTCCTCAAGGGCTGGGTGCAGGGTGAAGGGGAGGGTGACAACAACAACAACAACAAAATTTTTTAAAATAACAAACACAGCACCACAGAATACATATGGGGAAAATAAAATGCTTAAAAAATATGAAATACATAATCGATAACTTTTTACAGGAATGTATGCCAACACTATTCTGAACCAATTACAAAAGCTCTAACCATAAAATTGAACACCTTTTAAAGCTTGTGTAAGTCAATTACACAGCAGAATGGTAGCAAATAATAAACCTTCTTATATTATAATCAGTTACTATATACAATGAATGAGGTTCTTCTGGCTTCATAAATTCTTGCTTTTGTTTTTATTAGAATCAATCAGAAGTTGAAGAAAACACCAGAGAATTGTAGAGATCTAATTACTGATGTCCTTTTTATAATCTCACACGGACATATCTGCTTGTGCTGCTTTATTCCATCTGCAAATCTCATCACAACAAATAAACACCTCTGGTCTCTTTGTTGCCTCCCAAATGAAAGTCTTACTTGCTTTTGTGAGCCCTAGACATTTATTTTACATGTTATTGTTCATATTACAACTGCTTTTTAAATTTATAAACCAATTTTTTAACTGAAATTTAATAGTTCTTTACTTCCCTCACGACACCATTGCTGCACAAGTTCATAAGGTTATTCTCCACAAAAAAAAACTGTAGAACTCTACTAATTTGCAACATCTTACCATTATAATATTGAAATATTTTAGTATTTACATTCATCTGTTTACTGTTCAAGTTTCAATTATTGATTAAAAGAAATATTTCCTCTCTTGACAATGTAAGCTCAGATCCTACAATCTCTCTAATCATGATTATTTAAATTGCTATATACAGTATTCCCAGTTTCAAGTTCTCTTCTATAATTACAGAAACACTATTCATGACAAGAAATAAAAATCTTTAAGTACATATACTTTCATTTAGTAGTTTAGTAGTACTTTCATAGAGTAGTTTCCCTGTCTTCTTAGAGTATAAGGATCAAACATTATAAGCATTTTTAAATCTAATTTAGAGCATACATCAACATTGTTATACTCACAGCACCAGTTTCATCCCTAAGTGTTGAAATTCTTCCACTCAGCAAACTAGAAGTCATTAAGACAGAGTTAGTTTTTAAAATCTGAGTATGAATAAAATGCTCTAAGTCTTTCAAACATCAAAGACCAATACAAATGAATCATCCTATCTCCAAGGTAAAATAACAATTTAAAAATTATATTTTAAGAGTTAAGTTTTTTTATTCAATACATAAAAATATTTATTTTTATTGTTTTAATAAATAATCAACTGTATTTAAGAAAAGGTACTAAAGAATTATATGAAATACCTGGAAAAAAAAGAATCTGGAATCCACATAAGTGTTTGTCTTGAGGTACTAAACCTGCAATTAAAAAGTATCTGGTATTATAAGAGAGGACATGACTTGAAATTTCCATGTTAGTTAACTTGCTTTAACATGCTGGCTAATGATTTACAAGTTGCTGCATAGCTATAGCTGTATCAATTATATTCATTACTTTTAATATCTTTAAATTTTGCTACTTTCAATTCAGAGTTAAGATTATTCCAAGAGCTGTCAATAAAATCAAATAATTAATTTGCTTACATATAAAGCTTCCTAAAACACTACTTTCTAGCATGCCAATCTACTGAAGAATCAATAATTAGCGCACCACAACAAGTCTAAAATTCTCAACATAACATACTATCTTCAGGTCACGTTTCATCTCTCCAACACAAACTGTTTTCCCCTCTAATAAGACAGTACTTCTTAATATCCCCAAACAATCCATGCTTATACCACTTCAGAATCTCCATCCCAGCTGCATCAACCTCATGTTCAATTATCCAAGTTCCAGCCATCTTTTTTTTTTTTTTTTTTTTTTTTTTTTTTTTTTTTGCGGTACATGGGCCTCTCACTGTTGTGGCCTCTCCCGTTGCGGCGCACAGGCTCCGGACGCGCAGGCTCAGAGGCCATGGCTCACGGGCCCAGCAGCTCCGCGGCATGTGGGATCTTCCCGGACCAGGGCACGAACCCGTGTCCCCTGCATCGGCAGGCGGACTCTCAACCACTGCGCCACCAGGGAAGCCCCATCTTTTTTTAAAAAATAAATTTATGTTTTGATTTTATTTTTGGCTGCGTTGGGTCTTCGTTGCTGCGTGTGGCCTCTCTCTAGTTGCAGCGAGCGGGGGCTGCTCTTCGTTGTGGTGCACGGGCTTCTCATTGCGGTGGCTTCTCTTGTTGCGGAGCACGGGCTCTAGGCGCACGTGCTCATTAGTTGTGGCTCGCAGGCTCCAGAGCGCACGCTCAGTAGTTGCGGGTCACGGGCTTAGCTGCTTCGCGGCATGTGGGATCTTCCTGGACCAGGGCTCAAACTCGTGGCCCCTGCACTACCAGGCGGATTCTTAACCACTGCACCACCAGGGAAGCCCCGTCCATCTTTCTTGATACCATCCAGGTTCTACCTTCTCTTTAATGGCTTTTCCAAATACACTATCCTATATTATCTTTCTGAGCTCATATTAAACCCACTGCACATAATGCATTTAACATTTCCTTTATAGTCTTGGGCTATTCACAACTGTTGCATTCACTCATTCAAAAATCACTCAGTAAACACTGTTTAGAGGTTAACTGCCATTTGATCAAGTCTGCTTATTACCACCAATTTGAGGGGAACTTTATCAAAGCCTCGTGTAGCAGACCGAGGCAAAACAATCAGTAACTGATGTAAACTGGCATGACAAAGAATTTGATATAGGGCTCATCCAGTCCAGCACCTGATGTCTGAATATTTTCATTTTAAGACTCATCACACTGCACTATGTATTTCTGACTCGCTGCCCCATCACCACGTGTCCTCACACAGAAGAGAGCCCAACAGACCTTTACTTTCCCTCCACATTCATTTTCTAGCATTACATGACTGTTTTAAAGTAGCTCCTGTGCCCATTAATCAGGCTAAGAAAGGAGCCAGTTTACTCAAGAAAATATGGCAAATTTTCCCAAGCATATTTCTTACCAGAATCGTAAGAAAAAAATGAGAAGTAGATTACAACTAGTTAGAGGAAACTGACTTGGTCAAATCAATAGAAGCAAATCCAGTAAATGGTAAACTGAAATTTCTAAGGATCCACTGCAAAAATGAGTCACTGTGTTTTAGAGGCAATCAAATTAATTCCAAATAAGGATCACTTCTAACTTGTGACCTTTCACATTCACTGCTTATTCAGCAAATTGTTTGCCAAATAACTTAAATTTTGTGTTACTTAGAAAATTACCCAGGTCTGCTTAAAGTCATATTAGCAATTTCAATTAAAATCAGCAGTTCGGGGTGGATTTAGTAATCTGGAATTTCTGGGCAAAGGGATTAGACTCTCATCCCCACCAATTTTTTTTTTCTCCAAACAAGTGGAAGATAGGGGGGAAAATCCCAAGCTCTCACTGGTTCCAAATATGACTTCATGAAAACTACAACATTTAAAATTACATATGACAAGCATAATTCTCTGAAATGTATATATATGAAAAGCCTTTTCTATGTTTTTACCTCATATCTACAGTATGCCAAGAAAAAGATCACGTGCATTTGGCCTCAGCAAAACATATCCACATTTATACTCCATGCTACTTGCCTCCTACTAAATTTACTTGGAAACAATCTAGTTAAAATTATTTATTCTGGGCCTCCCTGGTGGCGTAGTGGTTGAGAGTCCGCCTGCCGATGCAGGGCACATGGGTTCGTGCCCCGGTCCAGGAAGATCCCACAAGACGCGGACCGGCTGGGCCCGTGTGTCATGGCCGCTGGGCCTGCGCGTCCGGAGCCTGTGCTCCGCAACGGGAGAGGCCACAACAGTGAGAGGCCCACGTACCGCAAAAAAATAATAATAATAAAATTATTTATTCTGCAAAGTTACTACTGATAGATAATGCCACTAACCCTTGTATTTCCCACTTATTGCTTCAAATTTTTTTATCAATCCTGGAAGGCTGGTACTATTATTGTCATTACACATTTTAGGAAACGAAGCACTAAAAAATAATTTGCCTAAGGTTGCTGAGCTAGTCTCCCACTGGCTGGTCCCAGACTTCTCTCCTGAGGCCTCAAATCATACTCATTCAAACAGAATTAATCATAAATGGAGCCACACTGGTTTTCTTTCACTTCATTAGGGTTTTTCTGGTAAATAATAATAATATTAACAATTCTAAATGAAACCTCATCTTCTCTACTTTCTGAATCATCCATGAAGTGTTAAATAAATGATAAAATTTGGTCATTTTTTTGATTAGACCCTACCTATACCATGTGCTTCTCTGCTCATAAGAAACTCTTTGACTTTCACTCTATCACTCCACAGCTGAGTTCAATTCTATGCCACAGGTGGTTCTCCCAGTGGCAATTACTCAACTTCAAGGAAATTAGAAACTAGGGCAGGGATTTTAAATGACTACAGTGCTACTCTTCTGAAGGCCAGCTCTTGCAGGGTATTACATTTTTGCATCCATAAGTTACCAGAGCAGCAAAATTTTCAGGTGATTTTAGGAAAATATCCATGTCTTGCATTAGGAGACACCAATCTTCCCCTCCATAAAACCGGAATCTATATAGCAGCAATAACATTGTAAACTAATAAACAGTTTTGCTTGGGGGATAAGAGGGAAAAAAAGAGTGAGCAGAGAAAGCATTACTGTTTCCTGTGTTGAATTCTCCAGCACACTTAGAAAACTATTCAAACACTATACATTTTTATCACTATGGTTCACAGTGCTGCCGTTTTGCATTTTTAAAAATACTAGTTAAAAAGTCCTAGGTGTTGAGCATAGTAAAATACACTACCTCCCAGGGCGCTTCATCGTTTATCTTCCACCTAGCTTAAAACTCAACTACCCCTTCCTTGAAACAGCTGGCAAACTCCCATTTCCGAGAGGAGTGACTCATAAACCATAGCAAATCCACAGAAGTATGATCCCCCCCCCAACAAGCTTATTAAAAGACATAGTAAGGGAGTGGAAGGCCAGAGAGAGATCAGAGAAGAGCTTTCGGTCTGTTTACTAGCAGAGCGCCACAGGGTGCCACTACCCAAAGCTTCCCAGAACCAACTCTTCAAACTGCAGTTTCTGGACTCGCTGCCCTACAAGTTGAACAGATCCTTCAGAGCCACGCACCAAGAAACTCTGAAAATAAATAACAACGTACCGCGCAACTACGGCACTCCCTCCACCGAAATTCTTGGAGATTTCAAACAGCCCTTACTGAGGCATCATCGCCCGAGCAAATCGATTTACCTTGTTGACCAAAGAGAAAGGGAGGCAGGTGCACCTGCAACAGTCAAACCACAAGGCCCGGCTTCCACAAAATAAATTCCTCAAGTACGCGCCAGGGTTAGGTAAGGAAGGCTATAGAATGTTCCTCTCGGCCTGATCCCCTAGAAAGGGGGAGGGACGTAGCTGATATTCTAGGAAGGCGGCAGCGCGGCCAGATGAACCCTAGTCTCGGTGATTGCCAAGGCCGCCTGCCCCTCGAGATCCGGGGACCTGCTCCCGCCCGGAGGGCCCTGCGCTCCCCGCCGACTCGGCGCCCATGCTCGCCCGCTATCCCGCCCCCCCGGGGCCCGGCCTCCCCCGGAGGTCGCCCGCCCGCTATCCCCCAACCCCGAGCCCCTTCTCCCCGACTCACCTGGTGCCCCCCACGTTCAGTTGCACGATCTCGCCGCTGCCGGCCGCCGCCGCGGCGAAGCTGCCGCAGTGCCCTCCCGACATGTCCGGCGGCTCCGGCAGCACCCGCCGCCCTCCCTCCCCGGCCGGGGCCGTCGAGCCCGCGGCGGGAGCCCGAGGCGGAGGCAGCGGCGGCGGCGGCGGCGGCGGCGGCTGCAGGGCCAGCAGGGCTGCGGGCGCCGGGGGGCGGGCGGCGCGCGGAGCCTCCCCCACGTTCTCGGCGACCGGGCGGGGCTGGCGGGCGTCCGCCTCTTCCCCTCCGCTCCCGTGGCGCGGGAAGGCGGGCGGGCCTCCACCTCTCGTAGCCTCCAGGCCGCCCAGCCGTGGCCTGCCGTCAGCTCTCCGCTGCCCCCCTCGCAGCCGCTGCGGCCGCAGCGCCGGCGGGAGGAAGGGTCGCCGCGTGGGACAAAATACCGCAGCGTTCTGCCCTTCGCCCGCCAAGGCCACAGAGCTTGAGGCGGAGGAAGGAAACGGGGAGGAGGAGCTTCCCAGCCCAGCGGCCGGCGTGGAGGGGGGTGGGGGGTGGGGGAATGCGCTCCTGGACCAAAGCCGGGTCCCATGGGATCCTGTTTCTTCCCTCCTACCCCTGCAATCCCAGCACGTTTCTCTTTTACATTTCAGATTTTCCAGCCCCGTGACTCAGATTTGCTCAGACTTGAGGGCAAGTCTGGGCAAGCTGTTCTAAGCATCCTTATTGTCTCCCTTCTCCACGTGGATTTGGGAGATGAAAGGAAAATTTCTTAGAGGAAGTTATGCCTAAATGTTTACATTGCTATTTATGGTGGAAATGCGGTGAAAATTTGGGGATTTAAAAACTTTATAGCGCTTATCTCAGCAAACTCGTTACTTACCCTTTTCCGTCTCATCCCTACTCTCCCAAGCAGTTTGATTTCGTTAAGCAGGGGAGAAAACAAAAGACAAAAACAAGGAAAAAAAAAAAAAAAAAAAACCCTAGGCAGTGTAGAGCCACACGTTTCTGGACTATAGTAAGTACTCAACTAATGTTACACACACACAAATACAATTTTTTAAAGTTTATTTATTTTTTCTTTAAACAGTATATATTGGAACTGGAAACCTTAATGGCTACTAAAATATATATTTTAAATGGTAATACTATAATACCTGGTGAAGTAAAATTCATATTTTATGGCAAGAGGGAAAAAAATTAAACATACAATTTTCCTTGGCTTCCTTCGTCCCTTTGGGGCGGAATGAGCATCTGCATTCCCCGGACCTCCTTAGGAGGTAACGTTCCTTCTTAATCTCATCAAGGGTCACAATTCCTTAGGAGATAATCTTCCTTCTTAATCTTGGGGCCGCTCACTTTGTACTTGTAGATCTGGATTGTGTTACTGTCAGTAATACATCATTTAATGTACAACCCTCTGTCTCAAAAACTTGTATAGCTGTGCTTTGACCTCATAGGCAGAACAGACCTCGAAGCTTTCCGAAAGGCTGTTCCTGGGTTATAATTTTCAATTTGGCTCGAATAAAATGTTTCATTTCTTTCTTTCTATTTTATCTTTTAAATTTAGAGATTTTCTAAATTCTTTTTTATTTAATGTTTTTACTGTAGTATAGTTGATGTATCCATTTCTTTCTTTTATCGACTAATTTCTTTTGTTAACCTGATGGCTCCACGAGCTAACAAAGACAGTATATTATGTTTCAGAAGTCGTTTGTGGTACTAAAGCCTTAGCATGAATCCTGTTCTGCTATAATTTTACCATAAAAATTCAAAATGAAGACCTAGTATATTTTAAATTTTCATTGTCATAATAATTTTTTTAATCCTCTGCTGGCAAATATGCCAGTGAGATGATATCCAAATTTGACTTAAAAGAGGATAGCAGTACTTACAGATATAAGATAAATATTATTTACCCCAGTTGATGATAATAATAATAGCTAATCTGTATTTAAGGATTTATCATATGCTAGGTGGTTTAGATATTTTCTGTCATTTTTTTCTTCACAACTATTGTTTCACTATTTTAAAAATAGAAACGTGGGACTTAAAATGATCAGAAAACTTGCTCAAAATTATGTAGGTGGCATATAGCATAGCAAGAATTTGAAGACAGGCAGTTTGAAATCAGTGCACTATAACTCACTATATCTCACATATTCACTTGATACTAAGAAGATCAGATTAACGGAGAATTGAACTAATAATTTTTCACACTTTTTAAACAGTATTAGCTGTCTTTGTTCTAACCCTTAATATCTATTTCTATAAGGATTTGAAATTTTGCTTTCAAATTTGCAGGATAAAATTAGATGGTAAAAAAGGCCATTTAATTATCCCTGGGCGTTTAATTTTCCATTGGAAGAATGTAAAAGAGCACTTATTAACAGATTTTTGCCTTTAATGAATTCAAAAGGCAACATAGAGTTATTTGTGACAAGGCTTCTTATCCTTCCTGAAATAAATAAATGAAACCACATTCATCTCAATGCATAGTAATTATTAACTATCAGCAAGACATCTCATCAGGAGAGGGGAGAGGACTCTATTTTATAAACCAAAATGGTCAGAGCTTCTTGATGTATCCAGACCAATGTGAGTCTGTAGGGATTTCTTACTCATAAAACTTAAAGTTAGGATATTATTTACTTCTTAAGAGTACATTGAAACATTAACAAAGACAGCAGAAAGGGAAAAAATATTTACAATATCTATGAGACAAATGATTAAAAATCCACAGCACTTGGTTGTATGTGTATCACTTTTCAAATCAACTGAGGAGACAAAAAGGGAAAAATATGGAAAGTATATCAACAGGCAAGTGATGGGATGATAACTAACGAAAACACTGAAATGCTTGCTCAAACAACAGAAAAGGATGTAATTTTCACTCACGAGGTTGGCAAAAATTAAGAGGTTTGGTAAAAATCCAGTGTTGAAATGGTCACACTCATGCATAGTTGATTGGAATTTAAAGGGCATAGAGTTTTTGAAGACAGCCTGAGAGTATCAACTTTTGAAATGTATATACCCTTGACTCAGCTCTTGTCTTCTAGGAATAGATCCTACAGACATATCGTAGAGATGCACAATGTGCAGATCAAGAAGTGCACATTCATTGTAGCAGTGTTTAGAACCAACTAGACTGTTCAACAATAGGGGGATGATTTTTAGAAGTGCTGCATATTATGATTATTATGGGGCAAATCTATATGAACTGACTAGAAAAGGTCTCCAAGTATATTAGTGGGAAAAAAATCAGGTCACAGAATAATGCATTATGAGTGCAACCTCATTTATTAAAAAAAAAAAAAGCAAAACTAAAATTGTCTGTGTCTACTAATTTCTATCTAAAAGTGCATGTATTAAACTGGGAAGAAACGTTAACTCTAGAACAGTCATTAGAATCAGAAGGGGGAAGTCAGCAGTGATAAATAGAGGTAGACCCTTTCAACTCTGTGGACTTTCACATTGTTTAAAGTGTTTACAGTGGGTTTTCAGTCATGTATTGTATGTATGTATATGTGTGTGTACGTGTGTGTAAATAGAGTAGATTCAAGGTTGTCTGCATGACAGTTTTTTAAATTTATTTATATTATTTAAAGACTTATGCATGTAAAAATATAAATTAAATGTTCTTTAAATACCATTACTTTTTTTGTAGATGTGTTGAATTTGAGATGTCTACTAAACCAGTACTTCTCAAACTGTCTTAGGTGAAGGACAAGTTTACTTCATTTCCAATTCATTGGAGATCAATGTTTGTTCCTACTGCACATGATTGGAACTCACCTCACACCACATGCAAGTTATCAAGCAAATTTGACAACATCTGAACTGGTCTACACCCTGTGCAATGAGATAAGACCACTGCTGGCATCAAATTGCTGTAAATGTTGTTAAACTCTTTCTCTTATTTTTATACTCAGTTTGTTGCAGACTGATGACAAATGATTTGTGGATGGACCACACTTAAGGCGGCACTGTATTCAATATTGAAGCGAGATGTTGAGTAGGCAGTTATATATAGGAGTCAGAAGTTTGGGAGGGAGACCCAAACTGAAACTACTGTTATCTTTACTAAAATAAAAATTTGGAAATTAGCAATATATAGATGGTTTTTAGAGCCATGAGTCTACCTGAGATCATAAGGGGGTGAGTGTAATATAAAGAGACAAGAATAGGAATTAGGAGGGAGCCCTTGACTATACAATATTAGGATATTGGGAGGAGAAGGAGATACAGCCAGGGAGACAGAAAGGAGTACCAATAAGAGGAGGAAAACCAAAGGAGTATGGGGTCCTGTGAGATAAGAAGTCTAGTAAAATAAAGACTGAGAACTGACAATTGGTTTTAGCAACATGAAGGAAATTGGTGACCTTGTAAGTAAGGGTAGTTCTAGTGCAGTGATGGGAGAAACAGCATGATTGGTGGGATTTTGCTGTAAAGAACAGTAAGGAGATGGATGGTAGCAAACAGATGAAAGTAAGGTCAAGAGAAGGCTTCGTAAGATGATAAAAAAATAATAGTAATAACCACAGCCAATGGAAACCATTCAATAGAGAGCAAAAAAACAGGTAATTCAAGAGAGGCAGAAGATAATTATTGGACTTATGTCTTTGAATAGATGAAAGGAGACAACTTCTAGTTAACAAGATAAAGAAACTGAGCCAGAAGGAGAATGGGTAATTTGCCCAGTGTTTGCAGTTGCCATTATTATTATTATCTCCTAACCCACTCTAAGTGTAGACACACCCCTTATTTGGGGTATGACCCTAATGATATACTCTATATATCACATTTTAAAACAACAGCTTTTAGATTACAAACAACGATAGGGAAAACTTCCTCAAACAGATCTGTCAATATCCAAAAACATGCCTTAAGAAAAGGGTAAAGGACTTGAAGTTTCACTAGGTCTCATCGATCAAAGCTAGAAAAATACACATTCCTAGCCTGATGGTATACTCATCAAAGATGTTAGTTTAAGGGAAATGAAGGACAGTAATTTGGAGGCAGTAGTGAAGGGCCAGGATAACATCTACCCTCCAGCCCCATGGTATGAAGATTACAGGGAAGAAACTAGCCTACATTTGAGAGAACAGCAATGGAATCAGCGTCCCCAAGGCAGCCGCCTTTCAGTCTGTTCTAGGAACATTCAGAAAAGAGGGTGAGGCTAAAAGGGGATTTTCCTGATGAGTGACCATGAATTCCAAAGGACACATTGGAAAAGTTATATTTTGGAGGAAGACAATAGAAAATGAGCAATGATCTGTGCTAGATTTTTGCAGAACAATATAAAATGGGAAAATAGGTGTGAACAGATTATTCCTGAAGTTCCCTTATGCAGATTACAATAATGATCCAAAGAAGGTTTTGTTTAATTTGGAGATGGGAATGACAGTAAAGGCTTTTGCCTAGAGCAGTCAGAGTTCAATGAACACTCCGAGAAAACTCTTCCTCCAAAAAATTTATTAAAGGTCTGCAAGGTCTGAGATGATCTCATACCCCACCTATCAACTCTCAATCTCCCTCTGCAGTCTTCTCGCCATGTTCCTTCCTACCTCTCTACTCAAATCCAGGTACCCAGCCCACCTTGCTATTATTCCAACATGTCAAATAGGCTCTTGCTTCAGGACCCTGCACCTGCTTTTCTCTCTGCTTGTAAAGTTTTTCCTTGAAACAGACAATGGGCTCACTCCTTCACTTTCTTCAGAACTCTACTCAGTCATCACTTACCAGAGAGGCTCTCACTCTTATAAGCCAGCAAGGGAAACAAAAAAACAAAAACAAAACAAAAAAAATACTCAATTAATTAAAAAGAGGGCATAAAAAGAAGGCAAGGACAAAGAATAGATGAGACAAATAGAAAACAATTAGCAAGATGATAGGTTAAAATCCAGCCATATCAATCATCTTATTAAATGTAAATGGTCTAGGGACTTACCTGGTGGTCCAGTGGGTAAGATTCTGGGGCTCTCTGTGGCGGGAGAGGCCACAACAGTGAGAGGCCCGCGTACCGCAAAAAAAAAAAAAAAGAGAATATAACAATTGAAAACATTTATGCAACTAATATCTAAACTTAAAAATACAGGAAGAAAAAACTGATAGAACTGCAAA
Organism: Hyperoodon ampullatus; assembly: GCF_949752795.1. Classification (NCBI taxonomy): domain Eukaryota; kingdom Metazoa; phylum Chordata; class Mammalia; order Artiodactyla; family Ziphiidae; genus Hyperoodon; species Hyperoodon ampullatus. The sequence continues at coordinate 184,706,648 of NC_136915.1, forward strand.
GAGAAATAGACAAATCCACAATTACAGATAAATATTTCAATATCCTTCTTCCAATAATTAATTGAACAAGTAGATGAAAAGTCAGTAAAGATATAGAAGATTTGAACAGCACCATCAACCAACATAACCTGTTGATATTTTTAGAACATGCCACTCTACAACAGCAAAATGCATATTCTTTTCAGGCGCTCACAGAACATTTACCAAGATAGAACTTATTCTGGGCCACAACACAAGTCTCAATAAATTTTAAAAGATTCAAGTTATACAAATTATGGTCTCTGGGCACAATGCAATCCAATAAGAAATAAATAACAGAAAGATTTTTGGACTATCCCCAAATATTTGGAAACTGCATAACACAGTTCTAAATAATGTAGAGATTGTGGAGAAATTAGAAATTGTTTAAAGTGAAAGTGTTTTGAAACTGAATATAAAAATTTATGGGATGCTACTAAAGCAATACTTGGAAGAACTATTTAACACTCAACTTGTATATTAGAAAAGAAGAAAGGTCTAAAATCAGTGACCTCAAGGTCAACCTTAAGAAACTAGGAAAAGAAGAGCAAAGTTAATTCAAAGTAAGCAGAAGAAAAGAAATAATAAAAATCAAAGTGGAGGGACTTCCCTGGCGGATAAGATTCTGCGCTCACAATGCAGGGGGCCTAGGTTCTATCCCTGGTCAGGGAACCAGATCCCCTGTGCATGCCACAACTAAGGAGCTGGTGAGCTGCAACCAAGGAGCCCGAGAGCTGCAACTAAGGAGCCTGCCTGCCGCAACAAAGATAAAAAGATCTAGTGCCACGAAATAAATAAAAAAATATTTTTTTTAAAAAAAGATAACTTCTATTAAAAAAAATCAAAGTGGAAATAGAAAACAGAAAAACAGCATAACCAAAACCCAGTTCTTTGGAAGATCAATTAAACTGGTGACCCTCTAGCCAGACAAATCAGGATAAAAGAGAGAAGACATAAATGACCAATTTCAGGAATGAGAGAGGGGCATCACTACTGATTATACAGATATTAAAGGAAAATAAGAAGATGTTATGAACAACTTTATGCCAATGAATTTGACAACTTAGATGAAACAGACAAATTCCTTGAAAGGCACAGATTACCAAGTTTCAAGAAGAAATAGGTAACATGAATTGCTCTATTTCTTTTTTTCTTCCAGTTTTATTGAGATATAATTGAAATACAACACAGTATAAGTTTAAAGTATAGAGCATAATAATTTGACTTACATACATCATGAAATGATTACCACAATAAATATAGTGAACATCCATTATCTCATATAGATATAAAAATAAAAGAAAGAAAACATCTTTTCCTTGTGATGAGAACTTTTAGGATTTACCCTCAACAATTTTCATACATAATATACATGATTTCGTATATAGTCAATAATCTACATGATTGGTTTGTTTTTGAAATATAGTTGACCTACACACTATGTTAGTTCCACATGCACAACATAGTGATTTGATATTTCTACACATTACAAAATGATCACCACTGAATAGCTCTACATCTATACATTACAAAATGATCACTGCTGAATAGCCCTATTTCTATAAAAGAGTTTGAATTTGTAGTTTCAGATCTTCCCACAAAGAAAACTCCAGGCACAGTTGGCTTCACTGGTGAATTCTTCTAATATTTAAGAAATAAATAATATTAATTCTATATAACTCATCTACAAATCATAAGGATAGAGAATTTCCAACTCATTTGCTGAGGCCAGAATTACCCTGATACCAGAATCAAAAAAAAAGACATTACAAGTAAACTACAGACCAATATTCTTCATGTACATAGATGCATAAATGTTTAAAAAAAATATTAGCACACTGAATCCAACAAAATGCAAAAAGAATAATATTTTCTATGATGAAGTGGGATTTATCCTGGGAGGGTAAGTTTAGCTTAACATTTGAAAATCAGTCAATGTAATTCACCATGTTAAGAAATTAAAAATTAAAACCACTGTTTATGGGACTTCCCTGGTGGCGCGGTCGTTAGGAATCCACCTGCCAATGCAGGGGACAGGGGTTCAATCCCTGGTCTGGGAAGATCCCACATGCCGCAGAGCAACTAATCCCGTGCACTATAGCTACTGAGCCTGCGCTCTAGAGCCCGCGAGCCACAACTACTGAAGCCCACGTGCCTAGAGCCCGTGCTCAGCAGCAAGAGAAGCCACCGCAATGAGAAGCCTGCACACCGCAACAAAGAGTAGCCCCTGCTCACCGCAACTAGAGAAAGCAAAGCAATGAAGACCCAACACAGACAAAAAAAAAATAAATTAATTAATTAAAAAAAAAACCCAACACTGTTTATGACACAGAAAAAACATTTGGAAAAAATCCAATATCGATTCCTGATTAAAAAAATAAAATAGGGCTTCCCTGGTGGCGCAGTGGTTGAGAGTCTGCCTGCCGATGCAGGGGACATGGGTTCGTGCCCCGGTCCGGGAAGATTCCACATGCCGCGGAGCGGCTGAGCCCGTGAGCCATGGCCGCTGAGCCTGCGCGTCCGGAGCCTGTGCTCCGCAACGGGAGAGGCCACAACAGTGAGAGGCCCGCGTATCGCAAAAAAAAAATAAATAAATAAAAATAAAAATAAAATAAAATAAAATAAAATAAAATAAACAAAACAACCGTGCTTCCCTGGTGGCGCAGTGGTTGAGAGTCCGCCTGCCGATTCAGGGGACGCGGGTTTGTGCCCCGGTCTGGGAAGATCCCACATGCCGTAGAGCGGCTGGGCCCGTGAGCCATGGCCGCTGAGCCTGCGCTCCGCAACAGGAGAGCCCACAACAGAGAGAGGCCCACGTACCGCAAAAAAAAAAAAAAAAAAAAAAAAACCTCTCAGCAAACTATTAGTAGAAGGATACACCCTTGAAGGACATCTGTGAAAACCCCGCTATTATCATACTAGTGGTTAAAGAGTGACTGAATGCTTTTCTCCTAAGACCAGGGACAAGATGAGTATTATCTTTCCGCACCAACTGTACTCAACATTGAACTAGAGATTTTAGTCAGTGCAATAATGCAAGAAAAACACACAAAAGACTCCAGATTGGAGAGAAAGAAACAAATTATCCTTAAAAACGACACAATCATCTATAGAGAAAATCCAAAGGAATCTATTTTTTTTAAAGCTACTAGAAAGTGCAAGTGAGTATAACAGGTTGGCAGGATACAAGATCAGTATACAAAATTCAATGAATTTTTTATATACTAATAACAGAAAAAAAATTAAGGCACTACTATTTTCAATAGCATGAAACAATACTTAGAAATACATTTGGAAAAAGATGTCAAAGACTTGTACACTGGCCATCATAAAACACTGTTGAAATACATTGAAGAGGACCAAAAAAATGGACAGATGTACTAATCTGTCTTAATATATCAATTATCCAGAAATTCATCAATAGATTCAATGCATCAAAATTCCAAAAAAAGAATTCCAGCACACTTTTTAAGTAAAAATTGACAAGCTGATTCTAAAATTCATATTGATATACAAAGTCCTAGAATAGCTAAAATTACTTTAAAAAAGTAGAACAAAGTTCTACTACCTGACTTTAGGACTGATTTAAAAACTATAGAAATCAAGATCATGTGGTATTGGTGTAAAGATAGACAATTGATTCAATGGAACAGAACAGAGTCCAAAAATAGAACCACAGATTTCAATAATGGTGCAAGGGTAATTCAGTTTAAAAAATTCAGTTTTTCAACAAATTTTACTAAGCAATTTGATACTTTAAAAAAGATATTTGATCCAGAATTGACACTTCATACAAAAAAATAACTGAAAATTGACTATACCTAAATATAACTAAAAATATAAAACTTTTAGAAGAAAACATAGGAGAAAAATTTGTGACCTCCATTTAGGCAAAGATTCCTAAATACAACACCAAAAGCACTATCCATAAGGTACAAGTTGATAAACTTCATCAAAATTAAAAACTTCTGAAATTTGAAATATACTTTTAAGACAATGAAAAGACAAACTATAGATTGGGAGAACCCATTGCAAGTCATAGAGCTGATAAAGGACTTTTAATCATAATATATAAAGAACCCCAAAAATCAATAATAAGAAAACAAATAATCAATAATATATGTGCAAAAATTTAATAACATACTTTAATGAAGAAAATATATAGTAGGCTTCCCTGGTGGCGCAGTGGTTGAGAGTCCGCCTGCCGATGCAGGGGACACGGGTTCATGCCCTGGTCCGGGAAGATCCCACATGCCGCGGAGCGGCTGGGCCCGTGAGCCATGGCTGTTGAGCCTGTGCGTCCGGAGCCTGTGCTCCGCAACGGGAGAGGCCACAACAGTGAGACGTCCACATACCGCAAAAAAAAAAAAAAAAAGAAAAAAAAAGAAAATATACAGTAGGCAAAATAAGCAAAGGAAAAGATGCTTTGCAACATTAATCATTAAAAAATGGAAATTAAAACCTCAATTAGTTTTCTCTATACCCCTAATAGACCGGCTGAAATTTTAAAAACTGACCATTCTACATGTTGGCAAAAATGTGGAACAGCTAGAACTCTCACACAATGCTGATGAAAGTGTAAAATGGTACCACTTTGTAAAAAACAGTTGGGCAATTTCTTGGATAGTTAAGCATACACCTACCATATGATCCATTCATTTCACTCCTAGGTATTTACCCCAAAGTAATGAAAGCGTATTATATTAACTTCTATATATAGAAGGCTGCTATAACAAACTACCACAAGAGTGGTGACTTAACAGAAATTTATTTTCACAGTTTGGAGACTAGAAGTCCAAGATCAAGGTGTCAACAAAATTGTTTCTGAGGGCTGTTAAGAAAGAATCTGTTCCATGCCTCTCTCCTAGCAGCTGGTGGCTGCAATAATTCTTGGCATTCCTTGGCTTGTAGATGCATTACTCCAATCTCGGACTCTGCCTTCACATGGCCTTTGCGTGTCAAATCTCCTCCTTTCTCTTATAAGAACACCAGTCATTGGATTTATGTCCCATAAATCCTAAATACAAGATGATCTCATCTCAAAATCCTTAATTACGTCTCCAAAAAAATCTATATCCAAACAGGATCACATTCACAGGTTTCAGGGATTAGGACTTGCACATATCTTTTGGTGACCACCATTCAACTCACTCTTCATACGTCCTACAAAAACTTTCACACAAATATTCAGAGCAGCTTTATTTGTAATAGCCAAAGCCCAGAAACAATCCAACTATTCATCATCAGGCGAATGGATAAACAATTCCATTCCTTATAAAGGAAAACTTCTCAGTAATAAACATGAATGAACTGTTGCTATACACAAGAACCTGCATGAGTGTCAAAATAATTACACTCAGTATAAAAAGCCAAATGAATAAGAGTATGTACTATGTGATTCCTTTTATATAAAATGCTAGAAAATGTAAACTAGTCTTTAGTCTTAGAAAGCAGATAGATCAGTGGTTTTCTGGGGGAGGGAGATGGAAAGAGAAGGGGATTACAAAAGTGCACAAGGATAATGAATATGTTCGGTATCTTTTTTTGTAGTACACGGGCCTCTCACCGCTGTGGCCTCTCCCTTTGCGGAGCACAGGCTCCGGATGTGCAGGCTCCGGATGCGCAGGCTCAGCGGCCATAGCTCACGGGCCCAGCTGCTCCACGGCACGTGGGATCTTCGCGGACCGGGGCACGAACCTGTGTCCCCTGCATCGGCAGGTGGACTCTCAACCACTGCACCACCAGGGAAGCCCCAATTCTCCTTTCTTTATCTTCTTATTTCTAGACCAGTCAGTGGTAAGCTATGGTCCACAGGCCAAATCTGACCCACCACCTGTCTTTGTAAATAAAGTTTACGGGCACATAAAGTTTTATTGGGACACAGCCACACCTATTTGTTTCTGGCTGCTTTTGCACTACAATGGCAGGGATAAGTAGTCACGACAGAGACCATATGGCTTGAGAAGCTTAAATTACTTGCTATCTAGCCTCGTATAGGAAAAGTTTGTCAACTAGGCCATGGCCAGTGCCTACCAATGCTTAAGAGATCAGTCCTCTTTTTGTAACTTTCCAAGGGATAGTTATATCATGACCCTTAGACAAACAATTGGACGAAGTTTTGAAATAAAATTTTCTTTAACTTCAATCAAATTCTTAGGCAGGACTTTTCTTCCCACATTGTCACCATAGCTAGAAAGGAAGCAATAGAATGATTTCACATTGTCCAGAGGAAATTCCCATGGTTGGGGTTGTTCTTCCCATTTACCCCTGATGTTGTGCAACATATTTAATTTAAATTTCTGATTTACAGAAATGTGGGTTAGTTATTGAAATAGGACACAGTAGATTGGGATATCCCATAAAGTTTGAAATCTTAAATACAACCAGATATAAATACATGGTTCCTTTTTATACAAAACTGAATACCAATAGTTCCTTTAAATGTAGCAAGAACTAAAACTTAGACTACATTGGTGATAATAATATGTTTATTTTGGAACAATTTCTCTGATGATGCTATTGATTAATATATTCAGTCGAGTACTTTTAAAAAATCTTATTAATGAGTAAAAGTCTCTTATAACTATTAGTCAATATATATTGAATTTTCACTAAAGGTTAATAAATCATTATATAAAAGTGTTTGAAAACTATAAATCCAAATCCCATTCCATTATCACAAGGTTTGGGAAAAAAGGGAAGGAATCAGAACAATTCTTCAAGTGTTCAAATTGTAACATTATGCCCCATGATCTGGTTCGTCCCTATAAAAGCACAAAATATAGAAGCATTTCCCCTATAATTGGTACTATTTTCTTTACGTCATTTAAGAGAGCATTAGTTCTGCCTCACGTTCTTGGAAGAAAAATTCATGAATTTCATTATTTCAGAGGTACTACATTTTCTTTATAGCTTTGCTAAAAGTCCAAGAATCTAAGTGTAGTGGACATCTTAATAAAAAGAATATAGAGGCTTCTCTGGTGGCGCAGTGGTTGAGAGTCTGCCTGCCGATGCAGGGGACACGGGTTCGTGCCCCGGTCCGGGAAGATCCCACATGCCGCGGAGCGGCTGGGCCCGTGAGCCATGGCTGCTGAGCCTGCGCGTCCAGAGCCTGTGCTCTGCAACGGGAGAGGCCACAACAGTGAGAGGCCCGCGTACCGCAAAAAAAAAAAAAAAAAAAAAAGAATATAGAATAACTTGGGGGACTTCATTCAGTAAGATTTTTAACTAAAATTGGTTTCTGTGATGAGGATTACTTAAAAGTACCACCATCTTATACTAAATTTAATAGAAAATATATGGACAAAGAAATCTGTACCATTATACATGAAATTTTGAGAAAGCACTTCTTAACTCTATGTTTTAAAGAAGAAATAATATCACTGTAGTCTGAAACTTGTGATCTCCTTTATCGAATCATAAATAGTCTTTCTTCAAGTCTCAGATTGAGTTCACATGATGAAGAGAAAAAGTTAGTAAAGGAAGATTTTGTTAACATATCAGCCAAAGTATTAGACTACTTAAATGAATAAATATATCAATGCTAAATATAATTTGAATATTAAAAATTCCCCAAGAATCTGAACGGTTGGTCTAGGAAAAATTTCATCCTATTTTATAACCATTATTTTGAGAACAATTAGGTAGAGAGAAGAGTATTACTCCAAACCTGTCTCCATTCAGCACATCCTAATTATTCTTTTCTGGTTGACCAATAGCTCAGGCTTAATATCATTTTATAATAAGTTATTATAACATGAGAGCTAAAGCTTCTTTTTTTGTGATTTCTAAAAGCCATTAAAGAGCCATTTTGCAGAGAACATGTAAAGAAACTTTTCTCAAATTTTTCTATAAGTATTAGTAAGTGGTAGATTTTAATCTGAATAATATTTTTTTTTCATGGTGGTCACTGTTTACATAAGTCTGATATTCATTTAATTCTACCAATGAAATAAAAATTCTTTGTCCACCATACAGCTGTGGCAGAGATTAAAATAATAAATGACACATCAAGCATATCATAGTTTAAATTACACTATGAGTCTCCATTCCTTCTCAACAGAAAAGATCTTTTTCATATACCACACACCCTCATTGACTGGGTTGTTACTAGAGATAGCCATGGTTCAGTGAATTCTGTATCACATCTGGTTTGTGGACAGACCATATTCCAGATATTGGAGTAAAGGTTTTACACACATCACGTTCCAGGTTTAATTATATAATACTATCTAGCTGCTTCCATAGGGGTGTCATATTGTTTCTTTATCTGTCCAATTCCAGTATCTTGCACCTCCCTTGCACAAGGGACAATAATCCTCTTGTTATCAATTATAGTTGGTTCATTAGAGAATATTACTGAAGTCCTCACCATCCAGTCATATGTCCTGCTACATTTAGTGTTCATCATAGTTTACACACAAACTCATTTATTTACCTTGATTTCTACCAAACCTGGTAACTGACCTTTAAAGACAGAAGATCCACTAGTGACTAGAATGTCCAGTAGTCTTTCCTGGGTGACGGGGTAATAAGCTCATTGTCAGCATTATTGAAGGGGATGGTGCTCCATTAGAGTCATTATTCAGTTAACTGTTCAATTAGAGATTTTCTGTCTTCCCAAGCTGATTTCCAGACACATACAACCTCTGGGCAGAAGTTGGCCACTTTCTATGGTCACAATCTGCTTTCCATCATACCCAGATAGCTGTTTTAGCAACATATCGTCTTGATTTATGGTCACATAGAGCGCAAACCTCTGCTGTTCAGCATCATCTCCCTTATTAGATAAATTGGTAGCAATTCTCTCATGCCATCTGAAAAATAACCAGGTGGTAATGTGGTCTTCACATTGTGAATAGAGTCAGAGCTGTAATTGATAATCTGTAAATTGAGCAGCTGTCTTCACTACTTGAGGGAGAAGGAGGTGACCATTTACGGGGGGGGATTGATGTCAGGTGGGTTCATCAGTCACCAGGGGCTAATTCAGCCCTATAATTAAGATGATTGGATAGTCATGTGAGAGAAGCAGGGCCTTGAACTAAACAGTTCGAGCAGGGGAGGCACAGAGAGCAAGAGAACAGCCATCTTGAGTGGTGGCATGACCACGCACCAGGTCACCCACAACTTCTGTCCACCTTGGCTACAAATCTAAGGTTTCCATAACCCCCTCCTCGGGTTTGATTAATTTGCTAGATTGGCTCACAAAACTCAGGGAAACACGTACTTGTATTTACCAGTTTATTACAGGATGTGTTAAAGGACACAGATAAACAGCCAGATGAAGAGATACACAGGGTGAGGTCCGGGAGGTTCCCAAGACAGGAGCACCTGTCCCTGTGAAGTTGGCGTGCATACCTTCCAGGTACATGAATGTGTTCACCTACCTGCAAGCTGTCCGAACCCCATACTATTGAGATTTTTATGGAGGCTTCATTACGGAGGCATGGTCAACCAATTCCATTTCTGACCCTTCTCCCTTTTTGAGAAAATGGGGGGCAGGGCTGAAAATTTCAAGCTTCTAATCATAGCTTGGTCTTCCTGGTGACCACCCCTCATGCAGGACCCATTCAAGGGCCCATGAAAGTCACCTCATTAGAACAAAAGGCACTCCTATTACTCAGGAAATTACAAGGGTTTCAGGAGTTCTATGCCAGGAACTGGGAGCAGAGACTAATATGTGTATATTTTCTATTATTACACACATGGTGATTGCCTTGGGTTGGGTGGCGCTGGGGGTAAGAACTAAGGGAATAGATGGGTATGGTAAAAAGGAAAAATAGAGAAATCGGATGCACATTACAAAGGGCCGTGTATGCCATGCTGGAGAGTTGTGACTTAGTGTTATATTTTATAGGGAAGAAAAGGAATTTGTTCCAAATTAGAACTGCTAAAAGCTTTGTGGCTACCCCATTTCAGACTAAACTTTTTGAATTTTCTTTGCTCTTAGAAAACTTTCTTAGTTGAGAGAATAAAAACCCAAAATGGATCTTAAAAGCAGTTTGAAATTGGAATAGCTTTTACTAAATGATGTTTTGATGAATTAAGATTAAGCAAATCAGAAATATATGTGTTAAATTTTCCTTGGAATGTACATAAGTACCACAACAGCACAGTTTATTATAAATCTGGAAATTTTTTGACTTAAACACAATAAGCGGCTAATCACAATAAGCAACGTATCTTCATGCATACATCACACACAAATTCACACACGCATTTACACATACACACACATGCATCCATACACACATATCTACACACAGAAACCATCTCTTAGTTCTATAATGCAATATTGTGTCATTACCACCTTCAGCTAAAATATATTTGTAAGAAACCCCCTCTGATACTAGGATTGTGTCACCATATTGAATCAACACCTTGAAAAATTAATGAACATCCAAAATAGAATATTGGACTTTATAAACTTGTTATTCTCCAAGATATATGTACAGACTTCAGAAACTGTGCCCTTGTATCAGTGTCTGTCTTTTTTAAATACATTTATTTATTTATTTATTATTGATTTTTGGCTGCGTTGGGTCTTCACTGTTGTGTGTGGGTTTTACTCTAGTTGCAGTGAGCGGGGGGCTACTCTTGGTTGAGGTGCGTGGGCTTCTCATTGCGGTGGCTTCTCTTTTTGCTGAGCACGGGCTCCAGGCACATGTGCTTCAGTAGTTGTGGCACTAAAGCTCAGTAGTTTTGGCTCACGGGCTCCAGAGCTCAGGCTCAGTAGTTGTGGCCCATGGGCTTAGTTGCTCTGCGGCATGTGGGATCTTCCTGGACCAGGGCTCAAACCCGTGTCCCCTGCATTGGCAGGTGGCTTCTTAACCACTGTGCCACCAGGGAAGTCCCTATCAGTGTCTGTCTTGAAGCTACATACCATGAATTTGTTCACATCAGCTCTGTCAGCAATGTATAGTGACTGAATAAAAGAGTAAGGGTAATTTCTTATGTTCTCACATATGTTCAAACAATACCTTTCTTTAAAGAAATATATTGCTTTGCCAGTACTACTTCATTAAAATTAGAATCATCACTACAGGAAAATAATTCACATTGTCCCACCAAAGAAAAAGGCCTAAAGTTCACCAAACAAGTTTCCTGGGACTTACTGTGAGTTCTGATTTTGACGCTGCTGTTTTATTAGCTCTGTAACTTCGTGCACGTTTCTTTCACTTTCTGAGTCTCGGCTTTTTTTGTTTGTTTGTTTTTTTGCGGTACGCGGGCCTCTCACTGCTGTGGCCTCTCCCGTTGAGGAGCACAGGCTCCGGACGCGCAGGCTCAGCGGCCATGGCTCACGGGCCCAGCCGCTCTGCGGCATGTGGGATCTTCCCGGACCGGGCACGAACCCGTGTCCCCTGCATCGGCAGGCGGACTCTCAACCACTGCGCCACCAGGGAAGCCCAGTTCCTGCGGTTTTATGAAATCTGGGGCAGGAGGAGGGGAACCATCACCCTGAAGACACATAACTTGGGAACTCTGAAACTTTGCATGGTGGAACCAAAGCATCCTGGATGAGAGACACCTTGAAACCTGGTTCTTGGAGAGGCCTGGGACTCATTAAGCAGCAAAATCCAATGGGATTGACTGTCACCACCCCTGCAGCCAAAGCTTCATATAATATTGCCAGGGTGGCCCCCTCCAGCCAGGAGGATATCTGCACAGCGGGCCCTGGCCATGGTCCCACAGGACTGTGTGTGTGGGAGGCCCAGCTGCCCAAGGCCTGGGGAGAGGGTCATACTCTGCATGCTAGTGAAGCCAGGGTTCTGGGATGGGTCACCAGTCAGGAGAGGCCAGGGCAACTGAGCAGGGTATTGGGGGAACAAGACATCCGCCTGATGCAAAGTCCTAAGCTGCTCCAGTGCTGGCAGGAACTAGACTACCTTGCCAGAGTGGGTCGGGCTCAGGCTGGCTGGGGTATCTCAAACTTAACCGCAAGGTCGAAGCTACCACATAAAGAATATTCCTCCTGAAGACGAAACAAAAGGGCACTAAACTGCCTTGCCAGGGTGGGGCTTAGCGGGCTGGTCAATATTTTCTCCAATAAGAGACACTCGGAGCCCTCTTTGTTGGAAAGCCTGGGACCCTATCAGGCAGCAAACCGAAACGGGGACTGACGGTCGCCAATTTGCACCTGCCGCCTCAAGAGTGATTCTGCAGGGTGGGTGCGCCCCAGAGTGGAAGCTCTACGGGTGTTTGGGGCCTGGAGAGTTACAACGGCCAGTGGAGGCGGTCCCGAAGGCCCAAGGAGTGCTGAAAGGATGCGTAATGCGCATGCGCCTGCAGCACAGTCCTGGGTAGCCAGGGCCCTGCAATTGGGCAGAAGTCGGCAGAAGCCCGGTCACGGTAGCCGGCGTCAGGGGTTCAAGAGGCAAGCCTAATCGTAGGTCTAAACTAACCAATGGGGAATATTCCCCCTAAAGGTGAAACGCAAGGTTACTTGACGGTCTTGGCTGACTAGAATATTCTCTAATAAGAAACACCTGGGAGGCTTATTTACTGGAGAAGCTCGGGATCCAATCAGAAGCAAGTCCAGATGGGGGCTGGGGGTAATCTGCCACTGCCATCTCAGAGTGATACTCCAGGGGGTGGGCTCACTCATCCTGGAGGTTATGCAGGCGTTTGGAGCTTGGAGTTCGCTCCAAAGGCTTGGAGCGCGGGTCGCCAAAAAGGCAGGCTGAAGTGGTGCGTACTGCGCAAGCGCGTCCAGCCCGGTTCAGCCTCGCCGGGGAACTGGAGACCTCAGGTCACAGGACCCGGATCTTTTTTTTTTTTTTTTTACAACTTTATTGGAGTATAATTGCTTCACAATGGTGTATTAGTTTCTGCTTTATAACAAAGTGAATCAGTTATACATATACATCTGTTCCCATATCCCTCCCTCTTGCGTCTCCCTCCCTCCCACCCTCCCTATCCCACCCCTCCAGGCAGTCACAAAGCACCGAGATGATCTCCCTGTGCTATGCGGCTGCTTCCCACTAGCTATCTACCTTACGTTTGGTAGTGTATATATGTCCATGCCTCTCTCTCGCTTTGTCACAGCTTACCCTTCCCCCTCCCCATATCCTCAAGTCCATTCTCAAGTAGGTCTTGAAGCACAAGGAGCATGTGTAATCTCAAACCCAGAGCTCTCAACCCATTCCCCCTGAAGGCAAAATGCAAGTTTACTCAACTTCCTTGCCGGGGCTGGCCTGTCGGGAGACTGCGGTATTCTCCAATCAGAGACTCATGGGCGCCCTGGTTGCTGGGAAGCCCAGGACCACGTCAGGCAGCAAGTCCAAATGGGGACTGACCGTGGCCAGCCTGCCACTGCCGCGTCAGAGTGATTTTGCGTGGTGGGTGCCCTCCACTTGGTAGCTATGCAGGAGGTTGGGGCCGGGCTCTGGCTCGACAGACCCGGAGGGCCACAGCTGCCAAAGCCGGCTCAAAAGGTGCACGCTGCCCGTCCCAGGGTAGCCTGGGACCTGGACCAGGGCCGGGGACTGGAGAGGCCGGCGCACAGGAGCGGAGTATTGAGGGAAACAAGGCTTCTGCCTAATTCCAAACCCTCATCTACAGAAGTGCGCATGATCATCCTTAAGGCAGAGCAGGTGGGCACCGTACTGCCTTGATGGAAAACACCTGGCCAGGTATCCAAGCGACCGCTGGGAGGGAGCACGAGTTGCTGGAGAAGCCCGGAGCCCAATCAGGCGGGGAGTTCAATTGGGAACTGAAGGTCGCCAATTTGCATCTGACGCTTCACAGTGATTTTCACTTACCCAACGGAGCGTATTCCCTCTCCGGGCAAAACGCCAGGGTACTCGAGTTCCGTTTGAGGGAGGGGCCGCGCAGGCTCACCAGGGTTTTCGCCATAAGAGACTGCTTGGAGCCGTGATTTCTCGAGAAGCCTTAGCCCTGGTCCGGCAGCAGGTCTAAATGAGGACTGTCGGTTGTCAGTTTGTAGCTGCAGCCTCAGAATGATTTTCGGGGTGTTGGTGGCCATCACCGTGGAGGCTCTGCCGGTGTTTGAAGCCTGAACCTAGCTCCACAGGCCTGGAGGGCCCCGCTGCCCGAGGACCGCTAACCAGGTAAGTCCTGCAGATGCGCGTGCAGGGCAGGCCAGGGTAGCCGGGGACTTTTAGAAAGCAAAGCAAAGGTCGCGAGAAAAGGGGTCACAGGAACAGGATCTTGGGGGACAAGAGGAGAGAGATGGTCGCCAATTTTTCTCTGCTGCTTCAGAGTGATTTTCCTTGGGTGGACTCCCTCCACTCTGGAGTCTGTGCTGGAGTTTGGGCCGCGACTTAACTTCAGAAGCTGGAGGGCCCGGGGTGCCCTTGGCCTGCAGAAGGGGTGCTACCGCCCCTGAGCGTGCAGAGCAGGTCAGGGCGCCAGAACCTAGAACAGGGCAAACGTGGGGAGACGCTGGGTCCCAGGAGCGGGCTCTCGGGAACAAGGTGCACGTGTAGCCACAAGCGCTAACCTACCCAGTGGGGCGTATTCCTCCGAAAGGCAAAACGCAAGGGAGCTCGACTTCTTTGCCAGGGCAGAGTCGGGCCTTCGCTCCACAGGCCTGAAGGGCCCGGGTGCCAAAGGCCTCCAGGAGGGGTGCGTACTGCGCATGCGTTTGCAGCTCATTTCGGGGTACCCAGGGACTTGGAATGGAACAAGTGGCAGGAGCTGGGTCAGTAGTGGGCATTTGCTGGAAAAGAGGTGTAAGCCTAATCGCAAAGCCTAACCTACCCAATGGGGAACGTTCCCCCGGAAGCAATAACGCAAGGTTACTCCACTGCCCTGAAAGGGCTGGGGCGGGCGTGCTGGTATGCACGTGGGAGCCATTCAGGCAGCAAGTCCAAGTGGGGACTTACGGCTGCTAATTTGCATCTGCCGCCTCAGCGAGGGCTCCCTCCACCCTGCAGGCTGTGCAGGTGTGGGCCGGGACCTGGCTCCGCAGGCCTAGATCGGGGCTACATCATCCAAGGACTGCTGAAGGGGCGTGTACTGTGCATGAGCATGCTGTGCAGTTGCGGGGAACCCGGGACTTGCAAAGGCAGGGAGATGCCGGGTCACCGAAGCGATCCCTTGGGGGACAAGGCATATGCCTAATCACAAGACCTAATTTACCTGTGGGGACTGTTCCCTCCGAAGGCAAAACGGAAGGTTGCTCCACTGCCTTTGCAAGGCGGGGTCCGGCGGGCCGGCCGTGATATTCCGTTAGATGCTCCTGGTTGCTGGAGAAGCCTGGGACCTGCTCAGGCAGCAAGTCCAAGTAGGGATGACGGTGGGCAATTTGTTACTTGTGCTTCAGAGTGATTTTCGCCGTCTGGGCTCTCTTACCCTAGAGGGTGTGTAAATTTGGGGGCCGGGCCCTCTTTCTACAGGCCTGGAGGGCCCTGGCTGCCTAAAAGCTGCTGAAGGGGGTGCGTACTGCATATGCGCGTGCAGCGCAGTTCGGGGTGGCCAGCGACCTGGAACAGGTCGCCCGTTTGCAGCTGCAGCCTCAAAGTGATTTTTGTAGGGTGGGTGCCCTCCAACTTGGAGACTCTGCAGGTGTTTGGAGCCTGGACTTAGCTCCACAGGCCTGCCCAGGGCCCTCAGTTCGCATGGCTGGCGGTCAGGGAAGCCAGGCACCTAGAACAAGGCGAGGGCTGACTGTAGCCCGTTTGCGGATGCCGCTTTGCAACCATTGGAAGGAGTTGGCTCCCATCTCTCTTAAGGCTGTGCAAGAAGTTGGGGCCTGGTTGCCCAGTGTGTGCAGCGTCTGCCTGTTCCAGACAGTTCAGGGCAGCCAGGGACCTGGAATAGGGCAAAGGTCAGCAGTGGTCAGGTCACAGGAGCACGATCTGGGGGAACAAGGTGTGTCTAATTCTGAGCCCAAACCTATGCAAATGGGCATGTTGACCTCGAAGGCAGAGTTTAGGGATTCTGTACTGCCTTGCCAGGTTTCGTGGGGCAGATTGGGTTGGTTATTTCCCATAAGAGAAATGTGGGAGTCCTGGTTGCTGGACAGTCTGGTTGCCTGTGCCTTGATGTTGGAGGTCTAACTGCTCTGGTGGGCTAGTGAAGCTCTCCATGTAAGGGTAAGAGGATCCGACCCTGATACCTATACAGGGCCAGGGCCCATTCAGGTGTGGTGAGTTTTTTTTTTTTTTTTTTGGTGGTGAGTTTTTTTTTTAACTTGTTCATTTCCTGCGAGATATGCTGTTTGTGTTTTCCAGTATCCATTTCGTCATGTTTAAGTAGCAAGTACCCAACTTGCAAACATATCTCACACATATACCCCAAATTGCCCCAACAGCCTTTAGATGCTGTATGTTGTCTGCTTCCATGTCAATAGGTCATTACTGGAAATAGCACATGTGCTACTCTGCAGTTTTAAATTTCTCACAAAATTGAACACAATCAGAGCCTAATTCTTAAAAATGAGTTATTGGCAACACAGTGAATGTTATCTTTGTGTGAATTATAGTAGCTTTTGTTAATTGCCTAAAATCTGCAAACCTGCGGGAAACATTTGCAATGAACTGATTTTTCCACATGTTGCCTCAGTAATAAGTAAGTCGGTGGTGATTAATAGGCGCCCCTCCTTTTGATTTTGTTCCCTTGTAATTAAAAAAACCTGAAGACAATCAAGAGAAATCTCAAAACTACATCCATCAAAATATCACAATAAGAACACCAACCAGGGCTGAGGTCTGAACTTGTTCTTAACCTTAACTTCCACTGTTGAGACTCTTTCATTTGCAAATGACAGGAACAGCATTTATATAAAGTAAGCAAATAAATCTTAGGGCTGTGCAACTGGGATTTTTAAAGGAGATTTTGTTTAATTGGAGTATAGTTGGTTTACGGTGTTAATTCCTGCTATAGAACAAAGTGATTCAGTTTTATATATATATATATATTCTTTTTATATTCTTTTCCATTATGGTTTATTACAGGATATTGAATATAGTTCCCTGTGCTATACAATAGGACCTTGTTGTTTATCCATTCTATATATAATAGTTTGCATCTGCTAACCCCAAACTCCCACTCCATCCCTCCCCACCGCCCCTCCCCCTTGGCAACTACCCACAAGTCTGTTCTCTGTGTCTGTGAGTCTGTTTCGTAGTTTCATTTGTGTCATATTTTAGATTCCACATATAAGTGGTATCATATGGTATTTGTTTTTCTCTTTCTGACTTAACTTCATTTAATATGATAATCTCTAGTGCCATCTCTGTTGCTGCAAATGGCATTATTTCATTCTTTTTTATGGCTCAGTAATATTCCATTGTATATATGTACCACATCTTCTTTATCCATTCATCTGTTGATGGACATTTAGGTTGTTTCCATGTCTTGGCTATTGTGAACAGCACTGCTATGAACATAGGGGTGCCTGTATCTTTTTGAATTAGTTTTCTCTGGATATATGCCCAGGAGTGGGATTGCTGGATCATATGGTAATTCTGTTTTTAGCAACTGGGAATTAATACAGTTTCAGGTTTGGTTGGATCAGAGATGTGAAGGAAACCAGAATATGTCACCCCAAAGTATTCCTCTTTGACATAAAACTATTTTGAACAGCAAACCCAGGAAAAGCTCCCCCTTTTCTGCAGGAAATAAATTCTCCTTTTACTGGGGGCACATTTATCAGCCCAGAGACCTTCCGGAGGAATCTGCAAACAAACCTTCCTTTAGTAGTTGCTCCCATGTGTTTATCTCCCTTCAGTATACCACCCTTGGAAGCCTGAAACTGCTGTGCTTTGTCCTATCACTTCTCTATAAAGTATTCTGTGTTAAGGATGTTATGTAAGCTGGAATCTAAGCAGCACTTTGAGTTACTTTTCCTTTAGTTTTCGTCCACGTGATAGGCACAGCTGCATGTTGATACACTGCTTGCTCTTCTCTTGTTAATGTCTTTTTGTTAACAAGTTCCAGCTGAAAACTGAAGCAGGGTAAAATTTTGTCTCCCCTGCATACCTTTCTTCCCCTTGGTTTCTTGGTTCTTACCTTTCCTTGGAATCTTTCTCATGTTTTCCTTTTAGTTGGCAAAGAGCTAACCTCAGACTAGCCCTGCCCACATCATTCCTATAACTCGTGGACTTAGACAAGGAAAGATTATCTTTCTCCTAGATTCCACATATCAACTTTCAGGGCTGAACACTGAAGTCCAAGTTGTATATGCCCACTTAGGACGTGGGCCAAGGTGGGGTTAGTGTTCCTGAGCGTCTGAAATATGCCAGGTATTGTCCCAGGTACTGGCAATGTGATGTGAACAAGAGAAATGCAGCCCCTACTCTCCTGAGGTTTACATTCCTGGTGGGGGTGATGGGACATAAACTAAACAACCAGCCAACCAATTTCCAATAACAATAATAATTTTATATCATAAATGTGCTTTGAAGGAAATGAAAGCAGGTAAAAGGGATGAAAGATCATGTGGTATTTCAGTGGTGGTATCGGTGGCTAATTTTAGATTGTGGGGTGAGGAGAGAACTTGGTGAAGAGGTGACATCTGAGTGGCAACAGAGCACAGCTTCACATACTGTGGTGTGACTTTTTGTTTACTCTGGGTGAAAACCCAGGAGGGAGATATTTGTCCCCTGGGCTCCCGGGAATATACATGGTAAGAAATCTCTCAGACACGTAGGGTTGGGTGTATAAAAAGACAGAGTCAGGGACTTCCCTGGTGGTGCAGTGGTTAAGAATCCTCCTGCCAGCACAGGGGACACGGGTTCGAGCCCTGGTCTGGGAAGATCCCACATGCCGCGGAGCAACTAAGCCCATGTGCCACAACTACTGAAGCCCGCGTGCCACACCTACTGAGGCTGTGCTCTAGAGCCTGTGCTTGGCAACGAGAGAAGCCACTGCAACAAGAAGCCCGCGCACCACAAGGAAGGGTAGCCCACCACTCGCCGCAACTAGAGAAAGCCCACATGCAGCAGTGAAGACCCAACACAGCCAAAAATAAATAAAGTATAAATAAATTTATTTTAAAAAAAAGACAGAGTCAGATGTAGGAAGGACTATTTCCTCTTCTTGGAGATGTAGCACCTTACCCAAGACACATGGCTTCTCTAGATGGAAGTGTGTGTGATTCCCAAGGTCTCTTTCAGCTCTAAATCCAATGATTCTGAAGTCATTCTACAAGTAATTCGTTTTCATATTTTCCTTTAACATTCAATAATATCAGAATGAATGATGCAAGCAGGACAAAATTGAATTGGAGAATCATCATTGAAATTCATCAATTTCTAGAAGGACATAAATAACCTTACCTAAAAAAGATAAAAGTTCTATTCTTTAATGACTCTGTCACTATTTGTAAATTCTATTAAATAACTTTAAAAATGCCTAGTGACAGTCATTACTTTCTAGCTTCCAAGCAACTGTGATTAGCTTCACATCTTTTTGATCAGTAAACAGCCTCTAAGTATAGTTGATATAACCTCGGCAGCCAGTAGAACAAATATGTTAAGTAAAACAGTCGTCAGTATTATATTTTGTGCCTATACCTATTAGTACTACATGATTTAATAAGACTAAAAGAACTCCCCAGAGAAATGTTACCTATAAGAAGTGATTCTTTTTAATTTTTTAATATTTTATTTTTACAGGGTTTCACATTTACAGCAAAGTGATTCAATTACATATATGTGTGTGTGTATATATATATATATGCTTTTTCAGATTCTTTTCCATTATAGGTTATTACAAGATATTGAATATAGTTCCCTGTGCTATACACTAGGTCCTTGTTTATTTTATATGTAGTAGTGTGCATCTGTTAATCCCCAATTCCCAATTAATCCCTGCCCCCCGTTCCCTTTTGGTAACCATAAATTTGTTTTCTTTGTGAATCTATTTCTTTTGTAAATAAGTCCATCTGTATCATATTTTAGACTGTACATGTGATATGCCATGATGTTTGTCTTTCTCTGACTTACCTCATTTAGTATGATAATCTCTAGGTCCATCCATGTTGCTGCAAATGGCATTATTTCATTCTTATGGCTGAGTAATATTCCATCGTATATATTGTACCATATCTTTATCCACTCATCTGTCGATGGACATTTAGGTTGCTTTCATGTCTTGGCTATTGTAAATAGTGCTGCAGTGAACATTGGGGTGCATGAGAAGCTCTTCCTTTTATTGACCAATCATGCTTACAAAATAACGATAATAATATCTAAATAATTATTGTGTTAAGTAATAACAACAACAATAGTAGTAGCTAACACTTATCAAGCACTTACTGTATGTCAGGCACTTTTCTAGAAGCTTTACATGTTTAGTTTAATCTCAGCAACCCTATGAAATGCTGCTATTGTTAACCTACTTTTCAGATGAGGGAATTGAAACGTGGAGAGGCACTTGCCCTCGTTCACACCTGGTTGATAGCAGAGCAGGGTTTCAAATCCAGGTGTTCTGAATCTTCATTTAAGTTCTTAACCACATATGATACTTTAGGTATGTTTTAAATCTGAATGGGAAATGTTATTTTGTCTGGGGTGGCAAATTATATTCAGAGACT
Organism: Hyperoodon ampullatus; assembly: GCF_949752795.1. Classification (NCBI taxonomy): domain Eukaryota; kingdom Metazoa; phylum Chordata; class Mammalia; order Artiodactyla; family Ziphiidae; genus Hyperoodon; species Hyperoodon ampullatus. Next base: position 184,727,169 of record NC_136915.1, read on the forward strand.
GAGACTGTCTTTGCCATAGGTTGTCTATGCCATAGGTTGACATAGCATAGGCTCGGTCATTCCTAGTAGAATTAGGAATTCTACTAATTTCACAAGCCAGTAGCATGCGGGATAATATCTCTTACTAAGCCAATAAAGAAATAACATACTCTTATACTAATCAAACAGGGAAATTATTGTTCTAGGACAATGTGAATGTTTTAAAGTAATAAGTAAATGTAACACAAGTAACAAATATGGAGACACGGGGGCAGGTGGAAAGGGTGAGACACATTAGGGGTGAATGTTTTCATGCTTCATAGAGGGGCCTTCAATACAAGATTGAAATTTTAAGCCTTCATGTTAAAATAGTATCTTTGGAATGATCCTTTTTTTTTTTTTTTTCTCTGTATGCGGGCCTCTCTCTGTTGTGGCCTCTCCCGCTGCGGAGCACAGGCTCCGGACGCGCAGGCCCAGCGGCCATGGCTCATGGGCCCAGCCGCTCTGCGGCATGTGGGATCCTCCTGGACCGGGGCACGAACCCATGTCCCCTGCACTGGCAGGCGGACTCTCAACAACTGCGCCACCAGGGAAGCCCGAGGAATGATCCTATTTTTATAAAACTATTTTTAATCCTTCTATCTGTATTTATATCTGCATGTATGCTTAGAAGTATATTTAGAATGTCATTAACCCAATGTTCATGATGGTTATTTCTGGGTGTTAGGATTTCAGCAGATTTATTTTTATACTTGATTTTTGACCTATTTTCATTATCTGACATACAAATATACATACACACATACATGAATATATGTGTGTGTGCATTATAAAAACTATGCCATGCTTTAAAAAAAGACTGAAAGTAAATATGGAAAGTTGTCTTAAAAAAAAAAAGTACTCCAAACCAATACTAGATTAATCACATTATAGTTCCAGGTCAGGGGCAGAGGAAAAGAATTAAAGTCCAGATTTAATTGAGATGTATCTTTGGCGAGCTGATGTCCAGCTGCTAGCACAAAAGTGAAAGTCCTTTGTTGCTAGGGCACGTTGCTAGGGAACGAAGATGCCAGGGTTGGCAGGCAAGATGCTCTCCTTGGGCTGCTGCATGGCTTTCACCACTACCTGGCAAAGAGTTGTCTTGCCCAGGCAGGAGCTAATGCCCCAAGGTCTTTGGCTCAGCAAACCCGGATGGAACACTTTTGGGTTGCTGGTCAAACTTCTTGGCATTTGGAGCTTAATGTCCCCCAGCCATAGTTGCACCCCTACGTGTTCTTGTCCCTACGTGCCCATCAGTGCTGATCTGCTCAGTGCTTGACCACAGGTGTGGGCGGTGACATCCTGACACTGCTTCCTCAATGTAAACAATTTCACTCAGAACAAAATGACTTCATTCTTAGATTAAAAAAAATCAACCCCCAAAACAAGTGGATTTGAAATAATATAAACCAGTATTCAACAGTGTTTAAATCTAGTTTAGGAAAAATTGGGCCCTAAGTGACATTTACATACTGCCATTTTCTCTTTTCATCTCTACTCAGTTGCCCACTGCTCATTTCCCTCCTGTAACTCCCAGGGCTCTTTTGCTCTGTTCTATCACCCTTAAAATGTGTGAACCCACAAAGAAGCTAGTAGTAGTTGATTGTAATTTAGTATCACTTTAAGTAAATGGTTTGCATCTTTCAGGGGGACTTAAAATTTATACTATATCTTATGTAAGAACAAAAGGCTTTTTTTCTGCTAAAGGAATTTCAAATTGAAGCCAGGGGACGGGAGAGAGATTTGGAGGGTCAGGTTGCTTCTGCAGTATGGTTTCAGAGCTTGGAAGTCCATCTTCTACCCTGCCTACGTAAATTGTTTCCCAGTATTTGACACTGTAGGAAAGGGTATTTAAACTAATTATATTAAATATGCAAAAGTATGGACGGGCAAAGGATGGCACCATTCCTTTGACATCGTTCCCCAGGACGATTTTAGACTGCAGTGCATATCGAAAGGTCTTTGAAAAGAAATGGAAGAAAATGAAATAAAATTCTAATAGTTCAGTGGCCTTCTATTGTGATGAGACATAAAACGTTTTGCTCACGAAACGAGGGCTAAACACCTCGCCTCCTAGAGAAGTGTTTCTGGTTACATTGATTGTTGGTCAGTCACATTTCCTTTCCCTGAGCAATTGTGTACGTGCCTCGGATCTCCCCAGTTCCTATCCCACCTGGAGGGCAGGAGGGGCGATGTTGAGTTAGACCAGCCCTTGGACAATTAAGGACCCCTCAGTCATTGCATTTTTAACCCTGATTTGTGGGGTCTCTGCCTGTGTATATTTTGCTTCCTTTATCTTCCGAACGCCATGTGCCTATCCAGGTGACTGTGTTTTCTAGTGGGGAACCGTTGCCTCAGATGCTGAACTTTGGGGGAAATCAGAGGCAAGCAGAACTGGCAGAGCTTCCACTCTCCCTCTTTTCCCAGTCCCTTTTTTCCTTTTTTTTTTTTTTTTTTTTTGCGGTATGCGGGCCTCTCACTGCTGTGGCCCCTCCCACTGCGGAGCACAGGCTCCGGATGCACAGCCCCAGCAGCTGGGCCCAGCTGCCCCACGGCATGCGGGACCCTCCCAGACCGGGGCACGAACCGGCGTCCCCCGCATCGGCAGGCGGACTCTCAACCACTGCGCCACCAGGGAAGCCCCCATTTTTTCCTTTTATGAGTCTTCTTTCGATCCTTCTCTCCCTTCTCCCTTCCCTTTGACCTCCCTCTCTTCCTAACTAGTGCTCTGGAGCCCAACTGCCTCCCTTTGAATTCTGGCTCTTACGCCTTCTTGTTGGGTGCCCTCGGGCAAGTTCCTGAACTTCCTCAGTATTTACCTCACAGGGTAGGTGAAAATATTAAAAGAATTTAAAAAGTGTAAAGCACTTCAGATAACGCCTGACACATAGTAAGTAGTCAAGTGTTAATCATTCTCATCAACATCAGGATTACTATTCCCTTCCATAAACATGTACTGAGTCTTACCTATGTTTTAAATGCTGTGCTAAACGAGCAAATGAACAAAATATTTCAGCTGAGAACTCTTGGACTCAATGCTGAGTCCCCCAAGTCACACTGTCTGTTTCCTTAGAGCATCTTTACTCTTTTCCATGTGAAATCATACCTGTTCTGTTTTCTCATTCCTTAGAGAATCTCATTGCCAAGTGGCAGTAGGTGGTAAAAATGTTAGTTTGAATCCAGTAAATATGCATATGTTTCCAGAAGGCTTTCAAAGAACCAAGCTTGTGGTCATAGGTTCAGATGTCACAGCTACTGTACTTTTAGCACTTAATTTTATTCACGTTGGCCATTCAATGACACTCAAGTCACATCCTAGTCTATTAATTTTTTATTTTAAAATTTTTTTGCAGTACGCAGGCCTGTTACTGTTGTGGCCTCTCCCGTTGCGGAGCACAGGCTCCGGACACGCAGGCTCAGCGGCCATGGCTCGGGCCCAGCCGCTCCATGGCATGTGGGATCTTCCCAGACCGGGGCTCGAACCCATGTCCCCTGCATTGGCAGGCGGACTCTCAACCACTGCGCCACCAGGGAAGCCCTATTAATTATTTTGCTTGCACATTTGGACAGCTCTTGCTGCTAACTTACTTTGTCTTTGGCCATGCCCTGCGGCATGCAGGATCTTAGTTCCCTGACCAGGGATCAAACCTGTAGCCCCTGCAGTGGAAGCACAGAGTCTTAACCACTGGATCGCCAGGCAAGTCCCCCTGCTAACTTTCTTTTGTAATTGACATAAAGCAGATAATATTGAGGAAGAAGGAGATGTTCTCTACTTGCTTTTCATGGTCTTTTTAACTCTTGGAGGTTCCCAAAGTTCTTTTTGATCAATTTTTTTGTTTAGAATTTGAGGGTTCATTTTAATTCCTACTAAATAATAGTTCTTGCCACCATGCTTCAAACCCTTTTTATCAGATTAATGAAAAAGAAAGTTTGTAATCCTAGGGCCATTTTCTGGGTCCTTTGTTAGGTTATTTATAATTTCCGTGGTAAAAATGATCCCAATTACTGGTCTTCAGAAAACTACGTATATCTATACTTTACTAGTTCACTTTGGTTGAAGCACTCCCTAAAGGGAAAGTACATATTTTCATTTTTTTCTTTTATTGATTGGTTCATGGCTATGCAGTGAGGGTCTGAATGTCCAGTCCACGTTGCAAGATACATGAGACCCTCATTGGGTTCATCCCTAGTGATGGCATTTATGCTGGAGGGTTTTCCCCTAACTCTGCTTTCCTTGTCAAACAACAGAATATCCAATTCTGGTCCCTGTTTACTCAATTCACTAGAAGCAGCATTTAGGGAGGATGACTAATCTGGAAGCCAAAAGAAGCTTGTTCTACTCAACAGAAGCAGCCTCTGACAGAAAGTGTAGGGCAAAGTAAGAGGAAGATGACAAAACCTGCTCTACACACGTACTCTTGGTTTGAAGGCTGACACTTAGGTGATCTTCCTGCCTTTGGGGCTTCTGCCTGTAAAAAATTTTAAACAATTAAAGAAAAATACATTACCCTGAAAGTGGGTTATGCAGGCAAGTGGCTCTACGGAACACACACCCTCTCAGCTGCTCAGTTTAGATGGTGATTTCAGACGCTTCCTGAAATTGTATTACATCCCGTTTCACTGATTTTTTTTTTCCTTCGATTAACAATTCAGTTTTGTGTAACCTGCCAATGAGTCAGAAGTTTCAGCAAGAGAAGGGGCCTGCCAAGATGATGACAAATTACGAGCTATATGCTGATAGGGTCATTGTGGGGATTAAAATGCATAATCCGTAAAAACATTTACAACTGTGTTTGGCAGAATTTTAAGCGCTCACTGCTTGTTAGCTCCTAATAGTATTACTAGTCTTAGGAATTTCTCTGGGCTCATTTTACCCTGTGGCACTGCCTTGCAATTAAAGGGACAAAAACCAATACAAACACAGAGTAAGAGCCTGATTAAAAAATGATTATTTTAATACGGACTCACATTGCTCCCTGGGATGTTTAGCAAGTTCTATCAATAGCATTGGAAAAGTCAATTTTAAATCATTTTGAATTCAGTTATTACCAGTTTATTATGGTGACTGTATCAGGCAATCAGGTACGCATTCTACCTGTAACTATAATTAACTCCTTTTATAGCTGAGAAAACCAAAGCTCAAAGAGCCTTTAACTAAACTTCCCAAGTCACACAGCTAGAGAGTGGGTATTACATTACCACCCTGGTTTAAAAAATGTTTTGAAATAAACCCTTTATTATGGTATTTTGAGTTTCACCCTGTCTATTAATTTCCCTCTAGCTACTTCTGTGTGTGGTTTTAACTATTGATGATTTCCTTTAAGTACGTCATGAATTCACACTGTTTCCCAGGAGTCCAGATCGCCTGTTACTCTTCTTGTTGTATATTGACATAGTTACCTCAGCGGGAGGGGTAACAGTGGTCCCTCACAGGTGTCCACCTCTAATCCCTGGAACCTGTAACCATGTTACCTTACAAGGCAAAAGAGATTTTACAGATGTGAGAATTGAAAGAGGGAGGCAGGAGAATCAGATATGAGGACGGATGCAGAGGTCAGAGTGCTGCAGTTGATAGCTTTGAAGAGCCATGAGTCAGGGAATGGAAACCACCTTTAGAAGCTGCAAAAGGCAAGGAAACCAGTTCTCTCCTAGGGCTTCAAGAAGAAACACAGCCCTGCGGACACCTTGGTTTTAGCCCTGTGAGACCCATTCTAGACTTCTGATCTCCAGGTCAAGTTTATGTTGTTTGTAGCCACTCAGTTTGTTACAGTGGCAATAGGAACCTTATGTACTCTCTTTGCAGTGTTTACGAAGTGTCCCACCTTTTATTTTAATGCTTCTATAAGTTAGGGCAGTTAGCTTTTTATTAGATCAGGTTTCTGATCAAGTTGTTTGCAGTGATACACCTGTATCAACCCTTTTTTTAATCTTTTTTTTTTTTTAAATCGGTAAAGACCTTTGGGGTGGGTTGATTCAGTATGTGAGTCTGGGAGAAGGAAGGAAGGGAGATGGCAGCTTGACACACTGGAGATTGTAGGGGACCTTGAAGGGAGGAAATGGCTTCAATTTGAGAGTTTCTCAGGAAATCCTGATTAGGCATGATGAGGGCCTTGTCTCACCCAGTTGAAAATCATTGACCCAATGGGACTAGAGACAATTGAGCAATTCTGTGCTAATTGCAGTCCTAAGAGCTTTATATATTGACTTATTTTTTCCTTATACTGTAACAGCCCTGTGAGGTAGATACTATTGATAATATCTCCTTTTACAAATAAGGAAAGTGACATATAGGGACATAAGTTTTACTTAGACATTTTGCTTATAACAGAATTAATACTGAACTGGTTGCCAAATTGTAAAATACAAAAAAAAATCACAGAATTATTATGTTCACATTTTAAGCCTTTAAGCTTTTTTTCCCTACCGCTTTGTAATTAACTAGCTATTGGGTTACTGGTTTGCCATTTAGCAAATAACTTAAAGGTAGTGTAAAAAGCTGTTTTAAGCATCTTGTCCATCAAGGTATTAAGCAAGAAGCTGCCTTTGCATAAAATGTCCACTGGGTGGCAGTTTTTCATAAAAAGTACAGGGCATTAGATTTCACATCATAGTTTCCCCAGATTTATAAAGACCAAATGAATCATTTATTTTGGGTTGTTAAATAGCTAATTTTGGGGCTTCTTAAAGGGGGGGGTGCCCTTGTACTGTATTTAATACCCTTTCAAAATAGAAACAGAGCCTTAGCAGCTCCACACATTTGAGATATATATCCCTTTAAGTAAGAACTTACTTTGAAATGCATTTTACACACAAACTAATTATAACATACTCAGATAGCACTTGAGCCCACGGGCAAACTTGTAAAACTGTTTTTGATTTTTTTTAAATGAAACTATAATGATAAAAAGCCTATATATGGTCTTACATCTAGTAACTTTATACTAGAAAACATTATAATTTTTTAAGAAAGACTAGCAAAAGATTATACACTATGAGCTTCTTTATATTTAACTGCATGAATTTCTTTCCTGCATGCTTAAAGTTTTCACATTAAGGACAAATTTCCTCCCACTAAGAATTTTCAGGGTTACAATTTGAGGCCAGATCAAAGTTATTAGCTTGTTTAGTGATGTAATTCAGGAAAAAAAGGTACTTTAAAAGCTACTTAGTGTACCTTTAAATACTATTTCTATAAACGTGTGCTTGGTGCCATTGTCAGCAGACGCCCACTGCCTGCCCCCCATCCGCCACTGTAGGTAAGATATGGCCACCAGGGGGCGCTGTACCTGACATCAAGGAGTGCCCACTTCCACATTCACTTACGCACAGCTTATTAACAAGTAGCTTTGTCCTCCTCCTCCTCCTCTCCTGCTGCTGCTGCTTTAATCGCTTTTCTTTTGGACTGTGTATCAGGTTGTTAGCACAGTGATCTAGGTGTTTCCAAGACATCACAGACTCTTCTATGGTAGATGCTATAAGCTCTGGCTCACTAGCTTTTAACGTGTAAATATGCCAATTTGTGCATTTTAAACTCTACTTTAAAGTGATCAGTTTAGTAGTTTGCCCTAATTATGAAAAAGAAAAAAATTCTGCCACTATGCCCTAATTTAAATGTCAGTGACTACACATTTAATGGCTCTTATCTGTTGAGCTGAATTTGTGAACTTAATTTTTGAGGTAAAAATATTCAAATACAGTTGAATTTTGAGCCTATCATAGCACATGTGACACCCAACACAAGTAACATGAAGCCAACCAGAGTATTTTCTACATCAGTTAGCTGTGCTACACAGCTAAAAGGTGAATTCCCCTGTGGCAATTTATTCATATCGGTTTGGACAGTTCTCAAATCTGAAGCTTAAATGTAAACATCAGCACTTTATCTTACTTTATACTGGTACTAAATTTAAGCAATGTTTTAAGTTGAAATGTCATGATTTCCTTATCAGAAAAAATAAAGGAAATGAAAAAATCAGTGACTGATGCCAGTTGACAGAAAACATCATAATCAATTAGGGGGATATTGGGTATCCATTCAATGTGGAAAATACAGAAGCTACTCAACTAATACTCCTCTGCTGGTTGATTGATAGTGCTTGTTTCTGTCCACTAGCCTGAGGCATTTTTTTTTTTTTTAAAGTCACTGCAAGGGAAAATGTAAGCAAACAGCAGTAATCGACTCTTCTTTTTAAACTTTTAATTTTATATTGGAGTATAGATGATTAACAATGTTGTGTTAGTTTCAGGTGTACAGCAAAGTGATTCAGTTATACATATACATGTATCTATGTTTCAAATTCTTTCCCCAATTAGGTTGTTACGGAATACTGAGCAGATTCTCTGTGCTACACAGTAGGTCCTTGTTGGTTATCTATCTAATATATAGTAGTGTGTATATGTTAATCCCAAACTCCTAATTTATCCCCCCCTGCCCCCCTTTCCTCTTTGGTAACTACACGTTTGTTTTCTATGTCTGTGAGTCCATTTCTGTTTTGTATATAGAGTCATTTGTATCATTTTTTTAAGATTCCACATGTAAGCGATATCAGACAATATTTGTCTTTGTCTGACTCACTTCACTCAGTATGACAATCTCTAGGTCCTTCCATGTTGCTGCAAATGACATTATTTCATTCTTTTTAATGGCTGAGTAATATTCCATTGTATATGTGTACCACATCTTCTTTATCCATTCATCTGTGGATGGATATTTAGGTTGCTTCTATGTCCTGGCTATTGTAAACAGTGCTGCAATGAACATTGGGGTCCACGTATCCTTTCGGACCATGTTTTTCTCTGGATATATGCCCAGGAGTGGGATTGCAGGATCATATGGTAGCTCTGTGTTTCCTCAAATTGGCTATCATCAAAAAATCCAGCAACAATAAATGCTGGAGAGGGTGTGGAGAGAGGGCAACCCTCCTACTCTGTTGGTGGGAAGTACATTGGTACAGCTGCTGTGGACAACAGTATGGAGGTTCCTTAAAAAAAACTAAAAACAGAGCAATCGACTCTTGTTTTTAGCTAACTCTGTTGTCTCATTGCCTGGAATCCTAGAAAATATAGGTTCACATTAACTTTAAACACAACTGTAGGAAAACATTTAGTAGAGTCCTTTATGCATTGGGCAGTTGTTGAGTTTTTTTGCTGTGCTGAGTTGTACTTTTTGCCTTTCTTTTTTTTAAATTACATGGCTCATTGACTACCATCAAATAACTCACAATTTTTGGCAAAACAAGACATACACGAACTGGACATCTGGCTAATGAAAGAGAACAAAGTATAACTAAGTGTTAAAATGTATAATGTCCTAAAACTCACAGCGACAAGCATCACAATGCAAAGCAAATATCCAGGGAGACCACTTTGCTCTACAGAATAACTAGGTCTAATTTTCTTTAAATAAAACACTTATGTGTTGTCATTTTTTAAAACTCTAAATGAACGCAAGTTCTAAATGTAATTTTAATGCCTAAGTCTTTTCTACTTATGATTTTGAAATACAGAATAATTAGCATTTTTCATTTTTTATAGCTCCTTGGAGAAGTTACCACATCATATAATACATGGAAAATACATTTCAGAGAAATCCTCATCGAACTTACTAAGACTTCGACTTGATTTTACCCTGCAGACTGGTTATAATAATAATAAAAAAAGTCGGCATCTAAGGCCATATTTTATTTGGTCTAATTATTTTTTTCGCATTCTGTAACTCTCCTCCCTAGTTTTTTTTGGTGCTTTGAGCTTTTGTCACCCGTTTTGTGGCTGGGCTGTAGGCCGAGGACTGGGGAGGCGTGGCAGGAGGCAGAGCTGGGCTGTCCTCACCCATCTCCTCGGGCAGTGCTCTCTCCCACTCTCCAGACGTGGCAGTAACATTACATAGAAACGACTGTCAGAGGAAGGATTCTGTTTCTTCCCTCAGGATTTAATGGAGAAGCTTAGTACGTATTCTGAAGTTCCACAGCTCCAGGATGGAAGGCAAGTGGCAGAACCCCCAGTGTTGTCTGTTGGCCCACTCTGATGTTCCAGCACAGGATCAAAAGCATTAAATCAGATGTCCCCCGCCAAGTAATAAAGAAGAATTAATGAAACTCCCTACATTTGAATTATTTTTTAATTTTTTTAGTTTTTGCAGTACGCGGGCCTCTCACTGTTGTGGCCTCTCCCATTGCGGAGCACAGGCTCCGGACGCGCAGGCTCAGCGGCCATGGCTCACGGGCTTAGCCGCTCCGTGGCATGTGGGATCTTCCCGGAACGGGGCACGAACCCGTGTCCCCTGCATCGGCAGGCGGACTCTCAACCACTGTGCCACCAGGGAAGCCCCCCCATTTGAATTATTTTAACTTGTGTTTAGAATCACCAGCAGTGTTACTGTTGCTCCAAACCCACAACATTTTATCTTCAAATGTGTGTATAAAATGCCACATAACACTAGAAAATAACCGATTATTCCATTTTCATAAGAGCTCAGTTGAGGTCCAACCCTACTGAGGCAAAATCAATATGCAAAGAACAAACTTGGTTCACACGTTCTATTTATACAGTCTTTGTTAACCTCATTCTCATTTATGCATCTAGCTATTTGGATACTACAAAGGTAGAATATCTTTGGATGTTATACTGGAAAAAAGCAAAAATGTTGGAGAAAAGCCAGCCGTGGTTAAATCCTGCCTCTTTCACCTGTTTAACTATGTGATCTTGGGCAAGTTGCTTGAATTCTTTTACCTTTTTTTCCTAATCTGTAAAATGGGATCAACAAAATCTACCTTATGAAATTGTTGTGAGAATTAAGAGTAGATATTAAGTTCCTATATGGTATATACTCAACAAGGTAGTTTTCTCTTTTCTTTTATATAGTTAACTCCACTCATTAAAAATAGTGATACCAAAAAAAATAGTGATACACATAGAATTATACATTAAGCAGAGAATCTCAGAATTGAAGTAAGCCTTTAATATTTTCTAATCAACTTCCATCTCAGTTTTCTCTGTAACATTACTGGAAATTTGTGTGCAGACATCAGGGGGGTCCCTGGATAGCATATTGTCAATGATATTTTCAGCTGGAAGACTCAAACTGCTTTAAACAAAAATAAATATCACATTATGAAAAGTTCATTGGTCAGGCAGTTTGGTTGATTTAATAGGTAAGGACCCAGACTTTTCCCCATCTCCGCTTTGACTTCCTTGACCTGTGGATTTTACTCTGACCCATGATCTCAAGATGCTTCAGCTGTGCTCAGCATCACAGGCAGACAGTGACTACAGCCGGAAGAAAAAGACCTTTCCTCAATGTCTGTTAACTTATTAATTTAAGAATGAGGAATTCATTCCTGGAAAACCCCCTCCTCCAGTTTCCCTCTCATTTTGACTGGCTGAAATATCCATTTCCAAATCAATTACTTGCAAAACAAACAAAATCAAATGAGTTTACTGTGACTATTGAGAATAATCATGTGGAGAGAAAGATTGATGATGAGTCAAACTTATTACTTTGCTGCTTTTCAAAGCAGCTCCCTGTCGAGAGTTTGCTAGTTGTCACCAAGTTGGCCTCCTTTGTTCCAGTTAAGACAAGCAAAAGGTCGTTTAGAAAGGCAAGGTCAGGGACTTCCCTGGTGGCGCAGTGGTTGGGAGTCCGCCTGCTGATGCAGGGGATACGGGTTCGTGCCCCGGTCCGGGAAGATCCCACATGCCGTGGAGCGGCTGGGCCCGTGAGCCATGGCCGCTGAGCCTGCGCGTCTGGAGCCTGTGCTCCGCAACAGGAGAGGCCACAGCAGTGAGAGGCCTGCGTACTGCAAAAAAAAAAAAAAAAAGGCAAGGTCAGCTTTGAATGATTGTTGTAAAGATTCTGTGATGAGCAGCACACAGATGTCATGGTGCACAGTCCAGACATCCTAATGAAGGATGGTTCGCGTTGGTGCTGAACTTGTGATTTACTCTTGATTTCTTAAGTTTCATCAGTGAGCTCCCTCAACTTTAATTTAGAGGAAAATTCAGAAAGTTGCTAGAGTGAATTTTGGATCTTATCTTTCCATTGAACCATAACACATTATCTTCAAAATTATCTTTGGATCTTCTAATCATTTTTGGTAATGCGTAGGGGAAAGGGTAATAAGTGAGAATTTAGGTATTAAAGAGGCAGCTTTATTTTTCAGGTAGACAGTGGCGGGCAGCAGGGTGTGCTTACTGTTCCTTTTCTACTGGGGTGTGGTACAGCCCAATCCTGTTCTGTTTCCTGGCAAAGGCAGCCCTTAACCGAAAAAAGAGCAGCATCACTTACACTTTCTTTTTAAAATTGAAGTTTAATTGATTTACAGTGGTGTTAATTACTGCTGTACAGCAAAATGACTCATTTATACATATATATAATATATAATAATATAATCTTTTTCATATTCTTTTCCATTATGGTTTATCACAGGATATTGACTATAGTTCCCTGTGCTATACAGTAGGACCTTGTTGTTTATCCATTCTACATATACCAGTTTGCATCTGCTAATCCCAAACTCCCAGTCCATCCCTCCCCCACCCCCCTCGGCAACCACCAATCTATTCTCTTATGTCTGTGAGTCTGTTTCTGTTTCATAGGTAGGTTCATTTGTGTCATATTTTAGATTCCACATATAAGTGATATCATATGGTATTTCCCTTTCTTTTTCTGACTTACTTCACTTAGTATGATCTCTAGGTCCATCCATGTTGCTGCAAATGGCATTATTTCATTCTATTTTATGGCTAAGTAGTATTCCATTGTATATGTGTACCATATCTTCTTTATCCATTCATCTGTTGATGGACATTTCGGTTGTTCCTATGTCTTGGCTATTGCGGCTGCTACGAACATAGGGGTACATGTATCTTTTTGAATTAGAGTTTTGTGTGGATATATGCCCAGGAGTGTGGGATTGCAGGATCATATGGTAATTCTATTTTTAGTTTTCTGAGGAACCTCCTTACTGTTTTCCACAGTGGCTGCACCAACTTATATTCCCACCAACAGTGCAGGAGGGTTCCCTTTTCTCCACACCCTCTCCAGCATTTGTTATTTGTAGACATTTTAATGATGGCCATTCTGACTGGCAGTGTGGCATCGCTTACACTGGAATGAAAGAATTACTGCACTCTGATGTGAGTCTCTACTCCGAGCTGTGAAACAGATGGAGGAATGAAGAGGGGGATTCTGCTGTTTGCTGTTTTTTAACAGAAAAAAAAAAACAGGAAGAAAAAAATTACTTGAAGGAGAATTATATGTGGACTGTTTTCCCTTTAAATTTATTTTAAAATGGTAGTGATAATACTGGTTATTATAATATCAGGAAATAGAAGGCTTCCATTCATAATTGCATAAATTCCTGAAAGAAGGGCCCACTTAAAATATTCACCTATATTTATATATAGTTTCCAAATAATAGTTAGTGTCCTGATTGTCTTTAAAGAAAAAGGTACCCCAAACACTGTATTTCCTTCATCAAAATGGCCCGTTGAAGGCAGATCTGCATATTGTGCTCAATTAGTCAGTGGAGTGCATGCTGGTGGGGTTTTCATCCCCCAGTTTTCTTGCTTTACAACAATATGAAGTGACCCAGATTGCTGGTTAAATCAAGTGCCTGAACTTTCTCTCCAAGTTTTTTCTACCCACATTGTTGATTGAGTGAAGGAAAGACCTAACGAGGAGATGAGAGAGGTTAGGCAGTGCTTATTAGACAAATACATGGCAGTAGCATTTATTTAACACATGCTTCCCCGACAATATAAAGTTTGCACATAAAGTGAGACCATTGATATCTTCACTAATTACATGCCACTATTTAAAAAAACCGCATAATTTAAAATGATGTGAAATAAGACCTTCTGTGTTAAGTGCCTGCATTCATGTTGGGTGTCAAGAATTGCGAAGGGGTTGAAATGTCACCCTTCTTACAGTAAACAAGTAGCCTACCACTGTTTCCTAGGCGTGGGATGAATACACAAGACTGCTGGGGGAGAGACGAAGGATGTTATTACTCAGGGCACAGTGAGCTGCCTGAGCATCACCTATCCTTGGGTTCCCCCTGACCTCCGATTCCCTGCGGTGGTGATGGTGGTACTGAGCAGACTCAGGGGGATGCTGTGCCGTCCCTCTGTGCCACCCTGAAGAGAACCAAGCTTAGGAAATTCCCGGCGTTCTAAGGGGCCACTGACCAACCCACCAATCCTTTGCCCTGGAGGGAGGCTAGATTTTTCCTATGGTCATCAGGAGACACGTGTCCTCCATCCCAGAGGAAAATACTCTATTTTTCAAGGCTGTTTGCTCTACAGACATTCTTCAAAAGATAGTCTGGAATAAAAGCTGTCACAAGGTGTGTGAAAATGGACACACCCACGGAGAATTGTCTCCTAACACTGTATTACACGTCTGTATGTGGTATGTGTGGTGTGTGTGTGTGTGTGATATATATGTATACCACTTAAGTCTCTCAATAATTCTGTAAAGACAGCTCATAATTCTTGTTTTAGATGTAAAGAAGCATTATCAGCTAAGCACCTTGCCTAATGTCACAGAGACTGTAAGGGACAAATTTGGATATTCAATCCTTTGTTCTGCTCAACAGCCCATAATCTTTTTGATCAACCAATACACCAACTGCCGTGGAAAACACAGACATACATATGTCTTCTGTGATACCGAGTTCTAGAAAGAAGTCCCTTTGGCTTTTTATATTACTTCTAGTAGAATTAAAGAAATACCCATGGTGCTGCTGTCCTCATAATTGGACTTATTATAAATTGTATCCTGTGCAGTACCATTCAAACAAGTATGTAAAATGGTGGTCAATGAAACAGTATGTTTTTTTTCTCCCTTCAATCAAACCAGTTGCTCAATGTAATTATTATCTTGGAAGATATAGTTAAAAAGATGTTGAATTAAATTGAGCTTTTGAAAATTGCTCACCTCATGATTCCTTCTGATTACATTGTGGCATAATTCCACCAAGTTTCAATATGTAATTTAGGGATAATGTATAATTGGTACTGGAATCATTGCAGCTTCTCCACATTTAAATGAGAGGCCAATTTTATTAGTAATAACTATAATAACTCTGCTAAATAGGTTCTGTGACTTAGTCACTGATTAGGAAATTATTTCTCAGCAGGAACATATTACCTTTATATATTTAATACAAATTTTAAGTAGGAAATTTATTAGCAATGCAGGTGTTTGCAGGGAGATAGTTTTTACAGATACTATATTCGGGTGCTAATCAATTATTTCCTATGGTGTTAAACTCAAGAGCTTATTTTTCATTAATTTTTATTCTTTAAAAAACTTTATATTCACTTGAGATATTTAAAAAATAAGCAATGATGTTTAGACCCCTACTATCAAAATGCCAGAGAGGTGACAAGACGCCCTCCAATTTCATCACACAGTGTTCTGTTGATACTTTTTATTGGGGAAAAACTTTTTTTTTTTTTTTTTTTGCAGTACGCGGGCCTCTCACTGTTGTGGTCTCTCCCGTTGTGGAGCACAGGCTCCGGACGCACAGGCTCAGCAGCCATGGCTCACGGGCCCAGCCGCTCCGCGGCATGTGGGATCTTCCCGGACCGGGGCACGAACCCATGTCCCCTGCATCGGCAGGCAGACTCTCAACCACTACGCCACCACAGAAGCCCGAAAAACATTTTTGTATTAAAAAAAAAAATGACAGGGACTTCCCTGGTGGTCCAGTGGTTAAGACTCCCCACTGCAGGGGGTGTGAGTTTGACTCCTGATTGGGGAACTAAGATCCCACATGTCACATGGTGTGGCCAAGAAAAATTTAAACAAAAATTACTACAAATATGTAGCTAGACACCGGAATCCATCATATACTAACCTAAATGATGACTACTCTAAAAGGAGTCTCTCCAGTGAAATAAATTTGGAGAAAAGCTGGCTAAGTTTTTACAGGAATTATACTGCATATTAAACAATGGTGCTGAGAGGTCCTGCTCAGAAATTTGCTTTCTCATCATCTTTGAGATGTGTTTCGTCACAGAGCCCTTTTACTTTGGAAGCCTCCCGAGATTTGAGGAAGTCCTGAACACCCTTTAATGATCTTTTTATCCCACTAGAATGACAGGGATCATAACCTTAGTTGTTTTGGGGTTCTCACATTATTGGGTAAAACTGCTTCTTCAGTCAAAAAAATTCAGTGAGTTTCTATCCGTTCCCAGGCCTCATGTGGACTTGAAGAGAGACGTGAAAAGATCATTATAGCAGGTGGAAGAGGTGACCTAGGACCCTGAGAGATTCAGAAAGTGCTAGATTGATGCCGGGGAATGAATGATGGGGATTTATTGGTCACTGCCTCTAAGCTCTTATTTACTGTGTCTTGATTTCCTTATCTTTAAAATAAGAATAATGCCTTCTTGGTGTGTTTACTATAGATATTTGTAAAAGCATCTACTTTGGAATATTCGATAAATGGCAGCTATTATAATTACTCATTATTTCAGCTCTTAAAAAGTGACTCTGGAAGTTACCTAACATGGAAACATGGAGTAATTTTTTTCCCTAAAAGTTACCACCTTCTTAGGATTTCATAATACTTGTATGAAGCAGTGTACATAACTCATCTAGCACTGTATCTAGCATGCAGTACGATACACGTGTACTTGAATTTCTTTGGAAATTAGCACTGAATTGCGTTACATTTTGCTAAGTAAATTCAGCAATATTTTTGAGCTACCATGGGGCAGACACTTCTCTAGTCGCTACAGATACATCAGTAAATAGAAAACAACAAAAAGTCCCTACTTTCATACAGCTTATGTTTTCAATTGTAAGCAAGTTCTTACACTTGTAGTAAAAGCAAAGAAAATTACAGAAAATTAGACAAGCATCTTGACAATAGCATGTGAGAAAGACTTAAATTCAGTTGTACTAGGAATAAGCAAGACTTCATGTTAAAAGCAGCTTGATTAATTTCTTGACAGAGACCGTGTGCTTGGGTGTGGCAGATTATCCGTAAGAATGCTCTTACAGCTCTGAGCTGCTGACTTTAAGATGGAATGTTTTTATATTTGTAAACTACTAGCTACTTATTTTTCCACCTAACTTTGCAGACATATTTTTATTTGATCTTTAAATCTCTTCTTAGATGATAGACTATGTAAGGCTCATTCTGTTTCGCAGATTTGAACCGCTCGGCTTAGAGAGGGGCTCCCTGAGTTCACAGAGACAAGCAGCTCAGTAGAGCACAGGGAGAAAAGAAACCAGATCTGACTCCTGATGGAAGGGAAAGTGATAATACTGCCCTTTACAGACAGTTACAGCAGAGGATGACTGAGGCTGACTTTCAGCATGCATACAGTCTAAACATTCTTCAGAAATCATTTTTCCCTGAAGAGAGATAATTACATGTAAAGTGAAACCTTGAGAATGAGAAACAGGTTAAGGTTGTATCGCCTTTGGTTTTATGTTACTAATTATTCTAAATACAATTTCCAACTTTACGTGTTTTGAGTGAGCTCTAACAATTTGTTAATTTTTTCCTATACCGTGAAGGAGGGCTACTAGATCCATCACAAATATGGGTAAGCCCTGGGTTTGGAGTGGCATTCACACTGGAAAGGAATTACTCAGCTACAATGCTGGTTAGGAAAATCTACTTGGTAACGTTTCTCATTTGTATAATGTGACCCCTCTTTGGGAAGTATAGTGGTTAAAGCACCTGTGGACGGTCTCAAGACTGGGCTCAAGTCCTGCCTCTACTAATGGACATTATTTGACATCCCTAAGCCTCATTCTTCTCAGTGTATAGTAGACATACAGTGATGTCTACTTCATGGCATAATTTTAAGGTTTAAATGAGATAATGTATTTACCTGATAATTAGTGGTCACTTAGTCAAATATTAACTGTTAATATACTGCTTTGAGGTTAATTGTTCAACTTATGTTCAACAAAATTACCAATCTGTTAGACATCCCATTCTAAGTTACTCTGCTCAGAAATTTACCTTGAAAGTGTTTAGTGCTTATGGAAATCTCAAATACTGATAATTTAAAGAAACTAAAAAAGAATTGTGTAAGACAGATAAAGAGGTGACACGCAGCCAGGAAAGGATAAGTCCATTTTGAACGTGACTTCTTATATTTGTCTCATGTTTATAAGTTTGATTTTATACTCATATGAGTAAGTTCTTGAAGTTTGTTTTTCATAGGTCCTCTTAAGAAGAATTTATGCCATCAATGAGAATGACAGTTAAACATAGCATTCCTTTTCAGATTTGTCTTAACATAACAGTCTTAATTTAATTCCTAAGGAGGTAGAAGTAGGAAGAAAAGAGAATCTGTAGAATGTTCCATGACTGGTTTTAGGCCTGAGCATGAAGGAAAGAAACATGTTATCCTGAGGATGCTACAGTGGCAAAGTACGGGATCCTAGTTGACAGCTTCGGTGAGGAAATTGCCCTGATGGCTCCTTGTCAAAAGATAAGAAGGCATTGACCCAGCAATCCCACTACTGGGCATATACTCTGATAAAACCATAATTCAAAAAGAGCCATGTACCACAATGTTCATTGCAGCACTATTTACAGTAGCCAGGACATGGAAGGCAACCTGAGTGTCCATCGACAGATGAATGGATAAAGAAGATGTGACACATATATACAATATATGTGCTCAGCCATAAAAAGAAACGAAGTTTAGTTATTTGTAGTGAGGTGGATGGACCTAGAGTCTGTCATACAGAGTGAAGTAAGTCAGAGGGAGAAAAACAAATACCGTATGCTAACACATATATATGGAATCTAAAAAAAAAAAAAAAAAAGGTCTCAAGAACCTAGGGGCAGGACAGGAATAAAGACGCAGACGTAGAGAATGGACCTGAGGACACGGGGAGGGGGAAGGGTAAGCTGGGACGAAGTGAGAGAGTAGCACTGACATATATCCACTACCAAATGTAAAATAGATAGCTAGTGGGAAGCAGTCGCATAGCACAGGGAGATCAGCTTGGTGCTTTGTGACCACCTATAAGGGTGGGATAGGGAGGGTGGGAGGGAGATGCAAGAGGGAGGAGATACGGGGATGTATGTATATGTATAACTGATTTACTTTGTTATAAAGCAGAAACTAACACACCACTGTTAAGCAATTATACTCCAATAAAAACGTTAAAAACAAAAAAAAAAAGTTCAGGTGGGACCTTTCTCCCTGACAAACTAGCAAATTGAAATTCAAAGAAATCCAGTGACTTGCCCAGGTTACACAGTTATTAAATGAGAGGGTTGATTCTCTAATGAAATGTCCAGTCGGATAGACTTTCTCCTTTAACATCCTCTTTATCAGGTCATGCCTGCACCGTCATCACAAGTGATGATTTTACCACAGGATAGATATTTGACGGAGTTAACAGATGAATGACATAAACAGCAAAAGCTGTGGTTTCAAGGGAAGGTCAGGTAGAATAGCTAGACTGGAGAGCTGTGGAAAGACATCGGGGAATGAACTGCTAGAACTGGGTCTTGATAAAATCTTGGAAGCCATAAGAAACACACTGCAACATGGCTGGTACATGAATGCAGGCTGAAAATAAAGTATCAGCTAAAATCGTAAAATATTTTAACATGTAATTAAAAAAGAAATAATAAATGGTACAGTATATTATATAATGATTAGTTTCCACATATCCAGAAACATCTAATTCTCTATCTTGTTCTTAGCTTTGTAAGTTTGAGACGGAATCAGCCTTTATTCTAATATGTAAGTTGCCCCATCACTCAGTATAAATTGCATGCCTTCAACAATTATGGAAGATATTAAGCAAAGCAAGACAGGGAGAAAATTAAGTCAGTTATGCAAAAGGAAATATTGCCTTTTCGGTAGCTTTTTACTAATGTCACTTTGAAAAATCTTGAATATCTGTTTTCCTGTTCAATTATTAAAAACAGTATGCTCGTGAGACTTAGTCCATTAGTTTCGAATTTTGTTTCATGCTGTTTTGTATAGTGAGACGCTACTCTAATTATCCTGGGCAAAAACTTAGCCCTTCAATATTTTTCTTTTGACTTGTTACATGCTGCCAATGATTTATAAATATTCAAATATAGTTAATGAAATCTTTTTTTTGGTATGTTTAAGAATAATTGAAAAGCGTGAAGCAATATCTGGAAAATTTGTGATTTAAACATAAAAGCTTTGTGTCCCAATTAAAATTTCTGCATATACCTAAAACTACAGGCATACAAACCTCTGGAAAAGGAGATGCAGTTTATAAACAAAGAATAAAATACTTGGCAACATGCATAATGCCATTTTGGAAATATTAAAATGGATCTAATAAAATAAAATTTACTGAAATTTTGGTCCAACTAAATTTTACTTAGTGATAATATTATTCAAGCAATGTTACTTAATTTATTTTTTAGCTTAACACTTCTAAGAAAACATAAAAGTCAAAGCCTTTTTTTAATCTCTAAAATAAAATTAGCATCTCAGAAAAAAGTTGTGATACTTTCATTACATACTATATTTCTGCCACCAGGTATCAGCTACCACAATGTCAGAGGTAACATCTCAGGAAGATAAATTCAATGTTAAAGAGAATCATTTCTAAGTATATTTAGATCATAAATCCTTTTGAGACCCTGATGGGAGCTATGGCACCTCTTTCCAAAAAAATGCACATATGCACTGTGTGTTTTAGGTTTACAGGTGAAATAACTTTTGCCAAAGGAAATTTGCCTTGTGATTTAACTTATTTGAGTCAATATATATTTTTAGTGTACTGGGTCTGGAAAATATGGAAGAGAGAAGGTTTACAGCTTTTGTTGGCTAGTGTGGCAGGACAGATAACATAGCCACCGAGATCATGGAAAAGAATTAAAAGAAGGGAATATTTAGAGATATAGGGAGGGTTTAAGAAACTAATAAAGGATGGTGGAGTTTCTTTGTTTTCTTAAGTAAAGAAAAAGTCCCGTAATTTGTCTTGGTATCTATTTGGTAAGAGAAGATATTGCATCCATTAAGTAGGACCTGGATGCCATCCAAATGAACAATCAGATTAAGAGAGAGCTCTTCAAAATTAAACTGCTAGTTAATATTTTTAAAACCATGAATAAAACTGAGCAAGAAAAAACTGAGTAAATCTCCTCAAATTAGAAAAAAGTACAAAAAAGAAAGACAATTAAAAAAACATTAAAGGACCAATCCAAGAGATGCACTATCGAAGGCTCAAGACAGTGGGAAATGCTGTCAGAATGCCAGGAGAAAGTAATATACAATCTATAATTGCATACCAGGCAAAGTAGACACCAAGTATGGGGGTGGCATAAGATTATTTTTATTATGCAAAGCTTAAACTTATCTTCCATGTAGTATACCCTTTTTTAAGGAAGTTGCTGGAGAATGTGAGCCATCAAATGAAGAAAACAGCAAAGACTTGAGGTTAAAAAGAAAGAAAAAAAAAAAAGGAATGACCATGGGTAAAGGTGAAGGTTTTGTCCAAAATGACAGCTCTTCAGAGGCTAGAAGGAAGCAGGAATTTTAGACTAGAGCAGAGTTCCACAGATCTGATTGTGTGGAAAAAGCATATTGAGGGGTGTGCTACAGAACTGTGGCAGGATATGCAAGGACTTAGCCAGAAGTACAAAGAACAGATTCTAAAAATGAGGCATATTGACTGTAGAAAAAGTAAAAAAAATTCTATAAGAAAGGAAATATAGTCATTGTACTTGACTCAGCTATGATCAATAATTATGTAGTCATAAAAAATGAAAACACTAAAGACTGATTTAACCAAAAATTGAGATGTAACTATATTGGAGGTTGGGGGAACCATGAACTTGAGTAATAAGTTAATATACTTAACTTACCATTCAGTATCTGTTTACTAGTGCTCTTTGGATGTGTCTGAGTTTTGAATTTATTGTTTTGACATTAATTCTCTGATACCAGCTGGGCTTCTGTAATTCCTAAAGTTAGCATAGACCACATAAGTTAAAAGCAAATTCTTCCACAAGACTGCCCCCACTTCAGACACCAGTGGCAAGTCTCAAATCCCACCCACACTTCTGACTGACCGGCTATAAATTCTGGAGTCCCATGACCCCCTCAGTTTCCCTCTTAGGTTCAATAATTTGCTAAATGACTAACATAACTCACTAAAAGCCCTGCACTTTCGATTATAGTTCTACTATAAAGGATAGAACTGAAGAACAGCCAAATGGAAGAGATGCTTAGGATAAGGTCTGGGGAGTAGAAGGAACACACAAAACTTTTATGCTCTCTCCTAGTGGAATTCAGATGAATAACTGTCGAAACACATTAATGTGTTGACCAACTAGGAAGCCTTTCTGAGTCTTGGTGTCCAGGTATTTTACTGGTGTTTTCACTATGTAGCTGTGATTGATTAATTCATTGGCCGTGTGATCAAATTTGATCTCTGACCTCCCTGAGCCCTCCTCCAATCTCTCCCTGGAGATCTGGCTGGCCCAGAGTTCCAACCCTCTGATCACTGGTGGTTGGTCTTTCTGTTGACCAGCCCCTACTCTGAGCTCTCTAGGGACCCACCAAGAATCACTTCATTCACATAGCAAAGGCACTCCTGTCACTCAGGAAATTCCAAGGGTTTATGAAGCTCTGTGCTAGGAACCTGGGATGATATATTCTTTATTATACCACAAAAGTTAACCAGTTAAGCTCAGTAGATTCGGTTTCTAGAAATGCAAAACAGATGATAGAATTTAGGGTTGTACAAACAGTAAAACCACACCCACAGGTCCACCTCTTATAGTGCATATTTCTTTCTTCTGACACATATCTACAGTTTGAGAAGGAATGTTTTAAAAAGGCAATCCTGGATTTTGTCCCCCTTTGTAATGGAAAAAACAGTTAATTACCCTGAGAAAAAGTTGAAGCTGTTTGTCACTCTTTAGGATGAAGGGAGGAAGAAAAGCCTCAGGAAATCTCTATCTCTTGGGTACCAGTCAGCCAGCTCTTCTTATCTGGGTAGGTCTTCAACCTCCCTTGTCTTGATAGGGATTTGATATGGTTGTCCACTCCTGTCCTCCTCTGAGCATCTCACATTTGTGGGGACAAACTTGCGGTCCCTTAAGGACTATACAAATCATTTATCATGCTGATTCCAGGAACCAAGTGTTCATATTTTCTTCTAAATGATATATTACATAACACTTAATCTAGAAAATTATAACAGAGAGGTTAAGAGCTTGCTCTTTGGAAGCACACAGACCTATCTTCAAACCACAGTTCCACTACCTATTTTCTGTGGGACCAGGAATATTCAAATGATTATAAAGTAGAAAAAATATTATTTATAAAGTGGCCAACTTGATATAATGCTGTTTACTTTTTGTCATGCAGGCAGACCTCAGAGATATTGCAGGTCTGGTTCCAGACCACTGCAATAAAGCAAGTATCACGATAAAGTGGGTCACCAATTTTTTTTGGTTTTCCAGTGCATATAAAAGTTGCATTTACACTAGACTAGTCTATTAAGTATGCAATAACATATCTAAAAAATGTACATACCTTAAATAAAAAAATTATTGCTAAAAAATGCTAACTATAACCTGAGGCTTTAGCGAGTTGTAATCTTTTTGCTGATGGAGGGTCTTGCCTCAGTGTTGATGGCTGCTGACTGATCAGGGTGGTGGCTGCTCAAGGTTGGGGTGACTGTGACAGTTTCTTAAAGTAAGACCACAGTGGAGTTAGCTGCATCAGTTGACTTTGTCTTTCACGAACAATTTCTCTGAGTGTGCAATGCTGTTTTGATAACATTTTACCCACGGTGGAACTTCTTTCAAAATTGGAGTCAAGCCTCTCAAATTCTGCTGCTGTTTTATCAGCTAAGTTTATATAATATTCTAAATCCCTTGTTGTCATTTCATCAGTCTTCAAAGCATCTACACCAGGAGTGGATTCCACCTCAAGAAACCCCGTTTTGCTCAAC
Source organism: Hyperoodon ampullatus (assembly GCF_949752795.1). Lineage (NCBI taxonomy): Eukaryota > Metazoa > Chordata > Mammalia > Artiodactyla > Ziphiidae > Hyperoodon > Hyperoodon ampullatus. Next base: position 184,751,134 of record NC_136915.1, read on the forward strand.
CATAAGAAGCAACTCCTCATCTGTTAAGCTTTTATCATGAAGTTGCTGCAATTCAGTCACATCTTCAGGCTCCGCTTCTAATTCTCTTGCTATTTCTACCAAATCTGCAGTCACTTCCTCCACTGAAGTCTTGAGCCCCTCAGTCATCCGTGGGTTGCAATCAACTTCTTGCAGACCCCTGTTGATGTTGGTATTTTGGCCTTTTCCCATGAATCACAAATGTTCTTGATGGCATCTAGAATGGTGAATTCTTTCTGGAAGGTTTTCAATTTACTCTGCCCAGATCCATAAGAGTAATCACAATCTGTGCAGCTGTAGCCTTACAAAATATATTTCTTAAATAATGAGACTTGAAAGTTGAAATTACTCCTTGAAACATGGGCTGCGGAACGGACGTTGTGTTAGCAGGCATGAAAACAACATTAATCTCCTTGTACATCTCCATCCGAGCTCTTGGTGACCAGGTGCGTTGTCACTGAGCAGTAATATTTTGAAAGTAATCTTTCTGAGCAGTAGGTGTCAACAGTGGGCTTAAAATATTCAGTTAACCATGTTGTAAATAAATGTGCTGTGATCTAGGCTTTGTTGTTCCATTTAGGGAGCACAGGCAGAGCAGATATAGGGTAATTCTTAAGGACCCTGGGCTTTTCAGATGGTAAATGAGCAGTGGCTTCCACTTAAAGTCACCAGCCACCCTAACCCCTGATAAGAGAGTCAACCTGTCCTTTGAAGCTTTCAAGCCAGGCATTGAATTCTTCTCTTGAGCTATGAGAGTCTTAGATGGCAGTTTTCCCCAATATAAGGCTGTTTCATCTACATTGAAAATCTGTTGTTTAGTGTAGTGACTTTCATTAATCTTTCATTATCTCATTGAGATCTTCTGGATAACTTGCTGCAGCTTCTCCATCAGCACTTGCTGCTTCGCCTTACACTTTGATGTTATGTAGCAGTTTCTTTCCTTAAATCTCATGAACCAACCTCTGCTAGCCTCACACTTTTCTTCTGCAGCTCCCTCACCTCTCTCAGGTCATAGAATTGAGAGTTAGGGCTTTGTTCTGGATTAGGCTTTGCTTTAAGGGAATGTTGTGGCTGGTCTGGTCTTCTCTTCAGCCCTATAAAACTTTCTCCATATCAACAATAAGCCTGTTTTGCTTTCTTATCATTTGTGTTTTTACTGGAATGGCACTTTTAATTTCCTTCAAGAACTTTTGCTTTGTTGTCACAACTGGGCTAACTGTTTGGTCCAAGAGGCCTAGCTTCCCACCTGTCTGTTTTTGACATGCCTTCTTCACTAAGCTTAATCATTAATAGCTTTTGTTTCAAAGTGAGAGATGTGCGACTCTTCTTTTCCCTTGGATACTCAGGGATAAGTGTAGGGTTATTAACTGGCCAAATTTCAATGCTGTTGTGTCTCAGGGAATAGGGAGGCCCAAGGAGAGGGAGAGAGATGGGGGATGACGGTTTGGTGGAGCAGTCAGAACACACACATTCGTCCAGAACGATTGCAATAGTAACATCAAAGATCACTGATCACAGGTCACCATGACAAAAATAGCAGGAATGAAAAAGGTTTGAAATATTGTAAGAATTACCAAAATGCGACACAAAGACATGAAGTAAGCAAATGCTGTTGGAAAAATGGTGTCGATAGACTTGCGTGATGCAGGGTGGCCATAAAATTTCAATTTGTAAAAAAAAAACCAAAAAAACAAAAAACAAAACCCTGCAGTACTACAAAGCACGGCAAAGCAAAGCGCACTAAAACAAGGTAAGCCTGTATGTATGTTCACATTTTGTTGAATAGTTTCTCTATTCCTGTACTAGGGATAGAGGAAAGACAAAGATAAATCAAGAGGACAGTGAAGACAATCAGTTGATCCATGTACACACAGGCACGGACACAGGAAAGGCCAAAGTCAGCAGCCACGTTCTCAGATGCCTGTTAGAATAAGAACATCTTCAGAATCAAAATATCCTCAGGGTCAAAATGCTGAAGCAACCCACCTGCTTCAGGAGTCCTAAATATATGTGTAATTACACAGAGCAATAAGGCTGTGTGTACACAAAAAGTAGAGCCCAAGTAGCAAGTTGGCTTGAGAGGATGTGTTAGTCTGTATCTTTTTTTTTTTTTTTTTTTTTTTTTGCGGTACGCGGGCCTCTCACTGCTGTGGCCTCTCCTGTCGTGGAGCACAGGCTCTGGACGTGCAGGCCCAGCGGCCATGGCTCACGGGCCCAGCCGCTCCGCAGCATGTGGTATCTTCCCGGACTGGGGCACGAACCCGTGTCCCCTGCATCGGCAGGTGGACTCTCAACCACTGCGCCACCAGGGAAGCCCTAGTCTATATCTTTGAGTGCCTAACATGACACTCTACATACTTGGAAATCATGAGTTGATACACCCGGAGATACAGTTCACCTTGGGAAGCCAAAGTTAAACATTTCAGGCTTTTGCCCCAAAGAGTCCTACGGAGAATACAGGAAATACCTTTGCCAAGAAGATTCTGCCTGTGATAGCAGATTGCGGGACTGTCAGAAAAACAGATTTCCCCTGATTGCTTACAAATGAGAAGACCAAGCAAATTACAGGACAGCTTGAAATGACATTTAATACACATTTTAAAAGAACCATTTAGTTGTGAATGAAACAAAACAGCTTTTGCTATATAGTTCTATACCTGATGCAGAGCTTTAAAAATCTTGTCACTTTTCAACTGTGCAGCATCTAAAGGAGAAGCAGTTTGGCTATTAGCTTGCCAAGTTTGGGTTCATTTTAGTCTGAAGCATTTTCTGCTTTCAAAACATTAGAAATTGTTATGGATGTTTGGATCTCAGATATACAAAGGTCATTGTTCCTTTTCAGCTTCAAAATGTCTTTACACTAGTGTAGACCCTTGAAAATGTGTCGGTTTTCAATATTTTATGTGTACTCTAAGGGGGAAGCTTTGAACAGTCTCAATTTGGAGATCAATTACAGAATGAATGGAATATTGGGAGCGTGGATACTTTTGACTCTTGAATGCTTCATTGAGCCCATCTTCTGCTTGTTTGAGTATGAAAATGTTTATAATGAAAGGAATGATACACAAAAAAGAGCAACAATGAAAGAATCAATGATTCCTTTCCTCTTTGGTTCTAGATTGAGAGCTCAATTTGACTATTAAAGACTCAAGTGGCAATCTCATGCACAATTCACTCGAACCTGAGTTCCATAGCAGAGAGATTTTGACCTCTTCTTCTGCTATAATATAACAAGCTGTATGAGAGGTAAATATGGTGAGCTATCATAAGATCAATTGCAGAAGTTTTGCAAACAACTGTGAGGCATTTGACAATTTCCCCTATGATGATACCTGCAACTTTCCTTCTCTTCCGTATATTGTTTGGATCCGTCAGAAATTCCTACAGTTGGAAAGGGTCAAGGTGCTATCCATCTAATCTCACCATCCACACCCATAAAACCTGTCAAAGTCCCAAGCCTGAAACACATTTTAGGGGAGACAGAGATAGTCTTCACAGTGACTCATCTTTATTTATTTGTTTTTGGTGAGCCTCAAGAGATATTTTGCAAACATGTTTCTGCATTTACAATTTTTTTTGTGTCCTTTAAAACAAAACAAAAAGAAGGAAAAAAAAGACATCACAGAAGCTTTACAGTTCTGTGGTGCTGTAATAGAAAGTTATTTTTTGTGGGAAGAGTGTGATTTAGTTATGTAACAAAATTGAGCATGGATTATAGGGGAAAAATGAAGCTCTAGTCTTTTAGTCCTGCCTCTGGCATGAATTCATGATGTAACCTCAGGAAATCCCTCCTTGGTTTCAGCTTTTCGACTCCATAAAGTGAAAGGATTGGATGCAATAATTTCTAAAGTCTATTTTAGTCAACTTAATTAAACAGTTCTAGTTATGCTGCTGTTTCTAGGCAAAGCAGTCGTGAGCTTGGCGGCTGTTAGTTCAATTGATGTGTATTTAATGTATCCTTTAGGAAAATGGGAGAAGAAAGCTAAACTGAACACTTGAGTGACAGGGCCATTTCCTTGCAACCTGCAGTGACATGGCCATAGCTCCCGGGTGCCACTATTCACTGTTTTTCCTCCTGGTCCCAGTTCCAGGATAAATCTGTGAAGGACAGAGATATTCCTCACAATCTCCTTCCCAAGCCTCAGTTAATTACAGCTGATTAAAAGAGCCAATAGATTCCAAGTGGTAGGCATTTTTTCAAATAGATTTACCCTAGGCCTTTTGTATTATAGTACCAGGTCTTTGTCTATCAGGATGATAGAAAATAAAAAAGGGAAAAGAATAACTTCAAGCTTACTATCTCAGGTGTGATGGGAATTGCTGACACGTTGGTTGTGCTGAAAAACTAGAGCAGAAGGACACATGGTAGCAGCAGGGAACTTCTACAACTATCTTGACAACTTGCTACTTTGACAGTATCTGCGGGAGTCCCAGCTGTGACCAAGTAAGTGGGATGGTGTCACTTTGACACTGCAGCTGCCCTGTTGGCAAATAGAGTTCTGTGGGATCCTTAGGGGGACAAAATATGTAACATTTCAAAGAGGGACCACTTTATTACTATAGCAATCCCTACAAGTCTTTAGTGACTTGACTGATGAAAACAAAGTCTTAACTCATTGTATGAAAGGGCTGGGCTCCCCAGGTGGCTATGAATTCCTCCTCAGTTTTACCAGAAGCAAGGAGACTAAAACTGAAAAACAGATGTTGGGCCAATTAGGTATGTCAGACTATTTCCTTCACTTTATGCCTTATGTGAGTTCATAGTTTTCCAAATCCATTCGAAGTTAATGGACAAAGAAGGTGATTTACACTCAACTGTTGAAAGGCATTAGATCAGAGCTGAACGGTTACTTTAGGCCAGTTTGGAGAGCATAATAATCTATAATTATTTGCAGCCTATAAATATTGAGGCAGGAGAGGAGACATTTAATAGGGCATTTAAAAAGAGTACAATAATGAGAAGTGAAATAATGCCTGGAGCCAGGGATAACTACATGACACTAAAAGCTCCTAAGGGAGGGGATATTCTCATAAAGAAGGCTGCCGTAATCCCGCTCTTGCCACGTTTGTCATTGAATTGGGGAAATGGAACAAATAAAGGACTAATACAAGAAAAGCAGATTTGTGGGTGGCGTCATAAACAGCACATTCATAATTTGCCTATAGACTTTACAATCGGTGTCTACTCTGGACAAATATTTGACTTCCCTGCTCTTTAAGAGGCTCTCTGTCTCCTAGGACCATAACAGCAGGTAGCCTCCTCTCCCAGGCTGTCCCCATGATTGCTACACGTAGGGCACTGATTCTCTGAAAGGGAGCTGCAGACGCTGCCTGGTGAGCAGTAATTAGGGTCTTCTTGGCAACCTTCATAGGTGACCAGTTCTGCACATTGTTCCCTGTAAGGACTCAGATCAAAATCAACAAGGATCTACTGTAGAGCACAGGGAACTCTGCTCGATATGATGTAACAACCTAAATGGGAAAAGAATTTGTAAAAGAATAGATACGTGTATATGTATAACTGAATCACTGTTGTACACCTTGAAACTAACATAACGTCATTAATCAACTATGCTCCAATAGAAAATAAAAAGTTAAAGAAAATCTAGACTTTTCTGCTCTCCCTTCAGTTTACTGGATATGTTGATAAAGCTAAGCTTAGTGTTAATCGTAGGATTCCCCTATTGAGAGAAAGAAATGTTAGGGCAGTACATATCAGTCGTACGCTAGAGATGGACAGTTTTTATTGTTTGCGAGTTTCCCATCTTACACACTCTGTGGTGATGGCTATTGAGGGGCAGAGTCCCACTCCCTCCCTCTCTTCTTCTTCCCTTCTCTTAGTTCTGAATTTAATATTCTGAAATAGAGTTTATATTAGAAGATACCAAGTTGCAGGAGTGAAATTCTCAAGAGACGTGGAAAGAACCTCCGGCTAAAATTATTGGATTTCTCATGTTATTATGGGGGAAACAATCATACCATCTTACTTTTACATTAGACTTCTGTGTCAAAATTTATATAAACTAAAATTCACCATGCCATTTTTAGACAAATGGCTAAGTTAATGATGACCCAATTTAAAGCCTAGTTCTGAAGTGACATAGATGAGATTATCCCAAGTTCCCCATTTGTTCTGCTAAAAATGGAAAAACTAAATGCAGTTCATAATCCCAGGGATGGATATTTCAGTGTCTCTGTCCCGACAGCTATGGGCTTGACAACTACCTGCTCATTTTGAGTAGAGGTTGGCTGATGGCCGGATGAGATGAAGCTCACTGAAGGAAGTTGGTAACGGCAGCTCATGCATTTGAAGTTGTCTAAGAATAAGCTGGCATGTTAAAGGAGTTATAAAGAGATACTTTCTTTTGGGATTTAAAGAGTCATCAAAGAAAAATATGCACAAATTGTTTTAGGGCAAATAGTGATAGAAGAGTGAACATTATGAATATTGATAAAAAAGCTAAGTATAATAATAGCCATAGGTAAAGGATATGAACTTAGGAAAATACAAGAGGCTTTTAGGATTCATCAAAACGTAACACAACCTTGGAATTTGCTGCAATAGAGAAGTTCTGTACAAAACCAAGGTTCAGTTATTCCCAGGGAAATTGATGACAGGTATTCTAGAATTCAAGTTTAACTTTTAGCATCTGTTTTACATAATTAAATCTGTTACCTGAAGAGTACCAGTCAATTTTGAAAAGCCGTCCTAAGGTTTTACTGGCACACTAGAGTAGAAAGTTGAATGAGAATTGCTCAAGAATCTGCACCCTTGGAGAAAGCTGCTGTGGGCTTGAGTTGGGAGTGTAAAGTGGTTTAGTAAGTCTCATCGAAGGGAGAGAATGTGTACTTAAATGATCCTTCTGGGAAAGAGAAGAAAGAGAACAACATTTCATTTATAAGACTCCTTGCTATGACCTTGGAGTTTCCAGAGGAAGAAAGTGTGCCTCTCAGTGAGGATATTTGTCCCTTTCTTGGAATTGGTTGATCAGGACCCAAAAATGTACAACTTCTGTCATATCAATTCATGCCTTTTTTTTTTTTTTTGCATGTTAGACATCTATAAGAGATCTAAGCTTTAGAAAGAGTATTTTCTTTTTCTTAGGCCTTGTATTAGCTTGCTTGGGCTGTTATATGAAAGTAGGGGCATACCTTGCTTTATTGTGCTTCGAAGATACTGCACTTTTTACAAATAGAAGCTTTGTGGCAACCCTGTGTCAAGCAAGTCTCTTGGCACCATTTTCCCAACATGTGCTTACTTTGTGTCTCTGTCACAGTTTGTTAATTTTTGCAATATTTCCAACTTTTTCATTATTATTAAACAGGATTTGTTATGGTGATCTGTGATCAGTAGTCTTCGCTGTTACTACCATGACTCACTGAAGACTCAGATGATCGTTGGCCTTTTTTAGCAATAAAGTATTTTTTAATTAAGGTATGTTCATTGTTTCTTTAGACATGATGCTATTGCACACTTAATAGACTACAGTCTAGTGTCAATATGACTTTTATATGCACTGGGACACCAAAAAACTGGTGACTCACTTTGTTGTGATATTCGCTTCACTGTAGTGGTCTGGAACCAGGCCCACAATTATCTCTGAGGTGCACCTGAGCCACAAACAGTGTGGCTTAAACAGAAATTTGTTTTCTCACAGTTCTGGCAGCTAGAAGTCCAAGATCAACGCTTTGGCAGGTTAGGTTTTCCCAGAGGCTGCTCTCTGCTTGGCTTACAGATGAATGTCTTTTTGCTGAGTCCTCACGTGGCCTTTGTGAGTGTGTGTGCCTGGTGTCTCTTGTGTGTCCTAATCTCCTCTGCTTAAAAAGACACCAGTCAGCTTGGGTTAGAGCCAACTGTAATGACCTTTTGTAAAAAACTTAATTACCTCTTAAAGGCTCTGTCTCCAAATTGACAGTCACATTCTGTGGTACTAGGGGTGCAACATATGAATTTTTGGGGACATAATTCATTCTATACCAGGCGCTTTGCCTAGTAACAGGGAAAAAGAAACATGACTTTAGGTGCAGGTCAGTGGAGATTGATCTCTGATATGTGTCATATTCAGAAATATAGTTAAGAACTTCAGTCAACCTATTAGGAAAAAATTAGCTGTTTCATTTTTCCTTCTCATATTAGACTGATTATGCCTCTCCTAAATTTCCTTGAGGGGATAAAAATATTTTCCCTTAGGGAATATTTGAATAGTAAACTGTCCCAGACCTAGAGAAACCTAGAAACTTTAATGATTCTCATAGTGGTGTTAATGTAGCATTATAGTTGGTTAGAAAAGGCACATGAGATATTCATTTTGTTTATTTGAGAAATACAAATATGAGGCTAAGAACTAAGGAGAGAAGAGTGAAAGAGGGAAATGAAGAACCAGGCATTCAGGTGCTTATCCTAGGGAGGGGGATGGAGGCCGCCCTACGTGCAGGGTTGGGGTAACAGACCTAGAAAAAGACCATCTTGGGGCACATGACAATGCATGTTCTCACCAATGTGGTGAATATCTGCAAAGGCAGAGTACAGGGTAGGTATTAGTTACGGTGACAGGAATTAGCATGCAGATCTATGGTTCCTGTCTGTCCTATTCCCACGTCAAGAAAATACTCCCCAAGGAAGTAGTTAGGGGAATTGGACACTGTGAATGTATAGGCCTACTCCCCGTGGAGGTGTGGGCAACACTCAGGCTGCACCCAGAGTGCTGTGTGTCATCAGGTGAGTTGTAACCTGGGAAGAGGGTGGGGTAAGGGAGAAAAGTGGAGAAAGGAAACCTAGCGCAACATCGAGCTGCAGTGTGTGATTAAGGAAGAGAACTCCTCAGCGATGCGGCCAGGGTGTCTCCACAGGCATTGGAATTTAGTGTGGAACTAGAGGAAATAAGAGTGTGATAGCATGTTGTACCACTTAGTCCAGTATCTGGGACAAAAATCGGTGAATGTTAGTCTTTGTTCTTGGGAAGATTCCATGTTGGCTGTAGTTATCTGAGGAAGGAGAGGACCTTAGAATTAAGCCTGTGTGTGTTTCCATTACTTAATAAATAATCACAGTTCAACTTTCTTTTCTAACTCAGTAGCAAATTCTCTTTCTACTGTATGCAGAAAAAAGGGAAAAATGAAGGGATACAAGAAAAGAAAATTCCCCTATTCTGATTTTAAAGTGCCTATTCAGTTATTAAAGGGCATTTGACCCAATTTTAGGGGTTCAGATCTAATTTGCCTCTGATGTTTCTTTTGGAAACAGGGATGTTTTTCTTCCCCCAACCCATAAATGGTTTAGCAGTTTTTATTTCATTTATTTTTAAATGACCACACTAAACCTATTGATACAAGGTCTAGTATTCTACAAAAACCCATCAGTGGTTGGGGAATAGAATATTTTGGTAAAATACATGATTGTTTAAAATGTCAAGCTGAAAAATTAACCAAATTGAATTAAAGCCATAGAAACACACACACACACACACACACACAAAACAATGTGTGTGAGAGTGTGTGTGTGTGTGTGTGTGTGTGAGAGAGAGAGAGAGAGAGAGAGAGAGAGAGAGAGAGAGTCTTACCTTGCATCTCTCACCATCTTCCCAATAATACTTTTGCAAATAGAGTTCAGAGTCCGATAACTTTGAAACACTCCAACAGTCAACTTGTTACTCTTGGTGGGAAGTCTGTTTCTGAAACAGAATCTAGTTCCTGGCCTTTCACTTTGGCATCATAAAACTGAGGGAGGTTTGTTATGAGCCAGGCTTCAGTGCTGGCTAGATGGATTCCTCGAATTTATTATCTCAGTAATAAATAGGTTCCCTGATGACTTACCTTTCTTGCTAATCCCAAATCGGAAACAGAAAAGCAGTCATGAAATGCAGGCAAATTCAGTGACATCAGTTTTGGGCGTGTTTGGATGATTCTAACAGCATGGGGAGTGTTAGCTCCCTTATTTCTTTTGCTCTGGGGGAAATGTCTCCACGTGTATAACCCTTTGATTAAATATTTCTACTTGGGGGTGAACTTTAGAGAGGATAAAAGGAAGTTATGGGTTGCTCCATTTCACTAGCTAAAGTAATTCCTAAAGCTAGCAGCTCCAGAATCCACCCCCTTCATTCTGCACGAGGTGAATGGTAGCTGGAATGCTTTGCACTGGAATATTCCCAGAATATTGACTTAATTTTCCTTATCAAAGTCACTGGTAGGAAAAACTATCCCAGGTGACTCCAAAATAGTCAGGACCTGCCAAAGCGGAGAGCGAAAGTAGTTCTGAGCACAAGTTGAGAGCCATTACCCTATTTCAAAAGGTAGAGAGAAAGGTTAGAGAGAAGAGGCTGGGATGGGGTGAGACACACAGCAGGGACATATCTGGAGGAGGATGTACTTGTGGCTTGAACAGTTCGAGGGGCACCGGGAATGTCTGTGTGACTGTCACTCCCTAAAGCACAACTCCATGAAAGGATCCATTTGAATGGTATTCCTGGATGTGTCCATTAGACTGGCCTGGGAGTCTGAGGCCCTGAGGGGGAAGCGATTTTTTTTTTCCCCACAACGAATTGTGTACATTGCTGGAGAAATGCATATATGTCCCATCAGTATATATTAGATGTGAAGAGATTCATCCTATGGAGTCTGCTCAGCCGGGTCTGTAGCCTCCAGCTATTTTTCTTCCTGTTGTCAGTTATTAAAAAAAAGAAATCATATTGGAAAAGTAACGTCGAGGGGATTCCTTTCTGGAAATGATCGAATGTTTCAGTAAGAGGGAGAGTGGTCTCTGGTAGTGAAACATGGCAGAACCCTCCTGCTCTCAAGGACCACAACTATCCTCATGTTCTGTTGCTTTGCTCCTGAAACACAGACAGAGAGCAATAAAAATTGATTGAAAGAGATCTTTGTGTTAAAGGTTCACTCAATCAATAAGCAAATATTTATTGTCTATATAAAACTCAGTAGGGTAAATTGTTTTTCAAGGTGCTTCTGAAATACAGACTTTTTATTTGATGGCTACACTAGAAGGAACCTGGTTAAAGCAACATGTATTGACCATGAAGAGGTATACTAGTAGAGAGATGGATATGTCTCAAATATCCCAGTAAAAGCAAGTAGGTCTTCCATAGAACTGTGCTGAAAAAAGTCATAAGCATAAACCATGTTAGGTGTCTAGTGGGGCTAATATCTCCATTCTCATTTTCTCTCTCTCTCTCTCTCTCTCTCTCACACACACACACACACACACACACACATACATACATACCCCAAGATTGTACATAGGAGGGAAAGTTAGATGTAAGTGTTGGATGCTTGTGTTGTCTGGAAATGAAGAAAGGAGTTGAAATCCCACTTACAAGCCTGGGATGGATTGAGCCCAGGTAGGATATCCAGCAAACTCCTTCTGCAACCACCGCAGAACTTAGTTGGCTTAAAACAACCATGTCGTTTTATCTTACGACCGTGTGGGGAGTTCAGGCAGGCTCGGTTGGCTGTTCCTTTATTCTGTGTGCATCAATTCATGGAGATCACTCATGAGTATTCCCTTGGCATGTGGGCTAGACTGGAGGGCCCAGTGTGGCTTGAGTCACGTGTCTGACACCTTGGTAGGGAGGCTAGAAAGCAGGGCTCATTTGGGGTGGTTTTCCCGAGCGTCTTCTTGTGGACTCTCCAGCATAATGGTCTCAGGGGAGTCTAACTGCTTAAGTGGTGGCTGAGGGCTTTCAGAGGCAGTGTTCTTACAAAGCTCGGAGGAAACAGAAGGACTGTTGATTATAGCTTAGCCTCAGAAATCTCATTTTCTCACTGCTACTGCACTTTATTGGTCAAGCTAGTCACTAAGGTCAAGCTAGATTAAAGGACAGGAGATTGAGAATCTACTTCTCTAGGAAAAAGATGCCAAATCGTTTACTGTTGTCTTTAATCTGCCACATCAGGCTGTCCATAAACAAAAGGAATTCAGTGGGAGTAGGAGATTGAAACCCAAGATGTCTTGAAAAATATTCACCACTCTTTCCCCGTCATTTATTTTCAGAAATCTTACTTCCATAGCTCATGGGAGAGAGTTTAGATCAATCTGACCGTTTTATCTACATTCTTTTTCTTAAAATGTATTATCAAAAAATTTGGTTCACGCTTCAGTATTTATAAGGTACATAGATCTCAGGGTTGAATAAGGCTTCAGTTACAGGCTTTGATTACTGTCTCAATTAGAGCTAACTGCAGGTATCAGCTTTAAGTAAAGCAAAAGAAAGCCAGCACCTGTGATTTTTGCCCATTTTTTTTCTGTGCTCATTAAATGGTATTGCACAAGGGCATGACCCCTAAACCACCACCACCGGGGACAGGTCTTCCTGTCCCCAGGAAATAGACTTCAGCAATAGATCTTCAGGTAGCTTGGGGATGGAGGCTGTGATCTGGAGTTGAAGAGGCAGGCTTCTGCAAAGCTTAGTTGTGATGCATTTGAGACTCAGTAGGGGTGCGAAAGTCCCCTGCTGTCACTAAAAGGTTAGTCAAATTTTTGAAAACAGATGGCAGAACTGATGATACAACTATGTGGAAGTTTATATGATGAGTAATGAGACAAAGTTGTTAATGAAGACTAAAATAGGAGACACTGATGTTTAAACACAGGGTAATTGGTGACTTGGAATGAGGCAGGAAAAAGCCACGGGAAGACAAATGCAGACCGAAAGCTGTTCATATAGGCTATTGCAGCCACCTCAAATTCTCTTCGGAATGAGATGAGGTATAAGTCAATTGATGAGTAAAAATAAATTGTATAACTCAGAAAGACACAGATAGACCCAGAGAAATGCAGACAAAGACGAAAAAAGGCATATCCATTAGGGAGATACAAATGGACAGATAACTCCTCTCCCCCTCATACATATATCCCTAGAAACCATAGGCATGAATGCAGACGGACTTACTTTAGGCATTTTTTGGAATGAAAGGGGCTGTTAATGTATGAATTAATAACTAAAAGTATTCAGTGAAGAGAGACATTCCGAGGCTGATGGGGACTCAGAAACTGAGATAAAAATACATTGACACACACCTCACAGACAGACATACCCTCACCGCTCTTTCTTGTAATGAGATCCCTACCCTGCAGTCATTTAGGATTTTGCCATTAAAGTCATTTAAAGCTATGCTTCTTTTTAGCATCATGTGACAATATCAACTCTTGGCATTTGCCAAATAAACTGTATTAAATTCATCAGAGTGAATTTTGGCCCAGGAGTGGGAGAGTCCTTGTTTCTGGCTTACTTTCAGTAATAAGATAATGTTTATTACCATTAGCTCACAATTACTGGAGTAGCTTAATACACCTTAAAATGGCGAGAGTAGTTATTAAGGTCCTGTTAATAAACTATTAATGATTAATCATTAATAAGCTATTAATGATTCTGTAAGCAATTACATGGTGTAATTCCTTACATATATTTTTCTGGGCACAGCAAATATTTTTAGTGTGTGATTCGAGAAATGAATCATTCTATCAATAATTATAAATTTTACCTTCTTGAAATTATACATTACTATGGACTGATTTTAAACATCACCATTTTTTCTTCAAAAGTAAATTTTAAACTGCAGTATTGTTTTTCTAGTCAAAAATTTAAAAGTGTTAACATTCTTTGTAACCTAAAAAACAATGCTAATACATATTTTGCTTCATTAGTGAAGTTCATGACAATCTCAGACATGAGAATTGATCGATCCCTAGCATGCAGGTGATATGCTGATGTAGATCACATATCATGATCAGTGAGAAAAATGATCTTACTTACTGTGGGTAGAAAAGATTGTATGCATATCTTGTCAGAGGAGGAAAACTTTTTTTTTAATGCTTTTAAAACAAAAATAAAATTTCTCAACTTAAAATTCTCAGATCACTGAAAAAAAAAAAAAAAAGATGGACTTTTAAGGTAAATGCCAAAAATGTCAAATGAGATCAATGCAGGTTTTGTTAAAGCAGCACAAGTCATTGAAACTACATATTTTTAAAGCTCTATTTTTTTAACTTGTTACTAGATGACACATTGTCAAATAATGAAATATCAAGTGATGGTAAGACATATGAACTGTCATGTTATCTGTGTTAAAAACTTAACTGAATTGTAAAGGACTGCCAAAGACCTAAAGTTGATGATTTATTTTGAGCTAAAATGGAAGGATTTTAGCTCATTTTAGATACCTGTGGTGGGCAGTCTCCAGGATGGCCCCCAATGGATTCTTGCTTCTTGGTATTTGTGCACTTGTGTGTTCCCTCACACAGTGGGTAGACATGTCTTGCATAACTAACAGGATATTGCAGATGGTATGGAGTATGGCTTCCAAACCTCTTTCATAAAATAGAACAAAATGGGATCTATAAACTCTTAGATCACAAGCTCTAGGGGTAAGCAAGCTGCCAAGTCAAGAGGATACTAGAATAGCCCAATGAAAAATCCCTGTGACAAGGAACTGAAACCTTCCGGCAGCCCCGCTGTGAGGGGGCCATCTTGGAGGCAGGTCCTCCAGCCCTGGTCAGGCCTGCAGATGGCTCTAGACCAGATGAGCATCTTGATTGCTACCTCATGAAACGCAGTGAATCAGAAGGGAAGAAGCTGTGCTGTTCCTGAATTCATGATGCAAAGAAGCTGTATGACATGTATGAGATTATGAGTGTGTGTGGCTTTTTAAAAAATATGGTTGCTAAGTTTCTGTCTAATTTCTTATGCTGCACTCAGTAACGAATATAGTACACATTGATGTTATAGGACTCAATCTAACACTAAATGGCTGGATGGTATTGTGAAAAATCACTTGACTAATTCTGTCTCAGATTTATTATATATGAAATGAAAAAGTATAATTAGATGATATCTAGGATCCCTTTTAGATACAATAAGTATGAATCTTTCTAAGTCTTTCAGACTAAGTGTTGAGCTAATCAAGTCCGATGATCTGGCTTGAATATTGCAAGAAAATTTTGTTTAATCCTAACAAGATATTTTCATTTTATGTTTAAAATTACTCAAAAGATAATAGAATATTTTATTTTTAAAATTTTTTTCAGTCTATAAAAAGATTTTTTTCCTTACGAACATCTTTATTTCAAGTATTCTTTTTTTAATAATGATTCCTCCCTCCCTCCCTCCCACCCTTTCTCCTTCCGTTGGTTCTTCATTGCTGTGCGCGGGCTTTCTCTAGTTGTGGTGAGCGGGGCTACTCTTCGTTGCAATGCACGAGCTTCTCACTGCGGTGGCTTCACTTGTTGCGGAGCATGGGCTCTAGGTACACGGGCTTCAGTAGTTGGGCGCACAGGCTTAGTTACTCCGTGGCCTGTGGGATCTTCCCAGACCAGGGATCAAACCTGTATGCCCTGCATTGGCAGGCGTATTCTTTTTTTTTTTTTTTTTTGCGGTATGAGGGCCTCCCACTGCCGCGGCCTCTCCCGCTGCGGAGCACAGGCTCCGGACGCGCAGGCCCAGCGGCCATGGCTCACGGGCCCAGCCTCTCCGTGGCACGCGGGATCCTCCCGGACCAGGGCACGAACCCGCGCCCCCTGCCTCGGCAGGCGGACTCCCAACCACTGCGCCACCAGGGAAGCCCTGGCAGGCGTATTCTTAACCACTGTGCCACCAGGGAAGCCCACAAGTGTTCTTAAACACTTCTGTACATGCATTACAGAAAGGCTGTCACAACCATTCATGGATACAGTACTGATTGTTCTCAACATTGCAAGCAAGTACCACTCTTGAAGCATCTTTTTTATGTGTTCTTAAATGCTTCTCTGCATGCTTTCTTTTTACAGCTTTTTTTAAAAAACATCTTTATTGGAGTATAATTGCTTTAGTGTTGTATTAGTTTCTGCTGTATAATAAAGTGAATCAGGTATATGTATACATATATCCCTATATCCCCTCCCTCTTGTTTCTCCCTCCCACCCTCCCTATCCCACCCGTCTAGGTGGTCACAAAGCACCAAGCTGATAGCCCTGTGTGATGCTGCTGCTTCCCACTAGCTATCTGTTTTACATTTGGTAGTGTATGTATGTCAGTGCTACTCTCTCACTTCGTCCCAGCTTACCCTTCCCCCTCCCCATGTCCTCAAGCCCATTTTCTACATCTGTGTCTTTATTCCTGTCCTGCCCCTAGGTTCATCAGAACCATTTTTTTTAGATTCCATATATATGTGTTAGCATACAGTATTTGTTTTTCTCTTTCTGACTTACTTCACTCTGTATGACAGACTCTAGGTCCATCCACCTCACTACAAATAACCCAGTTTCATTTCTTTTTATGGCTGAGTGATATTCCATTGTATATATGTGCCACATCTTCTTTATCCATTCATCTGTTGATGGACACTTAGGGTCCTTCCATGTCCTGGCTATTGTAAATAGAGCTGCAATGAACAATGTGGTACATGACTCTTCTTGAATTATAGTTTTCTCAGGGTATATGCCCAGTAGTGGGATTGCTGGGTCATATGGTCGTTCTATTTTTAGCTTTATAAGCAACCTCTGTACTGTTCTCCATAGTGGCTGTATCAATTTACATTACCACCAACAATTCAAGAGAGTTCCCTTTTCTCCACACCCTCTCCAGCATTTACTGTTTGTAGATTTTTTGATGATGGCCATTCTGACTGGTGTGAGGTGATACCTCATTGTTGTTTTGATTTGCATTTCTCTAATGATTAGTGATGTTGAGCATCCTTTTGTGTGTTTGTTGGCAATTTGTATATCTGCTTTGGAGAAATGTCTATTTAGGTCTTCTGCCCATTTTGGGATTGAGTTGTTTGTTTTTCTAGTATTGAGCTGCATGAGCTGCTTGTATATTTTGGAGATTAATCCTTTGTTAGTTGCTTTGTTTGCAAATATTTTCTCCCATTCTGAGGGTTGTCTTTTCGCCTTGTTTATGGTTTCCTTTGCTGTGCAAAAGCTTTTAAGTTTCATTAGGTCCCATTTGTTTATTTTTGTTTTTATTTCCATTTCTCTAGGAGGTGGGTCAAAAAGGATCTTGCTGTGATTTATGTCAGAGTGTTCTTCCTATGTTTTTCTCTAAGAGTTTTATAGTGTCCAGTCTTACATTTAGGTCTTAAACTCAAAATGGATTAATTTTTCTGTATGGTGTTAGGAAGTGTTCTAATTTCATTCTTTTACATATAGCTGTCCAGTTTTCCCAGCACCATTTATTGAAGAGGCTGTCTTTTCTCCATTGTGTATTCTTTCCTCTTTATCAAAAATAAGGTGACCATAGGTGTGGGTTTATCTCTGGGCTTTCTATCCTGTTCCATTGCTCTATATTTCTGTTTTTGTGCCAGTACCAAACTGTCTTGATTACTGTAGCTTTGTAGATTAGTCTGAAGTCAGGGAACCTGATTCCTCCAGCTCTGTTTTTCTTTCTCAAGATTGCTTTGGCTATTTGGGGTCTTTTGTGTTTCCATACAAATTGTGAAGTTTTTTGTTCTACTTCTGTGAAAAATGCCAGTGGTAGTTTGATAGGGATTGCATTGAATCTGTAGATTGCTTTGGGTAGTATAGTCATTTTCACCATGTTGATCTTCCAATCCAAGAACATGGTATATTTCTCCATCTGTTTGTATCATCTTTATATTCTTTCATCAGTGTCTTATAGTTTTCTGCATACAGGTCTTTTGTCTCCTTAGGTAGGTTTATTCCTAGGTATTTTATTCTTTTTGTTGCAGTGGTAGATGGGAGTGTTTCCTTAATTTCTCTTTCAGATTTTTCATCATTAGTATTTAGGAATGTAAGAGATTTCTGTGCATTAATTTTGTATCCTGCTACTTTATCTAATTCATTGATTAGCTCTAGTAGTTTTCTGGTAGAGTCTTTAGGATTCTCTGTGTATAGTATCATGTCATCTGCAAACAGTGACAGCTTTACTTCTTTTCTAATTTGGATAACTTTTATTTTTTTCTTCTCTGATTGCTGTGGTTAGGACTTCCAAAACTATGTTTGAGTAAAAGTGGTGAGAGTGGACAACCTTGTCTTGTTCCTGATCTTAGAAGGAATGCTTTCAGCTTCTCACTGTGAGAATGATGTTAGCTGTGGGTTTGTCATATACGGACTTTATTATGTTGAGGTATGTTCCCTCTGTGCCCACTTTATGGAGAGTTTTTATCATAAATGGATATTGAATTTTGTAGAAAGCTTTTTCTGCATCTATTGAGAGTATCATATGTTTTTTATCCTTCAGTTTGTTAATATGGTGTATCACATTGATTGATTTGCTTATATTGAAGAATGCTTGCATTCCTGGGATAAACCCCACTTGATCATGGTATATGATCCTTTTAATGTGTTGTTGGATTCTGTTTGCTAGTACTTTGTCGAGGATTTTTGCATCTATGTTCATCAGTGATCATTGGCCTGTAGCTTTCTTTTTTTGTGACATCTTTGTCTGGTTTTGGTATCAGGGTGATGGTGGCCTTGTAGAATGAGTTTAGGAGTGTTTCTCCCTCTGCTATATTTTGGAAGAGTTTGAGAGGGGTAGGTGTAAGCTCTTCTTTAAATGTTTGATAGAATTCACCTGTGAAGCCGTTTGGTCCTGGGCTTTTGTTTGTTGGAAGATTTTTAATCACAGTTTCAATTTCAGTGTTTGTGATTGTTCTGTTTATATTTTCTATTTCTTCCTGGTTCAGTCTTGGAAGATTGTGCTTTTCTAAGAATTTGTCCATTCCTTCCAGATTGTCCATTTTATTGGCATATAGTTCCTTTTAATAATCTCTCATGGTCCTTTGTATTTCTGCAGTGTCAGTTGTTACTTCTCCTTTTTCATTTCTAATTCTGTTGATTTGAGTCTTCTCACTTTTTTTCTTTATGAGTCTGGCTAGTGGTTTATCAATTTTTGTTTATCTTCTCAAAGAACCGGCTTTTATTTTTATTGATCTTTGCTATTTTTCCCTTCATTTCTTTTTCATTTGTTTCTGATCTGGTCTTTACGATTTCTTTTCTTGTGCTAACTTTTGGGTTTTTTTGTTCATCTTTCTCTAATTCCTTTAGGTGTAATGTTAGGTTGTTATGTGAGATTTTTCTTGTTTCTTGAGGTAGTATTGTATTGCTATAACCATCCCTGTTAGAACTGCTTTTTGCTGCATCCAGTATGTTTGGGTTGTCATATTTTCATAGTCATTTGTTTCTAGGTATGTTTAGATTTCTTCTTTGATTTCTTCAGTGATCTCTTGGTTGTCTACTAGAATATTGTTTAGCCTCCATGTGTTTGTATTTTTTACAGACTTTTTCCTGTAATTGATATCTAGTCTCATAGCACTGTGGTCAGAAAAGATACTTCATGTGATTTCAATTTTCTTAAATTTACCACCCATATCTTGTCACCCAAGATATGCTCTATCCTGGAGAATGTTTCATGAGCACTTGAGAAGAAAGTGTATTCTGTTGTTATTGGTTGGAATGTCCTACAAATATCAATTAAGTCTATCTTGTTGAATGTGTCATTTAAAGCTTGTGTTTCCTTATTTATTTTCATTTTGGATGATCTGTCCATTGGTGAAAGTGGGGTGTTAAAGTCCTGTACCATTACTGTGTTACTGTCGATTTCCCCTTTTATGGCTGTTAGCATTTGCCTTATGTTTTGAGGTGCTCCTATACTGGGTGCAGAAATATTTACAATTGTTATATCTTCTTCTTGGATTGATCCCTTGATCATTATGTAGTATCCTTCTTTGTCTCTTGTAATAGTCTTTATTTTGAAGTCTGTTTGTCTGATAGAATTGCTAGTCCAGCTTTCTTTTGATTTCCATTTGCATGGAATATCTTTTTCCATGCCCTCAGTTTCAGTCTGTATGTGTCCCTGGGTTTGAAGTGGGTCTCTTGTAGACAGCATAAATATAGGTCTTGTTTTTGTATCCATTCAGCCGAGTCTATGTCTTTTGGTTCGAGCATTTAATCCATTAACATTTAAGGTCTTTTTCGATATGTATGTTGCTATTACCATTCTCTTAATTGTTTTGGGTTTGTTATAGTAGGTCTTTTCCTTCTCTTGTGTTTCCTGCCTAGAGAAGTTCCTTTAGCATTTGTTGTAAATCTGGTTTCATGGTGCTGATTTCTCTTAGCCTTTGCTTGTAAAGGTTTTAATTTCTCTGTCAAATCTGAATGAGATCCTTGCTGGGTAGAGGGACCTTAGTTGTAGGTTTTTCCGTTTCATCTCTTTAAATATGTCCTGCCACTCTATTTTGGCTTGCAGAGTTTCTGCTGAAAGATCAGCTGTTAACCTTATTGGGATTCCCTTGTATGTTATTTGTTGCTTTTCCCTTGCTGCTTTTAATATTTTTTCTTTGTTTTTAAGTTTTGTTAGTTTGATTAATATGTGTCTTGGTGTGTGTCTCCTTGCATTTATACTGTATGGGACTCTCTGTGATTCCTGGGCCTCACTGACTATTTCCTTTCCCATGTTAGGGAAATTTTCAACTATAATCTCTTCAGATATCTTCTCAGCCCCTTTCTTTTTCTCTTCTGCTTCGGGGACCCCTATAATTTGAATGTTGGTGAGTTTAATGTTGTCTCAGAGATCTCTGAGACTGTCCTCAATTCTTTTCATTTTTTTTTCTTTATTATGCTCTGTGGTAGTTATTTCCACTATTTTATCTTCCAGGTCACTTATCCGTTCTTCTGCCTCAGTTATTCTGGTATTGTTTCCTTGTAGAGAATTTTTAATTTCATTTATTGTGTTGTTCATCATTGTTTGTTTGCTCTTTAGTTCTTCTAGGTCCTTGTTAAATGTGTCTTATATTTTCTTCATTCTATTTTGAAGCTTTTGGATCATCTTTACTATCATTACTCTGAATTCTTTTTCAGGTAGACTGCCTATTTCCTCTTCATTTGTTTGGTCTGGTGGGTTTTTACCTTGCTCCTTCATCTGCTGCGAATTTCTCTGTCTTCTCATTTTGCATAACTTTCTGTGTTTGGGGTCTCCTTTTCACAGGCTGAAGGTTCTTATTTCCCGTTGTTTTTGGTGTCTACCCCCAGTGGGTAAGGTTGGTTCAGTGGCTTGTGTAGGATTCCTGGTGGAGGGGATTGGTGCCTATCTTTCTGGTGGGCAGGGCCACATCCGGCGGTGTGTTTTGGTGTGTCTATGAACTTAGTGTGATTTTAGGCAGCTTCTCTGCTAGTGGGTGCAGTTGTGTTCATGTCTTGCTAGTTGTTTGGCATGGGGCATTCAGCACTGGAGCTTGCTAGCCATTGGGTGGAGCTGGGTCTTAGCATTGAGACTGAGATCTCTGAGAGAGCCCTCACTGATTGATATTACGTGGGGCTGGGAGGTCTCTGGTGGTCCAGTGTCCTGAACTCAGCTCTCCCACCTCAGAGGCACAGTCCTGACACCAGGCCAGAGCACCAATACTCTGTCAGCCACACAGCTTATAAGAAAAAGGAGAAAAAAAGAAAAGAAAGAAAAAAAGATAATTTAAAAAAAGAATACAAAATAAAATAAAATAATTAAAATAAAAAGTAAAAAAAAAAATTATTAAAATAAAAATTGAGGTAACAAAAAAAAGAGAGCAAGCAAACCAATAAATAAATCCACCAATGATAAGAAGTGCTAAAAGCTACTAAGATAAACATAAAAATCAGAAACAATGCAGTCGCAGACAGCAAACCCCATGTCTACATTTGCTCCCAAGGTCCACCGCTTCAATTTGGGGTTGATTCATTGTCTATTCAGGTATTCCACAGAGGCAGGGTACCTCAAGTTGCTGTGGGGATTTAATCTGCTGCTCCCACGGCTGCTGGGAGAGATTTCCCTTTCTCTTCTTTGTTCGCACAGCTCCTGGGGCTCAGCTTTGGTTTTGGCCCCACGTCTGTGTGTAGGTTGC
This sequence comes from Hyperoodon ampullatus, assembly GCF_949752795.1. Taxonomy (NCBI): domain Eukaryota; kingdom Metazoa; phylum Chordata; class Mammalia; order Artiodactyla; family Ziphiidae; genus Hyperoodon; species Hyperoodon ampullatus. The sequence goes on from NC_136915.1 coordinate 184,772,971, forward strand.
CCTCAGGCTTCTGTTCCTGCCCAGACAGGATGGGGTTAAAACAGTGGCTGATTAGAGGGCTCTGGCTCACTCATCCTGGGGGGAGGGAGGGGTACGGTGGTTATAATTGGAATGCGGGGGGAGCCTGTGGCGGCAGAGGCCAGCATGACGTTGCAACAGCCTGAGGCATGCTGTGTGTTCTCCCAGAGGACTTGTCCCTGGATCATGGGACCCTGGCAGTGGTGGGCTGCACAGGCTCCCAGGAGGGGAGGTGTGGATAGTGACCTGTGTTTGCACACAGGATTCTTGGTGGCTGCAGCAGCAACCTCAGCGTTTCATACCCATGTCTGGTGTCCGCGCTGATAGCTGCGGCTCGTGCCCATCTCTGGAGCTCGTTTAGGTGGTGCTCTGAATCCCCTCTCCTCGCGCACCCCGAAACAATGGTCTTTTGCCTCTTTGGTAGGTTCAGACTTTTCCCGGACTCCCTCCTAGCTAGCTGTGGCACACTAGCCCCCTTCAGGCTGTGTTCACGCAGCCAACCCCAGTCCTCTCCCTGGGATCTGACCTCCAAAGCCTGAGCCTCAGCTCCCAGCCCCCGCCTGCCGCAGCGGGTGAGCAGACAAGCCTCTCGGGCTGGTGAGTGCTGGTCGGCACCGATCCTCTGTGCAGGAATCTCTCCGCTTTGCCCCCCGCACCCCTGTGGCTGTGCTCTCCTCCGCGGCTCCGAAGCCGCCCACACCCCGTCTCCGCCCACGATGGGGCTTCCTAGTGTGTGGAATCTTTTCCTCCTTCACAGCTCCCTCCCAGAGGTGCAGGTCCCGTCCCTATTCTTTTGTCTGTTTTTTTTTTTTTTTTCTTTTGCCCTACCCAGGTACATGGGGAGTTTCTTGCCTTTTGGGGGTCTGAGGTCTTCTGTCAGCGTTCAGTAGGTGTTCTGTAGGAGTCATTCCACATATAGATGTATTTCTGATGTATTTGTGCGGAGGAAGGTGATCTCCACATCTTACTCCTCTGCCATCTTGAAGGTCCCTAGAATATTTTACAAGGTAGACTTAGTTAAGGAAGCTAACTAATTCTGGAGTCATTTTATAATTGACAGAGCTGTTGCAGAAGACAAATTGTATGATATACCTGGCCTTTTGATAAAAGGTAAGGGTAAAATTAGTAAGCAAAAGATACTGATTCTTAACCTCAGATGGACATTTGAACTAAATGGAGAACTTTTTTTTTTAAGCATACTGGTGGTGGGGTTTCACTGTCAATCAATTAAGTCAGAATTTCTGGTAATGGAATGAAGCAATCAGGAAAATTTTTTATATATTCTGTAGTGTATATAGCCAGAATTGAGAACTACTAAGACACTCATGGGAAGTAGTTAGTTACCAGATTGAAGAGAGATTAGAGGGGGTCTCTTGTGGGTAGAGAGCAAGGATGCTGAGAAGCTCTGCTGGAGACCTCTCGTGGGAGGAGAAGCCCGTGGTCCTGGTCACCCAGCTCATTAACTGGAGGCCGTTCAGCTTCTATATGTGGATAAATCAAGTTGCTAATTAAGAACCTCTCAGCAAGAGTGGAAAAGAAAGCCTGAGGGGTTAGTGTTCACCTGGTGTCTATAATTATAAGTTGAGGATTATAAATTAAACTGAGAAAATGCCAGAAGTTGAGTGTATAAAAGGATGTCACCTGGGGTTGCTAGGTGATAAAGCATTGCCTGAGTTTTGGGGTAGATATTATTAAAATAAATTATTTGGTTCCCTTTTAGGGACTAATTCAGAAAATATTCTTCTTGTTCTTTTAAGTGACTATTTTCTAATCACAACAATAAAGGTATAGGTCTGCCTTTCAGATCTGACAGTCCTCACTGTCTCTAAAGACAACAGGGCCATCTGGCCGTAACCCTTAATGTGTAGAGAGAAAATCTTTGTAACTTTCCAAATAGCATTAGAAGTAAGCACTTTGCATAGTAGAAACAAAGCACAGCACCATTTAAAAATTAAAAAGACTAATGAGAAGTTGGAAGAATTCCCCAGCATGAAAAGTAAAGAGCTCATAAATCAAAAGAAAAATAAATCATACTGATAGAAACATGGGCAAATAACATGAGTTGACAACTGAGAAAAGAAAAATACAAATGGTCAATAAATACAAGAGATGGTCAACCCCATATGTCAATGAAAATTTGTCATTTGTAGAATCAGCAATTTAAAAAAAATGTATTCATGATATCTGTCACTTTTGTTCACTTAGGGAGTTAAGTGTTTCAACTGAAGAGCAGTTTAGCATTTTGTATTCCAATTCAATATGTACAAATGTATTTAACTGTGAAATGCTACTCTGGAAATTTATATTTAGCATAAATGGATAAATATAACTATCTCCAAGGAAACTTCATCATTGTTAAAATACAATTTGAAATGGTTCAAATGGCATTAAAAAGAGGATTAGTATTATAGCATATCTGTAAGATAGGTACAAGAGTATAGCATATCTGTAAAATGAAATCATGTTCAGCCATTAAAAATAACGTTATCGGGCTTCCCTGGTGGCACAGTGGTTGGGAGTCCGCCTGCTGATGCAGGGGACACAGGTTCGTGCCCCGGTCCGGAGGACCCCGCATGCCGCAGAGCGGCTGGGCCCGTGAGCCATGGCTGCTGAGCCTGCGCGTCCAGAGCCTGTGCTCCGCAACGGGAGAGGCCACAGCAGTGAGAGGCCCGCGTACTGCAAAAAAAATGAATAAATAAAATAATGTTATCAGTGAGTTTTCTTTGAACCTATTATTAGAAAAATCCAAGTTATATCCAAATCATGGGTCGTGAGGACCTGAATATACAATAGCCAGGCCATGTGTGACAATAGAATTCTGACCTTCAAGCTCTGTAGCTAAGGGAGCTTCAATCAGCTTCGAGAGGCAAACCAGAACTTCTGCAGCACATAGCTCAGAACAGGGAGGGCTTGGTCCGCAACTTCCAGGTTCCCTTTTCCTTTACCCCTGCTTCTAACTGAACTATGCAGAGAAAGCCAAGTCTGTTCTCCTCACCAGTCACATAATAGGCCCTGCTTCTAATAGTTAGCCTGCCTGGAGCTTCCCCAGGCCAGTCACCTCCAGTCAGCATGCCTGAAACTTTCTTTTTCCTGCTCTCAGGTGGTCCACATTCCTGCCTGCCTCTGAGTCTCTGCCAGATGCAAGCAGCGGTGGCTGAATCCCTTGCTAGACCAGACTCCAAATAAATAGCCTATGTGCATTCTTCTTTAAGTAGTCTTTGGCTATTTCCAGAATAACATACATACTAGTATGTACATTTTTTGGGTGTTTGTGTGACCCACATCTATTCCTGAGTGTATGCGTGGGGAAGTATCTGAAAACTAGTCACCAAGATATTAAACTTGCTCTTCTCTGGAAGGTAGGATGGAGGCTATTTTTAGTTTATAATATTTTGCATTTGAATTTTTTCAGTGAGTGCACACCATTTATATAAACGGAAATAAAGCTATTGTGGTTTACAAAGCAGTTTATTATAATGTTTAGAATTATTAAAATAAAGAATTCCATATATATAAAGCATAAATATTTATCTATGTATAATATATAGGATGATGCTCAGTTAATTGGACTTACCCAATATGAGGAGTTACTTATTTTTTTAATTTTTGCGGTATGCGGGCCTCTCACTGTTGTGGCCTCTCCCGTTGCGGAGCACAGGCTCCGGACACGCAGGCTCAGCGGCCATGGCTTACGGGTCCAGCCGCTCCACGGCATGTGGGATCTTCCCGGACCGGGGCACAAACCTGTGTCCCCTGCATCGGCAGGTGGACTCTCAACCACTGCGCCACCAGGGAAGCCCAATAAATATAAATCTTTATGGTCATCAGTTTTCCCTGAAGTTTCTTTAACAAAGGCCAGAAAGATTAAATTTTTGAATGGAGCATTGCTTCATTTCCATCAACATCTGGTTATTTATCCTTCTATATTAAACAAAACCCCGGATTTGACAGAGATGAAACTTTGAATGTGTCTTCAAACCTAACTTATCCAGCCAATGGGGAAAAGGAAGTGTAGATATATGGCCAGTTTCTCTCAGCCTAGCACATTGCTGTTCTTCTTAATTAATGATGGTGCTACTAGGCCACTCCCAGGAGGAGACAGGCTTAATCCATCTGAAGGCAACAAGTTTCCACTCCTTTGTCTCTCCTCCTTCATTTCCTGTTGTGGCTTTTGACCTTTCACCTATAGCAAGTGAGACAGCTCTCCGGGCTGGGCTGGTCACCCGGGAAGGACAGACAGTCCTCAAGCATACCAGACCTTGCTTTTTCTTCTGTCTGTGCTGTGTTTTTTTTCATGTCATAGTATTGTTGTGAGGATTAAGCAGATACATATATATGCTTATATAGCGTATATATGGTTATATAGCATATGTATATTGTTAGAGATACAGATAGAGAGAAATATCTTTTTTTTTAAAGCTAAGGTCATTATTATTTTTTTTTAAATTTGAGGAACACTCTTTAAAGACTTTTGGATACCAGGATGGACATAAAGTATATGAAAGTGGTTTAAAAAAATTAACATTATTCAGCCTCTGAGATGATACAATATCTTGTCATTTTTCTCAGTAGATAAAAAGAAAAATGCCTAAAACTTTCTCTAGTAAAATATTTTGAAAGGGTCTCGTCCAGTACTTCTGAAGTGTTAAGATGTATTGTGTTAACCCTGGCAGAGGGATCCCTGAGACTCTTTACAACCTCTCTTAGCCCAGTTTGTGACTTTTGTCACAATAGCTCAAGTATTGCTGTTGACCTGTTTTTGTTTGTTTGTTTTAGGTGACTCACTGCTCAAACATTCCACAGGCCAAATCAATTCCCTCGATTTATTCCCAGATAGATGCAGTAAACAGGTGTATTATATCAAAATGACAGTATATCTCTCTTGGGCTGTATCTTGCTGGTATAGATATTTTTCTGTTTTAGAAGCTAATATAAGCTCTTCTCTGGTAAACACAAGATTCGTATGTGAATTAAACATGCATTTGGGGTTAGTGTCTTTGAATTATTAGTGGAAGGATAGTTAAAAAATATTTAAAACATTTTCCTTTGGAAAGCCATTTCCTGAGTAGTGTGAAAAATTAGTTAGGAAAAAATCAGCAACAAACCAAAGTAAAGATAGCAGGCAGATTTTATAACATCAGATCTAAAAGTAAATCACAGATGAATTGAAAATTGTTGTAAAAGTATTATTTATTCTTATATGAGTCAACAGCAATGTAGGAAAAAGCAAGCAACTTCTCAAATGAGAATTTTCTCATCAAAGTAATAACTAGCTTATTCCCTCACTAAGAAAAACAGATCTCCTATATCTGAAAATAACACTCTAAAGGTACATATTTTGAGATGAATTAAGATGCATTATATTCATTCTGACATGCAGTTTAAGATAATTTTTTTGTTTAAGTATTAGAAATTTATGTAACAGTTTGGCATTGTGTATTTCCTTTAATGAAAAATGACATTTAAATGGTTCTTTGAAAACAATGCTGGTGATGAATCTGACAAGTCAGTGTTACAGAGGAAGGGCAAAAATAACGGGCACTTGACTGTTCTGCCCTGGATTCACTTACTCCAGCATAAAAGCACGTTTCCCCTGTGACTCTCCTTTCCTCATTGATGTGGCACCTTAGTGTATAAACCTAAATGTACAAAAAATTATTTTTCCATAACAGTCTAATTCCTGTTTAGATCTTCCACTCCACCAGAAGTAATAGTATCTTACTATCAATAAACCTCTCTCCCCTAACATATATGTATACTTTATCCTGAGTTGCGTCTCATCTCAGGGCTTTCTGTATTAGTAAGGGTTCTCCAGAGAAACAGACCCATAGGACAGTAAGAGGTGTGTGTGTATCTTCTATCTCCGTCTCTAATCTCGAGAGAGATTTATTTTTAGGAACTGGTTCATGTGTTTGTGGAGGTTCAAGTTCAAAATCTGCAGAGTAGGCTGACAGGCTGGAGACCCAGGGAGCAGTTGCGGTTCGGGTCTGAAGATGGTGTGCTGTGAGAATTCTCTCTTCTGGGAACTGCCATCTTTTTCTACTAAGGCCTTTAACTGATTGCATGAAGCCTCCACATGTTATGGAGGGTAATCTGCTTTACTCAGTTTACTAATTTAAATGTTAATTTCATCTCAAAAATACCTTCACAGAAACCTCTAGAATAACTGACCCCAAATATCTGGGTACTGTGACCTAGCCAAGCTGACACATAAAATGAACCATCACCGTTTATTTAGCATCATTGAGGTGGAGAGGTAAGAAGGGGGGACCGTCTCATCTTTGATGTCATCGGTCCATGTTGACATCCACTGAGATAGCCAAGGTCATTGTCCGCTTGGTCCTGCTTCCCTGACCTATCAGGTGTGTGGTCTCATGTGGTCCTGTGAGTGCAGGAACAATCTGCTGCTTCCTTAACTGTTGTTGCAAAAGAATATCTACAAAACTCTCTGTGGCATCATTTGCTGAGACGTGAGGAGATCATTCCCTGATGGAGTCCCTCTCCTTGGAAACGGCCACAGCGTGGAACAGCTGAACTCATCAACCTCCTCTCTCTCTCCCACTCTCTCTGCAGTTCTCAGAAACCTCCTGCTGTCCGCCCACCCACCCAAGAAACTTTCCCTATCTTAATCTGGATCATTCTTTCACACGTGCATCTAAATCCTCCTGTGGATTAGTCACAAGTGTTTAGACTTTTTGAACCTCAAAGCTAGATACTAGATTTCTTTATTGTCATGGTTGTTGCCATTTTGTTCTGTTTTTGTTTTTCCAAAATTGCCCCTTCTTTGGCAATGAAGAAAAGAGTAAAGAGGAAGAAAAGAATAAAATGTGCTTTTCACTTATTGATTCCATACATTAAACATACTGTGTTAAGAAGTAGTGAGCTACCAGGGAGGTGTCTGCAGCCTATTCAAAAACTATTTCTTTGGTTGGTTTCTAGATCCTTGGAAATTCTCTTGATTATCATGAAAACTTACTTTATAATCCTCTTTGTTTTCTTGATCCTCCCATACCATGGTAAGAACCAAGTGTCTGTAATGTTGTTTATCCTGCACTTGCTATGTGATGCTTGAAGACTCCTGTGGTCCTAGAACGTTCAATTACTCTAAGCAAAGGCAGACATTTTTTAAGGTGTCCACCAGATGGCACTGTTGGCCAGAGAAATGTGACTAACTTGCTTCAGCTTTGAAACGAAAAAGTGTTAACCCTGACTTAATTCCAAAAAATTGAAGGGGGGAAATGTCAGAAATAGGAACGAGTGGGTCCATCCTGATCTTAGGCAGGAAGTAACAACCCTTCACTTCAAGCCAAGGAATGACAATCCTTTAGGTATTTTACATTTTGCTTGCACGTTACCCTAAAAATCCTGTTAGGTCGACAGGACAGGGGCTTCTTGGTAAGTCTATTCAGTAGCTAGACCACTGGAAGCGCAGGACCTGGGTTCTACCGGAGGCTTTGTGATCAGAGCATCAGCATCCCTGGGCAAGTTCCGTTTTCAATTTCTTTATCGATAAAATAAGAATCTGAATTTGGTAATCGCTCGTGGTTTGAAAATATAATCCTTGCTTCACAAATAAATTTCAGAGACATGCCTTTTTCAAGGTCACTGTTTCTTAGTTTATGAGTTTGTACTAGAACTTGGGTCCTACTTCACTCCTTAAGGCAGGCCAGAGTCCACTGCGACGTGAAGTTTTCCTGATCTGCTCCTTCTGCAGAAGCAGAAAAGATACCCACTCACTGAGCAAACCACCTTCCGTAGCCATTTTTCCTCTGTACTCTTACTGACATTGATAGTAATACAAAAAAATGGAACCAGGTAGTTTTTATTGAAATACTTCTCTTTTAGCTTTCAGGTTCTTTTAAGTGTGGGAAAAATGGCTTGGCTTTTTAAAAAACAAGTTTGTAATGAATCAACGTAGAATATGTGCAATATATATGAATAATAAAACGAACACACATTTACTGACCATCAAGCTTTACACAGTAGAACTTCTTTCCTACCTTATTCCACAAAGAAATTCAGTCCTTTCTTATCCACATAAAAATCATATGGAGCTCTAATTTTACTGCAAAAAGAAGAATGGCCTAACAAAGGCCATTTCTTTCAGGATTGTACCCTTTCATTTACTCTTAGCTCATTCATAAGCTTCAGACTATAGAGGCAATGGTATGTTCCCTTAGTCTCCGTTCCACTGTTTTCATCTCTCTTTTGAGAAAAATCAAGTTAATATTTAAATTGTACTTTGTTCCTACCTGTAGTCTTTATTTTTTTTACATTTTTATTGGAGTATAATTGCTTTACTTTGTTAGTTGCTGCCATATAACAAAGTGAATTGCCTATACGTATACATATATCCCCATATCACCTCCCTCTTGCGTCTCCTTCCCACCCTCCCTATCCCACCCCTCTAGGTAGTCACAAAGCACCGAGCTGATCTCCCTGTGCTATGCGGCTGCTTCCCACTAGCTATCTATTTTACATTTGGTAGTGTATATATGTCCATGCCACTCTCCCACGTTGTCCCAGCTTACCCTTCCCCCTCCCCGTGTCCTCAAGTCCATTTTCTACATCTACGTCTTTATTCCTGTCCTACCCCTAGGTTCTTCAGAACCATTTTTTTTTTTTAGATTCCATATATATGTGTTAGCATATGGTATTTGTTTTATTCTTTCTGACTTACTTCACTCTGTATGACAGACTCTAGGTCCATCCACCTCACTACAAATAACTCAATTTTGTTTCTTTTTATGGCTGAGTAATATTCCCTTGTATATATGTGCCACATCTTCTTTATCCATTCATCTGTCGATGGACACTTAGGTTGCTTCCATGTCCTGGCTATTGTAAATAGAGCTGCAATGAACACTGTGGTACATGACTCCTTTTGAATTGTGGTTTTCTCAGGGTATGTGCCCAGTAGTGGGATTGCTGTGTTGTATGATAGTTCTATTTTTAGTTTTTTAAGGAACCTCCATACTGTTTTCCATAGTGGCTGTATCAATTTATGCTCCCACCAACAGTGCAAGAGGGTTCCCTTTTCTCCACACCCTCTCCAGCATTTATTGTAGATTTTTTGATGATGACCATTCTGACTGGTGTGAGGTGATACCTCATTGTAGTTTTGATTTGCATTTCCCTAATGATTAGTGATGTTGAGCATTCTTTCATGTGTTTGTTAGCAATCTGTATGTCTGCTTTGGAGAAATGTTTATTTAGGTTTTCTGCCCATTTTGGGATTGGGTTGTTTGTTTTTAATATTGAGCTGCATGAGCTGCTTGTAAATTTTGAAGATTAATCCTTTGTCAGTTGCTTCATTTGCAAATATTTTCTCCCATGCTGAGGGTTGTCTTTTTGTCTTGTTTATGGTTTCCTTTGTTGTGCAAAAGCTGTTAAGTTTCATGAGGTCCCATTTGTTTATTTTTGTTTTTATTTCCATTTCTCTAGGAGCTGGGTTAAAAAGGATCTTGCTGTGATTTATGTCAGAGTGTTCTTCCTATGTTTTTCTCTAAGAGTTTTATAGTGTCTGGCCTTACGTTTAGGTCTTTAATCCATTTTGAGTTTATTTTTGTGTATGGTGTTAGGGAGTCTTCTAATTTCATTCTTTTACATGTAGCTGTCCAGTTTTCCCAGCACCACTTACTGAAGAAGCGGTCTTTTCTCCATTGTATATTTTTGCCTCCTTTATCAAAGATAAGGTGACCATAGGTGCGTGGGTTTATCTCTGGGCTTTCTTTCCTGTTCCATGTCTCTGTATTTCCATTTTTGTGCCAGTACCACACTGTCTGGATTACTGTAGCTTTGTAGTATAGTCTGAAGTCCAGGAGCCTGCTTCCTCCAGCTCCGTTTTTCCTTCTCAAGATTGCTTTAGCTATTTGGGGTCTTTTGTGTTTCCATACAAATTGTGCAATTTTTGTTCTAGTTCTGTGAAAAATGCCACTGGTAGCTTGATAGGGATTGCATTGAACCTGTAGATTGCTTTGGGTAGTATAGTCATATTCACCATGTTGATTCTTCCAATCCAAGAACATGGTATATCTCTCCATCTCTTTGTATTTAAAGATTTATAAAGAAATCTTTAATTTCTTTCATCAGTGTCATAGTTTTCTGTATACAGGTCTTTTGTCTCCTTACGTAGGTTTATTCCTAAGTATATTATTTTTTGTTGCAGTGGTAAATGGGAGTGTTTCCTTAATTTCTCTTTCAGATTTTTCATCATTAGTGTACAGGAATGCAAGAGATTTCTGTGCATTAATTTTGTATACAGCTACTTTACCAAATTCATTGATTAGCTCTAGTAGTTTTCTGGTAACATCCTTAGGATTCTCTATGTATAGTATCATGTCATCTGCAAACAGTGAAAACTTTACTTCTTCTTTTCCTATTTAGATACGTTTTATTTCTTCTTCTCTGATTGCTGTGGTTAGGACTTCCAAAATTATTTCTTCTTCTCTGATTGCTGTGGTTAGGACTTCCAAAACTGTGTTTGAGTAAAATTGGTGAGAGTGGACAACCTTGTCTTGTTCCTGATCTTAGAGCGAATGCTTTCAGCTTCTCACTGTGAGAATTACGTTAGCTGTGGGTTTGTCATATAGGGCCTTTATTATGTTGAGTTATGTTCCCTCTGTGTCCACTTTCTGGAGAGTTTTTATCATAAACGGGTGTTGAATTTTGTTGTAAGCTTTTTCTGCATCTATTGAGATTATCATATGTTTTTTTATCTTTCAGTTTGTTAATACGGTGTATCACATTGATTGATTTGCGTATATTGAAGAATCCTTGCATTCCTGGGATAAACCCTACTTGATCATGGTATATGATCCTTTTAATGTGCTGTTGGATTCTGTTTGCTATTCTTTTGGTGAGGATTTTTGCATCTGTGTTCATCAGTGATCATTGGCCTGTAGCTTTCTTTTTTTGTGTCATTTTTGTCTGGTTTTGCTATCAGGATGATGGTGGCCTCACAGAATGAGTTTGGGAGTGTTCCTCCCTCTGCTATATTTTGGAAGAGTTTGAGAAGGATGGGTGTTAGCTGTTCTCTAAATGTTTGATAGAATTCACCTGTGAAGCCATCTGGTCCTGGGCTTTTGTTTGTTGGAAGATTTTTTATCACAGTTTCAATTTCAGTGCTTGTGATTGTTCTGTTTATATTTTCTATTTCTTCCTGGTTCAGTCTTGGAAGGTTGTACTTTTCTAAGAATTTGTCCATTTCTTCCAGGTTGTCCATTTTTTTGGCATATAGTTCCTGGTAGTAATCTCTCATGATACTTTGTATTTCTGCAGTGTCAGTTGTTACTTCTCCTTTTTCATTTCTAATTCTGTTGATTTGAGTCTTCTCCCTTTTTTCTTTTTTTTTTTTTTTTTTTTTTTTTTGGTGGTACACGGGCCTCTCACTGTTGTGGCCTCTCCCGTTGCGGAGCACAGGCTCCGGATGCGCAGGCTCAGCGGCCATGGCTCACAGGCCCAGCGGCTCCGCGGCATGTGGGATCTTCCCAGACTGGGGCACGAACCCATGTCCCCTGCATCGGCAGGCGGATTCTCAACCACTGCGCCACCAGGGAAGCCCTCCCTTTTTTCTTGATGAGTCTGGCTAGTGGTTTATCAGTTTTGTTTATCTTCTCAAAGAACCAGCTTTTAATTGTATTGATCTTTGCTATTTGTTGCTTCATTTCTTTTTCATTTATTTCTGATCTGATCTTTTTGATTTCTTCTGCTAACTTTTGGGTTTTTTTGTTCATCTTTCTCTAATTGCTTTAGGTGTAATATTAGGTTGTTATTTGAGATTTTTCTTTTTTCTTGAGATAGGATTGTACTGCTCTAAACTTCCCTCTTAGAACTGCTTTTTGCTGCATCCCATAGGTTTTGGGTTGTCGTGTTTTCATTGTCATTGGTTTCTAGGTATTTTTTGATTTCCTCTTTGATTTCTTCAGTGGTCTCTTGGTTATTTAGTAGCATATTGTTTAACCTCCATGTGTTTGTATTTTTTACAGTTTTTTCCTGTAATTGATATCTAGTGTCATAGCGTTATGTCTGGAAAAGATACTTTATACGATTTCAATTTTCTTAAGTTTCCCAAGGCTTGATTTGTAACGCAAGATATGATCTATCCTGGAGAATATTGCATGAGCACTTAGAAGAAAGTGTATTCTGCTGTTTTTGAATGAAATGTCCTATAAATATCAATTAAGTCCATCTTGTTTAATGTACCTTTTAAATCTTGTGTTTCCTTATTTTCATTTTGGATGATCTGTCCATTGGTGAAAGTGGGGTGTTAACGTCCCCTACTATTATTGTGTTACTGTCAATTTCCCCTTTTATGGCTGTTAGTATTTGCCTTATGTATTGAGGTGCTCCTATGTTGGGTGCATAAATATTTACAATTGTTATATCATCTTCTTGGATTGATCCCTTGATCATTATGTAGTGTCCTTCTCTGTCTCTTATATTAGTCTTTAGTTTAAAGTCTATTTATCTGAAAGGAGAATTGCTAGTCCATATTTTTTTTTTATTTCCATTTGCATAGAGTGTCTTTTTCCATCCTCTCACTTTCAGTCTGTTTGTGTCCCTAGGTCTGAAGTGGATCTCTTGTAGACAGCATATATATGGTCTTGTTTTTGTATCCATTCAGCCAGTCTATGTCTTTTGGTTGGAGCATTTAATCCATTTACATTCAAGGTAATTATTGATATGTATGTTGCTATTCCCATTTTCTTAATTGTTTTGGATTTGTTATAGTAGGTCTTTTCCTCCTCTTGTGTTTCCTGCCTAGAGAAAATCCTTTAGCATTTGTTGTAAAGCTGCTTTGGTGGTGCTGAATTCTTTTAGCTTTTGCTTGTCTGTAAAGGTTTTAATTTCTCTGTCAAATCTGAATGAGATCCTTGCTGTGTAGAGTAATCTTGGTTGTAGTTTTTTACCTTTCAGCGCTTTAAATATGTCCTGCCACTCCCTTCTGGCTTGCAGAGTTTCTGCTGAAAGATCAGCTCTTAACCTTATCGGGATTCCCTTGTATGTTATTTGTTGCTTTTCCCTTGCTGCTTTTAATATTTTTTCTTTGTTTTTGATTTTTGATAGTTTGATTAATATGTTTCTTGGCGTGTTTCTCCTTGGACTTATCCTGTATGGCACTCTCTGTGCTTCCTGTACTTGCCTATTTTCTTTCCCATATTAGGGAAGTTTTCAACTGTAATCTCTTCAAATATTTTCTCAGCCCCTTTCTTTTCCTCTTCTTCTTCTGTGACCCCTATAATTAGAATGTTGGTGCATTTAATGTTGTCCTAGAGGTCTCTGAGAGTGTCCTCAATTCTTTTCATTCTTTTTTCATTATTTTGCTCTGTGGTAGTTATTTCCACTATTTTATCTTCCGGGTCACTTACCCGTTCTTCTGCCTCAATTATTCTGCTAGTGATTCCTTCCAGAGAATTTTTAATTTCATTTATTGTGTTGTTCATCATTGTTTGTTTGCTCTTTAGGACTTCTGGTCCTTGTTAAACATTTCTTGTGTTTTCTCCATTTCTACTTCCAAGATTTTGTATCATCTTTACTATCATTATTCTGAATTCTTTTTCAGGTAGACTGCCTATTTCCTCCTCATTTTTCTGGTCTGGTGGGTTTTTACCTTGCTCCTTCATCTGCTGTGATTTTCTCTGTCTTCTTATTTTGCATAACTTTCTGTGTTTGGGGTCTCCTTTCGTAGGCTGCAGGTTCTTAGTTCCTGTTTTTTTGGTGTCTGCCCCCAGTGGGTGAGGTTGTTTCAGTGGATTGTGTAGGGTTCCTGGTGGATGGTACTGGTGCCTGTGTTCTTGTGGATGAGGCTGGATCTTGTCTTTGTGGTGGGCAGGACTGAGTCAGGTCATGTGTTTTAGCATGTCTGTGAATTTATTATTATTTTAGGAAGCCTCTTTGCTAATGGATGGTGTGGTTGTGTTCCTGTTTTGCTTGTTGTTTGGCATGGGGTGTCTAGCACTGGAGCTTGCTGGCCATTGAGTGGAGCCAGGTCTTAGCGTTCAGACAGAGATCTCTGGAAGAGCTCCCACTGATTGATATTATGGGGGGCCAGGAGGTGTCTGGTGGTCCGAAGTCCTGAACTCAGCTCTGCCACCTCAGAGGCTCAGGCCTGACACCCAGCTGGAGCACCAAGACCCAGTCGCCACATGGCTCAGAAGAAAAGGGGGGAAAAAAGCATGATATAAAAATAAATTTATTAAAATAAACAATTTAAGAAGTTATTAAAATAAAAATATAAAAAATTAAAAAAGAGCAATCAAACCAATAAACAGATCCACCAATGATAACACACGTTAAAAACTATACTAAGGTAAACATATAAATCAGAAACTAGTCAGTTGCATACAGCAAACCCCAAGTCTACAGTTGCTCCCAAAGTCCATTGCCTCAATTTTGGGATGATTCCTTGTCTATTCAGGTATTTCACAGATGCAGGGTACATTAAGTTGATTGTGGAGATTTAATCTGCTGCTCCTGAGGCTGCACAGAGAAATTTCCCTTTCTCTTCTTTGTTCGCACAGCTCCTGGGGTTCAACTTTGGATTTGGCCCCGTTTCTGCATGTAGGTCGCCCTCAGGTGTCTGTTCTTCACCCAGACAGGAGGGGGTTAAAGGAGCGGCTGGTCCGGGGGCTCTGGCTCACTCAGGCTGGGGGGAGGGAGGGGTACAGATGCGGGGCGAGCCTGCAGCGGCAGAGGCCAGAATGACGTTGCACCAGCCTGAAGCGTGCCGTGTGTTCTCCCGGGGGAGTTGTCCCTGGATCGTGGGACCATGGCAGTGGTGGGCTGCACAGGCTTCTGGGAGGGGAGGTGTGGAGTGTGACCTGTGCTTGCACAGAGGCTTCTTGGTGGCTGCAGCAGCAGCCTTAGTGCTTCATGCCCGTCTCTGGTGTCTGTGCTGATAGCTGTGGCTCGCACCCGTCTCTGGAGCTCGTTAAGACAGTGTTCTGAATCCCCTCTCCTTGTACACCCCGAAATAATGGTCTCTTGCCTCTTGGGCAGGTCCAGACTTTTTCCTGGTCTCCCTCCCGGCCAGCTGTGACGCACTAGCCCCCTTCAGGGTGTGTTCACACAGCCAATCCCAGTCCTCTCCTTGGGATCTGACCTCTGAGGCTGAGCCTCAGCTCCCAGCCCCCACTCGCCCTGGCGGGTGAGCAGACAAGCCTCTCGGGCTGGTGAGTGCTGGTTAGCACTAATCCTCTCTGCGGTAATTTCTCCGCTTTGCCCTCCGCACCCCTGTTGCTGTGCTCTCCTACGTGGCTCCAAAGCTTCTCCCCAGCCCACCCCCTATCCCCACCAGTGAAGGGGCTCCTAGTGTGTGGAATTTTTTTCCTCCTTCACAGCTCCCTCCCACTGGTGCAGGTCCCGTCCCTATCCTATTGTCTCTGTTTATTCTTGTTTCTTTTGCCCTACCCAGGTACGTGGGGAGTTTCTTGCCTTTTGGGAAGTCTGAGGTCTTCTGCCAGCGTTCAGTAGGTGTTCTGTAGGAGTTGTTCCACATGAGATATATTTCTGGTGTATTTGTGCGGAGGAAGGTGATCTCCATGTCCTGCTCCTCCGCCATCTTGAAGGTCCTCTCGTAGTCTTTATTTTAAATTATAATAGATTGTAATTCTCGTAATGCTAAAATATAAATTTGTCAACTGAAAATAATGCACAGCCTCCAAATTATGTTTTATTTGGTGGAATTTCTGATGACTTCAAGGCCGGGATACAGCCTCTCAGATTGCTCTGAGGGACTGATCCAAAGAGGTAAGGGATACTCCTGTGAGTTTTGTTACAAAAACCAGTCCGAATATCAAAAGATTATTATTATTGAAAACCAGACATCTCAAGTTAATGAATTTAGCACTTTTCTATGTATGGGAAGATGCAAAAGTCTGGGCTCACTAAAATCATTCCTTAGATATGTACCTCGGCTATCGGGGGCCAGTCTCCTGTGTTTTCCCATCCTGTGTCGACCCAGGGTGCACCGATGAAGAGTAGCTGCAGTGGCTTTTGGGTTGATGGCTGGCATTCTGTTTCCATCCTGAGTTCCCTCAGGGCAGACCACCAGGGGAAGCTGTAATGTGATGGCTTGATGGCTGTAGCATCCTTTGTTCACTGATATGGCAGGAAATATTTTTCATTCACAAATTGTTTACTTTATTTCTGGGAGAAACTTGGAGAAGAAAGAAGAGCAAGGGTTCATAGTGGCCCAGAGAGGAGAAAGAGGCCATGAGAATTTTCTAAGGAGGTGGACATTTTTAGGGAAATTTTTAAGCTGGAATGTCTACATACAACCTTTAAATTTATCTGCCTTGAAGTAGCTTAATTCTTTGATTGCACGTCAGCTGTCAGTTGAGGGCCACATTGTGTGCAGGTAGTCCTTTGTCGGGGGTGTAGGGACCAGGGCAGTATTGGAGCCAGGTCCAGAACAA
Source organism: Hyperoodon ampullatus (assembly GCF_949752795.1). Lineage (NCBI taxonomy): Eukaryota > Metazoa > Chordata > Mammalia > Artiodactyla > Ziphiidae > Hyperoodon > Hyperoodon ampullatus. Next base: position 184,789,407 of record NC_136915.1, read on the forward strand.
AGAGAGAATTCATGCAAAGATGGGAATTTGAATACACAGGATGAAGAAAATGGAACTTCTGCAGATCTCAGTATATTTAGGGTGGTTTTATTCGCCATTTGAATTTAAATATTACAGAAAGGTTATCTTCATTATGTTGAAAGATTCCCAATAACAAAAGAGTAGATACCTGAGTTCTATATATGCAGAAATGTAATGTGCATTTATTGGAAATATCAGAGTGTCTTCACATTAACACACACATGAATGATAAAGTTCACCAAAGAAAACCTTTAGTTCTCTAGGAAATTCATATTCTTTGAGCTTCTTTGTGATTTACTTACATTTCTCCCTATTAAATTTCTTGGCAATACTGGAAGGTCAGGGAACTTCTCTGATTGATTTAAGCCTGAAAAAAATGGAAAACTGTGCACTTTCTTAGCTGCTGGCCATTTTGGCAGCCTCCAAACCAAACATCTCCACCACTATCCCAAAGGGTTAAGAGAAAGCCTGTGCTAGATGTTGAGCAGCAATTATGTACTTACTGGGAAAATTGCCAGTCATTCCTGGTCTCTGACCCTCTCTACAAGGTGCCCAGCTCCTCTGCCTTTGAAATTTATACCTTAACCATACTTCACATTTGACAGTGTTTTGCATTTTTCAAAACATTTAAATACATCCTTTCCCTTGAATATTATCCCCATTGCAGACCTAGATTGCTAGGGCAGATATTATCAACTGTCTTTTGCACATGAGGGTCTAGGATAAAAAAGGTAAAACTTCTTGCTTAAGGTCACTCGAAGCTCAGAGAAAACCCGTATTTCCTTTCTCAAAGGCTAATGAGTGTTCAAATGCAGGAAGCGCTTTCTGTCTCTAAACATAACCTTCACTTCACTGTTGATGATCTAACTCACCAAAGCCAGGATACCTTTAAGTCCCAAATTAGAGCTATCACTGGTTTCCCCTCTGTATCTATTCTTCCTCTGTCCTTTCTCTTTCTGCCCTGGGAAATAAACTCCAGGGAAGTTAGAATCAAATGATGAATTAGTTGTTTTTGCAAAATGAATAGTGAAATTTGTGGTGGGACTTTGAGCCCAACTTCCAAGTTTCCTCTTTAAATTGAAGCTTCAGGATCATTATTCACAGAGTTGCACAAAGTATCACAGATTCGGGTTCATGTGAAATGATAATGTAGCATTTCCCCAAGTGTGATATTAATGAGTATTTTATTTTAAAATAGCTTCCAGGGCTTCCCTAGTGGTGCAGTGGTTGAGAGTCCACCTGCCGATGCAGGGGACATGGGTTCGTGCCCCGGTCCGGGAAGATCCCACATGCCGTGGAGCGGCTGGGCCCGTGAGCCATGGGCGCTGAGCCTCCGTGTCCAGAGCCTGTGCTCCGCAATGGGAGAGGCCACAACAGTGAGAGGCCCGCGTACCGCAAAAAACAAACAAACAAAAAAAACCAAATAAATAAATAAAATAAAATAAAATAAAATGGCTTCCAAGTTCAAATTAGCTGAAGCCCTTTGTTATAGGATCTGTCCCGACATCTCGTATTTGTGTTACTCCTTTGTTTATGAACAGGGAGACTGAGAAGTGCATTTCCCTAGCTTACTTTCCCACAGAAATTTTTACAGAGCTGGGTTTTTGTTGTTATGGTTGTGGTTTTTGTTTTTTCCCCAGCTCATTCTGTGTGGAAAGCTATGTCAGAGAAAAGAGTTTTGTGAGGTCTCCAACACTTTTTCTTAGCATCACTCTTTCTAAAAGTTATCCCAGTTGTATATATTTCAGAATAGTATTAAATCAAATGATAGTTGAATAAAATCTTCAGGTACATTTGGATAAAGTAATTTAAAATGGAAAATATGCCAAGGTTTACTTTTTGTGATTTATTAAAGAAAATAAAGCAAGGGGATTTAATTTGTACTACGTACCTATGCAAATCACAAATGGCCCACATTATAAAAGATAAACATGGCAGGGTTTTAGTATTCACTGAGGGTGAGGAATGTGATTTAAAAAAAAAAAAAAAGGCAAGTTCACCAAAAAATATAATTTCCTCAACTGTCCTCAGTGGAGGGCTGCATCTGAACAATCCGGAATCCTGATGGGCCTGTTTATTCCTCCGGCTTTTGTCTCTGGTTGAGATTGAATTTCCCCGTTCATCCAAGAGGCTGGCTGAGAGCTTATGTTTCTCTCTACAGCTTTCCTTTCACTGATTCCAGGAGCAAATTAACGGTGTCCTTTCCCAGGTAAAGCATGCTAGGTTGGATTGCAAGCTCGGTTTTCTCTTTGAAAGGCAATGCTTTAACTCCCACTCCTTCAGGGCCCTTATGACTGGTGCAGTCTGGAAGGAAACAGAATCACAGTGGCTTCCGTGACACTGCATTTGGTGGTCGTTCATCATAATGATTCCAAACATTTTTCTAGAACCTTAAAGTTTTTCATAACACGTTCACTTTGAACTGTCTTTTCCTCTTCACAAGAAGTTGTGTGCAAGACAGGGGTCATGATCTCATTATACAAGAGACCAAATAACTTGTGCAAGAGAATGTGGATGGTGATTGGATCTCTGACCTCTGTCCTTCCATTCAGTGTTTTGTTTGTTTTCATTACACATATGAGCCCACTTCTTGGAGTAAGGCACCATTTCTAAGATAACATCATAATAAAATGTTTTGGTTGTCAGGTTTGCCAGCCACTGTGCTAAACTCTGATTTATTATGTATCTAGAACTGTGTTAAGAACTTTATATAATGATCAATGAAATATGTACCATTTTCCTTTATATATTATACCTATATTACTTTTTAACTTCAGGTGTTATTTGTAATATAATAACCTTAACTATTTGGTTTGTTGCGTTTTGACTATTGCATATATCCATGCAACCATCACCTCAAACAATATGTAAAATATGTCCATTATTCCAGAAAGTTGCCCTTTGCAGTCAATTTGCACCCCTCTCAACGTCAGAGGAGCTATTTTCTAATCTCTTAGCTAATTTCTGTTACCTTAGATGGTCTCAGACTTCATATAATTATAACCACGTGTTGTGTGCTCTTTTGTGTCAGGCTTCTTTCACTCAACATAATATTTTTTTGGACATTTTTCTATGTTGTACTGTGTGTCTGTGGTTCCTTTTAATTGATGAGGAGTATTGTATTACTATACCATACTTTATCCAGTCTCCTGTTGATAAATATTTGGGTTGTTTCCATTTCTGGCTAGTATGAATAAAGCTCTTTTGAACATTCTTGTACAAATATTTCCGTGGATATATGTTTTCATGTCTTTTCAGTAAGTAACCAGGATTGGAATTTCTGGATCATAGGGGAGGTGTATGTTTAACTTTATAAGAAGATGATGTTTTTCCATTTTCCATTTCTACCAGTAACAATATGTGAGTGTTCTGGTTGCTCCAAAGTTGATGATGTGATTTGATTTTAGCCATTCTGTAGGGTGTGATGTGGTACCTTCTTGAGGTTTTACTTTTCATTTCTCTGATGATTAATGGTGTTGAACATCTTTTCAGGATCTAGTGGCCATTTATCTTCTTTTGCAAAGTGAGTGTTTAAGAATTTCGCCTAGTTTTTTTTTCCACTTAAAAAAAAATATTGTTGATTCCAAAAAATTCTTTAGGTGTTTTATGTTTGTATCCTTTGTCAGCTTTGTGTTGTAAATGTTTTTTCCTAAACTGTGGCTTGCGTGTTTATTTTTGCAGTGGTATCTTTTCATGAGCAGAAATTTAAAATTTTGATAAAGTCCAGTTTATCATTTTTTTCTTCTATGGTTAGTGCTTCTACAGTCTTGTTTAAAGTACTCTTTGTCAACTCCAAGGTTGTGAAGATACTCTCCAAAGTGTTTTTTAGAAGGTTTATGGATTTTCTATTTAGGTTCATGGTCTATGTTAAATTGCTTTTTGCGTGTTGAATAAGGGAGGGTCAGGTTTCATTTTTTTTTTAATATTAGGATATTTATTTCAGTGCTTTTGTTAAGAAGATATTCCTTTCCCTATTGAATTGTTTTGCTGCCTTTCTCAAATACCAACTGAGGTTAAATGTGAAGATCTCTTTATGAGCTGTCTATTTTGTTCCATTGATTTCTATTTGTCCATCCTTAGGACAATCCCAGACTGTCTTGATTACTATAGTATTACAGCAACTTTTGAACTCAGGTGATAAAGTTCTCCAACTCTGCTCTTCTTTTGCAAAACGAGATCTAGATATCTTGAATTTCCATATAAATCTTAGAATCAACTAGTCAACTTCTAAAAAAGTGTGCTGATATTTTGATCGTGTTAAATCTATAGAGAACTTTGGAAAAAATGGGCATCTTAACAGCATAGTGTTCTTCAGTACTTGAGCAGTGAATACATGTGTCTATTTATTTATATCTTATTCAGTTTTTCTCAGTATTGTTTCCTAGTTTTCAGTTTTAAAAATGTTATTGTAAATTATATATATTATTAGATTTTATTTTCTAATTATTTGTTAGTAGCATATTGAAATACAATTATGTTGCATATTGATAATGTCTTATATATTGACTGCTCAGTATATCTATATTGACTGCTAATTATAATGTTACCTCTAGGTTTTCATAGATGTCCTTTAACAGACTGAAGTTCCCTTCTATTCTTATTTTTCTGAGAGATTTTTAAAAATCTTGAATGGATACTATTAATACATTTTTATGCATACCTTGAGATATTTATATGGTTTATCTCCTTTATTCTGTTAACATCATAGCATATTATGTTAATGTCATAATATACATTAACATACGTGATGTACTTGGACCCTTTTCATGTGTTGAAACAACTTTTGCATTCCTGAGATACATTCCATCTGGAGTCTATCCTTTTTACAAATTGTTGTACTTAATTAGTTAATTTTCTTTCTTTTTAAATTGGAGTGTAGTTGCTTTACAATGTGGTGTTAGCTTCTGCTGTACAGCAAAGTGAATCAGTTATGTGTATACATATATCCACTCTTGTTTAGATTCTTTTTCCATATAGGTCATTAGAGAGTATTGAGTAGAGTTCCCTGTGCTATGCAGTAGGTCCTTATTAGTTATCTATTTTGTATACTGTAGTGAGTATATGTCAATAGCAATTTCCCAATTTATCCCTCCCCCCCACCCCGTAACCATAAGATTGTTTCCTACATCTGTAACTCTATTTCTGTTTTGTAAATAAGTTCATTTGTACCATTTTTTTTTAGATTCCACACGTAAGTGACATCATACAATATTTGTCCTTCTCTTTCGGACTTACTTCACTTTGCTCCTTTTCTGAAAGGTTTTACTTCTATGTTCACGAGGGTCATTCAATGATGACTTCATTTCTTCATATCATCATTGCCAGTTTTTGTCCTGCACTTGACAGTCATCCTGATCCTGAGTTGGGGGGTCTCTTTCAGCTCTCATGCCCCCTCTCAGCCTTCAGCACACTCACTCCTACACTTCGTGAAAGCCTGCAGGAAAGGGTTGGCAGGGGGGTGAAGACTTTCTCTGTGATTGGGGAGGCTTGGGAATGTAACCTGACCAGGAAGCCCAGGTGTAGTGATGAAACGTTGTTAGAAATGTGGCTGTGTAAGGTGGCGTCGTTTAGCCACTGTGTGTGGGATGAAAGCACACAGGTCTCTCTTCTCCTCGGAAGGGCTCATCACTTTCTTGACTTTAGTTCACTTAGGTTTCTTTGTATCCTCAGCCCTTGAATGTTTCTAAAAACGATAGCATTTTAGTGTATCCAGCTGATTCTAACTATTAAGGTGGGAGTGATGGTGTCATTGATTTTTCTGCTTTCTGTCCAGAGGCCAATTCAGAATGCACTTCTAGTATCTCTATATTATGACTGGAGAAACAGCTTCAAGGTCTCACAGCTTGGAACTGTTAAACTTGCACCTGGAATTTAGTTCTTTTCTGATCCCGTTACTCATGTCTTAACAAATTTACAGAGTCTATATTCACCACTTTCCATTTAGAAAAGTAAAAAGAATTACATTTGTTTTTTGGCAAACCTCACACTCTCTACTTTTACCCTTTCCTGAAGCATAATCCGTGCCAGGCAAGGATTTTCTAAATTAGATCTACTTTGATCTTCACTAATCTACCAAAAATTTGAAGGAATATTTGAAGAAGTCACTGCTTACTCTCTGCAGGATACAGGTGTGGAGAAGAGTCAGCAGGTACTCTATTTGCACCGCCTTGAATAAATTGAGCTTTTGCTCAAAAGGAAATATGGGTCTCTAACCTGTGAATTTTGGAGGGAAGAAAGTCTCTTCCTATATGTATTCATTGCTAGGAAATTGCAGTGTCCAGGACATCAGTTTGTGGATTCATGTAACTGGAGAATTTTTGTTCAAATATAATCAAAACAAAACACAACTCTAGAGTATTTCAAGTGAATAAAATAATTAACATAAAAGGCATCGTGTTGTTGTAAATAGAGGGAAGGTTGGCCTGTTTTTGCTTTGCTCTGTGGCCTCTGGGAAGAGACAGGAGAGGGGTGGTGGTTTTCTTCTCATTATAAAGGACCCCTAAGTACTTTGGCCAGATCACTGGAGCCAGCGCCCCCCGTCCTGGTAGCCCAGTCACCAACTGTCCTCCGTAGCCCAGGAAACAGGGTTTCTGCACCCTGTCTCCTATGTGTGAAGTCTAAGGTCATTGGGTTTTCTGAGTTTCAGGGAAGAGCTGAGTCTAGAAAGTGAGACTTTTTTCCTGGGAGGGCTGGTTTGGAAGCTGGACAAATTTAGAGAATTCTAGGCAGCCGGGGGAACACAAAATTGACTTTGATAGAAAAAAACTGAAGAGATTTTAATTCAAAGGGGATAAAAGCTATAAAGCTTACCTTCTTTACAATTTGTCCTATGACCAGCCTGCAGTTGTGACTAGAATAGGGATTCAGTGTATTTTTAATAGCCACAATGTAGGAATTCCTTTAACTCTGAGTAATGAAGCAAGATTAAAAAATGATTCTTCTTCACCTTGCTGTACACCTGAAACTAATGCAACATTGTAAGTTAACTATACTTCAATTTAAAAAATGGCTAAAAGCAGAATTCTTCTATGTGTTCATCCAGCAGCCAGTCATTACTTACTATAAGCCAGACCTCTCCACCCTGGGCCTCAAAATCCATCTTCTTTTGTGAGTGAAAAACCCACTGAAACATAAAACACAAAGTGAAATCACATAGATTACATGCTGTAGGAGAGGAAAAAGTAAATGGTATCTTTTCAGGGGAGGAGATTGGAAAATCATTCGAAGAAATGAAAGTTGATTGGCATTTGAAACTACTGCATAAGCACTTTATAAGGACATAAAAGGCAGAGGGAGCTTCCAGGTAAAGGGGAAAGGACCTCCTCACTGTGATGCTCAAGTAAAGGGACAGCTGGGCAACGGTCTTGGTGCACACAGAGGAACAGAGGTGGTTCAGCGCAGCCAGGTGTGATGACCTTGAGGCTGGGGTGCGGTGAAGAAGGCAGGTAGTGAAGGGATTCCTAGGGGTTGCACTGTGTTCTGTAGACAGCAGAGGTAACTGGAGGAATGAATGTAAGCTACTACTAGAGAAATTGAGATCCCCTAGATGTCCTAAAATAGAAAAGAATGTACGTATAAACAGAATGTCTCAGTTAGAGCAACACGTGTGACTGTCCTGGATCCCAGCCTGATGAGTCAGAGAGAAACAGTGGGGTAAGGTTTGGGGGACCCCTTTTCTTTTTTTAACTCAAATATGTTTGACACATAACATTGTTTATATTTAAGAGGTACGACATGTTGATTTGATACATTTATACTGTAATACGATTGCCATTGTAACCATAGTACTTCTATCATGTCACATAATTACAATTTTTTTTTTGTGGTCAGAATAATTAAGATCTAGTCTCTTAGCAAGTTTCATGATAATACAATATGGTTGCCCGTATTCACTGTACTGTCCATTAGATCGCCTTTCTAAAACGGGCACTGTCAGCGCCTGTACTATCTTTGTATCTTCTATCTCCTTCTTCTTTCCCTCCCTCCCTCTCTCTCTCCGTCTGTCTCTGTCCCTCTCTCCATCACGAGAAGGAGCCTTTGAAGGCGGGCCCAGCATTTTAGGCGTGACGTCAGGCACCGAACCCTTCTTGGCAGAAGTCCTGCCTGGTGAAATTGGAATTGTGATCATTCAGATTTGGAGTCTTTCTTTAGTACAACTTACATAAAAAACAAAAGCTGCAGATGCTAACAGAACAGAGGTTTTGGGTGCAGACCGTAAGAGGTGTCGACTGAATAAAACAACACACAACCTAAAAGCGGAGAATTATGTTTTATTTGGTGGATATACTGAGGACTTAATCCTGGGAAGCAGCCTGTCAGATGGCTCTGAGGGACGGTTTCCAAGAGGTAAGGGAGGAGCCAGGAAATACAGGAGTTTTTGGAGGAAACCCCCCCAAAAAGACAGGTAGTCAGCACATCAAAAATGACTGTTAATTAAAGAAAAACAGACATCTCAAGTTCATGAATGTAGCGTTTTTCTGTGTATGGGAAGATGCAAGAGTCTGGGCTCATTAAAATCATTCCTTTGATAAGCATCTTAACTAAAAGCAGTAGCCTGCTTTTCCCCATCCTGCATCCCCTCGGGGGGCACGGTCATAGGCGGCTACAGTGGCTGATGGCTGCAACATCCTGTTTACTGATATGGCAGGTGACAATCTTCGTCCACAGAGTCAATGAAGAAAGGGCACACCAGCCCATCTCTGGCTGGCAAACACTTTAGAGGCTCAGTTAACCTGTTAGCATAATTGTTTTGATTTACTGACGTGTAAAAAAAAAAAAAAAAAAAAAAAAAGGAAAGAAACCATTTCATTTGTGGTTAGTTCTAGGCGACATATAAGGCAAACAAGGGTGTTGGGATTATGTCCTAGCTGGAAAAAATAAAATAACTTCATTCTTTGACATTGACAACAAACTACAGAGAGGGACATTTGTGTTACCCACTGGGAACATCCCCAGAACCCTAAGGGGAAGTGAGCACGTATATTCACCTCCTCCACAGAAGTCATTCTTTTCTCTCTCAGGACTCATCTTACTCTCTTCTGTCTTCACTGTAGGCACAGATCCTTTATGTAAACTTTTCCTTTCCTCCAGCAGCTAATGAACAACTTTCCACATAGATAAATATTAAAACCTGTTTTAGTAAATTTCAAGACCTTAAGAAAACCGAAACAAACACCAGCAAGGTTCTGAATGTGAACTGTCTGCTGTAAATGCAGTATGAACTAGATCAGGATTTTACATCCCAGGTAGGTGGGACCAAAGTGTTATTTTCTGCTGGGTTTTGATTTGTTTCTATATCTTTCTACTCTTTTATTTTACATTTTGCTGCTTTTTGAAACTGATTTTGGTTCTATATTCTGAGATAACCTGGGTCCTTTCAGGCCCTTCAGGGACAGACCAGTTGGGCATGGCATGGTATTAGACATTCCTTTAGTGCTGGAAAACTCTGATGCTTTGGAAACTCACGTGTAAAACTGAGATAGCAACTGATTTCCTGAAACTGGCTGATATTCTTGGAAAAATAAGCTCAGGGAAGAGTATATGCCCTAATGCACACTTTAAAAAATCCCTCTCCTTTTGTATTCACATCTCCCTTTTTCTCACTCCCTGAAAACCTCTCCTTGCCCTCAACGGAAGGTCTGATTATGTATCGGAGACATGTCACTTAGTGCGAACATTATTTGGCTTGGTTGACAGAATATTTGACAAGGCATCACGGCATATGAATTTTTTATTTTAAATGTCAGAGTCAATGTATAAATTAGGAATAAAAATATGATGTAGGGATTTCTCACAAATTATGTGCTATTATTTAAAGTGGGCCATTACCTAAATTGGTCTGTTTTACTTTTTCACACAGATGACATTTTATATTATTTAATGTTATCTTTTTTATACAATGATATTTGAAAAGAGTAGACAATGGTAAGACTTGACAAGAGCACAAGATGCGACAAAACAGCAGACATAGGAAAATAAAGTGAAAAACAGAATATAGTATTTTTTGGGGGAACGTCTGTTTCTGGATGCAGAAAACACCAAGGGGTGCATAAAATTGTGTATGTCCTGAATAATAGACAAAAACTCTGGCAACAATATTGTACAGTTCCATATAGTGACGCTCCTTTCATAGGGCTCCAAAGATATTTCGCATGGACCACTAAACTTAGTGCAGCCTTTTCAGTGTCAGAAAAGTGGAAATGAATTAGAAAAGGCTCATGGGCAGAGAGACAGATAAGGGCCTGTGGAGTTTACCCATTAGGAAACATAAGTGAGTGAAAAATATGGTTTGACTCACCACTGATATAAGATAGAGCCACTAAGAATGGGATGAATGTGAGTAACCCAGGCCCCTGGAGTTTAGTGAGTGTTTTAGGAGCCCAATTGGGTGAAAGCGTTTTCCCATCTCAGGGACAAAGGTAGTCCTAACTAGACAGCACTGCTGGATGTATATTGGCCTTTAGGCGTCTGTGAAAGTGACCGGAGACTTTAAGGCTAGATTCTTAGCCTTAGAGGAGAGGTGGTCCCTTGAGGAATCCTGGCACCTAGTTAATGGACACTCCTGGAAATGCTCAGGGGCATCCAAGAGTCTTTATCTGAATGGAATCCACCCTGGATGTGGACAGCCACGGAATCTCTCCAAGAGTGTCATGTTCCCCAACATGGGGACTTGTAAACCTGAGGTTATGTTGTGGTGACCAGGGAGCTGCAGTAACTCGTGTCATCTTTTTAATATTCTCCCGCAAATCAGTGTCTCAAGGAAGGCCGTTGCTTTCCAGCCGGGCTGTAATTCACCCTGGGGATCATGATGAGGGTAGCAGAGACTTTCAAACCCCTGGTAAGAAGATCAGAGGGCCATCGTGTCAGCAGTCGCCGTGGCAGACGTGGCGGGGGTGTGAGTTACAACCAATGTGGAGGAAGATGGAAGGCAGAAGCACGAGGGGGGTGACACTGGGGAGTGGTGTATTGGTTGTGACACAGGGCATCTCAGTAGTGTGTAGTCCCTGACTGTTGTAGAGCTGGGGAATTTGGGGGCAAATTGGGTATCAGTGGTACAAAGTACTCTTCCCTTAGAAGGTGTTGAGTGAGACCCATGGTAGTCTTGTCATGGGTGGCACTGGAAGCTACTGCCCTTTTGGATATTAGAAAGAGTGACACAGAAACTTTCAGAAAGCTGATTTAGTAGGTCAGAGATGACGTTGTCTGACCTTGGGGACCCTGTACAAAAACTTGGCTTGGTGCTGCTTATGTCAAAATGTGCTGGAACCAGGCCTTTGTCTTCCAGGAGACAATTCTGTCCAATCTAGGGATTATAAGGAACAATGACAAATCCTCCTTTACCAGATAATGCAGTTTGGTGAGCAGGAGGTGATCACAGAAGCAGGGGCTGGTCTGTAATGGGCTGCATTCTAGCACATTAGGAACAGATCTGTGTTTCCTATCTATAGATACTTTTAACTTTAATCTCATTTCATTTTCTCAAATGCATTAGTCATATACTTGTGTAACAAACTACATAGGAATATTGATCGTTTTTATAATTCTACCTCTTTATGTATATTTGTATAATGTCACACGTGGAAGCGTTTGACACATTTTACTATACACAGTGGGAGTTACCACAGTCTTTACTTTCACGTATAGCTCCAAATTGTAGTGTTTGTTTGTATATGTGGATCTGTGATTATTATAAGTAGTGATGATCTTTACACAGGCTGAATAATGATGTGACTAATTGAAATATAGGTTTTATTTAAAAAATAAAGGCAAGGGCTTCTGTGGTGGCGTAGTGGTTGAGGGTCCGCCTGCTGATGCAGGGGACATGGGTTCGTGCCCCGGTCCCGGGAAGATCCCACATGCCGCGGAGCGGCTGGGCACGTGAGCCATGGCCACTGAGCTTGCGCGTCCGGAGCCTGTGCTCCGCAACGGGAGAGGCCACAACGGTGAGAGGCCTGCGTACCGCAAAAAAAAAAAAAAAAAAAGGCAAATATTGATGTTTTCCAGTTTTAGATACACTGATGTTTGTCTCTCCACAACCAGGCAGCCCAACTATGTAGAAATCCTGCTGGATCCAGAGATCTCGTTTATGCTGTTAAGTATGCACTGCTACTATTCCCTACACACCACCGAGAAGAAAATATGCTATTCTCACAAGTGAAGCAGCAGCTCGACACTCATAGTCAGGAGAAAAGCTTTAGAAGCTAATAGCAGGGGAATATGGAGGGAACAGGATATTTGGTGCATTCTTTTAGAAACAAAAAATGGAGGAGGGGCTGGAAGCATGAAGGGTATATACTTTAAACACCTTTTCCTCAAAGCAGAACATACAAAAGGGGATGAAAAGATGAAACTTGGCTCTACACAGATGTACCCAATTTCAGCTGACAGGAGTAAAGGATTTTGTTGACTGGTGCGCAGCTTAAAGAACACTTATTGGTTCTTGTGCTTTTCTGTAGAGAAGTTCTCTGGAACCTATTTTGAAATCTAGAAAACATTTTATGAGAAAAACAAGGAAAAATGTCAAGTTCTTCAGCAATGTGGCTCCAGAGATACTGGTTTATAAATAATATTTCAGGTGGAGTATTTGTGAGGTTGAAAATAGATTATTATTAAGTTATCCTAATGGATAACAGGAGAAATTGGAACCGTGATAAATCAATATATTTAAAGACGATGCAGGTTTTTAGCTGACCTGAGCAAGGCAGTTGCAAACAGTTTCAGAGATACTCTTTCTACATGTTTCTTGGGAAGGGAGGTGAGTTCTGAGGGAAGATTCATCTTTGGCTGAAAAAGGATTCACTCTTGGCAGTCAACCAGCATCTTAAATCAAGAAAATGAGATCATGCTGGGGAAAAAGAGCTGTGTTCCCTAGAGGGCACTGCAACTTTATCTTCATTGTTTCATTGATTTCTCATGAAAGACAGATAAAGAAAACATGTTACCAGTAGTCAACCTGGGGTGATGGAAATCTGGAGATTTCTTGTAGTATTTTCTGTACTCTTCTATGGTTTCAAATTTTAAAAAACGATGTATAGTTGATCAAACCAGAATCATAAGAATCTCTTACATTTTACATCTACACTGGGTGCATGTGTGAATGTAAAAAAAAAAAAAGACAGAATTTGCAAATGAAAGCCATAAATAAGGACTTAATATCCCATGTTTTATCATGTTTTCTACCACCTGAAATGATTGCTACACATTCCCAGGTTCTGTTTTTCCTGTGTGACCCTTATACTTAGTCGAGCCCTTGATAATGAAATGGCAGCAGAGCCGGTGAGTGTGCTTGGACCATGTCCTGTGTACTGTGTTGTGTGTGTCACCTGGGCTGAGACAGGTAGGCATATGGCCTGGTGGGTCCAAGTGGGGGTCTGGAGCCAGCCTGCCTGCCTGCCTTCGAAGCCTGTCTAGGCTCCCAGCTGGCTGTGTGTGTTGAGAAGGTTACTTCATGTCTATACCTTAATTCCTCATCTGTACAGTGTGGAGCGGAAAAGAGTAGCCAGCTCTTAAATTCTGAAACTTAAATCACTGTTAAGAGGAAATGTGTTAATACACATTTAGTACAAAGGGAAGGGGGTCTGGCTCATAAGAAGCATTCAGTAAATGTTCCTATTATCATTATGGAACAGAGACTCCTGTTCTCAAGGGGAGGCATCTGACATCTCCTATGTTTCACAATCCTTTTTATGTAGAAATCATTTTACCTAGAAAAAACCCTACATTCTTTAAATAAACTGAAACCTCAGGGGGAAATCTCTCCTAGATCAGCTCCTTTGAGAGACTCTGAGAGCATCTCTGTTAAAAATGAAAATGGAAAAAAAATTTTTTTAAAGAGCTCAAGATCATAAAGAAATTAATGACATTAAACAGCATTAAGAAACATACTAATCTGATACATGCCAGAAAGTATTAGCATCATGGACTAGGAAAAGGACTAAGCTAATGGAATGAATATTAATTAAACATTGAAAAGAGCTTTCTACTCTTCAGAACAGGTGTCCATGTTTTTTATGTTGTTTGGAAGAAGGGAAGGGAAAAATGTATTTGCATGGAGAGGAAAGAAATAAAACATTCAAGCTGGTTTTGATTTAAATTGAAAAAAAATTTCTTTAAACTAAATCAGCAGCCACCCGTCCCTCCACACAACACTCACGGTGGTGAAGCCCTCCCATTCCTCTTGGATGTGGCCTAGCCTGGTATAAATGAGTGAACGAACACATCCTTTTTTTTTTTTTTTTAACTTACAGAGACAGTATAGTCTTGAAATACAGTCTCACTCACTCCATTCATCAGGCTTCTAACGTTGTCTTGTGGACTGCAGACTCTAGTCCCTGGGAGAGGTTGAGAGCAGAGGAGGAATTAGAGGTGGGCCCAGCATGAAGGCACCACGTGCCTGGTGATGCCTGGGGGAAGCACATCCACTCTCAAAGGGGACACAGCCACTTCTGGCCAGAATTCAGGCTGGATGTTCTAGAAACTGGGATTTTTATTTGACATTTTGTGATTTTATTTTATTATTAAAAAAGAAGTTTATTGGGGGTATAGTTGATTTACAATGTTGTGTTAGTTTCTGCTGTACAGCAAAGTGAATCAGTTATACACATACATATATCCACTCCTTTTTATATTATTTTCCCATATAGGCCATTACAGAGTATTGAGTAGAGTTCCTTGTGCTATACAGTAGGTCCTTATTATCTATTTTATATATAGTAATGTGTATATGTCAATCCCAAATGTTCTAGAAATTGGGATTTTTATTTGAAATCTCATGATTTTAAAGCCTTAAAAAAAAGAATGAGTTAAGCACCATTTTGCCTGATTTTTTGTTTTGTTTTGTTTTTAAACAACTGCCCCAATATAACATGACTCCATGCTTTTCGTTTTCCAGTTATGATGTGGGACATCACAAAGACTGTCCATATGTATCACTTTGCAGACAAACTAGGTGGCTTGCTGTTTACTAACTATGCCCAGTCCTGCCCTGTATCTGATGCTTTTCTCATAATACCAAAGGTTTTCCTACATTCATTCTCTGATAGTCTAAATTCCAGCTTGCACAAATGCCAGGGTCGCCTGAAACTTGATGAAGTTACTTTCAATTGGAAGCACCGTTTCCACCTCTAAATCCTCAGAGCATTTTATCTATGTCTCTTATATTTATAAACTTCTGCCTTGTGCTGTGGGAATTTGCATATTGGCTTTAGGGTCATATTCTAGCCAATCTTGTACGAGCAAAAATAATGCTTACATAGTGCATGCTACAAAGCTTTAACCACTGTTTTCTTTTGGTATATTTTCTTCTATTCTTCAAGAAAATATGGCAGAATAATTGATTAGGCTGTAAGGTGGTTAACCAAGTTAGCCCTGAACTAGCAGAGTGAGAAGATGCTGATTCAACCATCCCCATTCCTTTAACAGCATTAAGTATTTTCATTGTTGTTTAATCCTTGTTATTTCAATAGGGAAAACACAGTATGTTGACATTTTGAAATTTTTGAAAGAAAAAATGTCCTATTTATTCAGGTTTAATCTATATCCAGGTAATAGGCTAAGGGCATATTTATAATAGGTCATATGCTAATAATAGTAACATCAAATATGTGTGTATCAGTTGTTATCCTAAGCACTCTATAAAAGTTAATTCATTTAATCCTTAGGAAAGTCTTTGATATATAGACTATTATCATTGTAATGTTATGGAAGATGAAACTGAGATACCAAAATGTTAGGTGGCTTATCTATAGTCATAGAGCTACTAAGAGGCACAGACAGGATGAAAACCCTCCTCTGACTTCAGTTTTGAACAGCATCTACCAAAACAACACTTTCAAAATCTGTACTGTTTTGTGGATACAACTTTTCAAGTGATGGCTTCTTAGCACATTTAGGACACAGGTAGGACTTTAAAAAGCTCAGAAGATCAGTGGCAATTCCTCTCCAGCTTAGAAAGTTGAGTTTATTTAAAATTTCCTTCGAAGGATTTTACCAGACAGACATCTGGTATTTTTGCAGATTAATAAAATAATTTAAAAAATAATTTGGGTTTGGAATTTTGAGGGTTTGAAGGTACCCTGGAACCATAGTCAGTGTGGTATTTCACTGATTTTTTCGTTCTCCCTTCACAGTAGATCTGAGCCCAAAAAACCTTCTGAGAATAGAGTTCTAAGGATGAACTTTACCTGCAGTGAACATTAGATGCATAGTATGGATGAAGAAGTAGGCAGCTCAACAATATCTTAAAGCCAAGATGGTAGGAGGTTTCTGATACCATTTATTGGGAAATTATTTTGTTTGTATATTCCTAAACTTGCTTGGAGACTTTCATATTTCTGGCTTTGTTTATTGCTTCTTGGAGTAAAAATTATCCTGCTATTGTTAACAGATTTGGAAAACACATTCCATTGAATTATTAAATGCATTCAGTAAAAACAAGGGGAATACTGGGAAGACTGGAAGATCTCAGGAGGCTTCCTTGTAATTCTTTTGCCCCACCCACCAACATGAAAGAAAAAAAAGAAACTTGGTAAGCTGACTCAGAAGAGCTATTGACAAGGCAACATCTGTCTCGGTAATAGTAAAACATTCCATATTTTACCTACTAACTTCTCTGATAAGTCATCTCTTCCTTCACAGCATCTTAAGTGTGTCATCTTTTATGACATGTGGATCAGTCATACTCCTTTGTATTCTAGTGTTTCATCTTTTATTACCATATGTTCCAGCAGCGCACCCCTCTCTCTACCCGACCAGGACATCTTCCCTGTCGACGTGTCTAGTGTGTGACAGTCTTTCCCTTTAATGTGTTCAGGGAGGGACATCTCTTTTCAGCATGTATTCAATTTGTGACACTTTTATGTCCTTGGGGCATCCACATTTAAACTGTTTTCCCCCAGAATGGAGTACTTTTACTGTGAATGTTGTTTTTAAGTTTTGCTTGGCAAAACAAAAGTTCACGTGTTATTTTACGGTCATGAGATTGATCAGCGGCCTTTCATTTCACTTTGGTACGCTGAATGTTGTGTTGGGTCGGTAGATACAAATTCCCCTTTGCACTTGGGGGGTGGTGCTGAAGAATATGGGTGGGGGAGATGGGGTCTCTCCTTTTCACATTAGGTAGAGATTTAATGTTCCTTCCCAGGCTAAAGGAACTTTCCCTCATTGCCTTTTGAGTCTTGACTTCATTGTCATTCTCTGGAAAACTCCTGTTTACTATGCGTAATCTTGTGACAGAAAGGGAAAAAAGTGTGTGTGTGTGTGTGTGTGTGTGTGTGTGTTCAGTGAAGGTTAGAAGAAGGGGAGAAGGAGAAAAGACCTGGTTGTGCCCACTGTATGATAAACACGCTAATATGTGCTTTCATATATTAATTCTCATTTCACTGATCCTCTGTGTAGCATAATAGATAAAAGCACAGACTCTGAAGCTGAAATGTTTGCTTAGTATCCCAGCATCACCATTTACCAGCTGTATAATCCTGGGGACTTCTCTTAAGCTCTCCGGGATCCAATTTCTTTACTTGTAAAAATGTAAACATTCTCATTTGTCTTGAAGAGTGTTGTTGTGGAGTTTAAACAAGTTAAATTCAAACCAAGCTACTCAATGTTGGTCCACTTAGCGTAGTATCTGACATTTGCTCTGGAATCTTAAGCTATTATTACTCCTTAAGTGGATGTGAAATAATAATTGCATCCACTTTTTTTTTTTTTTTTTTTGTGGTACGCGGGCTTCTCACTGCTGTGGCCTCTCCCGTTGCGGAGCACAGGCTCTGGACACGCAGGCTCAGCGGCCATGGCTCACGGGCCTAGCCGCTCCGCGGCATGTGGGATCTTCCCGGGCTGGGGCACGAACCCGTGTCCCCTGCATCAGCAGGCGGACTCTCAACCACTGCGCCACCAGGGAAGCCCTGCATCCACTTTTAAAGTTGAAATAGTTCAGTGGGAGAGTGTAAAGAATTTCTTGCTATTATCAATAAAACCCTGTAAGTGACAGTGATGGAATCAGGATCAAAGTCTGTGTTTTAGTTAAGACATAGGTTTAGGCACAACATTGTAAATCAACTATACTTCAATTTAAAAAAATTATAGGTTTGGCTGCTGTGAAATAGACCTGAAATAGTACGCTAGAAAATAACAGCCTTTCGATCTTCTATAAAAGTCTAAGCTGGGAGATTTCAGGCACCCACAATTCTTCTTACTTCTTGCTCCACCATTTTTTTTTTTTTTTTTTTTTGCGGTACGCGGGCCTCTCACTGTTGTGGCCTCTCCCGTTGTGGAGCACAGGCGCCGGACACGCAGGCCCAGCGGCCATGACACACGGGTCCAGCCGCTCCGTGGCATGTGGGATCTTCCCGGACTGGGGCACGAACCCACGTCCCCTGCATCGGCAGGCGGACTCTCAACCACTGCGCCACCAGGGAAGCCCTTGCTCCACCATTTTTGAGGCTTGTCCTTGTTTGCACAGTCCAAGAGGGCAAAGGTCAAGAGGGAGGGCTGCCCCTGCCTTTAAGACAGTAAGTTCTCAAGTTCAGGTTTGCACATTAGAATCACTGGGGGGGGGAGTATTTATGAAATATTGATCCCCGTTCCCCTCCTCCTCAGAGATTCTGACTCAGTTGATCTGATACAAGGTTTCTGTTTCTTCTTTTTAAGTTGTTTGTTTTTAGGCAGATGTTTTAACTGCTTCCTATTCACCCTATTAATGAGGGAGGGATTCTTGCTCTAGAGTTATGGGGAGGGTCAAACACAGACACCTGACCCTGCCTGCAGTTCACAGGAGCTCAGAGCCTGGTGCGGGAGGATATGCACGGTGTGCAGGGCTGCATGGGGGTTGCACTTGGGAACTGAGTGAACAGCCAGGGGCTGTGGGAGACAGGCTTTGTAGGCTCATGAGGATAGGGTGTCTCCTGGTTCCAGTGAGAAGATGTGGTTGCCTTATTTGAATGATTTCATGGACCGGCAGGAACTGAAACCTGCTCCTTGGGGGTCAGCAGGAACTGTGCCTGATCCTTTGAGGAGGGTCGTTTGGCTGTGGCACCCTCAGTGCAGGAGCAGAGTGGGAGGGGAACACACAGCAAGGCCAGCCCAGACCCTCCCAATTTGACAGATGTCAAAGCAGCACAAAATTTTTTTATTTTTTTTTTTTGCAGTATGCGGGCCTCTCACTGTCGTGGCCTCTCCCGTTGCGGAGCACAGGCTCCGGACGCGCAGGCTCAGCGACCATGGCTCACGGGCCCAGCCGCTCCGCGGCATGTGGGATCCTCCTGGACCGGGGCACGAACCTGCGTCCCCTGCATCGGCAGGCGGACTCTCAACCACTGCGCCACCAGGGAAGCCCGGGAAGCCCCAGCACCAAATATTGAGCCTTACCTTTAGGCCTTCCACCGTGACGGTCCAGGAGGGATTTTTCAGGTTTCCTCCATATGGTGACTCAGGCATTCAGGCTCCATCTGTCCTGTGGCTCCTCCGTCCCCTATAGAGCAGGCACATCCATTTTCTAAAAGCCTCGAGCCAGAAGAATCAAACGTTGCCCAGTTCTCATGACCACACCTACCAGCAAGGAGATTGGGGAAAACAGTCTTGACTTTGCAGTGTTCCCCAGTGGACCTCGATTACTGTTGAAGAGGGAGAGGGGTTTGAATCCACTATCCACCGTTACCGTAACATCTCATTTACAGTCTAGGGAAGTATTTATTTATTAATTTGTTCTCTTCATATTACTCAGAGTTTAACCGTTTATCTGTGCTTTATTTTCAGTGTTTCTGTCTTCAGGATCCATAACCCTTGCTTGTTTTTTTCCACCCATATGATTAACTGCTGCTTTCCTTCCAGGTTCAGCTAACTGGACTTTCTTAAAATCTTTCTAGGCTACTCCAGAAATTTTGCTCTAAATCCTTCTATACTACTCTTCTTTTGAATTATTTGATAATAATTATCACAAGAAATTGTCATATTTCTAACATTGCTTTATTATACAAGTCATTTAATTCCTTGGTTAGTAACCCATTTTTCACATCCACTGTGACCACTCAATTAGGTCAAAAAAGCCTAAAAGTTACACACAGTATCTTGGGCTTAGTTTTGTCTTCTCTGGCACTTAGGTTTTGGCCTTTTTACAGAGTAGGTGGGCAGGTTCATTTGACATACATGTACAAATACGTATCCATGAACACTCACACCAATAACGAATAGATTTAACTGGTATATTTAATGTACGCAACTTGGGGGATATAATTAAAATGCAATGTTATTTTGGTCTCTCACTCTCCATTTAAATTGTATGCAGCAGGAAAATTTTTTCCCTGCCATTAGATAAAAACTGTGGCAGACCTCATGGCTTTTATGATCAATCCTAAATCATAGAAAAACTTAGTTCTTTTTATTCACAGAACACTCTCAAATTTAAAAAAAATAGAGTTTCTTATTCAATATATTAATCTTCTTTTATCTGCATTCAAGGATGTCATTTTTTTTTCTTGTCTCCCAGTAAGTGCTTACAAGAGGCTGGCCACCAACATGGGGAGAGGTGAAGTGTCTTTCTTTACCTCTGGGTACCATGTCTTTGTCCATCATCATTTCTTCTCATTTCCCATCTCGGCTAAAGAAACCTGACTTTGAGAACTCTCACACTTAGGTAAGACTGCAGATCACTCTCTATAGGCATTAGTTATTTCCTATTTTACTCTATTAAATTTCATAATAATTTTCCCCTTTATACTCTTTTGTTACTGAATTTACTTATACTTTCATCTCCCCTACCTGCTCTCAGAGCTCTCCTTTAAAAGTTTTACTCCTTTTCTCAGAAAAGCATTGAGTTTCCTGAGCATAAAAAATTTCTTTCCACCTTCCCAGTGGACAGTCTAGAAGAGTGATGTTTTCCTTCTTATTTTTATACGTCTGGTGCATCCGGTTTTCTCACACGTTTATCATTGGATTTCTCACATAGTGCCTAAAGATCAAAGCATTTCCTTTTATATACCTGTTCTCTTTGTTCTACATGCCATCAATATATACCTTTCCTGCTTTGAAACTGTTTTTTATCAGTTACCTGTGTTCTTGTTTTTGAATGAGGCTGGAACGTCCCTGCTCTGTTCTTCTGTCTAGTGTCCCTTCTTTCGTTGTAGGTGGCCGGCTCTTTCTTTCTGGCCATCCTTCCTTTGGCTCCCGAGAAGCAGCACCCTTCCCTCCATGAGGCTATTCTATTGTATCCCCAGTACTAGTGTTACAGCCCCACAGGCAAATTCTTCCCCTTATCTTTCAGCCTGGGATCCTCTGTTGAACTCTCTTCAAGTTCAGAAAAGTCTCTTCTCTTCTCAGTATATGAAACCATTACTCTTTCTTCCTCTTGTCCCAAGTTATATGTTCCCCCCACCACCTTGCTCAACAGATGGATTACCATTTCTCTTCTCAGGCTGAATAAAATGTATCATCGCTTCTATTATGCATCAATTTCAGATTTCATATTACGTCTACGGTTTGGGACTCTTTCTTACAATTTGAGGCTACTGTACGTACCCTTGTGTGGTGAAGAGTTTCAAAGCATCTCATGTCTTGGGCTGCCTTATAAAACTTCTTTTTCTATTTGGCACATCTGGCAGAATGCATTATACTCTCCCATTCACACAGTAATCACTTTGCTACTGTCTATTGGCAGTACGTCACTGTTTCTCTTTCCCTAACACAGAGGTATATTTTACTGAAGGTAAATCTATATGGCTGTCATTTTCTCACACAGTCTTCATGATCTTTGTGCATAAATTTTAGATATTTTTTTGCCTATATTTAAACAAATGGATTCTGTTTTGACACAATACTCAGATTTAATAGGTAATTATTGCATTTTGCTATTTTTATCTCAGGACTCTAACTTCCATAATTTAATTTTTCTTTTAACGTCTGCTCTATTATTTTTCTTCCTTTGTATTTTTATTTTTATTTATTATTTATTTTTTATTTTTTATTTTTTTGCCATATGCGGGCCTCTCACTGCTGTGGCCTCTCCCGTTGCGGAGCACAGGCTCTGGACGTGCAGGCTCAGTGACCATGGCTCACGGGCCCAGCCGCTCCGCGGCATGTGGGATCTTCCCGGACCGGGGCACGAACCCGTGTCCCCTGCATCGGCAGGCGGACGCCCAACCACTGAGCCACCAGGGAAGCCCCCTTTGTATTTTTAGTGCATCCCTGTTTCCCCCGGATGATTTTTATCCAATTAGTCTGTGCTATAGAGATGCAAAAACAAATATTGTAAGCTGACTATACCTTACATTTTACAAAATGTTGAGATTAGACAGCTACGTAAGAATAGTCTCTGCTCTCAAGAAAATCACAGTAAAGAAGGGAAGGCATATGCTTAAACAAATAATTAAATTCCAGTGTGATATGCACAGAGGCAAAAGCTTATAAACAGATAAGGAGACAATTATTGACACTGGAGAAGTGAGGGAATGCTTCCCAGAGGCATTGAGACCCTGAGCAGCACTGCTAAAGCAAATGGTAGGTCACTGGAGAGACAGAAAATGGATACATGTATATGTGTGGCTGAGTCGCTTTGTTGCGCACCTGAAACTGCCACAACATTGTTAATCGGCTATATTCCAATATAAAATAAAAAGTTAAAAAAACCTAAAAACAAAAAAACCCCACAAAAAACCTAAAACCTTAACAAGGCATGCTCCAGCAGAATGATGGTTTAGATAAGCTAATAAACCCTGAGACAAATATTCAAAAAAAAAAAAAAAAGAAGAAAGGGACTGCTGATGGATGGAATGGTCTGGGTACTGAGGTCTGTGCTGGCTCACAAGGAATTTGCTCTTGCTGGAGCATTAACTGGGTAGGCAGGTGTGGGTGAGCTGTGAGAGGTGGGCATGGAAAGCCATATGGGTGGAGGTCAAGAAATCTCTTGCCTATCATTCTGTGTAGGAGTGTAGACTTCATTCTATATGTGAGAAGAAGCCACTAAAGGCAGATAGGCGGGGGAATGATTTTGTCAGATAGGATGAGATCTGATCACTGCATAGGATGCCGGAAGGGCAGCAGTAGCAACGCAGAAGTCAGCCAGGTGAGTTATGAAGCTGTTGCCTAGAAGAGAAACTTGGAGGGTCGGAGCAATAGTAGTGGCAGTGGTGATGGAAAGGAAAAGGCTTGTTCCTGACTGGACATGAACCCAAGCAGAAGTTAGTGTAGGACACGGGCGGATTTCTGGCTCCTGGAAGGAGCTACCAATCGAGGCAGGTGACCCTGGAGAAAGAGTGGTACGTCCTGAATGTCAGCCTTCTTCCTTCTTTGTACTGTAAATGCAGAGTTCTATTCTATCAGAAAGTCTGACCTCTTAAATTTCCCGCCTTCTCAGGCCATTCACTTTCTGTTTTGTAGCTCAACACGGTATTTTCTACTTAAGAGACACAGGCTCACACTCCACAGAGGCAGCTGGGGACAATTCCAGGGCAACAGTAAGTGATGAATCCTGGAATTGCAGTAGCTGTATTTCATGGCTACAGCTCATGAAATGACTTATATGTGTAGTCTCTCTATCCAAGGATTCACCCACAGAATCAAATTTTTGGTGACAGGTGGGGAGAGCATGACTTGTTATATTTGTACCCTCAAAGCTGAATCAATGCTATTTCATATTAAGCAATTTTATTAACATTCTAGGTAAGTGATTGTGACTGTGTTTCAGACATGCCTAAGTGTGCTGTCAGGGTGAGTGCTATGTCATCCCAGCAATATTCCATAAATTGCCATAATTGTATGATGAAACTCATACATGAATGCTCTGACAGTCTTATATTTTTCCCATTCAAAATCCTTAAATATAATCTTAAAAAAAGTAGAATCTGGGTTACTGTGTTCAAGAGGAGACAAACGGCATTCATATTTATTTGGGATATACCATCTGTTCACTCTCATAGCTCATGTTTTTGTTTTTTTCCTCAGTAAATCCCATGGGTATTGTTTTTTTCTACCTAGACATTGGAAGTACTTTCAGTTATCTGTCAAAGTGCTGCAGAAGTTTTAAACCATCTTCTAGTGCTTTCCAGAGTTTTCTTCTTTCCTCTTTGATAGACTTTTTTTTTTTTAATCATGTTCCCCATGGTTATCTTTTTCATCTTTCCTTCTGTGGGCCTGAAACACTCAGCTGGAATGGAGTCCCTATTACACACCCATCACCAATGCACAATCTATGTCACCTTCCCTTTGCTTTATAATTAGCATTTCCATTCTCGACATATTCCTCAAGGCTTCATTTGTATCCACGCTTCCCTAACAGTGTTTGCATCTGTCAGTGAGCACAAAATCCCTCATGTTCCCCTAGTGAGACTCAGGAATATTTACTTCTCCCTCAATGTTCCCGTGAGTACCGTCCTTGCTCAAAGCACTTATCAGCTTCACTCCTTCCTTCACCTCATCCTTCACTAGCCCCCCCACCCCCCCCACCCCTGTGGACTCCAGATGCACCCTCCTCCCCCCCGATATGTTTCATCTGTTCCCAGTGTGATCCAGATGCTGTGTATTTCCTTCCCAGGAAATGCGAGATCTTTATAAGCTGTCCCCCATGAGTCATCTTTCTGCCTCTGTGCCCAAGCCTGTTGTATCTTCCCCACATGCCAGAGGTGCATATGGCACCACTCCTTCCCAGCACAGACGTGCCAGACCTCCACCTTCTGTTCTCTTAGCACTGCAGTTCTCCGTGCCCCTGGTACACCTTCTTACCTCACACAATGCCTGGCTGGGTTATCTTTTCTCATCGCAAGCATCTATCAATGTTTCTTGCGTTAAGGATAGAGCAGGTCGCTTCTCTTGCTTTAGGAGACCAAGAGATGTTTCTGTTCCTCCCAGGTTAGGGATATATGACTTGATTCTAACACATAATCTGTGGATTTTACTCTTTGGTACTGCATGTGTTTCTTGTAATCTCTACCATCCCAGTAGGAATATGTAGTATCGTGCCATTCTTTGGAAACTCTGAGGTCATTATTTGCCTTTTCATTTATATTCATTATTGCATGAAGTAAACACTTGTTCAGAGTAGTCTGAGAGCAAGGCCTAGTGCCAAGTCCTGTGCTCATCAAAATGAAGAAGACATAGTTAATGTGCTGACTGTTGTGTACAATATAATCTCATCCCTGAGCTTTTGGAGACATGGGTGAATGTCTCAGACAATGGTTTTGTGTCCATCAGAACACATGAAACAGAGCTCTGTATGTCTATAATTTGCATAAATTATGTGGCTATTACTCATAAACTAGTTATTCTGAATTTGTTTTTTTTGAGGTGCCTCGATTTGGTGGAGCTGGATTGTTCTCTGTCCCTTGTTCCACAATGACCTGGCCCTTCAATCTCCTTAATTCAGTTTGCTCACCCATCAGTGTAAGGGAGCAATGCTTTAGTGATATCGACTCTCCCCCATCTTCAGCATATTTAATTGGTTTTCTCAGAGTCTTGCTTAGGATTTTTCCTTAGATAACCAGAATTTGTACTTTTCATTCTCCGTGGGGTGCCTTATGCATCACTGTTTCCATAAGGTTTATAAAATGTAAACTATGTTCATTAACTTTTCTGTCTTCTGTCAATATGCTTCAGTTCATGACAGTTCTACCTGGGAACATTGCAACTTTTCTCCCCTGTGCAGAAAATATTTCTAAACAGTTGTCATCATCTCCTTTAGTGCTATAAGGGGAATTGTTTTTCTTCTTAAATATTAAGTCTGTATGGAACCTTGTTCCTACATCAGCTTTTATCCGTTTGTTTGGTTTTCAGCTAAGTAAATCAACTACACAAATTAACCATATATTATTCTTAGAGCATGGAACCTTCAGTCTTTTTCTATTTGAAGACTAAACTGGTACATTGTTCGTATTTTTAATATCCATCCATTCTCCAAGTATCTATAGAGCACATATGTGTTCCAAGCAGTCTTCTAGTCTAGGTAATACAGAAGTGAGCAAAAATTCCTGCCTTCGTAAATCTTACATCTTAGGTAGGGAGACAGAAGATGACTGAATTACTAAGCAAAATCCAGTTTATAGTGTTGGGAAAAAAAACATAACAAGGAATAGTGATAAGAAATGTGTATGTGTGTACTGGTGTGTGTGTGTGTGTGTAATTTTGAGAGGTGTTCAAGAACATCTCAGTTGAGGGGTGGGGGGTGAGGAGGGGTAAGTCATGTTGACATCCAAATGAAGACTGTTCCAGGGGACAGTGACAGGAGTTCACATGCCCCAGCCTGGGAGGATGATGTGCCATGCGTGGGAAACCAGAGGAAGGTCGTGGAGTTGGAGTGTGGTTGGTGAGGGGGAGGGGTAGGAGGTCAGTTTAGGGAGATGGTGAAACTCAGGTGGGATAAGGCCTTGCAAGGCGTCTGAAGTTTCATAAAGTGTGTATTGTGAGTCCTTTCCCCAAGTGCACACTTTTTTTTTTAACATCTTTATTGGAGTATAATTGCTTTACAATGGTGTGCTAGTTTCTGCTTTATAACAAAGTGAATCAGCTATACATATACATATGTTCCCATATCTCTTCCCTCTTGCATCTCCCTCCCTCCCACCCTCCCTATCCCACCTCTCTAGGTGGTCACAAAGCACCCAGCTGATTTCCCTGTGCTATGCGGCTGCTACCCACTAGCTGTCTGTTTTACATTTGGTAGTGGATATATGTCCATGACACTTTCTCAGTTTGTCCCAGCTTACCCTTGCCCCTGCCCATATCCTCAAGTCCATTCTCTAGTAGGTCTGTGGCTTTATTCCCATCTTGTCCCTAGGTTCTTCATGACCATTTTTTGTTGTTGATTTTAGATTCCATATATATGTGTTAGCATACGGTATTTGTTTTTCTCTTTCTGACTTACTTCACTCTGTATGACACACTCTAGGTCCATCCACCTCTCTACAAATAACTCAATTTCCTTTCTTTTTATGGCTGAGTAATATTCCATTGTATATATGTGCCACATCTTCTTTATCCATTCATCTGTTGATGGACACTTAGGTTGCTTCCATGTCCTGGCTATTGTAAATAAGGCTGCAATGAACATTGTGGTATGTGATTCTTTTTGAATTATGGTTTTCTCAGGGTATATGCCCAGTAGTGGGGTTGCTGGGTCGTCTGGTAGTTCTATTTTTAGTTTTTTAAGGAACCTCCATACTCTTCTCCATACTGGCTGTATCAGTTTACATTCCCACCAACAGTGCAAGAGGGTTCCCTTTCTCCACACCCTCTCTAGCATTTATTGTTTGTAGATTTTTGGATGATGGCCATTCTGACTGGTGTGAAATGATATCTCATTATAGTTTTGATTTGCATTTCTCTAATGATTAATGATGTGAGCATTCCCTAGTGTGTTTCTTGGCAATCTGTATATCTTCTTTGGAGAAATGTCTGTTTAGGTCGTCTGTCCATTTTTGGATTGGGTTGTATGTTTTTTTGATATTGAGCTGCATGAGCTGCTTGTAAATTTTGGAGATTAATCCTTTGTCAGTTGCTTCATTTGCAAATATTTTCTCCCATTCTGAGGGTTGTCTTTTCGTCTTGTTTATGGTTTCCTTTGCTGTGCAAAAGCTTTTAAGTTTCATTAGGTCCCATTTGTTTATTTTTGTTTTTATTTCCATTTCTCTAGGAGGTGGGTCAAAAAGGATCTTGCTGTGATTTGTCATAGAGTGTTCTGCCTATGTTTTCCTCTAAGACTTTGATAGTGTCTGGCCTTACATTTAGGTCTTTAGTCCATTTTGAGTTTATTTTTGTGCATGGTTTAAGAAAGTGTTCTAATTTCATTCTTTTACCTGTAGCTGTCCAGTTTTCCCAGCACCACTTATTGAAGAGGCTGTCTTTTCTCCACTGTGTATTCTTGCCTCCTTCATCAAAGATAAGGTGACCATATGTGCATGGGTTTATCTCTGGGCTTTCTATCCTGTTCCATTGATCTATCTTTCTGTTTTTGTGCCAGTACCAAACTGTCTTGATTACTGTAGCTTTGTAGGATAGTCTGAAGTCCGGGAGCCTGATTCTTCCAGCTCCATTTTTCTTTCTCAAGATTGCTTTGGCTATTCGGGGTCTTTTGTGTTTCCATACAGATTGTGAAATTTTTTGTTCTAGTTCTGTGAAAAATGCCAGTGGTAGTTTGACAGGGATTGCACTGTATCTGTAGATTGCTTTGGGTAGTATAGTCATTTTCACCATGTTGATTCTTCCATTCCAAGAACATGGTATATCTCTCCATCTGTTTGTACCATCTTTAATTTCTTTCATCAGTGTCTTATAATTTTCTGCATACAGGTCTGTTGTCTCCTTAGGTAGGTTTATTCCTAGATATTTTATTCTTTTTGTTGCAGTGGTAAATGGGAGTGTTTTCTTAATTTCACTTTCAGATTTTTCATCATTAGTTTATAGGAATGCAAGAGATTTCTGTGCATTAATTTTGTATCCTGCTACTTTACCAAATTCATTGATTAGCTCTAGTAGTTTTCTGCTAGCATCTTTAGGATTCTCTATGTATAGTATCATGTCATCTGCAAACAGTGACAGCTTTACTTCTTCTTTTCCGATTTGGATTCCTTTTATTTCTTTTTCTTTCACTGCTGTGGCTAAAACTTCCAAAACTATGTTGAATAATAGTGGTGAGAGTGGGCAACGTTGTCTTGTTCCTGATCTTAATGGAAATGGTTTCAGTTTTTCACCATTGAGAACGATGTTGGCTGTGGGTTTGTCATATATGGCCTTTATTCTGTTGAGGTAAGTTCCCTCTATGCCTAAACTTTCTGGAGGGTTTTTATCATAAATCGGTGTTGAATGTTGTCAAAAGTTTTCTCTGCATCTATTGAGATGATCATATGGTTTTTCTCCTTCAGTTTGTTAATATGGTGTATCACATTGACTGATTTGCATATATTGAAGAATCCTTGCATTCCTGGGATAAACCCCAGTTGATCATGGTGTATGATCCTTTTAATGTGCTGTTGGATTCTGTTTGCTAGTATTTGGTGGAGGATTTTCACATCTATGTTCATCAGTGATATTGGCCTGTAGTTTTCTTTCTGGGTGACATTTTTGTCTGGTTTTCGTATCAGGGTGATGGTGGCCTCATAGAATGAGTTTGGGAGTGTTCCTTTCTCTGCTATATTTTGGAAGTGTTTGAGAAGGATAGGTGTAAGCTGTTCTCTAAATGTTTGATAGAATTTGCCTGTGAAGCCATCTGGTCCTGGGCTTTTGTTTGTTGGAAGATTTTTAATCACATTTTCAATTTCAGTGCTTGTGATGGGTCTGTTTATATTTTGTATTTCTTCCTGGTTCAGTCTTGGAAGGTTGTGCACTTCTAAGAATTTGTCCATTTCTTCCAGGTTGTCCATTTTAGTGGCATATAGTTGCTTATAGTAATCTCTCATGATCCTTTGTATTTCTGCAGTGTCAGTTGTTACTTCTCCTTTTTCATTTCTAATTCTATTGATTTGAGTCTTCTCCCTTTTTTTTCTTGATGAGTCTGGCTAATGGTTTATCAATTTTGGTTTATCTTCTCAAAGAAGCAGCTTTTAGCTTTATTGATCTTTGCTGTCATTTCCTTCATTGCTTTTTCATTTATTTCTAATCTGATCTGTTTGATTTCTTTCCTTCTTCTAACTTTGGAGTTTTTTTGTTCTTCTTTCTCTGATTGCTTTAGGTGTAAAGTTAGGTTTGAGATATTTCTTGTTTCTTCAGGTAGGATTATATTGCTATAAACTTCCCTCTTAAAACTGCTTTTGCAGCATCCCATAGGTTTTGGGGTTTTGTGTTTTCATTGTCAGTTGTTTCTAGGTATTTTTTGATATCCTCTTTGATTTCTTCAGTGATCTCTTGGTTATTAAGTAGTGTATTGTTTAGCCTCCATGTGTTTGTATTTTTTACAGACTTTTTCGTGTAATTGATATCTAGTCTCATAGCATTGTGGTAGGAAAAGATACTTGATATGATTTCAGTTTTCTTAAATTTACCAAGTCTTGATTTGTGACCCAAGATATGATCTATCCTGGAGAATGTTCCATGAGCACTTGAGAAGAAAGTGTATTCTGTTGTTTTTGGATGGACTGTCCTATAAATATCAGTTAAGTCCATCTTGTTTAATGTATCATTTAAAGCTTGTGTTTCCTTATTTTCATTCTGTATGTTCTGTCTATTGGTGAAAGTGGGGTGTTAAAGTCCCCTACTATGATTGTGTTACTGTCGATTTCCCCTTTTATGGCTGTTAGTATTTGCCTTATGTATTGAGGTGCTCCTATGTTGGGTGCATATATATTTACAATTGTTACATCTTCCTCTTGGATTGACCTCTTGATCATTATGTAGTGTCCTTCTTTGTCTCGTAATAGTCTTTGTTTTAAAATCTATTTTGTCTGATATGAGAATTGCTACTCCAGATTTCTTTTGATTTTCATTTGCATGGAATATCTTTTTCCATCCCCTCACTTTCAGTCTGTATGTGTCCCTAGGTCTGAAGTGGGTCTCTTGTAGACAGCATATATACGGGTCTTGTTTTTATCCATTCAGCCAGCCTAAGTCATTTGGTTGGAGCATTTAATCCATTTACATTTAACATAATTATTGATATGTATGTTCCTATTACCATTTTCTTAATTGTTTTGGGTTTGTTATAGTAAATCTTTTCCTTCTCTTGTGTTTCCTGTCTAGAGAAGTTCCTTTAGCATTTGTTGTAAAGCTGGTTTGGTGGTGCTGAATTCTCTTAGCTTTTGCTTGTCTGTAAATCTTTTAATTTCTCCATCAATTCTGAATGAGATGCTTCCTGGGTAGAGTAATCTTGGTTGTAGGTTTTTCCCCTTCATCACTCTAAATATGTCCTGCCACTCCCTTCTGGCTTGCAGAGTTTCTGCTGAAAGATCAGCTGTTAACCTTATGGGGATTCCTTTGAGTGTTATTTTGTTGTTTTTCCCTTGCTGCTTTTAATATTTTTTCTTTGTATTTAATTTTGATAGTTTGATTAATATGTGTCTTGGCGTGTTTCTCCTTGGATTTATCCTGTATGGGACTCTCTGTGCTTCCTCGACTTTATTAACTACTTCCTTTCCCATATTAGGGAAGTTGTCAACTATAATCTCTTCAGATATTTTCTCAGTCCCTTTCTTTTTCTCTTCTTCTTGTTGGACCCCTATAATTCAAATGTTGGTGTGTTTAATGTTGTCCCAGAGGTCTCTGAGACTGTCCTTAATTCTTTCAATTTTTTTTTCTTTATTCTGCTGTACAGCAGTTATTTGCACTATTTTATCTTCCAGGTCACTTATCTGTTCTTCTGCCTCAGTTATTCTGCTATTGATCCCTTCTAGAGAATTTTTAATTTCATTTATTGTGTTGTTCATCATTGTTTGTTTGCTCTTTAGTTCTTCTAGGTAGTTGTTAAACATTTCTTGTATCTTCTCCATTCTATTTCCAAGATTTTGGATCATCTTTACTATTATTATTCTGAATTCTTTTTCAGGTAAACTGCCCATTTCCTCTTCATTTATTAGGTCTGGTGCATTTTCACCTTGCTCCTCCATCTGCTGAGTGTTTCTCTGTCTTCTCATTTTGCTTAACTTACTGTGTTTGGGGTCTCCTTTTCTCAGGCTGCATGTTCGTAGTTCCCATTGTTTTTGGTCTCTGTCCCCAGTGGCTAATGTTGGTTCAGTGGGTTGTGTAGGCTTCCTGGTGGAGGGTACCTAGTGTCTGTGTTCTGGTGGATGAGGTTGTATCTTGTCTTTCTGTTGGGGAGGTCCATGTCTGGTGGTGTGTTTTTGGTGTCTGTGGCCTTATTATGATTTTAGGCAGCCTCTCTGCTAATGGGTGGAA
This sequence comes from Hyperoodon ampullatus, assembly GCF_949752795.1. Lineage (NCBI taxonomy): Eukaryota > Metazoa > Chordata > Mammalia > Artiodactyla > Ziphiidae > Hyperoodon > Hyperoodon ampullatus. The sequence goes on from NC_136915.1 coordinate 184,821,228, forward strand.
TTGTGTTCCTGTCTTGCTAGTTGTTTGCCATAGGGTGTCCAGCACTGTAGATTGCTGGTTGTTGAGTTGATCTGGGTCTTGGTGTTGAGATGGAGATCTCTGGGAGATTTTTGCCATTTGATATTATGTGGAGCTGGGAGGTCTCTTGTGGATCAGTGTCCTGAACTTGGCTTTCCCACCTCAGAGGCACCACTCTGATGCCTGGCTGGAGTACCAAGAGCCTGTCATCCACATGGCTCAGAATAAAAGAGAGAAAAAAAAATAAAAGAAAGAACGAAGAAGATATAATAAAATAAAATAAGATTAATTTATTAAAATCAAAAATAATTATTAAAAAATTTTTAAAAAGTAATAAAAGAAAGAAAGGAAGAAGAGAGCAACCAAACCAAAGAACAAATCCACCAATGATAACAAGTGATAAAAACTATTAAAAAAAAAAGGACAGACAGAACCCTAGGACAAATGGTAAAAGCAAAGCTATACAGAGAAAATTATACACAGAAGCATACACGTGCACACTCACAAAAAGAGGAAAAGGGAAAAAAAAAAATATATATATATATATATATCGTTGCTCCCGAAGTACACTTCCTCAATTTGGGATGATTCGTTGTCTATTCAGGTATTCCACAGATGCAGGTACATCAAGTTGATGGTGGAGATTTAATCTGCTGCTCCTGAGGCTGCTGGGAGAGATTTCCCTTTCTCTTCTTTGTTCGCACAGCTCCTGGGGTTCAGCTTTGGATTTGGCCCTGCCTCTGTGTGTAGGTCGCTGGAGGGCATCTGTTCTTCGCTCAGACAGGACGGGGTTAAAGAAGCAGTTGATTAGGGGGCTCTGGCTCACTCAGGCCGGCGGGGAGGGAGGGGCACGGATGCAGGGCGAGCGTGTGGCGGCAGAGGCCGGCGTGACGTTGCACCAGCTTGAGGCATGCTGTGCGTTCTCCCAGGAAGTTGTCCCTGGATCCCGGGATCCTGGCAGTGGTGGGCTGCAGAGGCTCCCGGAAGGGAGGTGTGGATAGTGTGACCTGTGCTTGCACACAGGCTTCTTGGTGGCGGCAGCAGCAGCCTTAGCGTCCCATGCCCGTCTCTGGGGTCCGTGCTGATAGCCGCGGCTCGCGCCCGTCTCTGGAGCTCCTTTAAGCGGCGCTCTGAATCCCCTCTCCTCCCGCACCCCGAAACAGTGGTCTCTTGCCTCCTTGGCTGCTCCAGACCTTTTCCTGCATCCCCTCCCGGCCAGCCGTGGCGCACTAACCCCTTCAGGCTGTGTTCACGCCGCCAGCCCCAGTCCTCTCCCTGTGATCCTACCGAAGCCGGAGCCTCAGGTCCCAGCCCCGCCCGCCCCGGCGGCGGAGCAGACAAGCCTCTCGGCCTGGTGAGTGCCGGTCAGCACAGATCCTCTGTGCGAGAATCTCTCCGCTTTGCCCTCCACACCCCTGTTGCTGCGCTCTCCTCCGCGGCTCCAAAGCTTCCCCCCTCCGCCACCCGCAGTCTCCGCCCGTGAAGGGGCTTCTAGTGTGTGGAGACCTTTCCTCCTTCACGGCTCCCTCCCACTGGTGCAGGTCCCGTCCCTATCCTTTTGTCTCTGTTTATTCTTTTTTCTTTTGCCCTACCCAGGTACGTGGGGAGTTCCTTGCCTTTTGGGGGTCTGAGGTCTTCTGTCAGCGTTCAGTAGGTGTTCTGTAGGAGTCGTTCCACGTGTAGATGTATTTCTGATGTATCTGTGGGGAGGAAGGTGATCTCTGCGTCTTACTCTTCCACCATCTTGAAGCTCCTCCCCAAGTGCATACTTCATTTCTCATGGCCTTAGGAGCATGACTGATCATTTATTTTTCTAAGGGCTGCTGGCTTCCTCCCAGTGGGCTCTGTCTCCCTCCCTCCCTCCCTCCCTTTTCCTTCTTTCCTTCCTTTTCTCCTTTCTCTTTGCCCCATGTTATTCCTATTTCTTCTTTCACAAGTTATCCCAGCACAGTCTCTCATCCTCATTTACAAACCCTTTCCTCCTGCCCGTGATGACCCCGGCATATCATTTTTCTGAAGACATTGTATTTCTTACTCATTCTCAGGTCATATGAGAACACGAGCATTCAGTAAATACTTGCGGCAGGCATGACAAGAATGGGGCTTTTCTCTTTCTATATTTCAGGCCCAGTCTCTGATTTCCAGCTGCTTCCCTTCGTCCTTGGCTCCTTTAGTGCTTTTGACGCACGACAGAAATCAGACTCTCACCTTGTGGACTGTAGGTCCCTCTTCTGCACTTTTTTTTTTTCCAGTTGGCTTCTGCATGCCCAGAAGCACACCTTTCTGCTCACCCTTCTCAGAGAGTTACCTCTGAGACTGTCAGAGGCACCCTGTCTTTGCTTGCTCACCACCTTCACTTTGTCTTTGCTTCCCTTTGGCATCTCTGTGTTGGTCTAATTTTGTGTACCTCCTCAGTGGTTTTTTTGGTTAGCTCTCTAGTGGAGTACTGGGTGGTTATAGAACCCTGGATTTATGGAGCTAGAAATGATTCTGTGTGGTCCAGCATCACCTAATACATGAACAAAGAGTGCTTTCCTCATTACCCCACATATATGAAAGCAGAGGGCCTGGGCTCGTCGTTGTGTTGTCATTTTTCTCATGTGCATTTTCTTTAGGTGCTGTTTCTTGGCTATGGCAAAGGAATAATGATGTGATCTTCAGGTCACCCTAGGTGCCTTGTCACATTGTTTTCCCCATTTTTTACTATACAGGTGATATTCAGAATCCCGTTTTCTCTGGGAAAATCTTTCTGGATAACCCCAGCCCTTCACTCTTGCACCTTGCTCTCAGCTACTTAATCCTTTGTGGTTGATACTACTTACTTGATATTAACCCAATATTGCCCAATACGTATTTGTTTATGCATTTATATTTGCATTCATTTATATTTCTTGTTTCTTCGGTTAGGTTGATAGATGCTAAGGGCAGAGTATCTCTCTCTCTCTTTCTCAAAATCTTTCTTTTATACCCACCATGACACTTACTGATTTTTTTAAAGTGCTCAATAGTATATTTTAAAAATGATCATGGAACATGATCTTTTTACTCAGCTTTAAAATTCTTTTGTTTGCTGCCCCCCTCCAATTGGAACCTTGGTGTGTCATCTTTAAACTTAGTTCAAACATGGATTCCTGTACCCTACTTTTGTGGGGAAGGCTATTCATCACTATTGACCCAGGAAAGTCAACTTTGATCTCTCATTTCATTTTCTCTATGTTTACTTTTCTTGAAATACTCCCCAGGATATTGGTTGTCTCCATAACCACATTAAACCAACTTGTTTCTTCATGATTTTTCCTTTCTCTGGGTTACCTTTCTTTTTCATACCATTATTCACACACAAAGAAAGCTTTTGCAGCTCATGTGTCTTGTTTTTCTGCAAATATCAATTTAATAACTGTTGTACCTTAACAAAAAGTGGTTCTTTTTCAGTAATGTTTTTCAAATCTGATACAAAAGTGATATCTATTTCTTGTGAACAATTTGGAAAACTCACCCATTGAAGTAGCCTGGAATATAATACAGTTTCCCAGAGTTAACTAGTGTGTGTGTGTGTGTGTGCGCGTGTGTGTGTAGTCTGTTTTTCTTCATAAATATATATCCTGTCTTCTAACTCATTTTTTTCTATGATGTTGTTTCTACCATAACTTTTTACATTGTTTGTCATATTACTAAAACTATGCTTATTTATTGGATTAAATATTATATTTAGAAAATATGTAAATAAGAAAAAAAATTGCTTATAACCAAGTACTCAGAATGACCACTATTTAAATTTTCATCCATGTAGCATATTGTGAACTACATTACATGTCATTATATTTTCCACTACATCATTTTTAATGTATTAGGCCAATATGCTAGGACAGTATTTTATCCTATGTTATATTGGGTGATTTGTTTGGTCAAATTAGATGATTAAATATTAGTTTCCAATATTTTTCCTTAGAATTCTGGTAGTTAGCGTTGCTGGAGAAATGTTTTAATTTCACATTCCTGTTTTTTTACTCTAGGTAAATTAGTGTCTTGAATTGAATTGCTAGACTATGATATGTGTTGCTAATTGTCTTCTGGTTAGCTTACTTTTTTTTTTTTTTTTTTTTTTTTTTTTTGTGGTACGCGGGCCTCTCACTGTTGTGGCCTCTCCCGTTGCGGAGCACAGGCTCCGGATGCGCAGGCTCAGCAGCCATGGCTCACGGGCCCAGCCGCTCCGCGGCATATGGGATCCTCCCAGACCGGGGCACGAACCCGTATCCCCTGCATCGGCAGGCGGACTCTCAACCACTGCGCCACCAGGGAGGCCCACTGGTTAGCTTACTTTAGTTTACATGTGACTCAGGTATATGGAAATGCCTGCTTACGTGAGATCTTAATAGTACAGAGTTTTACCTCATTTTTTGTTTTTTTTTACTTTTCCAAATTGTGTGCATAACAAGCTATCATATTATTTTATAACTTTATATTTCCTGAAATAACAATGAAATTAAACTTTTAAAAAGGGTTCTAGGTTATTTACTTCCCTTCTTTTGTGAATTGCTTGTTCTCATTGATTAGGGTATTTTTTTTCTTATGTATTTTAAAGAGATCCCTCTATATTAAAATTGGTAACTCTTTGTCGTATAGGTTGTAAATGGTTTTCCTAGTTTGCTATAAACTTACCTTTTATATTTCTTCATGATGATTCTTGACATGCAAACACTTTTTTAGTTAGTTTATGGATTTGACATATGTGCTCAGGAAGAGTGTTCTGTACCTGAGACCAGATGAACATTCACTATATATTAATTGCATTTTATTTTTTTATATTTAAATGTCTACCATATTTGGCAGTGAATTGGGTATACAGTGAGAGGTATGGAGTGTTTCCTTTTTTTCAAAATGGTCCAAACTGCATTTTTTTCCCCTGTAATCTACTGTACTTCACAGACTTGAAGTTTATTTTGTCTAATATGTGTACAAAATACTTTTTCAGGTTTACATAGTCTTACCTCCTTTTCCCCTTTATTTATTTACTTTGGTTATTTAATTTAATGCAACTTTCTTCATTTGATTCTTAACCAGGTTTATTTTTCCCTATCCAAGATGTTGACCCATTATGCCTTTGGCATTTGTATAATAGGGGAATTCTTCTTTTTCCTGTCCCTCTGCCCCACCCTTGCCATCCCATCCTTAAATTACAGAGGGCCATTCACTGTCCCTGTCTGAGATTTGAAAACATCTTGACTTTCTACCATGGTAATCTAATGAAGACTTCTGCATTTGGTGCGACTTTGTTATTTCAACTTAAAGCTCTTCTTTCCCCCCCTAAAATGTCCTAAGACGATTTTTCTTAAATTCATTTTGTACCAACTGCACCCCTTCCATTTTTCCCTTTTAACCCTGAAACATTCCTGTGGCTCCTTGTCAATCTCAGATTGTGTTTTGCTTTTCTGTGTTTCAGTTATTACCTCGGCCCCCTTTTCTCTTCTCTGTCTGTGCCGTGTGTGTCATCTTCACTGTCTTTGAGTCCAGTACATTATTACCTCTCAGTGCCTCTTATGCAGGCTCAGCTTCCTGTCTTGTCCACGTTACACATCCTGTGATCGCTTCTAAATCCGTATGCATTATATAGTCTTAAATGTGGGCTTCATAGTAACCAACCTTTCTCCTTTTGCGTGGTACAAGTGCTGTATTTTTCTCTGCAGACAACTGATTCCCTTTGTGTCTTATCTATTTTTAAGTCTTTCAATTTACCCCCAGGTTATCTTTAATCTCCTCTCCGTATCTTGGCTACTTCACTTGATCTGAGTGTCTACCCTCTCAATAATATTCTGTTCCTTTGTCCCAGGTAGTTCACCAGATTTAAGACACTTAGTGTTTGTCTCTCTTCAGGTAAGTCTTCTTTTATTTTTTGACACTCGTGAGAAATGTGGATGTTTTTCTTCTTTATACAGTTGTCCTTATTTTCTATGTCACCCTTCAGTACATGATTTATTTTCGCCTTTACTGTTTTTTTTTTTTCATTTACTTTCTCTCTGTATTGTGAACTCTCTTGCATTTCCCATCTCAATTTCTTTTTATTCCGTGTCTCTTGTCACCTTTGTATCTGAGGAGCATTACGTTGGTCCTTAATCCTTCACATATTGTTGCAGCCAAGTTAAATCATCTTTGCTCTTGAGAGATGGTCCACTTTTCCTTTTAAAAGTCACAGTAAATAGTCTTTTTTCCTACTCATTTTTTAAAGTGATGGTGCATCTGATCTTCCTTTTGTACCTCATATCCTTTTATTTTGCTTCAGTTTTAGTGTCAGGCATTTGTCACCCTTTGCACTTCTTAGTGATTTATGGATTCTGTGTTTTTCTCTTTTAAATATTTGAAACATATTGGTCTTCTAATAGATTCAGAGTGTATTATTTTCTTACTCCTTAAATACTAAATTGCCTTAGTGATTAAAAATAATCTGTTCAATACATACTTAAAGAAAATTATTAGTGTGCCAGGGACTAAGAGGGATACATAAGAACGGTTAGGGGAAGCTCATTCTGGACCAGATCAGCTAGGGAAGCCTTTAAGGGGGTAAGAATTTGAGCAAGTCTAAAAGAATTAGTAGGTTTCAGATAAGTTAAGAGGAAGAGCGAATGCCAGGCACCATAACCTTTCTTTTATGGTTTAGAACAATTCACAGTTTTGGAGAAAGACTAAACCAGAGTGATTCAAAGATAGTCAGACACTAACAATCATCAGCATCTCAAGTCCATTTTTATTTTTTTTCGGTGAAGAGATTGAGGGAAGAACCAAAATGAATTGAAAAGATGACCTCATTTGACGATGCAGATTCAAAGCTTTGCAGTGATTTGTCCCAAATGGTTAGAGAGCTACACCCTCCCTTCAGTTATCACTTTTTTTTCTTAATTTATAAATTGTTATTGTCAGGTTTCCACTTTTAATCTATTGATACTTTGTTAAATTCATCATCCACTAATCTATAAATCAATGAATATTGCTTGATAAAATGTGATCTATAGTAACAGATATGAAAAGGACTGCTTTCAGGGAGTTTTTAGCCTCTTGTGCAAGCAAGTAATTGAAATTTTAATTTTGAGTAGGTGAAGAATGTGCAGTGAAATGTTACACTGTACAGAAAAGCTCTCAGGCTGTTTGAAGTCAGAAAATACAAAAATCAGTGATGGTGGAATTAGTCACAGTCATTATGCAGGTACAAATATACAGTTGGGCCTTGAGGGACTGGATAAGTAGAAGAGAGGAAGAGAACATTCTAAGGAAATCTCTCAAGGATCAATATGTGAAGATAATTACATGTCTTGGCACATAAAGTCAGTGGTTTTTTTTTTTAATTTTTTTGATGTGGACCATTTTTATTAATTAATTTATTTTTGGCTGCGTTGGGTCTTTGTTGCTGCACGCAGGCTTTCTCTAGTTGTGATGAGCGGGGGCTACTCTTTGTTGCTGTGCACGGCCTTCTCATTGCAGTGGCTTCTCTTGTTGTGGAGCACGGGCTCTAGGTGCACGGGCTTCAGTAGTTGTGGCACGTGGGCTCAGTATTTGTGGCTCGTGGGCTCTAGAGCACAGGGTCAGTAGTTGTGACACATGGACTTAATTGCTCTGAGGCATGTGGGATCTTACTGGATCAGGGCTCGAACCCTTGTCCCCTGCATTGGCAGGCGGATTCTTAACCACTGTGCCACCAGGGAAGCCCCCATGATGTGGACCATTTTTAAAGTTTTTATTGAATTTGTTACAATATTGTTTTGTTTTATGTTTTGGTTTTTTGGCCGTGAGGCACGTGGGATCTTAGCTCCCCGACCAGGGATCGAACCCGCACCTCCTGCATTGGAAGGTGAAGTCTTAACCACTGGACTGCCAGGGAAATCCCGAAATCAGTGGTTTGTATGATGTGTATATCCATCCCTTTGTTCATTTATTTAACCATCCAATACTGAGCATGTATCACATGTCAGGTATTCTTTTAGGCTCTGAGATGCAGTGGTGAACAAGACCGACAAAATCTTTGGACAAATGGGGTTTAGATGCTTGGGGAGAGCCACTCAATGAAAAATCAAGTAAGGAAAGGGGTTGATAATGGGGACTATAGTTACTAATACTTTATTGCATATTTGAAAGTTGCTAAGAGAGCAGATCTTAAAAGTTCTCATCACAAGGGGCTTCCCTGGTGGCGCAGTGGTTGAGAGTCCGCCTGCCGATGCAGGGGACACGGGTTCGTGCCTCGGTCTGGGAAGATCCCACATGCCACAGAGCGGCTGGGCCCGTAAGCCATGGCCGCTGAGCCTGCGCGTCCGGAGCCTGTGCTCCGCAACGGGAGAGGCTACAACAGTGAGAGGCCCACATACTGCAAAAAAAAAAAAGAAAAAAAAAGATCTGATCACAAGAATTTGTAACTGTATGCGGATGGATGTTAAGATCATTTTGCAATATATACATATAGCGAATCAGTATGTTGTACACCTGAAACTAATATAATGTTATGTCAGTCATACCTCAATTAAATAAAATTTTCACATTCCAAAGCCAAAAAAAGAGAAAGAGGCTGAGATTAAACAGTGGAAGTACTATGAAGAAATTAAATCATGTGATGTGACACAGAGAGAGAGAGAGAGAGAGAGAGACAGAGAGAGAGAGAGAGAGAGAGAGAGACAGAGACAGACTGGGGAAGGAATCGAGTTAGTGTGGGTAATTGACCCGCAGCTGCCTCTAAATCATGAGGAGTCAGTCCCATGAAGATGTGGGGCAGCAGGTTCCAAACAAAGGGAGAAGCTTCTAGGCAGAGCTTAGGGCAGAAATGGGTTTGGATTTGTTGCAAGAATGGAAAGAAGGGTCGTGGTTGGGATGGAAAGTAGTAGGAAATCAGCTATGAGACGGCGACTTGGGCAAACCATGGGAGCCTTGCTGGCCATGGTAAAATGCCTATTGGCCACTGGGTGTACAACTCTGGGAAGAGTTTGTTCAATCTTTTTGCCCATTTTTTAAAAAAAGTATGGTTTTCGTATTATTGTCCTGATTGAGGTTCATGTAACTTCTTAAATCTGAGACTAGATGTCTTTCATCAGTTTTATAAAAATTTTCAGGTAAAGTCTCTTAATATTGCTTCTGTCTAATCCTTTTCTCTCCTTCTGGAACTCCCATTACATGTATGTTTTACCTATTTACCCTGACTCATGTGTTTCTTAAACTCTTTTCTGTATTTTATACCCTCTAATCTCTTTGAGCTTAGGTCTATTTCTGTCAAATTTTTCATCTAGTTTACTAACCCTGTATCCTTTCTGCTATTTTTTTAAATTTATTTTTTCAGTTCTGTGATTTCTACTTGATGATTTTTCTTATAGATTCTGGCTCTCTAGTGAACAGGTCCAATTTTTTCATGAGTTTTTCTGGCACATATTAAATAGTTATTTTAGTCTATTTGCTTAAGCACATTATATAGTTAAAGTCCAGGTCTCGTAACTTCAGTATCTGTACTCCCTCTGCGTCTGTGTGTATTTACTGTTTATTTTTCTAATTGTGATCACTTAGTCTACTTCTAGGTGTGCTTGATAAGTTTTGATCGAATAGTGGACATAGTGTGCTGACAGTTTTAAAATCATCAGGTAATACTTCCTTCTTCCGGAGAGGATTTGATTTTTTTCTCAGGCAAAAAGAAGACAGTCTGATCACCTTTAGTCAAGTCCTTTTTTTTTTTTTTTTTTTTTTTTTTTTGCGGTACGTGGGCCTCTCACTGTTGTGACCTCTCCCGTTGCAGAGCACAGGCTCCGGACGCGCAGGCTCAGCGGCCATGGCTCACGGGCCCAGCCGCTCCACGGCATGTGGGATCTTCCCAGACCGGGGCATGAACCCGCGTCCCCTGCATCTGCAGGCGGACTCTCAACCACTGCGCCACCAGGGAAGCCCAGTCAAGTCCTTTTTGAGTCTGCCTTATTCTTAGGGTTTAGCCCTTTACGGGTCTTTTCTGAGTGGCTGGGGTGTCTATCATAACCCTTCTCCATCAGGTGATCTTGAACTCCATGTCCAATCCTGGGAAGTTGCTAATACTTCCATTTGGCCCTTTGCCCTCTTAAAGTTACTTTCTGTTGGCTTTTGGCAGCTGTCCTTGTACATGTGAAATTAGGAGTTGGCCAATGCTTCTAGGAGCGATTTCATTTAGATTTTGGTTTCACATATTTGTAGTTCTCTTTTTCTCCAGTATCTTAAGTTCTCAAATTCTGTCTGCCTTATAGTCCTTAATTCTTTCTCCCCACCGCATCCTCCCAGTCTAGTGAGATACTTCCAAACTGTAGGCTACTTCTTTCTGGTATGTCCCTATGACTAAAACTTCAAATGAACACATACCTCTGCAGACAAAAGCCCTGGCACATGTATGACTTATTTCTGTGAATTTCCCTTTTCCCTGGAATTTTGGTGACTCAAGCTGTCTTTTGCTACTTTCTGATGTCTTTTAGTAGCGGGGTTTTTTGGTTCATTCTGTTTTGTTTCATTCTGGTGGATAGATTAGTCAGGTAGTAGCTGCTCCATGATACCTAGAAGCAGAAGACCCCCCCTCCCTATCATCTTTTAAATAATATTACTTAGTACTCTTATGTATGTGACATTGAACCCCTAAAGTACTTTGAGTATAGGACATATATCTGTGTGACCAAGAGAGCACATCACCCTGAACCCTTCCAGAATAGGAGATGACTCTGCCCTAAAGACCAGCCCCTACTTTTCCCCTTAGACTGATAGGAAACTAATTTGGGGCAGTATTGTAATATTTTGTTTACATATTAATCATGAAGTATCTCTAACTACTTAGGTTCATTATCAAAACATAGGTGCACATTAAGGAAATTGTTTAATGATAAGGAATGAACATATGCATCCATTATCTAATTTTGATTTTCTGGGTAAGACAAGGTAGAAATAGATTGTCTAGTTACATACTGGACACCTGGCAACCACAGGAAGAAACAACATAGGCAGTGGCCTGGGGTGAGAGAGAGCTTTACATATTTATGGAGCCCAGGGATGTACTGTATGACTGAGTAGAATCTTGAAAGAAAAATGTAGAAGCAATGAGCAGGGCTCTGGATTTTGGAAGTCAGTTCCAAGGGATTGGATTTTGACATAAAGACAATGGGAAGCCATTTAGAAATATTTTAAACAAGACTTAAAGGTTAAGATGACTGTATTTCTATGTGATAAATGGGTTGGAAGAGGAAAGAAGAGGAAACAGTTGAGAGTCGAACAGTGGTTTCGTTTATGATGATGTCAATGTAGATAGTGGAAATGATTATTTTCAGACCTACTTGGGAAGCATAAGGGGCTTGGTGATTGACAGTGGGGGTGAGTGCAAGGGATGGCACCCATCTTCTAACCTGGGAAACAGTAGGGGAGATAGCTCTCTTACTAAAACTAAAGCAGGAGCAAATTTTCAAGAGACAATGATGAATTCAGTTTTCCTTATGCTGGGTTTTACGCACAATGAGATATTCAAGTGAGAGTGTCTAGCAACCACTCAGATAAATATTTTGGTGGTTGGGAGAAAGATCTGGACTATGGATATAGGTTTAGGGCCATTGGCGTGGAGGTGTTAACTGAAGCCATGGAGGGAGAGAGGAGATTTCAGGCAAGCGTGGAAGGATTAAGGTGGAGCAGGAAAGAGAGACAGACTCTGAAGAACACCAAGGACGCAGGCATGATCAGTTTAGGAGTAAGAAGACGTGAGAGTGCAGGAGGTGAGCATAATGGAGGCCAAGGGCAGGCGGTTTCAGGATGAAGATGGTTTCAGGTTCCAAATTCGGGCTATGTCAGAGAATGTCAAGAACCAGGAAGGATCTGAGATTTTACTCTATTTGCAAGCTAACAAATAAGTCTGCCACACTTTCAAGGACACTGAGAGAAGACATGAGATTCTTTCTTTTTTTAAATTTAAACATAGTTTATTTACAGTTTACGATGTTGTGTTAGTTTCAAGTGTACAGCAGAGTGATTCAGTTATACATACACATATGTATGTATATACTTTTTCAGATTCTTTTCCATTATAGGTGATTACAAGATACTGAGTATAGTTCCCTGTGCTATACAGTAGGTCCTTGTTGTTTACCTATTTTATATATAGTAGTATGTATATGTTAATCCCAAATTCCTAATTTATCTCTCCCCCAACCCCTGCCCTGCTATCTCCTTTGGTAACCATAAGTTTGTTTTCTATATCTATTTCTGTTTTGTAAATAAGTTCATTTGTATCATTTTTAAGATTTCACAAATAAGTGATACCATATGATATTTGTCTTTCTCTTTCTGACTTACTTTACTTAGTATGATAATCTCTAGGTCCATCTGTGTTGCTGAAAATAGCATTATTTCTTTTTTTTTAAATTGGAGTATAATTACTTTACAATGTTGTGTTAGTTTCTGCTGTACAATGAAGTGAATCAGCTATATGTATACCTATATACCCTCCCCCTCTGACCTCCCTCCCATCCCACCCCCATACTTCCCATCTAGGTCATCACAGAGCACTGAGCTGAGCTCCCTGTGCTATATACAGCAGGTTCCTTCTAGCTATCTATTTTACACATGGTAGTATTTTTATGTCAAACTTAATCTCCCAATTTATCGCACCCTTCCCTTCCCCCACCGTGTCCACACATCTGTTCTCTATATCTGTGTCTCTATTCCTGCCCTGGAAATAGGTTCATCTGAACTATTTTTCTAGATTCCACATATATGCGTTAATGTATGATATTTGTTTTTCTCTTTCTGACTTACTTCACTCTGTGTGACAGACTCTAGGTCCATCCACCTCACTACAAATAACTCAATTTCATTCCTTTTTACGGCTGAGTAATATTCCATTGTATATATGTACCACATCTTCTTTATCCATTCTTCTGTCTTTGGACATTTAGGTTGTTTCCATGACCTGGCTATTGTAAATAGTGCTGCAGTGAACATTGGGGTACATGTGTCTTTTTAAATTATGGTTTTCTCAGGATTGCTGGGTCATATGGTAGTTCTATTTTTAGTTTTTTAAGGAACCTCCATACTATGACTAATATTCCATTTTGTGTGTGTGTGTGTGTATGTGTATATATAAATATATGTGTATGTATATATATATATATATATATATCACATCTTTTTTATCCACTCATCTATCAATGGGTATTATTTAGTTTGCTTCCATGTCTTGGCTATTGTAAGTAGTGCTGCTATGAACATTGGGGTGCATGTAACTTTTTGAATTAGAGTTTTCTTTGGATATACGCCTAGGAGTAGGATTGCAGGATCATATGGTAACTCCATTTTCAGTTTTTTAAGGAACCTCCATACTGTTCTTCATAGTAGCTGCACCAATTTACATTCCCACCAACGGTGTAGGAGGGTTCCCTTTTTCTCCACACCTTCTGCAGCATCTATGATTTGTTGACTTTTTAATGATGGCCATTCTGACTGGTGTGAGGTGATCCCTCGTTGTAGTTTTGATTTGCATTTCTCTAATAATTAGCCACGTTGAGCACCTTTTCATATGACTCTTGGCCATCTATAAGGACATGAGATTCTTGAGTCAGAGCCAAAGGACTTAATTGTGGCTGAGCAGGCCACTTGAAGTGCATGTTTGCATCTGTTCTCCTTGCCCACCCCCTGCAAGGTCCATGGGGGGCAGTGGAGGGTGGGTCTAGGTGGATGCTACACACACAGTGAGTTTGTTTCACAGCTGTGGATCTCTGAGCTTAGGAAACCCCAGTCTTTTAATGTGGACCATAAGCAGAATTGCCCAGTTTTGCCCGAGAGACTTATCATCATTACACTGGGCAGTGAATAATCTGCCCTCTGCCTGGACAAAGTGTTTATCTTCCAAGAAGTTACCATGTACAAAAATCTTTGAAAAGGGATTCCAGAATGGAAGGCTCTCAGTGCTTTTGCTCTCAAGATGTGTGAAAATGTGAGAAATCCCTGGAGAATTGTCACCCATCAAGGGGAGAGAGAAAAATAATTACAAACCCAAACTAATATTTATTTAACATATTTTGTGCTGTACACTGCACTATTATTTCTCTCATTTACTAGTCAAAACTACTCTGTTAGGTAACTTTCCTTATTGTTATCTCCATTTTACAGATAGAAGTCGATAGTAATGGACTTGCCCAGAGTCTCACAGCTAGGAAATGGTAAAGCCGTGATTTGAACTCAAACTTGACTTTTCAGCCCTACCGTGTCCTGATTCACAGTTTAATCAAAAAGGGTCTAAAACATGTTCATTGGCAGCAGTAACATGACAGTCACTGGTGACTTCACTGAGAGTCATTTCAGTGGAGCAGAATCCAGATTGCGGAAGTGAGCACAAACAGTTTATTTGAGATATTTGACTGTAAAGAGAGGGTAGGAACAAAGCAATCAAGAAAGGATTTTGGGGGCCTCCCTGGTGGCGCAGTGGTTGAGAGTCTGCCTGCAGATGCAGGGGACGCGGGTTCGTGCCCCGGTCCGGGAGGATCCCACATGCTGCGGAGCGGCTGGGCCCGTGAGCCATGGCCGCTGAGCCTGCGCGTCCGGAGCCTGTGCTCCGCGATGGGAGAGGCCACAACAGTGAGAGGCCCGCGTACCGCAAAAAAAAAAAAGGATTTTTTTTTTTTTAATTGGGAGAGATTTTTGCCTGCTTGTGTGTGAGAAGGTGCCGGTGAAAAAGAGGAAAAGATGGAGAGCAGGAGCAGGCAGTTGTCAATAAAGCAGGAAGGCCAGGGAAAGGGTTCAGTGCGTTCCTGGGGAGACAGGAGAGCCACCTCCTCCATTGTCGCAGGAGGATTTTGTCGCTGTGCTGGGGTTGAAACACTTCCTAGCTGATGGCGTCTCTCTGATCTGTGAGGTGGGAAGGGGAGATGGTCTGCTGAGTTAAAAATGCAGCGGACTGAAGAAAGTGGCCTGATTTTTGAGACCTGAGTAGCTTTCTGTGAAGGACCGGTGAGAGAGTCGGCGAAGAGTTTAATGTGAGTTTCACTGCTGAAATGGACAAGCTGGGCCACTGGGTTTATCAAGGTTGAGATTTGCCAGGGGGAGAATAGGGGCAATAAGGGTATTGAAAAAAAGTGTGGTTGATGTCATGGGCCGTGACCTCTAAGCTGGACAGGAAACGAAGTGAAGGCAGTGGGACGCTGGTACATAAGGAGAAAGCATAGGGGTGGCTGATGGACTTCAAATCCTGATAAGGTAGACTCTGTGTGGTGAAGTAATTGAGTGAGCAAGCTGGAATAAATAGGAGGTGGGGCTCCCGTTTTTTTACAGTGAAGTTATGTCTCATTTGCCATCAAAACCATAACCTCTGCCTCTTTACATCCTGTCAAGAATCTTACGATCATACTCGGGAGAGCTTGGGACTGAAGCCCCTGAATCTTTCTTTTTCACTGAACAGATGTTGACAGTGGGCAGTGCCTACTGCAGGCATGGATAAAGCACTTTGTGAGGTTGCCAGGAAGAAAAATGCAACGAGGATGGAGCACCTGAATTATAGGAAGCTCTCTGTTAGAGGAAATGAGGTTTCCAAGGCAAAGAAAATGTGTGTTTTCAGAGAGTACTAAAATACTAGTGTTGGCTAACTGTGGAGCACACGGGGCTCTTTCCATGGCTTGGCTATCACGAATACAGCTGCAGTGAGCCTGGGGGTGCAGAGATCTCTTCAGGATCTGATTTCATTTCCTTCGAATCTATGCTCAGTGAAATTGCTGGGTCATATGGTAGTTCTATTCTTAGGTCTTTAAGGAACCTCCATACTGTTCTCCATAGTGGCTGTACCAATTTACATTCCCACCAACAGTGTAGCATGGTTCCCTTTTCTCCACACCCTCTCCAGCATTTATTGTTTGTCGACTTTTTGATGCTGGCCATTCTGACTGGTGTGAGATGATAGCTCATCGTAGTTTTGATTTGCCTTTCTCTGATAATTAGAGATGTTGAGCATATTTTCTTGTGCTTTTTGCCCATCTGTATGGCCATTTCTTTGAAGAAATGTCTATTTAGATCTGCCCTTTTTTTTAAAGGTCTTTATTGGAGTATAATTGCTTTACAATGGTGTGTTAGTTTCTGCTTTATAACAAAGTGAATCAGTTATACATATGTGCCCATATCTCTTCCCTCTGGCATCTCCCTCCCTCCCACCCTCCCTGTCCCACCCCTCTACGTGGTCACAAAACACTGAGCTGATCTCCCTGTGCTATGCGGCTGCTTCCCACTAGCTATCTATTTTATGTTTGGTAGTGTATATGTGTCCATGCCACTCTCGCTTTGTCCCAGCTTACCCCGAGAACAGTATGGAGGTTCCTTAAAAAACTAAAAATAGAACTGCCATATGACCCAGCATTCCCACTACTGGGCATGTACCGTGAGAAAACCATAATTCAAAAAGAGTCATGTACCAAAATGTTCATTGCCGCTCTATTTACAGTAGCCAGGACATGGAAGCAACCTAAGTGTCCATCGACAGATGAATGGATAAAGAAGATGTGGCACATATATACAATGGAATATTGCTCTGCCCATTTTTTGATTGGGTTGTTTTGGTTTTTTCTACATAGAGCTGCATGAGCTGTTTGTATATTTTGGAATTTTAATTTGTTTCACTTGCTGTTGCTCTGCATTTCACATGGTACTTTTTCAGTCCCCTTAATGAGCTTCTCTTTCTCCATTCCTCTTAAGTACTGATGAGCCCCAAGTCTTGATCACTGCTCACCATTATAGAATACACTGCTGGTTGCTTACCCAAATCTATTGCATTTCCTGTGTGCTGGTCGCATTTCCATTTTTCCTTTCCTCCTTAGCAGCAAAACCTGTTTTTAACTGAGTTTGTTGTTCAGTATATTAAAAACTACTTGTTTTAGCCTCTCTTGCCACGGGATATGATCATGTGACTAAGGTGACCAACCATCCTGACCTCCCTGAGACTGAGGGGTTTTCTGGGTTGTGAGACTTCCAGTAATAAGCCTGAGAAAATCCCAGGCAAACCTGGATGAATTGGTAACCTTACATCTGACTTACTTCCAGCTAATGGTAAGTGAACGGAATGTCACGTGGGATGTAACTTTTTCTTTAAAAGCATATGGGCATGCTCTCTTTCTCTTTGTGCCCAATGAGAGATTATTGGAGCTCCAACAGCCATCTTGGAACTTGAGTTGACCTTGAGGAAACAGAACAGAAAACTAGGTGCTTGAGTCCCCGATGATGGTGTGGAGTCATCCCAGTATTACACTATTGCCATTGTTCTGGAATTTTCTTTCTTCTTTTTGTAGCTGGACCCAATCCCAGGGATTATGGCTCCCTTGCCTTGCTCTGCCTCTGCTCTTGCCCTTCCCGCTTCCAAAGTGAAAGGGTAACATCTTCCACTCGAATGATGTAAAATATCACTTGTTTGGTCTTACGTGGAGCTCCAGATCTGTGTGTAGCTCTATTAGACAGCTCTACTTAAATACTCCATGTGCCAAAGCAAAGTTCAGTGTCTTTGTGTGAAAGTATGTTCCTCTACTGCATGCCTTTTCTTGTGGCATAGACGGATCTTTGAGGCATACAAGACAAAAGTCTGATAGTCATTCTTGAATTTCTCTCCTTTATAACTCATATCCAGTTGATGGCTGGTCTCTCTTCATTATATATCTAAAGTCTGACCTTCTTAGTCTACCTAAATGTGTGTTGGTTTAGCTCTTTGTTACGTCTCCCCTGGGTCATTAAATCATCTCGAATATTTATAAAGTACTAAACTGTTATTAACAGTGATGCCAGAATTATCTTTTTAGAATGCATCTCTGACCATGTCCCTCCCCTGTATTAAAATCCTTACTATTGCCTTCAGGGAATAATATCAAGTGAATAGGTCTATAATGTCCTTCAGAGCTGGCCCAGCCTGTCTCTGCCACATCATCTTGTGCCAGTCCACATGGACAGCAGTGTCTTCTTGCACTGAACAGACACATTGATCTAAATATCAATGAGATAATCCCTCACAGCTGAGCTGTTGCAATGTAGCTTCTTCGACTGTAACATCCTTTTCTCAACTGTGACTGAATGTTAATCAAAGGTTCCCAAAGTTTCTTGGTTTATGATGCCTTTAGTGACTCAGCAGTTTTTTTTACAGTGCCCACAGGTGTTAATACATATTTATGTCCTGACAACTCAGAAGCCATTTAAAAAAGTAATATGCTTACACTGAAGGAAAAATATTTTCCATTTCTTTGTTCACCACGATTACTTATTAATGAGACGTGTGCATCTGTTGGGTATATACCTTCTCAAACCTTATGATTAGATTACATCTGGCCACTGTCCTTTCTCATTCCACACTGACTTTTGCATGTTAGTAGCGTTTTAACCCCAGAAATCACAGCTCTACAAAGATACATCATCAAGAGGAGGATACCTTTCTTAAACCTAATGTTAAAGCTGAACAACCTTGAGGTAGTATTTCACACTCTGACATTGCTGTGATTCCTTAGAATTTGTCTTTTTAAAACACTCTTTAAATTATATTTACTTATTTATTTTTGGCTGTGTTGGGTCTTCGTTGCTGTGCGTAGGCTTTTCTCTAGTTGCGGCGAGTGGGGGCTACTCTTCGTTGTGGTGCGCAGGCGTCTTATTGTGGTGGCTTCTCTTGTTGCGGAGCATGGGCTCTAGGCACGCGGGCTTCAGTAGTTGTGGCGCATGGGCTCAGTAGTTGTGGCTTGCGGGCTTCTAGAGCACAGGCTCAGTAGTTGCGGTGCACGGGCTTAGCTGCTCCGTGGCATGTGGGATCTTCTCGAACCAGGGCTCGGAGCCCGCGTCCCCTACATTGGCAGGTGGATTCTTAACCACTGCACCACCAGGGAAGCCTGATTCCTTGGAATTTTAAAAGTATCTCATGATTCTCCAGTGAGTTTGAGGCAGTGCCTGGAGTGCTGTGGCACATAGTTCAGAAACCGTGATACTAAAAGACTGGCATTGGATACAGTGCCACAATAATTTATTCTTTGATTAAAAAATGTAACGATTGTTCTGTTCAAGACGTGGTAATTGGTAAGTCACTCTGAGCTAAGAGTCTGTAAGTCTAACATTCTAATCTTAGAATTCACTGTAAGTCTAAGAATTTCTATAGAAAGTGGTATTTGAGTTTAAAGGTATATCAAATTAGTGAGGAAGGCTAAAATTAAGGCTGAGAATATAAACAACAGGAAACTCTTCCTTATCTTTGCATTGGGATGCAGTGGATGTTGAAGGGCATTCCCAGATTGCCCCCCAAGTGAGAAGCATTGATTCGCCAGCTGCTGGGAGTACTGACTGCTGATAGATCCTGGGACTTGCACGTGGTCTGAATGAGCTGCCTTGCACAAGGTTATATCCTCTCCCTGGGGGTAGCCCACATCCAGTAGCCACTCAGTGTAGCCAGACAAGGACCTAGGTCCCTTGGTTAAATTTGGGACAACGCGGGGCTTCCCTGGTGGCACAGTTGTTGAGAGTCCGCCTGCCGGTGCAGGGGACACGGGTTCGTGCCCCGGTCCGGGAAGATCCCACATGCCGTGGAGCGGCTGGGCCCATGAGCCATGGCCGCTGAGCCTGCGCGTCTGGAGCCTGTGCTCCACAACGGGAGAGGCCACAACAGTGAGAGGCCCGTGTACCGCAAAAAAAAAAAAAAAATTTGGGACAACGCTGAGGAGCCATCACTGCTCCTAAGCTCCCCAAGGGATTGGCTTGGACCTTTGTTGACTGCATCACAGTTCAGTGTCTTCCTCTGCCTAATCCCCCTTCCTCCATCCACTAGAGGTTTTGGTACCAGATGTGTTCCTCAGTAAATTTGCTGCACATAAATCTCCATGTTAGGGTGCAGCCGGAGACTGTGACCTAAGACATGTTGTTAAGATGATCACATAAAATGTCTTTGAATCAAAATATTATTTTTACTTGTGAATGTACCCTTTGGAAGTAGTATGGATTTGTTTCTTCTTTGAATTTGTACTGTTCTATTAATATCATCACACTATATTACATGCAGACTCATAGGAATAATAGATGGAGCTATGTGTTATTTCCCCAATAAATTTTCAATTTTTTTCTTCATTTAATGAGAGAGAGAGAGAGGTTTAGCATCTCACATGCTTCCCTTTCCATTAAACATCAACACATACATTCCAAGATTTGGGAAAATTTTGTACCACTGGAAATTATGGTCCACACATTTAGTACTATAATATTTTAGCATTAAAATAAATGAAAAGTTCTTGTTTCCAGTGAACAAATAATCTTCAATATATTTCATTACATGCAAACACAGGTATAAATAAGAGTATAACATAGAGTTTTTTTCCCCTCATTTTATTGTCTCTCCAGACATGAAACACAGTGATCTTACTACATTTGTGCAACTCAGAGTCCTCTTAGAAGTTGAATAAATATAAATTTAGGTGTTTTTGATTTCTGTATTGATTTTTAAAATATTAAATAGTTGGGGGTATAGTAAGAGCAAAGGCTTGCATAGTGTCACAGTAGAAGTGTCACAGCAGTGGCAGTGGCAGTGAAGCAGTTGGCAGTGGTAAGTACCGTGGAGAAAGGTAGAGGGCTGGAATCCACGTAGCCTTAGAACGGAGTGATTCTGGGCCAGGTAGCATCAGTGGTTAGTGGATCATCCTCTGGGGACACTGGCAGGCTATAGGGTAATTCTGCAACAAGATCCGGGCACGCATGACAGAGCAATCAGCGAGTTAATGCTCTTATGTGAATCTGGCATTTTTGGATGGATATATATTGTGAGAAGAAAGGTACAAGGGTTCTGGATCCACAAAATATATTATTAAACTGTATCCTTGCTATTTATTGTTCAAGTTATTGTGGGAGGAATGAAAGAAGTTGCTTGGTTCGTTCCTTCAAAGCTAAAGTCACTTGGAAAAAAAATTGATGATGTACCTGTTTCAATGTCATCTGCATTTGAGTCAGTTTTAGTACGACCACCTACAAGATAGGAGTTGAAAGAAAGCCATTAGGAAAAAAAATTAAGTTCATGATTCATGTTTGCCAAAAGATGGTGCTCTTGTATCTGTTAAGACCATTTAGGCACCAAGGAAGAGGAAAAACAACATCCTTTCAAAGAAGCTGAAGGCATGATTCCTAGGCTGTGGAATAATGACAATATACTTGAATGTTGCCATGTTGCATTTGAAATATAAACAACTTAATTTAAGAGATAGGCTTTCCTGAAAATGTACTATTAAACAGCAGCCTCCCACAAGACAGTTAGCATACCAAATTAAAGCGTTTATCAAAGATGCAGGATTCTGCAGTCATTTTACTGTCTTCCTTTCCAAGAACAAAGCTGGAATGAAAGTGCAAGAATGTCAGAAAAAAGGAGAGAGTAAAATAATATATCAAAGGCATACATGTTAGTTTGAAACCCAGAATTTCATTGTTTTGCTATGTAAAGATGAAGACTGGGTTTTCTGTGTCTTGCATTTAATGTGTAATTTAGCGTCTCCAATACAATCATTGTGCATCTTCTGTACACCTGGCATGCATTCAGGATTTCACTTCATTCTCAAAACAGCTTTAAGAAGTAGGTATTACTCTTATCAAATCTATTTTAGCAAAGGGGAAGTGGAACTAGTTAAGAGACAGCAAACATTTGGAGCCAGTATTTGAACCCATTCCAGCTAATTTCAAAGCTCATTGTCTTAACCACTAGGCTCTTAACAGCTCTGTAAAGATTTTACTTAAAATTTGAATCCCAGGTTAATAGAATATATTATTTAAACTTTCCCAGTTTACTGTTACACTTGTGTATAGTAAATTATTTTTCATAAACGTTTGAAAGTAGTTGGCATATCTTCTAGAGTCCTACATCTTTGGACAAAATGCCACTGATGCCAGCCACGAGTGCTGTCATCTAAGACAAATTTCTCTATCTGGAAAGTAACTACAGTAGTGCTTACTTTAAGGACTGTTGTAAGAAATAGAAGTAATTCACATATAGTGCTTACATTCACTATACACTCAGTTTATGAGAGCAATTCTTTTCAAACAAAATGTGATTTCATTCTACATGCAAACTCTAAATCATCAGCAAGAAAAGAAATTCTTATGAAGAAAATGACCAAGGCAAACATTCTATCCTTTGAGTAAATTTAGAACATATATTTCTAGCATAGGTCTGTTCAACTCTAAAACATTTGTTAAGTATGTAGCTTCAGAATTATCCATGTGGGGATTATTTTTTAAGTTGCAACATAATCCTTTACTAAGAGATTCATAAAATGATACATTTTGAAGTTGTAGTTTGTTTTAATGCATAAATAATGTGATAAAATTGACTTGTAAAGTGCGATGAAAGTTAAAATGATTATTCTAAATCATCAAATTCTAGTACTTTCATTACTGAATCAAGATTATGTAAAATATTATTTTGCCTATTTCTTTTACCCATAAAGTTCTAGATTAGTTTATTTCCTGGGGAAAAACCCTGTGATGAATCGTAACTGAATCAAAATTTTACTGAATTTAAATAATTATCTTGGAAATAATGAGTGTACCACAAACTTAAGTGAGGGCTATATATACAATTAAGGTATTCAGGTTTGTTTGTATATTTTGTGTTTTGACTAATATTTGACTTAATTTAAACCCACATATGTATTTCCAAATACCTCATAACAGCTATTTTTATTGTGACATTTTTCCACTATAATTCTCTAGTGTAATTTAAATTTGAGAGTTGCCCAAAGCCATAACATAAATGTATGTTTAAGAAATCCTCAGTCCCTTGGTGAATTTAACACATCACCTCCTGCATTTCATTACATGAATTAGTCTCTAAAAATGGAAAACAGCTGGCTTTTGCCTGCTGTGTAACCTCCTCCCATACTCTTCTCCAGGCTACATAAACCCAATTCCCTTAGCCTCTCATCCTAAATCCTATTTTCTAACATTTAAATCACTCTGTTGATCAACCTGGCCCTCTTCAAATTTACTCACCTCTTCGTTATGCTAAGCCGTCATAATTCATTAACCAGTTCTCAATCAGTAATAAAGCAGCTGCCACTCACCATGTCCCCCGCTGGATAAGAAATGGCCCATACAGAAAAACAGCCACTGACACATAAAATGGAGTTGTTTCCAACTACTCTTTGGACCGATGCATTTGTTTATATTCATATCTATCAAATTACAGATTTATGTAGTATGCACTGGGTGCCAGGCCTGTTTCTCTCAGTCAACAGATTTGTTCTGGTATCTGCAGGGTCCCTGGCTGTGCTGGTGATACAGGGTGAGCAATACAGGCTTGTCCACCTGGTGCACGTATTCTCGTGGGGGAGTCAAATAATCACTGAAATAAACTGTAGTTACTACGAAAAAATAAAGTATTAGTGCTGAGAGGAAATTAAGGCACTTATAAAATAGAAGGATGTTGAGGCACAGGGCACAAAAAGCAGGAAGTATGGTTATTTCTTCACTTTATTGCCTGAGAGATAAAAGTCTGAATCTCTAATAATATAATAATAATGATGCTGATAGAAGCTAACATTCATTGAGTGCTGATAGGTAATCACGCGTTATATTGACTGGTGTATACGAATTATTTCACTGACTCATCGTTACCGAGTCCAAGCTTGTACTGCTCACTGCACGACAGGACAGTAAGTTGAGAGGTGAGTTGTTGGGGCAGGGAATGGAGACTTTATTTGGAAAGCCAGCAGACTGAGAAGAAGGTGGACTACTGTCCCAAAGAACCATCTTGCCTGGGTTAGAATTCAGGCTTCTTTTATACTAAAAGGGGAGGGAGTAAAGTCAAACACTTCCTAGTTCTGGTCAGCCTCCAGAGATGTATTAGTTTCTAACTCTCTGCAGTCATTCACAGGTGGGCCTGATCAGAATGTTTTCTGTGAGCCAAGCAAAGGTATTTTAGCTTAATGCTCATTACCTGGGAGGAAGGGTTCCCAGAGATGGGTCGTTAGGTATAATTCAAGCTTATAGGTAATATCCCTTTAGTGATTAACTTGTAATAGAACACAAAAGGTTCTTCCCTATTACATCATCACAAAAATTTTACAAAGCAGATACTATTACTAGTCCCATTTCCTAATGATAAAAACTGGGGCTGAATAACTTTCTGAAGTTATGCAACCACTAAGTAGCATGGCCTGGAAACAAAGTCAAGTCTTTTTGAGTCTAGAGCTTAATGTTTTAATGGTGCTGTGGAGATAAGGGTGGGAATGGAAAATTCTCTGCTTTGTCTGTAGCTTTGTCCTCCTAAGACAAGACGCACTCTTCCCAGAAGGCTATTTCATGACTATCTTTTATTCTCAAGTATTCCCTTGTGGCGGGGGGTGGGGCAGTATCACACCATCACCCTACTCCAAGTAGTTTTATAAAATATTCCTTTTAACTCTGACACTATTCTCCCTAAGATTATTAAAGAAGATTTTCTTCTTAGGGAGTTAAATCAGCTCAATCCATGCAATTTTTTTTCCTTCATAGTAGCAGTTGATATGGGCAACTTCACTGGATGGTCTGCTCCTTAAGCTGGCTGCTACAGGGGCAACAGGATCAGTAACATAAGGCTTAAGATCTTGAGTGTTGTTAAGGTCTTCTATATACTTGGGGCATATGAATCCCATGAAACAGACTCCATTTTTCTGGAGAATTTGTGTCTGGGTTGTCCAGACTCCTAGCTAGACCACACACATACACTAATAATGAAATTCTTCACAAGTGGGAATTTTAAGTTAGGAGACTGTAGTCTTAATCATATGATCTAGTTAATTTCTCTATAATACCTGTATTTGAACAAAGCTTGTGTGAAGAAATAGAGTACTGTAAGGTAGTTTATCTTCTTGGCCATTGATGATTGCATTTAAATCACAGATAATGCCAAGATTAACGTCCAACTCAGGACTTCCTATAGTCCCCTGCTCCCTGGTTCCCCATGGAAGGGATGATGTCATTCAGTTTCCACTCTTACCTCTTCTCTGTTTGCTGTATTTACTGAAGGACACACCCTTCCTGCACCCTTGCTTCTGCAGTCTTCACTCTCCCATCCATTCCTGTTTCTTCCCAGCACAGGCCTCCGCATCCACACTCTTTTCTGCATTCACTGCAACACATGAGCTTCCTGGGGAAGGAAAGCCGATGCTTCTCTTTTACATGGATGCCCTTCAGTGAAAACTCTCCCCTCTGGCTCTGCCTCTAGTCCTGCTCTTGTTCTCACTGGCTATGCCTCTCTTTGGGCATTTTGCCTTTATAAATTGGGCTTGGCTAGTTTCAGATCAGTGACCCTTTTCTGGCTAAGTTTATGATATTCTGCTTTCTTTCTGTAGGAGACAGAGTCAGGCTCATTATGTTGAATTAATGGTTGCTGCTTAAAAGTTCTCCTGTAGAACCTGGAGCTCTTCAGGGGAAAGGTAACTGTATAAATCCAATAAAAAAATGAATACATAAATAGTAAGAGGCTGACCAGTGCTGAATACAGTGAAATGATTTTTTTTTTGCTACTGTGTAAGAGACACTATAAATTACAATTTTTCAGAAGTGTGGCAGTCTTATTAAAAGCAGTAAGATTATCAGGAATTTTCCCTTTCTCCCAAGGATAAAGAGAGAATAAATGGGCTTAAATTGTAGTAGAAGGAATTTGGGTTCGACACAGTTTGTATCTACAGGGCTATTCTATTTAAGTAGATCTGATCAGTATGTGAAGTTCATTTATTTTTAATGAAAAACAAACGGATGAAAAATGGACCTGCACATGATGCTAATCCTCCTTTCCCCAAGCTGATTGCCATGCTGTGGGGACATTCTTCATATGCTGGGTGACTGTGTGTGTGAAGGAAAGACAAGTATAGTACATTGAGTTTCGTTTCTGACTCGTGAGTTGAGGTCACATTGTGTTACAGGCATAAGCTTGGAGATGAGAAAAACCAGTATATTCCAAAACCAGTTTAACTTTGTGAGCTCGGGAGACTTACTTATCCTTCCAGAAGCTTGGTTTTCTCAGCTTGAACTTGGAGATGCTATCTCCTACCTATTAGGATTATCAAGCAATTTACAAGAGGATATATGTAAAGTGCATGGCATAGTGATTGGCACACATCAAAACTCCAGTAACTGTAGGTTAAATCAAACCTGCAGTCTCATTGTTCACATGTCTCTAGATCTTAAATAAGTTACTAAGAACAAGTATCCCCTTTCCCTCCTCACTCTTTCCTCTTTCCCCTCCTACCTACCTCCTTTTCTCTGCCAAAAATTAACTGGCCTTCCACTAGGTATCATATTCTATACTAGGTACTCCAAACGAAACTGAGGACTCCACATTCTAGTAAGAGGTTGGGGCAAACGTCTAAAGGAATATCTTCAGTCAATGATTCATGAAATCATATTGTCATTTTCAAACTGAAGAATGACCAGCCAAGGGCATAGTAAACACATGTGCTGATATTATTGGAACTACAGCTCCTTAAAATCTTTTCCTGTGGCTTAAATGCAGGTGAAATATCAACAGGGTTTCTCAAGACAACTTGCTGTCTTCTTCTGTGTTTTGATGTTATCTTGTGGCCTCTAGGTTGACGTTCTTTATCAATCATCTCTAGTTGAATTTAGAATCAATAGGTGGGAGATTTATGATGAAGCATTTAGATTTCGTGTAAAACCTTTCAAAAATTAGAAAGAGGACAAAAGGACACGACTACACAAGAGAACAGAGTGGCAAAGAAATCAGGTGATGAAAGGAGTCAACCTTCTAGAAACTGGAAAGCAGATGATACATGATGATTCAGTCAACACACAAGAAATCTACTCTGTGTTGTAGCGGGGTGGGGTGACCTAAGAAACAAGCATATTTCCTCTGCTGAAGTACAAAATTCCAGGGAGACTCTGAAATTTGAATGATCAGAAGCAAGGGTACAACTTGGGGCTGGAACTGGGACTCATGGTATGTTTTTAAACTTTCCAGCTCCCCTCCCCAGCTTCCCACAGTCAGCTGATTCCATCTTTCCCATGGGCAGAACACTGGAGTTTTACTTTTTTTTTTTTTTTTTTGTGGTATGTGGGCCTCTCACTGTTGTGGCCTTTCCCGTTGCGGAGCACAGGCTCCGGACGCGCAGGCTCAGCGGCCATAGCTCACGGGCCCAGCCGCTCCGCGGCACGTGGGATCCTCCCAGACCGGGGCACGAACCCGCGTCCCCTGCATCGGCAGGCGGACTCTCAACCTCTGCGCCACCAGGGAAGCCCTGGAGTTTTACTTTTTTTAAAAAAATTATTGAAATATAGTTGATTTATAGTGTTGTGTTAATTTCTGCTGTACGGCAAAGTGATTCAGTTATACATATATATACATTCTTTTTTAATAATCTTTTCCATTATGGTTTATCACAGGATATTGATTACAGTTCCCTGTGCTATACAGTAGGACCTTGTTGTCTATCCATTCCTATATATAATAGCTTGCATCTACTCATCCCCAAACTCTCAATCCATCCCTCCCCCACCCTCACCTCCCCCTTGGCAACCACAAGTCTGTTCTCTATGTCTGTGAGTCTGTTTTGTAGAGAAGTTCATTTGTGTCATATTTTAGATTCTGAATATAAGTGAGATCATATGCTAATTGTCTTTCTGACTTTCTTCACTTAGTTTGATAATTTCTAGGTCCATCCATGTTGCTGCAAATGGCATTATTTCATTCTTTTTTATGGCTGAGTAGTATTCCATTGTATAAATATACCACATTTTCTTTATCTATTCATCTGTCGATAGACAGTTAGGTTGTTTCCACGTCTTGGCTATTGTGAATAGTACTGCTATGAACATGGGTACATTATCTTTTTGAATTATCATTTTGTCTGGATATATGCCCAGGAGTGGGACTGATGGATCATATGACATGGAATTTTACTAGGTGTGAAATTAGAAGTGCACTTGGGGCACTAAACACACTCTAGGGTGGAGGTGGGACTTGCTATTAAAAGTAGAGATTTAATAAGTTTACTCACATAATGATAAGACCCTGTCTCACTGCTTTCCCCTCTTCATTGCTTGGATGTGGACAGTTTATCTTATTGATATCCTCGTCCTCTGCCTCACCTGATTCCCCAATCCAAGGGGACAGAAAAAATTCCTCCCCTGAATAAAATGACTAGCCCAAGATAATACCAAGAGTCCCTCCAAGATCAGTTATTTTCAAACTTACATGTTAGGATCTTCTGGGGGAGATTTTAAATATTCCGATGCCTGTGTCTCACCTCAAATACCAGTTCTTAAAGCACCCAGCAGCCAAGTTTGGGAAGTACAACCTGGAGGGAGACCCATCAGTCAACAATCGTGTCCTTATCCCTAGAGCTGCCACTTTGCCGTTAGCGTTTCCCTTATTATCACTAAGCATTTGAAGAAAGCTTTAATGTGAAAGAGACAAAAACAAAAAAGTTAGAATATGAGATTCAGAGAAACAATGTACAAAGGAGGCAGACACTCCAAAATCTGTAAGTTTAAAAATAAATATGTGGCACATATGAAAAAAGAACAAGTCACTACACAGAAGACAAAATGAAAGAACCAGAGAGAACCCTTTGAAATTAGTACAATTTTATAGCAGTAAAAAATCAGTTGAAGATTTGTAAAGCCAGTTGAAGCAATTTCTCCCCAAAGAGGGAAAATGATTAAGAGGCTAGCTTGCTACTTACTAGCTGAGTGACTTTAGGCTAATTATCTGTCATCTCTCCTCAGTTTCCTTATCTGTACAATGAGGTAATAGTAAATATTCTTTATAGTATTGTGAGAATTAAAGGAGTTAATAAATGTAACTTAGAACCCTGTACTATTATTAGTAATAAGAATAAGAGGAGAGAAAGTATAAGAACATGAGATTATTCCTGGTTGTCTAATATGCAACTGAAAGGACTTCCAGAGAGTAAGAACAGAGATCACGGAGGAGCCAAAACTATTAAGGATATAACATGAACGCATTCTCCAGAATTAAAGTTTTCAGATTGAAAGGGCTCACTGTATACTGACATATGAAACAAAAATAAAACAAAAGCAAGAGAGCGCATCATTGTGAAATTCCTCCAGAATGTAAGGGAAAAAAAAGAAGAGATTGTAAAGCTTTTTAGAAGAGAAAAACAGATCTACAAGGCTTTAGACTTCTCAGTTTTAATCCTGGCTACTGGAACATGGGAAAATTATTCCCGGCCTAGAATTCTATACCCAGCTAAATTAATATACTTGTGAAAGTAAAATAAAGACATTTGAAACATGTAAGGAATTGAAACAATTATTCTGACTATCCTAAGGGTGTACTGGAGGTTTTGCCACAACTAGGGGAAAGAATTTAAAAAAGAAGAAACAGAAGGATCCAGAAAGCAAGGAACTGAACATACGGCAAACAAAGTCATCATTCAATGGTGCAATGAAGATTCTTGAACACATATGTGAGTATAACTGCAGAATAATTCTTAGAAGTAGAATTACTGGGTCAAAGGATAGAAGAATTTTAAATATTGACAGACTTTGTCAAATTGGCCACCAGTAAGGTCATGTCTTTCTGACTTACACCATCTGACAGGGCGAAAGGGTACTACACTTCACTTTCAGTGTGTTCCTATTTCTCTTAATATGAATGAAGTTATGCATATTTTTCATATATTTATGGTCATTTATGTTTCCTTTTCTGAAAAAAAACTTCAAATATGTTGAACATTTAGTATTTTTACTAAATGTCCAACCAACATATCCTATAATATACCAAGTATTAAGCTAGTCATGGAAAACATTTACTTTATAGGCAGTGGTGAGATGAGAGTGGCAAATAATGAAACCGCTCGGTGATAAGTGATATGATGTCTATACATAATGTGCTGTATGGAACCATATTTTAGCGTTTTCATCTCTGATAGTATTTTCTAATTTTGGTGGCTCCTAAGTTATATTACTTTATTTGGAACAGTATTTTATTTATTTTCCAGAGAAAAAGCCTTCAGTTCATATCGATTTTGAAATGTTTAAAGTTTACATTATTTAATATGCTGTAAATAGAGCCCCACCCCCATGTCCCCAGCCTCATCATTCTAACCATCCCGCCCCCTGCCCAGAACTGTGGTTCTCAGCTCCATTAGTGCTGAATGCTGGGCTCCTCCCCTCCCCAGGCCCATGCGCCAGGCTCTGTGCTACCGTGGAGTTTGCCTTCACGCTGTCCCATTTGCTGGAATGCTCCATCCCCGCCTTAGTAGCCCTCTCCTCATCTTGGAGACTGGGCACAGATTTCACCTTTTCCAGCATGTTTCTACCCTCTTCCCAGGTCGGAATAAGGTAAAGCTTCTGCATAATAACTTCCCAATAAAAATGTATGCCTCTCTTATGACTGACCTATACTGTAGAGGTTGAAAGCACGTTTATGGAATCAAACAGATCTTGGGCCTGCCATTTAACTGTATTTGAATTCTGTGTATTCTTGAGCAAGCAAGTGATGTCATTTTTGTGAGTATCATTCTTTCTAACTGAGGCAATTATTACTAATGCCTACATTATAGTGTTGTAGTGAGTATGAAATGCAGTATGTACCCACTGCCTGGTACATAGTAAGCACATTGTTCAGTCCCCCTAGGAAGCGAGTTATGGGGCTTTTCCATGCCACTTTTAAAAAAATTAATTAATTATATTTATTTTTGGCTGCATTGGCAAATGCAAATGCATTTGCATTTGTCTTAGTTGGGGCATGCAGGATCTTCATTGAGGCATGAGGGATCTTTCCTTGCAGTGCGTGGGCTTCTGTCTAGTTGTGGCATGCATGCTCCAGAGCGCATGGGCTCTGTAGTTTGTGGCACACAGGCTCTCTAGTTGAGGCATGAGCTCAGGAGTTGTGGTGCGCGGGCTTAGTTGCCCCATGGCATGTGGGATCTTAGTTTTCTAACAAGGGATGGAACCCACATCCCTTGCCTTGTAAGGCAGATTCTTTACCACTGGGCCACCAGGGAAGTCCCTCCATGCCCACTTGGATGGTCCACTGCCCTGGGTGTTAAAGTGATCCATCCTCTTTTTTTTTTTTTTTTTTTTTTTCATTTTCCCTCCTCTGTGGTCTAGTTGGAAGATCAAACAACAGTGACAATAATAACAATTTTTTTTTCTACTGTTTCTTTGCCATCTTGATATAATAGTCTAAATATACCCTGACAAGAGGTGGATGGAAATGTTGGAGAAATGGTTAATATTTCAGAATAATGTATCTCACTATATACACTTCAACTGGTTATGATGATAATTTTAAAATGATAACATTGCTTATTGGTCCATATCTCCCATCAGAACGTAATCTTCCTGAGGGCAATGACTGTAGCTTTGACATTTTTGCTGTCCTGGTCCTTTATCACAGTCACAAGCCCTGAATTTTGATGTCCCACTAGCCTTAACATTGTTTTGTTCACTTATGTATTATTTATTGCAGAAAACATTTAAGGGATGTAAGTTTGCCAACATCAACGTAACTTTTTAAGTTAACACAATAATTTCGATACAGTTCTTTTCTTTCAATTTAAAAATTCAGTTGCAGCAGTTCCCAGGTTCACATTACAAATTCCAATAATATGCTCACGCAGTTATTGCTCCAGGGTAGTGGTTCTTTAGTCTGCTTTCAAGTCACCAGGGGATCTTGTTAAAGAACAGATTCTGATCCAGTGGGCCTGAGGTTTTGTGTCCCTAAGAAGGGTTCATGTTATGCTAATCCTTCTAGTTCATGGATTATACTTTGAAGAGCAAGGCTCTGGATTAAAAAAAAAAAAAAAAAAAAGCCTTATGCAATACAGAAACAAGGCAAATGGATTGCAAATTCTATTTTATGATGTCAGTATGCCATCAAAGCATAAAGAAAAAAACCCATAATGGCAAATAAATAACATCATAAAGTGTTCAATAACATTTAGTGAAATTATATGCAAATAATATTCACAACATATGCAATACTTCTCTCTCTTAATAACTGGTAGCTGCACGGTAACTTTATTGGTGATTGTTGAAATGCCTGCTGATTGTTTTCGAATTTCTTCAGGTGTTATAGTAAACTTCAGACAACTAGTTTTTTGCTAATATAATAGTCGACAAAATGTACATTTGATTTTCAAAGAAATTCTACTTTATTACAAATGGCAATTATAAAATTACAGTGATGAAACAGCAAGTCTTGAAGAATCTGATACTTGCTTAGATTATGAATCATTTACAGTTAAACCATCACAAGTAGATTTATTCTTAATTGTACTAATGAGAAGCAGCAGTGTCTGTCGTTGGCAAAACAGGATTTAATTATAGTTCTAGAGAAAATCTCAACATCGATTAGTTCCTATTAAAACATTCAATATATGCAAAATCAGGCACAAAAAATTCTTAGTGACTGGTTTAAAAGTACTCTGCAAATAATAATTTTTATCATGCTGTCATGATTTTTATGTGTACTATGCAGTGGTGAAAATTTGAATGTTTCCCAGATGATACAGTGGCATTTTGTTTGGTGTTGGAAAACATCTATGGAAAAACATCTGAGTATTTTGCTGCTTGAAAGTTGAATTAATTTCATAGGAATTAAGAAAACTTAATAAGCTTAAATGTCTCATAGAAGTTGTTCAACAGATCATGAAACAAATGTCTCCTCTGATGTAAAGAGGTAACTTCCAATAATGTTTAATGAATTGAAGAAAAAATTATACTGTTTCCTCCAGCAAGGGTGCTGCTGAATTTCTGGGCATACATGCTTGCTCTTCGCCCTCGGTATTTCCCACATCTGTTCTTTTCCACTAATTCCCATCTCAATAAAGCAGCAGAAGGTTTGCTTGATTACACATGTGTACTTGCCACTTGAGAGCATGTGTGTGTGCATACATACACACACAGCACTGAAAGGTTACTATTTTAGGTGCAAATTGAATAAATTTTGGGTCAAAGGATGCAATTCTTTGAGAGAATTATATCTATTACTAACATTTCCAAGAATTAACATTTTTTCTAAACAGTTGTATCAGTGGGAATTTTGAAAGATAGTTTTTAGTGTTTACTTACTTGTCTATTATTTATAATTTTATTTTGTTTGTTTACTACAGCATTCAGGTCCCCAATGTCCATTTGCAGGCTTCGGTTGTCCGAAGCACTTAACTCATCCAGAGGAGACTTGAGGTTGAGGAATAATTATTTTTTTCTTTTTGAAGTTTTAGAACAGCAAAAATGCAAGTCTTTTTTTTTTTTCTTGCGCTACGCGGGCCTCTCACTGTCGCGGCCTCTCCCGTTGCGGAGCACAGGCTCCGGACGCGCAGGCTCAGCGGCCATGGCTCACGGGCCCAGCTGCCCCGTGGCATGTGGGATCTTCCCGGACTGGGGCACGAACCCGCCTCCCCTGCATCGGCAGGCGGACTCTCAACCACTGCCCCACCAGGGAAGCCTGGGGGAATTCTTGAGTGCTGTCACGGCCCCTCCAGTAGCCAAAGACTACAGAATACTCACAACCCCCAAATCTGGGCTTCTCTAATTGGTAGATTTTTTTATTCCACGTGACTAGCATTGCCCATCACTCTTCTGGTACATCTCTGGGAGGAATTAAGGAGGCTACTGGGCAGTCAAGTCCAGTTACTTGGGTCCAAGCTTGCTTGTGTATCACCTTGGCACTTTTTACTGCTTGTTTAACAGATAAAGTGAAATGAAAGTAAATTTAAATTAAGTCTTTGTGGACTGGCTGGCTAAGCTCACTGATGAGTCATTATGTGGAGATGGTGAGGAAGACAGAAGAATTGGTAATAACTCCCAGGTCCTGTATCAGAATGAAGCTCCATTAATTAGAATGAAGTGGAAATGTGGGAAAAGGAACAGATGATTGAAGGATGGTCACAGTGAGCTCCATTTTTGCTCTGTTGAACTTGAACTCTGGGAGCTCCAGAAGGAGACATCCGCTCTAAATCTCTCATCAGTGGAGCCACAGTGAACATTCCACTCTGGATAGTTTTGTTTGTTTGAGGGGCTCCTTTGAGCATAAACGTTATTTAAGTGCGTTCCTCCTTCTCAAAGTGCTTTCTATCTTGCTATTTCCCTGCTCCATTTTCAACTGGAAATTCCAATTGAGCTGGTGACACACCAGCATTACCATGGTGAAAAGCCCCCAAATTTGCAGACTGAAACCTTCTCCCAGGAGGCTTGAGGTACAGTAATGGTCACCACTGGGGACATGGTACTTGAAGAAACAAGTGAAGGAAAACTTAAGGTAATGATTGTGGTCCAACTATGACTATTAGCTTTGAAGGCTTGTTACCACCAGGTCATGGCTAGTGATGTGTGGGATGAAGAATTTCAAACAGAAGTCGGCATAAGCATCTTTTGCTCTAGATCTAGAGAAAAGCTGCAGCTCCTAGCTGAAGTCTGCTCTTGTGGGTTTGTTGCCGAGGAAGGTGTTTTCAAGTCTTTAAGTGCTGGAATCCGTAAAGCCATGTGATTGTCTTTCTTTTTTGTTTAGACCTCGGTGCTCATGCCTTATCAAAAGATAATGGGGGGCTTCCCTGGTGGTGCAGTAGTTGAGAGTCCACCTGCCGATGCAGGGGATGCGGGTTCGTGCCCCGGTCCGGGAGGATCCCACATGCCGCGGAGTGGCTGGGCCCATGAGCCATGGCCGCTGAGCCTGCGCGTCCGGAGCCCGTGCTCCGCAACGGAAGAGGCCACAACAGTGAGAGGCCCGCGTACCGCAAAATAAATAAATAAATAAATAAAAAGATAATGGGAAACTAATGCCGCTGAAGAGAGGTGATTTTAATCAAAGGCCAGTCAGAACCCATGGTAATAGAGCTGCTTAAATCACCTGAAGCAGAGACTAAAGAAAGCTATGCACAGGCAGAGAACCAGAGTTTCTGATGCTTGGCTGGGACTGCAGTGGGCAGTTGGTTTCCATAGTGCAAAATTCTCTCTCTGGAGGTGATTTAACTCTTTAATGCTTATAACAAAAATAACTTTCTGTCTGAAACAAATGGATGCAGTCAGTTCGAGGTCTGTGATTGCATCTGAAGGGAGAGAAATTAGACCCTTTGTTTGGATACTAGGAAAAACAGAAAATGGCTGGTCTCATCCAGCTCCCAAAAAGCATGAAGGGTAAGAGTTACATATTCAGTGGGAAAATTATTTTTTTCCCTGTTCTGATGGGCAGATGTCCTGGAAAAAGACCCAGGCAGAATTTAAACTGGAGCTAGGGAGCCATTTAGAGACTGTTAAATTCTGCCCATACTTTAAAATATATTATATGTGTTACTAGCATCCGGAATCATGTCTGACAAATAATATAGGCTCAGTAAGTCCTCAAACACCAAATTAAATTTACCATATCTTTTAATGTGCTGTTTCCCTAATTAGACTCTAATCTTTTTTTTTCCCTTTTAAAGCTAGTTCCAAAATGCTTACATAGACACTGTAGTTAAGCATTTGTTGAACTTAACTGATACGCTGGAGACAAAGAAATAAAAATCAATTCCCTCTTGGGAAATCTGCATTTGCCAATGAAGAGATTTCTTGGATATCCAAAGAAGGGGCTCTGTAGTACCTATTTTTTTATTCCTAGCATTTATCACAATGTCTGACATGTAGTAACTGGGGTGACCAACTTGTTCTGGTCTGCCAGGACTTCGAAAATTTTAACACAGAAGGTCCCACATCTTAAGAGCCCGCCTCAGTTCTGAGCAAACTGGGATGGTTAGCCACCCAACATCAGGATGTATATCGAATGAAAGAATAAATATAATAACTAGGTTTATTAATCTCGCAAATCCAGTTCCTCAGATTCCACATGGTAGGTTCATTCTCTCACTGCATGTATTACATAGGTAGTCGACTCTGAATTATAAGCCCCACTCTATGTGATCATTTTTACCATGTGAGCAGATGTCTGGGGCAGGGGGTGTCAAAGGTTGTCTGGTAAAAGTGGGAGCTGACAAAGGTCAGTAGAAGAATTTAATGTTAGTGACATTAAGCTAAGATAGCCTGAGCCAGCTTGCTCACCACATCCCCTGGGGGCCTGGGCATCCTTTGCAAAGGCTCCTCTCAGAAGGCAGGGGACACTGATCAATCCTGTGTCAATGATTCTTCATGCCTTCCTGTTGCTGCTCGCTAGCCCCCTTCTTTCTGATACATTCTCTCTTAATATTTGTGAATTTATTAAATGTGGGCTTGTCTTGGTCCGGAAACTACACTGTATAACTGTAGGAGCTTTGCATATCTGTTCCTTTATAAATCTTCCTCCTGTGACCCGCTCATTCCTTTATTTATTCATTCAATCAATAATTCTAGAGTTTCCACCTTGTGCAAGGCACTGCCTTGGTGTATATATATAAGTATATATACCACAGTGAACAACATAGACAAACTTATCTATTCTGAAGAATTTTTCTAACATGGAGAAACAGATAATAATGAAATACATCAAATATGTAGTCCGGTAGATGGTAAGAGCTATGGAGACGAATAAAGCAAGGAGATGAATGGGTGGCGGGGAGAAGAGGTCACGGTGTGTTTGTGATATTTAAAATAGGGTTATTAGGGAAGCCCATCCTAAGAAGAGGGCATTTGAATCAAGGTCTAAAGAAAGTGAGGGAGCATGGCAAGAATCTAATGGACGTAAAGTGCTCCAGGCAAGGGGAATGGCAAGGGCTCTGTTTCTGAGACAGGACCTGGCCTTCTGAGTTGCACAAATAGCAAGAGGGTCAGTGTGGCCGGAGCAGAGTGAGAAAGAGGGTGAGTAGCAGAAGGGAGTTGGTAACGGGGGCGTAAGCAGGGTGCGGAGGGTGCGAGATCCCACTGGGTCATTTAGGTCATTCTGAGGACGTTGACATCTCCTCTGGGTGACGTGCGAGATTGGAGGGGGCTCAGGAAGAGGGCCACTTGATCTAATACACATTGTAACAGTATCCCCGTGGTCGCTGTGCTGGCAACAGACTGAAGACGCACTAGGGCAGCGTCAGGACGACCCGTGGAGAGGCTGTTGCCAGAATCTCAGCGAGAGAACTCCATTCCTCGGGAAAGAAAGGAGGCCGTAGAGGTGGTGACGGATTTCGACTGTCGGGCTGTCAGGATTTGTTGAGAGATTGGAGGGAAAATAAAAATAAAAGAGAGGGGCAGTGATGACTGCAAGGTCCTTGGGTCGGGCAACTGGAAAAAATGGACAGTGTCCTAGTCATGGGAACCCTAAGTACAGCCATGCCCCGCGACAGTGATGTCTCATGACCGGATTCGTTACCTTCTGTTTCCGTACTGTAGTGTTGAGTGAGCAATGGGATTTTTCCTTACTTCCAAATTCTTGAGGTGGAAGGCGGGGGGTGGGGGGAGGTCGCATCAGTATGGACTCCGAGAACTTATAAAAGTAATTATATGCTTTGAGGTTAATTTCTGGGGAAAAAAAAGTAAATTTTCACAGGTGTCTCACTTCACATGATAGGAAACTTTGCTTACTACTAACTTCAGTTGTATGTGGTACCCTGTAATATTAGACATATATTTCTTTCAAATAAGCCCAGCTGACAGAATATTTTATTTTTTCCAGGTTCAGCAATCAATCATTTCACACTGGCTTTTTTATTTTATGTTTCCAAACACATCCTCAGGATTGTCTTTGTGATTTGTTGATTGTGTGAAACTTCACTTGTAAAAATAATATGGAGAAAGTTAGCAAAAAAAAAAAACAAAAACACCAAAAAACCCGAAACCAAATAATCCCTCTACAGTCCATGTTAGAATGTATTCAAAGCTTAGAAAATTTTCTCATTACCTGTAAATTTGACAGCGTAATTACCTCTAAGGGGAGTTTAGATGTGTAGTTTTATTTTGCCCTCATAATTATCCACATGAAGTAACACATTGGATAAATGCCATGACAAATGGCTCACTGAAGAGGTACTAACCATCAGAAAGATAATTGCCTGACTAATGCACTATAGAACTTTCTGTAATAGAAATAGTTCACCCCGATGATGGTAGTGCAACTTATTTAGATTTGTTTTAACTCTTAAAAGACCAGACATATTGCTTTTATGTTAGATTGTTGACCTTGGTGAAGCCTTCTAGGGCTTCAAAACTTACACAATAAGGCTGAATCTTTTCTGTTCTAAAACATAAGAATCTCCATTAGGTTTCTTGTAAATGGAAGTCATTGCCTGTAATGGAAGATAAACATAAATCCCCACTCTTCAGAAGATGAGGTAGAATGATGCATTTTTAAAGGTGTGAAAACATGTATTGCGGCCTGAGAGAAACCAAACCACAGATTCTGTCTTGCTTAAAATAGTGGCCTAACATTTCTTAGGTTGGAATTTTAAGTAGCAACAAAATAAAAGATGAAAGACCCATTCACTGTGAAACACAGGGCACAGAATTGTGAACCCCATTCACATAACAGACTTATGCAAGGAAACTTTCTTATAACTTGTGTAAATATACATAATTAATTTTATGTACTTAACATGTTTGACTGCTACCAGTATCTGAAAAGTATCAGTTAATCTATTTTAGGGTCTTTTCAGCAGACAGTTCAGATACTCAGTGAGATTGTTTATGACGTCCAATTGTGACCCTGGAACTAGATGGCACTTCATTTGCTTGTTTGTTGGTTTGGTTTGTTTTCAGTGTGTCACAAACTGAATTCAGTTATGGGCCCCAGATCGATAAAGAAGGTACTCTGTCTGTATTAGTCATTAATGATACGTATCTGTTGATGCCAACACAACAGACTGAAAAATACAATCAGTTGCTACTGCGCTGCGTATTTGACTTGGTAGGCCTTCTTGTTTTAGCATCAAGTAGGCACCTTAAATGCCAAGGTTCTGGCATTCACCAGTAAAATCTGTGTTCTCTTTAGCCTCTAGAACATATCTTCTTAACCTTTTATGTGTCTTAGGTCTTTTTGGCAGTCTGATAGAGGTTCTATGGACTCCTTAGAATAGTGTTTTTAAATATATAGGATAAAATACATAAAAAAACTACAGAAACAAAACACACTGAGATTCAGCCCTATCCACAGACCCTTTGGGAACCCATATTGAAATCATCTATTACCTTAGCCTGTTCAGGCTTCTGTAACAGAATGCCATAGACTGAGTGACTTATAAACAACAGAAATTTATTTCTCACAGTTCTGGAGGCTGGAAAGTCCAAGATAAGGATGCCAGTAGATTTGGTGTCTGGTGACAACCTGCTTCCTTGTTCATAGACGCAGTTTTCATATAGCAACTTCACATGGTGAAAGGAACAAGGGAACTCTTGGGGGCCTTTTCTGTAAAGGCACTGTAGCTGAAATTCAGCCTCTGTACCTTGGTACAAAATTGAGTCTCAGGAGACAGAGTTTTGGGTGAAGTAGAAAAGAATAGCTTTATTGCTTTGCCAGGCAGAGGGGGCCACCGCGGGCTAATGCCCTCAAAACTGTTTGTCCCGACCTGGAGGGAGTAGTGAGTTCTACAGTAATAGTTCAAAGAGGAGGGCGTGATCCGCTCGTGGACATTCTTCTGATTGGTTGGTGATGAGGTAAGTGGCAATCAGCATCATCACCCTTCTGGTTCCAAATTGTCTGGGGTCTCCGTGCTTGTGGGCAGCGTACAGTTAACTTCTCCCACTTGATGGGGGTTTCAGTATCTGCAAAACAGCTCAAAGATGTTATGTCGGGATTCCCTGGTGGTGCAGTGGTTGAGAGTCCGCCTGCCGATGCAGGGGACACGGGTTCGGGCCCTGGTCCGGGAGGATCCCACATGCCGTGGAGCGGCTGGACCCGTGAGCCATGGCCGCTGAGCCTGCGCGTCCGGAGCCTGTGCTCCGCAACGGGAGAGGCCACAACAGTGAGAGGCCCGTGTACTGCAAAGAAAAAAAAAAAAGAAGATATTGTTATTTATATTCCTCAACGGGGAACCAGGACCCTGCCCCACAGCTGCACTATTGTTTCTTGGCTGCTCCTCCCTCGTCTCCACCTCTCCTCCCTTCCCTGATGAGCAACTGTGTGAACCTGCCCTTTGGAACTCTGGGAAGGTCTTGGAGGCTGAATGAAGCCTATTTCCTGCAAACACAAAATGGGGGACACAGAAAGGCTTTTGTGCCCAGGAGCCCCACAGGGTCCTGCTTGGTTTCAGCACTAATTCACACTCACGACCTTATCACCTCCCAAAGGCCTCACCTCCTCATATCATCACGTTGGGGATTAGGGTTTCAACATATTTTTGGGGGAGAACACTTTCAGTCCATAACATTTAGCACAGTATACAGAAGATATTAGAGTCTGTCATTAATTTTTTTTTTTTTTTTTTTTTGGTGGTACGCGGGCCTCTCACTGCTGCGGCCTCTCCCATTGCAGAGCACAGGCTCCGGATGCGCAGGCTCAGCGGCCATGGCTCATGGGCCCAGCCGCTCCGTGGCATGTGGGATCTTCCCGGACCGGGGCACGAACCCGTATCCCCTGCATCGGCAGGTGGACTCTCAACCACTGCGCCACCAGGGAAGCCCTAGAGTCTGTCACTAAATTTGAGGGTAAGAGGTCAGTAGACAAAAAGCCTTTATTTCTGTCTCCAGTTTATCTTTCTTACTGAGAATAACCAATCCTGATAAAGTTTTGTGTAAATCGAAGGGGGAAATTTAGTGTTTCAGCACATATTTAAGGATGGGGCATGATGGAGAATTTTAACAAGGACATAATTTTTCTTTGTGGAATGATCATTTCTGACTCATGAAGGTAAAACGTGTCGCCTCCTGAATCCTTGTTAATGTGTTTCCACCCCTTCTCTCACAGTTTAATGCTATATGAATTGGCCTTAACGGTACTAAAACTGGGAAAAACTAGCGGATGTTTCATCTTTCTACTCTGTGTACTCAACACTTAATTTATTCTGTGGATTGCATCAAGCTAATGGGACAAATGCTGAAAGGAGAATTTTTCCCCAGATTATTCAGTTATTAAGTCAGTGTTATCAGTGTCTGAAGCGGCATTGTTTCTGGAATTTTGTAAGGTTTGGACATATTCAATTGATATCTACCTACCTGGGAGTGCTAATGTCAGATTATTTAACCTTGTGCATTTAAGGTACCAAAATGGGAATATATTTTGTAAAAATTCATCTAGGTTACTCTAAGCTTGTTATCCCCCAGCTCTGAAATGAGGCCCTGAATTCACCTTTTGGTCCCTAATCTGGTTCCATCCTTGGATTTTAGTTTCTTGACTTTCTCCACCACCTTTTCACCTTCA
This sequence comes from Hyperoodon ampullatus, assembly GCF_949752795.1. NCBI lineage: Eukaryota > Metazoa > Chordata > Mammalia > Artiodactyla > Ziphiidae > Hyperoodon > Hyperoodon ampullatus. The sequence continues at coordinate 184,862,440 of NC_136915.1, forward strand.
TATGACCTTTCACCTTCTATATGTGAACTCCCTGTGCTAACTTAGTTCTTTCAGACTCTACTCATTCTCCTATTAAAATGGCTATCCCTAGATATTATCCTTAGCTGTCCCTGGTCACAATTTCTAATGAATAATAGATTATAAAAAAAATTCTTGTGTACTGTAATCTAGGACTTGAAAACAGAAGTTGTAAAGCTGGTTATGTGATATGAACCTCACCAAAGTGAAAAATCCAAACAAATTTTTATTGCTTACAATTTTTACTTTTGGAAGACAACCATTAGGAAAATCCTTAAAAAAAAAAGAAAAGAAAACAAAAGAAAACTAAGTAACAGTTCTCAATGACTTGCAATTTTTAAGAAACATTTTATGGGGAAAAGTAAGTCTGGTTGTATGTCCTGAAGGCTAGATCCCTTGTTCAGACCTTTGCTGTCTTCCGTTTCTCGTTCATCTTGGCATATCACAATGCAAATGGCCAAAATAATGATGACAGATGGGCAGGAGGAGAATCACGCCAAGATTCTAGGCTGTGTACTACATTTGAATAGCTAATAAGGAATTTTTGCTCAAAAACATGCATGTGGCAATGTTGGGCAGTAGTCTGTATGTCTGAGTTGACCTAAGCCAGTGGACTCAAAAAGGACCTGAAACTGCAAAATCCGGACATGCATGTATAATAAATATAAATTTGTCAGACAAATCATAGCTTCAGGATAATCTCAGATAATTGAAGGAGAGACATTAAGTGATGCCATGAATACAAACATTTATTAACCTCTTCTTTGCATGTTGTCTCTAAATGAGTCTAGAGTCCAGATTTATGTTTTGTCAAGCAGATCAAAGAGAAGTAGATGCAAAGCTGAATCCCACTGTGAGAAACAATGAAGCAGACCCTATTTTATTATTTGTTTTTCTCTGGGATATCTGTCAAAAGTCTAAAGAAATTCTTGTAATACACACATTCATGGATCACGGCTGGCGGTTTTCATATCATTCATATAGCATATGCAATTATGGAAGTTGTATTTCTCATTTTTTAAGTGAACTTGCTATTCCAGTATAATTACTTTGACAGACAAGATCTCAATAGTCAGAAAATAGAACATAAATGAAGATAGCTGAAAAAACATTGCTCTGGTTAAAAAAAAATCAATCAAAAGCATAAAGAAATTAACTTGCAAAAAATGTATGCCACAACCGTGGATAAGTTAGCTGTAGGTAAAATGATTATTGTTTTGCTGAAGATCGAGGATTGTAACATTTGCTGTTCTTTTAAACCATAAATGAATTTTTCTGCCTGTCTGATTTTGTAATCAGAATCGGCCAGAATGCTATTTACACGTACCATCATTTGCAAAAGCAGAAACACATTCAGGGCATCAACGTTGATAATACGTAAAGTCAAGGTAGTTGCTGCTTTACTGAAACTTTGTTATTTAAGTGAAATACTGACTAAGATGAATTGTACTACTTGAAATTTAGGTTAGTCCATGCACAATTGGGCAACTTTCAATTACAGAATTCTTGAAGCTTCCCTTGCATAGGACTGGCCTCACACTGAGATAAAACTACATTTTTAGTCTTAAAGTACGCACGGTGTATAAAGCACCACTGCTGCTAGAGCTTTTCTAGTTTCTACGGCTCAGGCTCACTTTGTCAGCACCATGAGAAATCTAGCCTTTGTGAATGCTCGGTTTATTGCATTAGGAGAATATAGAAGAAATGCTGCATGGGTAGTGCATAATTAATTTAGTCCCCATCGTTATTGTACCCGTGCTTCCAAAATGCAAACTTTTATTAGGATAAAATGTGCTATTATTTTTCTTTTGTCCAAAAAAACTCATTTCTTCCTTGGAGGAGGAGAAAAAATGTCTAAATGATCATAATGGAGATTTAGGACAGCAATTGAAAGTAGAACTAGTTTTGCACTGCTTCTCTGACTCAAAATTTGATCATCTATCAGTTCAATAATAAGAATTCATTAGGGTTACTGAGAGTTAAAATGTGATATAAAATTACTGTTGCTCAAATGAGTAACATCTATTCTTTGTTTTCATTTGGTCAAAAATAAAGGGAAGTAGATCATTTGCCTGTCATGCAGAACAAAGCTCTACCCAAAGTAAACAAGATAGAAGTGCTTTTAGGTTTTTGCTGCTTTCTTGGTTCTAATCTCAAGAAGTTGTTCTGTTAAAGCTTTAGAAATGAAGGTATTTTTAAATCCAGAGGACTTGAGGAGTAGTCATTATACGCCTGGGTCTTTAATGTGACCATCAGGTTGAACATTAGAAGGATAATAGGATCCAATGTTCTTTTTCTCTTTAATTAGAATGCGATTCAGAGCAAGGTGAAATAAGGGGAAAACACCTCAGTTGGAAATATACACACATACATACTACATGGAGTCACACTGCCATAAAATTAACCTAGGCCTTTTATATTGAGGAAGGCTTGAAAAAAAATTTTTTTTTTTGAAATCAAGAGCAGTTTGGAAATCAGAAATCACTGAACATGGATGAATCCAGAGGAGTAGGGGCTGGGGAGTAGCAACTTCCCCATTAGCAATCCCATGCCCTATGGCGGGGGAGTATGTGCTGATTTTAGACTATGGATCCTAGTACTTTTGTATTTAGTTTTATAATCTTTCAAATTCCCGTGTGCAGATTTCTTGACAGTTCAAAGAAATAAGGAAGGCTTCCAATAACTTTTAGGTCACTAGCCCAATGAAAATATTAAATAAATTGGGAAAAGTATCATGCTAAAGAAGCAAAGGACAGTAAGTGACTATTTTATCCCAAGAAGTTATATTGTTATACTCTTTTGAAGAAAGGACATTTATTAGACTGTGTTTGCTTCATGAAAATCTCCCTTCAGACCATACTTTTTCTCTGATTCTAATGCTCATAAAGCTTCTGATTTTTATTTATTTTCTTCAGGTAGCTTCACACTAGGAAACAAAACAACAAAGGAAAAATAACCACTTTCCTGAGTCAAGTATATTTTTCATTAAAAATGGAAAAAGTTGTCATTTTTGCTATATAAATAAGTCTGTGTGGAATTTGATGAGAAACATAAACTGAGTCACTTAGGCTACAATAACCCACCAAAATAACATTTAACATCACTATCATTATCTAGTTTGGAGGTAAAGATATGTTTTGAAATACACTTGATAGATGCTAAGTTTAAAATATCAGCATATGGAACTAAGCACCCTTACCACAGTATAGAAGAAGAATAAGTTTGTTGTTTGTTTAACACAGTTTTACACCCTTTGGCCTAACATATAACAACAGGGATCATCTTACGGGAGAGACTAATCAACCTAATATAATTTTCTCAGATAAGATCCAAGGCTAGTGAAATTTTTATACTGCACGTATTGATTTTAAAAAATACACAATATCTATACTAGTCTGTATCTATTTATATATTTTGAAATTTATGGATTATTTCCCCTTTCATCTTCTTTCTGATGTTAAACACACCAGTGAAGTTTTTATCTCAGAGATTGCCATTTTCAGTTCTGGAATTTCCATCTGGTTCCTTTTTATATTTTCTACTTCTCTGCTGAGATTTCCCATCCCTTTATTCATTAGGACCATAACTTTATTTATATCATTGAGTTTAGTAATAAAAAGCTGCTTTAAATTCTTGTCTGCTAATTCTAACATCTGGATCACTTTAGTGTTGGGCTCCATTTATTGTGTTTTCTTTGGAGAATAAGTAACATTTTCCTGGATTATATCATGAACATGGTTACTGTGATGTTGTAGAGGCCCAGAATCCTGTTGATGTTTGTTTTAGTGAGCAGTTAATGTGGTTGGATTAAACTGCAAACTCAGTTTCTTGGGTGGCAGCTCAGAATAAAAGTTCAGGTCTGTTATCCTTAACTGGCTGCTTTGAATTTAGAACATGCATAGTTGCATGGTCAGCCGAATATTTTAGCATGTTTTATTCACAGAAGTTTGGACTCCCCCTCGTGCCTTCTCTTTTCTGAGATTTCTCTTACTTTTCAGTGACTGTAATTGGCATGAACTCTTGTCCTCTGACTCTTAAGACTGAGGGTTTACTTGCATGGTGCCAACTGCAACTGCTCCCTCAGACTGTAATTCTAACTTTCATAAACCAGAATCTTTATTGACAAGTGCATATAGAGCCTATCAACCATAGCTAATGAGTTAGTTTTATTTTATTTTTTCAAATTGGGGTATAGTTGCTTTACAATGTTGTGTTAACTTTCTGCTGTACAACGAAGTGAATCCCCTAAATGCATACATATATCCCCTCCCTCTTGGATCTCCCTCCAACCCCCCCATCCTATCCCATCCCATCCCATCCCATCCCATCCATTTAGGTCACCACAGAGCACTGAGCTGAGCTCCCTGCTCTATACGGCAGGTTTCCACTAGCTATCTGTTTTACACAAGGCAGTGCACATACATCAATCCCAATCTCCCAATTCATCCCCCCACCGTGTCCACATGTCCGTTCCCTACGTCTGTGTCTCTATTCCGGCCCTGCAAATAGGTTCATCTGTACTATTTTTCTAGATTACACATGTATGCATTAATATATTTGTCTTTCTCTTTCTGACTTACTTGACTCTGTATGACAGACTCTAGGTCCATCTACGTCTCTACAAATGACCCAGTTTCATTCCTTTTTATGGCTGAGTAAAATTCCCTTGTATATATGTATTACATCTTCTTCATTCATTCATCTATTCTTGGACATTTAGGTTGTTTCCATGTCCTGGCTATTGTAAATAGTGCTGCAGTGAACATTGGGGTACATGTGTCTTTTTGAATTATGGTTTTCTCAAGGTATTTGCCCAGTAGTGGGATTGCTGGGTCATATGGTAGTTCTATTTTTAGTTTTTTAAGGAACCTCCATACTGTTCCCCATAGTGGCTGAACCAATTTACATTCCCACCAACAATGTAGGAGGGTTCCCTTTTCTCCACACCCTCTCCAGCATTTATTATTTGTAGATTTTTTGATGATGGGCATTCTGACCGGTGTGAGGTTATACCTCATTGCAGTTTTGATCTCCATTTCTCTGGTAATTAGTGATGTTGAGCATCTTCTCATGTGCCTGTTGGCCATCTGTATGTCGTCTTTGGAGAAATATCTATTTAGGTCTTACACCCATTTTTTGATTGGGTTATTTCTTTTTTTGATATCATAAAAACCAGAGAAGAAATAAATAGAAATGAAGAAAACAGTAGCAAAAATTAATGAAACTAAAAGCTGGTTCTTTGAGAAGATAAACAAAATTGATAAAACTTCAGCCAGACTCATGAGGAAAAGGGAGAGGACTCAAATCAATAAAATTAGAAATGAAAAAGGAGAAATTACAACTGACACTGCAGAGATACAAAGGATCATAAGAGACTACTATAAGCAACTATATGCCAATAAAATGGACAACCTGGAAGAAATGGACAGATTCTTGGAAAGGTACAACATTCCAAGACTGAACCAGGAAGAAATAGAAAATATAAATAGACCAATCACAAGTAATGGAATCGAAAGTGCAATTAAAAATCTTCCAGCAAATAAAAGTCCAGGACCAGATGGCTTCACAGGCGAATTTTATCAAACATTTAGAGAAGAGCTAACACCTGTCCTTCTCAAACTCTTCCAAAATATAGCAGAGGGAGGAACACTCCCAAACTCATTCTATGAGGCCACCATCACCCTGATACCAACACCAGACAAGGATATCACAAAAAAAGAAAATTACAGACCAACATCACTGATGAACATAGACATAAAAATCCTCAACAAAATACTAGCAAAGAGAATCCAACAACACATTAAAATGATCATACACCATGGTCAAGTGGGATTTATCCCAGGTATGCAAGGATTCTTTAGTATACACAAATCAATCAATGTGATACACCATATTAACAAATTAAAGAATAAAAACTATATGATCTCAATAGATGCAGAAAAAGCTTTTGACAAAATTCAACACCCATTTATGATAAAAACTCTCTGGAAAGAGGGCCTAGAGAGAACCTACCTCAACATAATAAAGGCCACATACCCATATGACATACCCATAGTAAACATCATTCTCAATGGTGAAAAACTGAAAGCATTTCCTTTAAGATCAGGAACAAAACCAGGATGTCCACTCTCGCTGCTTTATTCAACATAGTTTTGGAAGTCCTAGCCATGGCAATCAGAGAAGAAAAAGAAATAAAAGGAATACAAATTAGAAAAGAAGAAGTAAAACTGTCACCGTTTGCAGACGACATGATACTATACATAGAAAATCCTAAAGATGGCACCATAAAACTACTAGAGCTAATCAATGAATTTGGTAAAGTTTCAGGATACAAAATTAATGCACAGAAATCTCTTGCATTCCTATACACTAACAATGAAAGATCAGAAAGAGAAATTAAGGAAACAATTCCATTTACCATTGCAACGAAAAGAAACCTACCTAAGGAGACAAATGAGTCAGTTTTAAATATTGAATTTGTAAGGACCATATTTCCAAAGTGAAAATAGTTTATGTAAAAATGCAACTAAAAATCTTATAGCTAGTTCTCTAAACTCATAAGAATTCTAAGATAAGTTGGTTTAATTTGTATGGTTAATTTTTTAAAAATGGCCCATTGAACCAGTTGCTAGCAGTTAAATCTTGGCCTGTGTTCAGTGATCTATCCTGAACTGCTCTATTTTTAAAAGATGATTAAAACAGAGGAGAGGGATAGATAAATACAGGAATGATTTCTCCTAACTCTCAATTCTGAAAGCAGGTTTGTTAACCTTAATTTAGGTAGATATTTCCCCTTGAGGCATAGCTATTTGCCATCATTGTACTTGAAAGAGCTTAGCAACAGCACTGATCTGGATTTGAATTCCAGGTGTTGAATAAGTTAGGGAGCCTCTCCAACCCTCAGTTTTCTCACATAGAAAGTGGAGTTCTAACCCTTACCTGGCAGCATTTTTCAATGATTGGAGATAACATACAGTGATGTTATAATGCTTGGCCCACATGAGTTGCTCTATTTTCTTATTTGTACACATAGCTTATTGCTTACTGGGTAGAAATTAATGACAGTGAATAGTTTAGGTACTCAGTAATTATTTGCTGATTAAATGAATGATTGGTGTTGAAACTGCATGTTATGTTCCATATTCCATGTCTTCAGAACTGGCAAAAAAAATTGCTAAAAGCAGAATTTCTTGGTCATAAATCATAATTTTTGACTTATGTCCACACATTTCTGCTTTTAGTATTTTTTGTCTTAACTCCATGTTGCAGCTCTAACTATTCTGCTTCCTCTTTTAGATCCCATGATCTACGTGTCTTATGAATTAGCATCTCAGGTTAATAGAAGTTTATACTGAATTTAGTTATTTATAATTCAAAAGATAAAGAGAAATTTAAAAATTGAAACTTAAATTAAAAATTTTATTTTACTGAAGTATAGTTGATTTACAATGTGTTATTTTTTTGCTGTACAGCAAAGTGATTCAGGTATACATACGTATAACTTCTCTTTCATATTCTTTTCCATTATGGTTTATCACAGGATATTGAATATAGTTCCTTGCGCTATACAGTAGGACCTTGTTGTTTATCCATTCTACATATACCAGTTTGCATCTGCTAATCCCAAACTCCCACTCCATCCCTTCCCCACCCCCCTCCCCCTTGGCAATGAAAGACTTGTTTTCTCTCTCTGTGAGTCTGTTTCTGTTTTGTAGATAAGTTCATTTGTGTTGTATTTTAGATTCCACATATAAATGATAACATGTGGTATTTCTTTCTGACCACTTCATTTAGTATGATAATCTCTAGGTCCATCCATATTGCTGCAAATGGAATTATTTCATTCTTTTTTTTTTTTTGAGAAACACTTTTTAAGTGCAGCGACAGATTTCCCCAAATGGGATAAGTTCCCTCAACTGTGTATTATTTTCTGATGTAACATTTTGTTTTTCTGTAAGTATGAGAGAGTGATTGAGTCTTTTCACCAATATACCAGTACCAAAAATTGATGTCATAATGATATTTAATTTTATGGTTGATTTTATAAAGACAAATGTCAAACCAGGCCACTTTAATAGATAATTTTGATAAACTGCTGTATTCTTTACTGCTTTCCAAAGTACTTTCTTAATATACTCATTATTTTCCTTTATGTGAAGAGACATCCCATGGAAACCAGTGGGATGTTTTCCCACTGCTAAACCTGCATAGTGCTATGTAATTAGCTCAAAGGCAGACATTTTATAAATATGCTTAATTTAGCCCTTTCTACTTGAACTGTTTCTTTTATATGCCGTTACACTTGCTAGAATGAGCAGTTTCCAAAACACAAACCTGGGATCGATTATGAAAAAGTTGGACATCTTGCCTCCTTTTGCTAAAATTTCAAGAAACTGATCCATTTGATTTTAAAGTACATAGTCATGAAATTTAAAATATCTCTGGACACTGGATTTTTTTTTTGTTCTGTGAAAATGTGTGGTTTGTATGAGAAGACATGCACTGTCTCATCGGTCAGCATTATTTTAGACAGAGTCTTTGCTTTTCCCTGGGTGACATATATGTCACTTATCCAGAGGAATTCAATTCTGTTCCAGCTGCTTCTAGGTCTTATTTATAGGCTTGATTTTCTGACAGACCATTCCTAAATAAGTAGCTAGTAGTCTCGAAATGTCATTCTCCCCTCTCCAAGAGAAACAATTTTGATAAACACTGCATCTAAAGCTTCAGAAATAATCCAAAGGAACATAAATGGCCTTGATATTTTAAAAAAATATATTTTTTGATAAATACTTTTGAAACATAAACACTCACATAAGAATAGTAGTAATAGAAACTAGTTTATGGCCCTAAAATTGTACATTGTGTTCATCTTTGAAAATGCTCATATCCTGTAGTAATAACTATCAGCGCTCAGAATAGATCTTTTATCTTAGATTGTCAAACTGCAATCGTCAGTCTAAATAGTGAGGTAAATGAGTATGATATTCACTTCTTAAGTGTTTATACTAAAGCAACTACAAAATCCCAAGACAACCAGTTGGAAAGATAAGAGGATTTGGTCAAAATGGTTGCCCATTGGCCTCACAGCAAATTTAGATGATTTTACTTCCTTAATCTGGTTTCATAGATTTGATGTAACTGATTTTAGATTTGAGGTTCAGGTTTTAATCTGTGACCATATACATGTAATAATGTGGTTCTGAGAACTGTGCTAACATCTCTTAATACCAATAACTATATAATAAAGACCTACACAGAGTTAGGGCAAACTTGTCATTCTGGTCACTCTGCCATTATCAGTACAAGATTGGTAATTTGGCTCAATATAGGATGAGAATATCCTTAGAATGTTTCTACTATTGTTTGTATAGACATGATTTTGATATTTAAATGATTTTAGAATATTGTAGCAGATCATTTCAATAGATTAATAGTGAGGAAGACTTGCTTTTCGTTTTCTTTTTTAAAATGTTGCCAATTTTATATAGTATTTATTTAAGTCTGTACCATGCACTACTTGTGAAACACTTTGCAAAAATTAACTTTAATTCTGACAAATAACAAAGTAAATAGATGCTATTATTTTCCATTTTACAGATGAGGAAACTGAGGCACAGAGTGGATAAGTATTTGCCCCCAATTTACACCTCTGTTAACTGCTAAAACCATGATTCTAACCTAGACAGTTTGACTCCAGGTTTCCTAAGGATGGTTTTGATAATGAAGCTTTAATAAACAAACATGCCTTCCATTATGCTAAGTGAAATTAGCCAGTCACAAAAGGACAAATACTGCATGATTGCATTTATATAAAATATCTAAATAGTCAAACCATAGCAACAGAGCAGAACACTGGTTACCAGGGGCGGAGGAGGAAATGAGGAGTTGCTCTTCAAAGGGTATGAAGTTTCAGTTATACAAGGTGAAAGTTCTAGAGATCTGCTGTACAGCAGTGCACCGATTGTCGACAACACTGTATTTTGAACTTAAAAATTTGTTAAGAGGGTAGATCTCAAGTCGTCTTACAGTAATAATAATAATAGTAATAGTAATAAAAATAATAGTAAAAGAATCTAATAAAGCCCATTGTTATCTTTCAAAAAATGCTCTCAATTTGTCCTTAGATTCATGTATACGGGTAGAAAAGAGTTACAGAAAATGTATTATTTGACTATTACCTTTCTTAAAAGTGATCCATTTGAATAAACATGAATATTTTAGTTTTACTTATTTAGAAATTATTCTACATCTATTTCTAAAAGTTAGATCCCCCGAAATGTCATTTTGGATAAAAAGTGAATAAAACCACGTAGATGAGATGTTATATGTTATCTGAAAAGAGACATCTGGTTTAGCTCTAAGTATTAAAGTAGTTAAGGAGAAGAAAGAAATGATTTACTCAGAAGAATTAAGGGCAAAGGTGGGGACCTAGCACATCTTTTTTCTTGATTAATTAATATATTTGGCCGTGCCTTGCAGCTTCTGGGATCCCAGTTCCCCGACCAGGTATCGAACCGAGGCCCTTGGCAGTGAGAGTGCAGAGTCCCAACCCCTGGACCACCAGGGAATTCTGTAGCATACCTTGTTATCTTGTAGTTGTCAAGTTCTTTGAGTGTACCTTCCGATTAAATTTTCAATAAAATCCTTTCAGGAAAGGATGTCATCCCCAGTTTACAAAATAGCAAGATAAAGCTCAAGGAGATTAAGTGTATCATCCAAATTCACAGGACTAGGAAGTGACAAAGCCAGGATTTGAATCTGCTTGACAAAGCCCACAATTGTTCCATCCTATGGCACCTCCAGTGTAAAGACAACATGTGTGTAACTCCATTACTAAACATAAACTTTTCAAAAACTAAATTTACTATGAGATTTGTCCCATGAATCCTTATATAAGTTGTGATGGATATAAAAGTGGACAATGCCTTTGGCTGATCTGTTGTAAAACCTATTATGTGACAGCTGAAATAGATGATTCTTATATCTAACCCCTATAAATGCAGTTACATTAAATTATTAAGTCAGGATACGTCTGTCAGAGGGTTGAGTGTAGAAGAAACAAGCATGAGGGAACCATAAAGAATACAATTCATATGGGATGACCAAAGAAACATTGACGATAAGGTACAATTTGTCTGGCTGGTCAAGGATGGGTGAGACAAAATTACCAGATAACTAGAGAAAAGCATTCAAAGCATAAGAAAAGGAATAAACAGATCTCCAGGGCTAAGATGTGCCAGTACAATACAGAAACGTCAATGACTGTTACCACTTTCAAACATACTTTATATTTCAGTTACTTATCATGCATGATCTCTAATTTTTACAACTTCCCTGAATGATAGGTATGATTATCACCATTGTAGAGAAGAGGGAACTGAGACTCAGGAAAAGTAGTGAATGAATCCAGGAAAGAAGTAATGAATTACTAGAATACAGAAGTACATAGCAATGGATTTGACATCATAATGTGGATTGAGAACTGACTAGGGAAGATCATTCTAATAACCTCCATTTATACTTTGCTCATAGTACTCTCAGCATCGAAGATACAATTTCTTATTTAAACCAGTTCCTTTGAGGGAACTATTATCACTACTGATGTACATATTAAACAGAAAAGACTGAGTCTCAGAGAAATTAAATAAATTGGTCAATGTCATAAAGCTGCTAGCACAAACCTCTTGAAATTGTATAAAATTTTTGTGCAGATTTGTTTACATGCACTTTCTGGGGAAAGGTTAGGTAGCTGGCATCAACTTCTCAAAGGAGTTCATGATGTAAAAAGAAGTTAAGAAAACAGAAAAGAAATTTCTGTATTCCTAATTAAAAAAAAGAAGTAAGAACCACTGTTGGTTCAAGGAGGGCATTGTTGGGAATTCCCTGGCATTCCAGTGGTTAGGACCCTGCCCTTCCATTGCAGGGGGCTCGGGTTCGATCCCTGGATGGGGAACTAAGATCCCACAAGCTGAGCAGCATGGCCAAAAAAAAAAAAAAGAAAAAGGAAGGCATTGGTGCAGAAAGGCATAATAGTCTGGCAGGGGTGCAGTCCACAGAGGGAAGATTCTGTGTGACATGGCTACATGGTAGAGTCTGGAGACTGTCTACATAGAGAAACATTGAACAAATAAGTAAATTCCTATAGATGTTGGGAGGCAGGCTTCTCACCATTGGAGAAGGGTGGGCGGGTACAAATATGAAAGGGTTGAAACTAGGAATGACCCTACAGTGTTGGAGTGGAATTCATGGCATGGCTGTAAACTCATGTTGTCAATATGGAGGGATAGGTATAGAAATAAATACAGATACATGTGTGTATAAATACATATATATTTTTAGCTCTCCCCACCCTAGTAGCAATGAGCATACTTCAGGCAAAGACTAAGACACTTGTCTAGAGTTCCAGCCAGTGTAGGACAAAACCAGGATTTGAACCTAGGCAGTTGGGCTCTGTGTATTGCAGTCCTTAATCACAATGCTATAGAAGATGAGCACGTTGTACAAAGTGGGTGGAATGTCAGAAGTAATGTGCACTTACTTGCAAAAAATCATTTTTCGGGGCTTCCCTGGTGGCGCAGTGGTTGAGAGTCCGCCTGCCGATGCAGGGGACACGGGTTCCCGGTCCGGGAAGATCCCACATGCCGTGGAGCGGCTGGGCCCGTGAGCCATGGCCGCTGAGCCTGCGTGTCCGGAGCCTGTGCTCCGCAGCGGGAGAGGCCACAACAGTGAGAGGCCCACACACCGCAAAAAAAAAAATAAAATAAAAAAAAAATAAATAATTTTTTCTGAAGCCTTCAACAGAATCATTTCATTGTTATGCTAAATCTTTCGAGTCTTTGCAATATGATCAAAACCTACCACTTACAAATATTTCCCCAGGCTAGTCCCTATTGCCGTTACCCTTCGAAAACATAAAAATGCACAATATTTTGTAATTTTAATGAATACAAGTAAGTATTTGTATATGTGAATCTAATGATAGAAATTAAGTCATTGCTAAATTTGTAGAAAATAAACAACGAAAAAAAGAAAATCCAGACAGTCTGGTAACTACTTTACATACATTTTCTCAATTGCACAACAGCAGCCTGAATTTAGGTCTGTTACCATCACCATTTTATTAAGAATGAATCTCAAAGAGTGGTTAAATAACTTGTTTCAGTCATTTCTCTCAGAGGACGCTCTATTTTGCAAGTACTTATTGTGGACTCACATGCAGTCATCTGTGATATGTGCTACTATGACTCAAACTTTCTAGGTATCTACAAGAAGAGATTAAGCTGAAAAAAATATCACTTTGTCAAAAGCAAGGCCTTTTGTAGAAAGTGACTGCGTGACCCCCTCTGTAGTCTGTTTCACCCTGGACAGAGGGAATTTTGTGATATTATAGGAAGCTGTTTGGGGGAATCTAAGAATAGTTCAACATGAAAGCACATATTGACTTTTGCTACCAGACTTTTTTTAGACATTGTATCACACCATCCCCCAAAAGAGGTACTTTATCATGCAGAGCTAGGCCTGGAGCTGATGTACGCCACACATCTGTCACTGACACAGGGACTGGTCAATTGGCAGAAATGTTAGTGAACTTAAAACAAGGCTTAGAAAGGCTTTCAGGAGATCTAGCAGCACTGAACTCACCGAGGAAGGTGTACAGGTGTAAGTGCTAAATGACTCCACTGAAATCCCGGTAGAGATTTGAACCAACTGCAGTTAGAAATACAGTACAACCAGTGGAAGTACATAAGTACAGTCAGTGGAGAACAGCACAGATGAAAAGCAAATGGTACCATAAAGCAAACAGAGTCAAATTTGAAATCAAAACTGTATCATCCAATTGCCGGTAAAAGGAAAAATAGTGCCTGAAGTTTGATCTAATAGGGCGTATAGTAGGGCACAAATCCCTGAATAGTATAAGTGGTGCAACCATGTGAGACTGTAGGTTTTTCATAACACATTTACTTTATTTAAATGATTATTTTCCATTTTATTGGAGCTTTGATGAGGATAGGTGGGTGGAACTGCTGAAAGCCTATCTGTGGGTATAAAATAAGAGAAGTTTGTGAATCTACATGGTCAAAACAGAGCTATGTCAGGGAGGCTCTGGGTTAAAAAGCATAATAGTCCAGAATTGATTAGGATTTAGAAAAGTACCATTAAAACACCTTGCAGTTTTCATAGCTAGAGATGACTGTAGACAAAGATATGTACCTTTTAAAATTGACTTTCTACCTTCCCTACTTCGCAAGGCTTTTTTCTGCTAGGTTTTCCAAGCACAGGACTCTGATTCTCTCTGAGCTCATCATTATGGCTTCTGGCCCATATTATGCTGAAAACTATTGCTTCCTGCTTCCTCCACTTCTCCTATAGAAAGACTTATGCTTCAAAATCAACCAGATCTGATTAGACACCCATGTTATGCTACTGACTTAGCCTTACGGTTTGAGCAGGTAACATAAGCGCTCTGGGCTACAATTTTTTTTCTCTGAGAGAGAAAGTAATCATTCTTACCTTTGAAGTTTACTTTGAGAATTGATTAGACATAAATCAAAAGCTTAGCACAAATCAAAAGCTTAGCACAATATATGGAACATATCAGGGTGTCAGTTAATACTAGACAATGATAATAATAAAATTTGCCTATAATGTTGCTGCTCTTATGTTAACTGAACTGTTAATGTTTCATTTCCATGGGTATTTGTGCTTAAAAAGATAAAAATGTTTAATCCAATGAAGTCACTGATATATCAAATAATTTTCAAAACATTTAGGAGAAGTGTTTTAATGTTCTGGACAAAACTCATGTAAGTCTGTGTAGGTTTCGACTACTTTTAATACAGATAAATTATAGGCATCCTGTGTATATATACTGGTAAATTTGGCTCCGACTAGAGTTCTTTCTTTTCCTCTGTCAGAACTAAGTGTAAAAAACTCTGTTGAAAAATATTTTAAAATTAAATGTGTAGATACACTAAATTCATGTATATGGAAACTCTAGTTAATAAACCCTCTTCGTATATTCACATCCTTGAAAACATAAACCTGTAAGGCAAAATTATGTAATATGCTCTCCACAAAAATGTTAAAAGATGCCTTTACGCTGCACTCAGTCAGGTTGATATAAATTTCTGTAGCAGAACTAAAATATAAGAGGGTAGAATTTCGAAGAGGCTGGAAGGATGTTGGGTCAGTGGTAAACTGGGATATATATATAGAAGGGAAACTACAGAGGGTGATCAAGAATCTATTTGTAAATAATACACAGTGAATGGATATATGTTACTAAACAGGAAGGAATGAATGATAATATTCACGTTGCTATTCTTATTCTTTTTCCTTCCTTCCTTCTTTCCTTCCATTTTTTCTTTATTTCTTCTTTGTTGTTGTTATTTGTTTTTGATATGTATCATACTGTATACATGTAGTTTGCAAATTAATAGTAGTAAAGTGGTAATACACTCAACATCTTTCCTACTTTAGGAAATTGATCATTGCAGTATCTCAGGAGCGCCCATGTGCCCTTGTCCAAAATTTTCCCATCTTTTTTCTTCTTTCCTTGGTTGTGTTTCTGCCCATGTACATAAACTTAAATAATATAATATAATATAATATTTAATTTTGAAAAATATGTGGCAAAGACAAACCTAGCTGCAAAAGGGAGTAACAACAGCACCACTGTTAGAAGAAGGGTCCAGAAGAAGAGAAGCTGAGTGGAGCTTCTGCATCATAGTCAACTTCAGCTTCTTTGAGAGTTTAATAAAACTCTTAACTCTCGGGCTTCCCCGGTGGCGCAGTGGTTGAGAGTCCGCCTGCCGATGCAGGGGATGTGGGTTCGTGCCCCGGTATGGGAAGATCCCACATGCCGTGGATCGGCTGGGCCCATGAGCCGTGACCGCTGAGCCTGCGTGTCCGGAGCCTGTGCTCCGCAACGGGAGAGGCCATAACAGTGAGAGGCCCGCATACCGCAAAAACAAACAAACAAACAAAAACTCTTAACTCTCAGTCAATGGGGAAGTCGTGGATGGAAACCTCAAATCGTCTTAAGAAACATAAGTCTTAGTAAAACTGGGTCATCTGACAGGTCTAGAATACAGGCCAGGTACTGAAGTCCAGAAGTGATATGGAGTCTCCTGCTTCTAAGTTCCCATGGTCTACCTTTTGTTCTTATATACAGTTCAATGACGACTACTTGCTTTGAGAGAGAGAGAGAAATGAGCATTATCAACAGATCCAGGCAGCAGGACGTAAAAAAAGAGAGGAGGAACTTCAACACTAGGTCAAGTTAAGTGCAGATATGCATCTGAGTGAGATTCATCAAGGCATTTTGTTTTGAGGTTATAAAGATGGTACATACAATGCCAATGGGGATCTTGGTGATAACCCTCATCCCATCTGTTTCTTGAGTCACAGTGTTCTAATCTGTATCCCCATCTAATCTGTATACCCATCACCCTATATATCATTGATGTGCATCTGTCAGTTTTGGGCTCTCCCTTCTCCATTTTCCCGGGAATTCCATTGACGTATCCTTTTTATGGCCTCTCTCCTCTTTCTGTAGCCCAGGTCTTCCTCTGTCTTGGTTTGTGTTCTATTGGGTTGGCCAAAAAGTGCCTTCGGTTTTTAAAGTAAAGATAAAAGACACATTTTTCATTTTCACCAAGAACTTTATTGAACAATGTATTCACCTTTTTGTTCCACTGCCTTCTGCCATTTTCCAGGCAATCTCATAATTCCATCTTCCCAAAACTTTTTATCTTTTTGAGCAAAGAATTGTTCCAGGTGCCTTTTACAATCTTCCAGGGAATTGAAATTTTTCTATTAAGAGAATTTTGTAAAGACCGAAATAAATGGAAATCCAAAGTGGCAATGTCTGATGAATATAGCAGATGAATCAGAACTTGCCAGCCTGGCTGTAACAGTTTTTGCCTGGCCATCAAAGAAACATGCTGTCTTGCATTATCCTGATGGAAGATTATGTGTTTTCTGTTGACTAATTCTGGACAATTTTCATTGAGTGCCACTTTCAGTTGTTTTTTTTTTAAGTAGCTTACTTTAAAAAATAATACTCAGGATTATCATTTTGATCATTTATGGTACTGTGATTATTTATTTATTTATTTATTTATTTATGGCTGTGTTGGGTCTTTGTTGCTGCACGTGGGCTTTCTCTAGTTGCGGCGAGCGGGGGCTACTCTTCATTGTGGTGCGCGGGCTTCTCATTGCAGTGGCTTTTCTTGTTGTGGAGCACGGGCTCTAGGTGTGTGGGCTTCAGTAGTTGTGGCTTGTGGGCTTAGTTGCTCCATGACGTGGGATCTTCCTGGACCAGGTCTTAAACCCATGTCCCCTGCATTGGCAGGCGGATTCTTAACCGCTCTGCCTCCAGGGAAGTCCCTCAGTTGTTCTAATTGGGAGCAGTACTTGTTGGAATTAACTGTTTGGTTTTCCGGAAGGAGCTCATAATAGAGGACTCCCTTCCAATCCCACCATATACACAACATCACCTTCTTTGGATGAAGACCAGCCTTTGGTGTGGTTGATGGTGTTCATTTTGCTTGCCCCTTGATCTCTTCTGTTCCACATTGTTGTACAGTATCCACTTTTCATTGCCTGTCACAATTTGTTTTAAAAACGGAATGTTTTCATTATGTTTCAGTAGAGAATCGCATGTGGGAAAATGGTCAAGAAGGTTTTTCTCGCTTAACTTACGTGGAACCCAAACATCAAAGCAATTCACATAACTAAGCTGGTGCAAATGATTTTCAATACTTTGGATATTTTGAGTATGTCGGCTATCTCTCACGTGGTAAAACATTGATGGTTCTCAATTAATGTCTCGATGTGATCACTATCAACTTCAACTGGTCTACCCAGCAATGTCCAGCGAGAAATCTCCAGCCCGAAACTTCGAAAACCACTTTTGTCACGTTCGATCAGTCACAGCACCTTCTCCATATACTGCACAAATCCTTTTGTGCGTTTCAGTTGTGTTTTTACCTTTCTTGAAATAATAAGCATAATTTACCGAAAACATTGCTTCTTTTCTTCCATCTTCAAAATTAAAATGGCTACACAAAAATTCACCAATTTAGATATCTTTTTTTAAATGCACGCTGATATGACAGATGTCACAATCTAACAAAATTGTTTTGAATGAAGTTAAAGACAAATAAGTGCTGCTAGAGCCACTTATGGAAAAAAACTGAATGAAACTATTGGCCCACCCAGTAGTCCCAGTGGAATACATCCTCAGTGGCATTTTAAGAAAAGGTACATGGGAGATAAATTTTTCAAGACTGTGCATGTTTGAATGTATTATTTGACTATTGACTATTTGTTGGGTTTAGAATTTTCTTTATAACTTGAAGCTCCATTATCTTCTTGATTCTCATGCTACCATTAGAGTCATTCTGATTCTTGATACTTTATTTATGATCTGAGTGTTTTTTTTTCCTCTCTCTCCATAACTTATAAAATCTTTTTTACCCTCAGCATTTACAAAACTCACAACATATAGGTCTGTTTCCATCCGTTGTGCTAGGCATTCAGTCTGGCAACTAATGTTTGTCACTTCTGCAGAAATTTCCCAAACTATTTCTCTGATAAATTCCTCCCCTTGATTTTCTCTGTTTTTCTAGAACTCCTTGTACTGTTCTATTGTTCTTTTTCTTCTACCTCTTTGATGGTTTGCTTTTCTTTCTGGGAGATTTCCTCAATTTTATCTTCCTAATCTCCTATTAGAATTTTAAACTCTACTGTGATGTTTTTAAATTGCAAAAGCTTTTTCTTTTTCTCTGAATGTTTTGTTCTTTATTCCTGTACCAGTCCTGCACCATGGATAAATGATCATCTTTCCTGTCACTGATAGTGTTAATAATAATGTTCTTACTTTTGAAGATAATTCCTTTTTTCTCTAAGATGGATTATGTTTTTGATTTTTTTTTACTTGTTTGGGATTGTCTATAATTTACATGTTACAAGCTTTCTTAAGATGTTTGATATACTTTTTGTCTTCTCATATTTAAGAGTGTGGAAAAGCTGACTGGAAGTCACGAATATGTGTGTAGGGGGTGGGGGAGTGTTTTCAATATGATCTTGTAGAGTATTCTGAATAGGCTTGTTTTGTGTATGTGATAACAACCCATTGGATGTTCAGTATATTTGTTTGCTCAGTATATGTATTGGCTGGTCAATATATTTAGGTCTTTAATCTTGGTCTGGTTATAGTCCCCAAGAAAGTGTTTTTCAATTTCTGCCTGGATGCTTCTGCATCCGGGATTCTGACAACATAACAGGGGAAAAGGGCTGGAGTTCATTCAGTATTCGGTATGTACATGATCGCTTAGTTCCTTTGTTCCTCCTTCAGTCTCGATGGCCCGTGCATGCTTCACAGTCCCTAGTTCTAAGCACTCTACTTTACCCTCTATGTGCGTTTGGGGCTAATGTAACTTGTGACCTATTTTTCTCTCTCTTAGAAGGGTCAAGACCCAACTAGTCATCTTTCTCCCCGCCCCCCGCCCCCATCCTTGGCTCTTGCTGGTTCTGTGGACCCTGTGAGGTTGGATTGGGATCTTGGGTGGGAACTGCTTTACCCTTGTGATAGTGACCCTCCTGGAGCCAGTGGTCCAGCCAGTACCTTGGCTCATTTCCAGGCCTCCTCCTTTCAGTGTCTGTGGCCCTCCAGGTGCTGTCCATGTCTAGCCCCCAAGAGCGCCCCCCGGGAGCAGGCTAATCCAGTTCTTCCCTGAGGTAGCCATGCTGTCCTGCCAAGTTCACTCTCAAGTAGCATCCTGCAGACTCAGACTGGTGTAGGAGCCACCTCTGAGGCAAGTCCCCAGGGTCTTAAGTGGGAGGCATCTCCCTTAACACACCTCCCTTTTCCAGGAATCAGGCCCAGAAAATGGGGAGATATAGACATAAATGTATTTGACCAACACTACAGAGCATTTCCTGTGTATCAGGCAGAGTTGAAGTGTGTTATTTTTAATTGCTTTAGCATTTAATCTTGACAACCATCTTATGAGAAAATGACTTTAAAAGGTAGCCATTATCATTAGATAATAATAGGGCTGATAATGAGGAAACTGAGTCTCAGAATAATTTGCCTAAGGTCATGGGCCTAATAACTGTTGGGTAGGATTAGCTCCTCATTTAAACCGCTATGCACTGCTCTCTAGGTTTATCTCCCCTTTGTCTTCATTCCTTTCACAATGCCCCCCTTCCTCTTTTTGCTGAGGCCCATCTACCTACCTTATATCAATGATCTAGTCATTAGGCTGAGTACATGTTATCTTAAACAGGAACTAATGCACTAAGAGATCCGTTTTTCTCTCTTGACAAAGCCAGGTTCTCATGATTGCCATCTTGCTAAGGAAGTCCAGAAAGCTTTCTTGCTACCCTAAAGTGAACCCCAAGCTGACCAAAGAGTTGTTTGGGGGGCAAGATTTGCCCTCATCCTCTTTTCAAGAAAACCTTGGGAAGGAGGACTTAAAAAAAAGTACAATAGTTACATATTTGCAAATCATTTTTCTTGTTTATTAGAGTGATTAGAAAATGACCCTGAGTGACGTAGCATCATAAGCACCATAAAAAGTCATTTGAGATGGAGAGAGTGATTAAGTTTTAGAGGTTAGGGAGAAAGTGGATCGATATAACTCCCTTCTACATGGTAAGAGGTGACCTTGAAGAAGTTCATTGCCAGGTGATGAGAACAAAGGCTCTAGTTGGGGGTCAGTAGTAGGGGAAAGAGAAGGTAGGCATGCCTGGCACATACAAGATGTTTAACTATGGAAGAGAAGATAAACTCACACTTAAAGAAAAATCAGGTGCCGAACATCGGCTTTATAAATTCAATGTGCACTTCTGACAAAGAAATTTAAAAAAAGAGAAACACAATTACTGAGAAAAATAAAATAAAATTTGGTTGTAAATGCTCAGCAGCTGCAAACCTAATTGTTCCACTTCAGCAGTTCTCTAATTATTTCTCTCAAATTTTCTTTACGTTCTTTTGCTTTAAACACTGGTGTGTTTAAAAAGTCCATGTTGGTATAACTGGTCATGTCAGGACTGGTAGGGGAGAAAGGTCAGGAATGTCTATTGAATTTTTCGTTGCAATGTTAGTTTGCCCAGGTTTTCCATGCTGTTTAATAAAGTGCCAGTTTAGAAGGCTAACGAGAACATTTATAATTTGTGCTTGACATTACTATGCTAAACTTGACTGTTTAATTACCAAATTAATTTTACGGTTATAACCATAGTATTGCACAATGTTTATGGTGTAAACACCTGGGGACTTTTAAATATAAAAATACTTAATGTCACTAAACTGTCCCAGCGTGTAAGTAGTTATCAAATTTAAAAGGTCTAAAAAACATGCCGACAGCTATAAAATAAATATATGCCCTTGATACAGAATTACAATTTGTATAACACATTTGCCTTTCTAATATCATTTGCCCTTGGATCTCAGTTGTCTTGTATGTAGTATTTGATGTACTTGAAAACTCAGTATTGTCTCAACAACAGCTGGCTTGGACATGAGGTGATAATAGTAGCACTTTATGACAATTATGCTGAGGATAGCTTTTTTTTTTTTTTTTAGGATAGCTTTAATGAAAGGTTGTTTCCTGAAGCTAGTAAACCCTCTCCAAAGACTTGTTAACAGTCAGAATTTTTAACTATACTATTATTAAAGCAAAAAAAAAAAAAAGCCAAAAGGAAACCAAAAACCCCAAAAAGCAACAACAAAAAATCTACTTTGCTGAGTATTCAGAGGACAAGTCTACATAATTACGTCAAGCCAATTATGAAGACAATGCTTTTCTCTTCTTGATTTAAAAAAAAAAAAAGCAGAAGTTATTTTTTTTTAATGGTCTGAATTTTATGCATCAGCTTTCCATTAATTTTTGTCGGGAAAGTCATGGTACCAAGTACCATCTAGTTGCCCTACCCACAGGGATATAAACAAGTGTGAAAGCAACTGTGGATGACATGTCAGCCCATAGGTTTTGGATCGTGGTGTTTTCATTGTCATTTGTCTCTAGGCATTTTTTGATTTCCTCTTTGATTTCTTCAGTGATCTATTGGTTGTTTAGTAACATATTGTTTAGCTTCCATGTGTTTGTGTTTTTTACAGTTTTCTTTTCCTGTAATTGATTTCTAATCTCATAGTGTTGTGGTTGGAAAAGATGCTTGATATGATTTCAGTTTTCTTAAATTTACCGAGGCTCGCTTTGTGGCCCAGCGTGTAGTCAAATCCTGGAGAATGTTCCATGTTGAAAAGAAAGTGTAGTCTGCTGCTTTCAGATGGAATGCTCTGTGAATATCATTTAAGGCCATCTGGTCTAGTGTGTCATTTAAGGCCTGTGTTTCCTTATTAATTTTCTGTTTGGATGATCTCTCCATTGGTGTAAGTGGGGTGTTAAAGTCCCCCATTATTATTGTGTTACTGTTGATTTCCCCTTTTATGGCTGTTAGCATTTGCCATATATATTGAGGTGCTCCTATGTTGGGTGCATATATATTTATAATTGTTATATCTTCTTCTTGGATTGACCCCTTGATCATTATGTGGAGTCCTTCCTTGACTCTTGTAACAGTCTTTATTTTAAAGTCTATTTTGTCTAATTACGAGTATTGCTACTCCAGCTTTATTTTGATTTCCATTTGCATGGAACTCCTTTTTCCATCCCCTCACTTTCAGTCTGTATGTGTCCCTAGGTCTGAAGTGGGTCTCTAGTAGACAGCGTATATACTGGTTTTGTTTTTGTGGTATGTCATTCAGTGTATGCTGTGTCTTCATAAACCATATACATTTTCTGTGGAGACCCCAAAACCAATAAAGAGAATAGGAAACAGTGAAAGGTGTGGGCTGCCACTGTTGCCATGAGATTGAGAGCATGATGTTTCTTAGGAAGCCCTGTTCTGGCCCAACCCAGTTCTTCCTTGGGTCATGAAATCTTTATCATAGGGCCTCACAGCAAATTGATGGCAGAGCTGGGCTTTTAGGAGTGTTATTATTGCCATTTGAAGTTTGGTTCTTTATGTTCTATACTTGTGCTATCCAATATGGTAGCCACTAGTCACATGTGTTTATTTCAATTTAAATTAATTAAAATTAAATAAAATGAAAAGCTTAGTTCCTCAGTTGCACTAGTTACATTTCAGGAACTAAATAGCCATGTATGATTGATGACTACCATATCACAGATATAGACCATTTCTATCATCTTAGAAACTTCTCTTGGGCAGTGCTGCTCTAAATGCTAAAATGATGTACACATTTCAGATTAATGCAGTAGTTTTATTTACTGTAGCCTATGAAAGTGAAGTTTCAGCATTACACAAAGCCTCTCTGCTAAAGGTCCATGGAAATGTAGTAAAAAATAAGAAAAATAAACACTAAAAAAATGGTTGGAAAAAGTAGATAAAAATAACATTGCCTGAATAAAAGTTTGAGTTATACCGAAGTGATTCTTTGGGGGAATTGAAATCTCAGATGTAGGAAGCCACAAAGGAGAAAGCAAATCTATTTTTCTGCCTTTGTGTAATTTTCTTTCATTAAAAAAAAAGGTCCCTTTCCAAAGCCCTCTAAGCTCAGCTACAAATGTTGAATAACACAGGACAGTTTTGAGCTAATCAAAATTAAAATTCGTTTCATGAAAAAATCTAAGTATTAATCACATTTGGATTCTGTATTTGCCTGAGGAAACAGCAAGAAATAAAAGGTAAAATCATTTATAGCAGATGAGTGGGAAAGAAAGCCTTTGTTTGTTGATTTTTTTATTACCTGTTTAGCTTCAGGGACTCAGGAGTAATAAAAACAGTAAATAGTACCTTGGTGGCCTGAATAAGTTAGTGACCCTTCCAAAGGTACAAACTCTCAATGAGTGATTAGTTTGTTTAGTTTAAGCCTAGCAAGACCCTAGCTCACCAAATGTAATTTATAGTAATTATCCCAGTTCTTCCCTCTAGGTCTTTCCAGATGATTTGTAATAAAGTCCAACTAAATACTGTTTAAACACATACTATCTGGAATAAGTGTTTTATTGTATAATACACTAAAAAATAAACATGTTACTTTCCTTTAACTATTATATAATAGAGTTATTAAATAACACATGTAGTGTGTAGGAGAGTGTTATGCATAATTTTTAGTGGATGAAGAAAAGGCATTTTTAAAAAGTATATTTTTCAATAATAGGCTAGACTTATAGGAGGAGGGCAAGTCAGGTGAGCACAAGTTGGGTTCAAAGAAAGTGGTTATATGTCGGAGAGGAAATGGCAACATTGTTCTGAACATGTTTGGGCACCTCTCCTTCAGATGAGCCCATAAGCCAGTTACCATCATCTCGTGTCCTACGGGAGACATAGATGACTTTTAGGAGGTGGTTACAGTGGGAGAGTAAGTGAAAGTCGAAAGAAAGCTATTTGGCTAAAATGCTGATTGGATATGTGTGGCACCAGGTCATTCACTAGTGCTAACATAGTTAAACAAGAGGTTGTACAAGGATCTATAGAGACGGTACCCTTTGTCCTCGGTCCAGTCGTTATCATTTCCGGCACCTGGATCCCAGGACAGCAGGAATCAACAGCCTTAGCACACACATCTGCATGTGCCATCCGTGTTCATGACCTAGCAAGCGTCAGCGGCCCCTTGCCACTTACAGCCTGAGCGGGACCAGAAAGCAGCCTCATGGCAATTCAGAGAACAAAGAGCAGACACTTCCAGTAGCTTAAGAGGCTTTGATTACTGTATACTCCCTGAGAACTCCTGGAAGCATTTGTGGTGGATTCTGAAATTTGTATCATGGAAAATTTCAAAGGGAAACAGAGAAAATTATGATGAACCCACAGTACCCATCACCCACTTTCAACAATTACAAATTCATGGCCAAATTTGTTTTCACTTTTCCTTCATCTACTCTTTTCCACCTTCTGGTTTGTTTCTAAGTAAATTTTAGAACATTTCAAGGAAGCATGTTTTTCTCTACAGTGAATTGGCACAGGTAAATAACATTCTTTGACTGCTGTCATGACCCTATTTATACCTTAAGGACAGTGGGAGTTACACAGGAAAACAATAAAGTACGTTAAATGGATTCACAGACGTAAGGACAGGGAACTACAGGATTGGACGATGCCATGGCGGGCAGGAGACTGAGGAAAATATCCTAAGAACGTGACATCGAGACTGAATCCCGGCTGGCAAATAGGTGTCAGTCAACAGAAGAAGGGAAGAAGGGAATTCCAGATAGAGGAAACATTAAATAATTATCTACTTAATGAGTTGAGCACATCTACAGAAGTTTTGTTTTCTGCAGTGTCTTATGTACTGGCTTAAAAAGGCGGGGAGGCCCTAATCCCTCAAGGACCAGTAGAGTGAATGTGTGTAAGGCACGTGTGAATCTGTATTGAAAAGATGGTCCATCAGGATACTGCGTGCATTCAGAAATATTGGAGAGTAAGGTATATGGAGGTGGTGGCAGTGGTAGCAGTTGTAGTCATGGCCCAGCCAGACAGTGGCAGCAGCTGGAGGAGAGTGAGACATGTGATGACAGTGGTGGTGTCCACAAGAGGAATTATCTAGAATGTAGTGTTCCCACACCATGAAATATTTTAAAATCTACCTTCCAGTATGAGTGTGATCTTTGGAAGATTTTAGTGGATACTTTTTGTCATGATAACTGATGTTTCTATGAGAATAAACTATGATCCTTTCTTTAGAGGAAATAAACTCATCATTGTAGACTTGCAAGATCAGGTCAGAGAAAAATTTTCAGAAGTCCTAATTTATTAATAGGTTCTAAATGTTTTAATGTATTCTCCGAAGAAAAATAAAAATAATATAAAAATTCTTTATATCAGTTAGCTATCAGTGTAAGAAGACATAAACCACTCTAGATTTTTCAAGCAGAAGGGAATTTAATAAAGGGAAGTGGTACCTCTGCACATTTATTGGAAGGTTTGAAGGTAAAGAAGTCGGCGGGAAGTAGGTGGGCACAAGTAGGTTTTCAGGTCAGATGGAAGCTGCAATCAGAGCTGAGGGGTTTGTTGGTGGTACCA
Source organism: Hyperoodon ampullatus (assembly GCF_949752795.1). Lineage (NCBI taxonomy): Eukaryota > Metazoa > Chordata > Mammalia > Artiodactyla > Ziphiidae > Hyperoodon > Hyperoodon ampullatus. The sequence continues at coordinate 184,888,522 of NC_136915.1, forward strand.
ACATCACAGCTACCCTGTAGTCCCGAATCCAGTGGAGAGTCATGAAATGCAGAGGTCACCAGACTGCTGAAAAGTTTGAAGCACAGGCTGCTAAAGCCTATGCTTCAACTGCTGCAAGAGAAGGAAGGGCCCCAAACTCAGTCCAGTCCATTTCCTTGGAAACACCATCATTATCTTCAGAGTTCTGGCACCAAGGGTATTTGGAAACTCATTTCCCAAGGTTCCTGTCCTGGCAATACAAAGAGAGAATACACGTAAGAGAGAAATGAATTCTGATCACCACTAGACAATAACCAACATACTATTTAAATCTGAATCTAATTATTCCAAAGAATTTAATATTATCATCCAATCTTAATGCTAAAATGTATAGTACTGTCAGGTTTATTTGTGGATCCTTAGGATAATTTTCTTGGCCCAGCTAGTTTTCCAAGGAGTCTTTTTTTTTTTCAGAGTGCAATGGTATTTAGAAATCAAGTTCTGGGACCTACATATGCTCATTGCTGTTACGTGACATTGCTTGTAGCAAACGGAGCTTGGAGATTACTATTATTTTTGTCATCATTATTATTATTGATCATGATCCTGTGCTGATATTTCCAATTCAAATTCAACAGTACAGGTTTCTTCCTCACCTATCCCATTCCATATCCGTGTCTGTCTTCTTTTACAGGAGAAAGCTGCTTGAAAACACACACACACACACACACACATACATATATATGTGTATATATATATTGATTTGCTTTATCCTAGTATGCTCATACAATAATTTCAGATTATTATACAAACACCACCACTGCCAAAACTACTAAGTTCAGGACATTTTCTTTTTTGCAGTTCTGTTTGTCCTTAGTATGCTTCAGAGTATTTGTTCATAAGGTGCTTGATTTAAACTATTTCTTTCTGCTCTTATACTCTTATTTTGGTGTGCAGTTGGTTTTATTTCTTTCTCTCTGTAATAAGTTTTATAATTTTTTCTTTTCTGTTTAATTTTAAAAATGTAAAACACACATGGTTCATAAATTTTAAAAGCTATAAAAACATGCTCAGAGAAGTTTCACTTTCATCTGTGGCATCCACCGTATTCCTTGTCAACCCCACATCTTTTTTTTTTTTTAATAAATTTATTTATTTATTTAATTTATTTTTGGCTGCGTTGGGTCTTCGTTGCAGTGCATGGGCTTCTCATTGCAGTGGCTTCTCTCGTTGTGGAGCACGGGCTCTTAGGCACGTGGGCTTCAGTAGTTGCATCCAGCAGGCTCTAGACCGCAGGCTCAGTAGTTGTGGTGCATGGGCTTAGTTGCTCCGCGGCATGTGGGATCTTCCCAGACCAGGGCTCGAACCCATGTCCCCTGCATTGGCAGGCGGATTCTTAACCACTGCACCACCAGGGAAGTCCCAGTCCCACCTCTTTTTTCTTAGTTTCTGGTTTATCCTGACTGTGCTTCCAGTGGGACTGTTGTCCCAGTGTCTGACTTTTTCTCCAGGTCCAGAATGTTTAGTGGGAAAAGATTTACTCTCTAGCAAAATATTCACATTGTTTCCCTTATCCATAAAGTGAGGAACTATTATAACATGAATTGCTAAGTGGATACTCCTGGAACTGTCTCTGCTCCTGCCAAAAGAAATATCACAGCTCAGAGGGGAATTGGTGAAATTATGCAGGACTGGTGTTTCCAATCACACATCCGTTAATTTTGCCTTTTTGCCCTGAGCATAAACCGTGAGTCATGGAGAGTGATTGTATCTTTTTTTTTTTTAACATCTTTATTGGAGTATAAGTGCTTTACAATGGTGTGTTAGTTTCTGCTTTATAACAAAGTGAATCAGCTATACTATACATATATCCCCATATCTCCTCCCTCTTGCGTCTCCCTCCCTCCCACCCTCCCTATCCCACCCTTCTAGGTGGTCACAAACCACCGAGCTCATGACTTAATCAGGTGGTAATGCCAGTATTTGTGGTTCTAGATGTGATATCTTTACTGGCGCCGATCAGCATCCATCCTGACAGCTGGTGTATGAATCCCCAAATGTTTTGACCTTACCTCGTACCTACTGTGAAAGAAAAGCAGAAGCCTTTTGCCTTTATATGGCAGAGACAAGTCTTCTTTTATTGTGTTGCCTCAAGACTATGTCAGTTCGCTGGCTTTCTTTCTTAATATAGTTGAGTGCTATCTTGATCATCTTGATATCCAACAGAACATCACACGGGTTCATTACATTTATGATATTATGCCAAAGGGAACTGGTGAGCAGTAGAGAGCAAACCTCCTAGAAGCTTTGGTAAGATATGTGTGCGAGAGGTTGAGATATAACCTCAGTGAAAATTGAGGGCCATGCCACAGTTGTGACGTTTCTGAAGGGCCAGTGGTCTATGGCAATTTGAGATGCCCTTCAAAAATGAGAGAGAATTTGATGTGCTTGGAATCACCAACCGCAGGAAAAAGAGGTATAATACTTGCTGGGCTTCTTTGAATTTTTTTTTCAGTTTTTTTAATTTTAAATTGAATACAGTTGATTTAAAATGTGTTAATTTCTGCTGTACAGCAAAGTGATTCAGTTATACATATATTTACATTCTTTTTTTATAGTCTTTTCCATTATGGTTTATTGCAGGATATTGAATAGAGTTGCCTGTGCTGTACAGTAGGACCTTGGTGTTTATCCATCCTGTATGTAACAACTTCTATCTTCTACCCTAACCTCCCACTCCATCCCTCCCCTCACATCTCATTTGTCATTTGACTCTAGCCTACTTTCTGGACATCCCAAAGACTGCTAGTTCTTATGTCTTAGAGCAGGAAAATATGGGTCTGCATGAAACAGAGGCTGCAATTCAAGCTCCTCTGACACTTGGGCCTATGAGTCAGAAGTCCCAAGTGTCTGTGGTAGATGCTGTACAACAATTTCAATACTAGCTTAAGAGTCAGACTCCTTGGGGTTTTCAGAAAGGGCATCTGTCTCCTCTTCTGGTAACAAATTTTGTTCATGGAAAATCAGCTTGGTTTGCTACTGTAACACAGTGACTATGCACCCCCAGTTGCCCACTGTGAACTGAGTATTACCTCATCTACCCAACCTAAAATTGGATGTGCACGGCAGCATTCACCTAAAAATGGAAATGGCCTGTAAAGACTGGGACTCAGCAGGGTCAGAAGGAATGAGTAAGCAGCCCTGGTCGGTAGCTTAGACGTCCATCATGCCTGCTCTGTGCCGTGGGTCCTTCCTTACCTGATAGGCTTGACCATATGAAGAGTTCCCTATGACTAACTAACAGAAGAAGAAGAAACTCAGGCCTGATTTATGGATGCACCTGCATGATACACTGGCATGAACTAAGAGTGGATGGCCACTCCATACAACCCCACTCAGGAGAAGCCCTGGAAAGCAACGGTGCAGGGAATCCTCCCAGTGGGTGGAACTTCCTGTGGTTGACCCAGTATCATACAGAATAGTTTTCTTGTCCTAAAATACCTACTATTCTTTTTTTTTTTTTTTTGCGGTAACCGGGCCTCCCACTGTTGTGGCCTCTCCCGTTGCGGACCACAGGCTCCGGACGCGCAGGCTCAGCGGCCATGGCTCACGGGTCCAGCCGCTCCGCAGCATGTGGGATCTTCCTGGACCGGGGCATGAACCCGTGTCCCCTGCATCGGCAGGCGGACTCTCAACCACTGCGCCACCAGGGAAGCCCCCTACTATTCTTCACCTATTCAACCATTTCCTCTCCACCCAATCTCCTGGAAACAGATTATTTTTTAATCATCTCTATAGATTTTATTTTTCCAAAATGTCAAATATTGGAATCACAGTGTATATAGTTGGCTTCTTTCACAGAGCAATATGTATTTAAGATTTACCCATGCTTTTTCATGACTTAATAACTCAGTTTGCTTTTAAAAAAATTGTAAGATATACATAACACAAAATTTACCATTTTGACCACTTTTAAAGTGTACAGTTTGGTGGCCTTAAGGGCGTTTGTACTGTTGTGCAACCATCACCATAATCCATCTCCAGAATTCTTTTCATCTTGGAAAACTGAAACTCTGCATCTATTAAATGACAGCTCCCCACTATCCCCTTCTCCCAGCCCCTGGCAACCACCCTTCTACTCTCTGTCACTGTGAATTTGGTTACTCGTACGTCAAGTATGTGGAATCTTATAGTATTATACTGTATTTATACTTTTCTGACTGGCTTAATTCACTTAGCATAATGTCCTTAAAGTTTGTCCGTGTTGTAGCATATGTCACAATTTCCTTTTTAAGGCTGAACAGTAGTCCATTGCATGTATATACCATGTTTTATTTATCCATCCATCAATGGACACTTTGGTTGCTTCCACCTTTTGGCTATCAACAGTAATGCTATTAGAACATGGGTGTATAAATATCTGTTTGAGTTCCTGCTTGAGATTCTTTTGGGTATATGCTTATATATATATATAAGCATATATATGTCCCAGTATCTGACTTTGGGATATATGGTAATTCTAGTTTTATTTCTTTTAGAGGAACCACAATACAGTACTGTTTTCCTAGAAGCTGCACTGTTTTACATTTCTACCAGTAGTGCACAGGATTCCAGTTTCTCCATATCCTTGCTAAAACTTATTTTCTGGTTTTGTTGTTGTTGTTTTGTTTTTGTTAATAACAGCCCTTCTAATGGGTATAAGGTGATATCTCATTGTGGTTTTCATTTGCATTTCTCTAATGGTTAGTGATACCGGTAATCTTTTCATCTGCTTTTGGACATTTGTATATCTTCTTTAGAGAAATAACTATTCAAGTCCTTTGCCCATTTAAAAATTGTTTTTATTTTAAACGTAATATGCATTTAGATTCATCCATTTTTTTACTGTCATTTTGAGTTGTAGTAATTCTTTATATATTCTGGATAGAAACCTCTTATCAGATATGTGATTTTGTTGTTGTTGACTTGTAGGGGTTTTTTATATATTCTGGGTAGTAACCTCTCATCAGATATATGATTTGCAATTTTTTTAAATTCCATGGGTTGTCTTTTTATTAACTGTGTCATTTGACACACACAAAGTTAATTTTGATGTAGTCCAATTTACCTATTTTTCTTTTGTTATCTGTACTTTTGGTGTTATATCCAAGAAAGCATTGTCAAATCCAGTGTCATGAAGAGTTCCTTTATGCTTTCTTCTATTTATAGGATTGTTCAGATTTCCTATTTCTTTATGATTTAATCTTGGTTTCTTGCATGTTTCTAGGAATTTGTCCTGAAATTTTCATCTAGGTTATCCTATTTGTGTGTACAATTGCTCTTGGTACTCTGTTATGATCCTTTTTTTTTTTTTTTTAACATCTTTATTGGAGTATAATTGCTTTACAATGGTGTGTTAGTTTCTGCTTTATAACAAAGTGAATCAGTTATACATATACATGTGTCCCCATATCTCTTCCCTCTTGCATCTCCCTCCCTCCCACTTTCCCTATCCCACCCCTCTAGGTGGTCACAAAGCACCGAGCTGATCTCCCTGTGCTATGCGACTGCTTCCCATTAGCTATCTATTTTACATCTGGTAGTGTATATATGTCCATGTCACTCTCTCACTTTGTCCCAGCTTACCCTTCCCCCTCCCCGTATCCTCAACTCCATTCTCTAGTAGGTCTGCATGTTTATTCCCATCTTGCCCCTAGGTTCTTCAGACCATTTTCTTTTCTTTTCTTTTTTTTTTTTTAGATTCCACATATGTGTGTTAGCATACGGTATTTGTTTTTCTCTCTCTGACGTACTTCACTCTGTATGACAGTCTCTAGGTCCATCCACCTCACTACAAATAACTCAGTTTTGTTCCCCTTTATGACTGAGTAATATTCCATTGTATATATGTGCCACATCTTCTTTATCCATTCATCTCTTTTTTTAAATTTTTTTATTAGTTTCTGCTTTATAACAAAGTGAATCAGTCATACATATACATCTGTTCCCACATCCCTTCCCTCATGCATCTCCCTCCTTCCCACCCTCCCCATCCCACCCCTCCAGGTGGTCACAAAGCACAGAGCTGATCTCCCTGTGCTCTGCGGCTGCTTCCCACTATCTATCTACCCTACGCTTGGTAGTGTATATATGTCCATGCCTCTCTCTCGCCTTGTCACAGCTTACCCTTCCCCCTCCCCATATCCTCAAGTCCATTCTCAAGTAGGTCTGTGTCTTTATTCCCATTTTACCCCTAGGTTCTTCATGACATTTTTAAAAAAATTCCATATATATGTGTTAGCATACGGTATTTGTCTTTCTCTTTCTGACTCACTTCACTCTGTATGACAGACTCTAGGTCTATCCACCTCATTACAATAGCTCAGTTTCATTTCTTTTTATGGCTGAGTAATATTCCATTGTATATATGTGCCACATCTTCTTTATCCATTCATCCGATGATGGACACTTAGGTTGTTTCCATCTCTGGGCTATTGTGAATAGAGCTGTAATGAACATTTTGGTACATGTCTCTTTTTGAATTATGGTTTTCTCAGGGTATATGCCTAGTAGTGGGTGTTATGATTCTTTTTATTTCTCTATAATCAGTAGTTATGGCCCTGCTTTCATTTCTGATTTTAATTATTTTGGTCTTTTCTCTTGCTCTCTTTAGCTAATCAAGGTGTAAATGTTTATTAATTTGTGGATGTTTTTAAAGAACAAACTCTTCATTAATTTTCTCTTTTGTTTTTCTAGTCTCTAATTTAATTATCTTTGTCCAAATGTTTATTTTTTTCCTTCATTCTATTAGCTTTGGATTTAGTGAATTCTTTATCTAATACTTAAGGTGCAAATTTAGGTTGTTAATTTTAGACCTTTTTTTTATAATGTAAGCATTTATAACTATAAATTTTCCTCTTATAACTGCTTTTGTTGCATTCCATAAGCCTTGGTATTCTGTATTTTATTTTCCTTTGTCTCAAAATATTTTCTAATTTCCCTTGGGATTTAACTTTGACCCATTGGTTTCTCAAGAGTGTGTTAAGTTCCACATATATGTGGATTTTCCAGTTTTTCTTCTGCTATTTTTTTTTTATTAGTTTCTGCTTTATAACAAAGTGAATCAGTCATACATATACATCTGTTCCCACATCCCCTCCCTCATGCATCTCCCTCCCTCCCACCCTCCCCATCCCACCCCTCCAGGCGGTCACAAAGCACCGAGCTGATCTCCCTGTGCTCTGCGGCTGCTTCCCACTATCTATCTACCTTACGTTTGGTAGTGTATATATGTCCATGCCTCTCTTTCCCTTTGTCACAGCTTACCCTTCCCCTTCCCCATATCCTCAAGTCCATTCTCAAGTAGGTCTGTGTCGTTATTCCCGTTTTACCCCTAGGTTCTTCATGACATTTTTTTTTTTTTAATTCCATATATATGTGTTAGCATACGGTATTTGTCTTTCTCTTTCTGACTTACTTCACTCTGTATGACAGACTCTAGGTCTATCCACCTCATTACAAATAGCTCAGTTTCGTTTCTTTTTATGGCTGAGTAATATTCCATTGTATATATGTGCCACATCTTCTTTATCCATTCATCCGATGATGGACACTTAGGTTGTTTCCAGCTCCGGGCTATTGTGAATAGAGCTGCAATGAACATTTTGGTGCATGTCTCTTTTTGAATTATGGTTTTCTCAGGGTATATGCCTAGTAGTGGGATTGCTGGGTCATATGGTAGTTCTATTTTTAGTTTTTTAAGGAACCTCCATACTGTTCTCCATAGTGGCTGTACCAATTCACATTCCCACCAGCAGTGCAAGAGTGTTCCCTTTTCTCCACACCCTCTGCAGCATTTATTGTTTCTAGATTTCTTGATGATGGCCATTCTGACTGGTGTGAGATGATATCTCATTGTAGTTTTGATTTGCATTTCTCTAATGATTAATGATGTTGAGCATTCTTTCATGTGTTTGTTGGCAGTCTGTATATCTTCTTTGGAGAAATGCCTATTTAAGTCTTCTGCCCATTTTTGGATTGGGTTGTTTGTTTTTTTGCTATTGAGCTGCATGAGCTGTTTATAAATTTTGGAGATTAATCCTTTGTCAGTTGCTTCATTTGAAAATATTTTCTCCCATTTTGAGGGTTGTCTTTTGGTCTTGTTTATGGTTTCCTTTGCTGTGCAAAAACTTTGAAGTTTCATTAGGTCCCATTTGTTTATCTTTGTTTTTATTTCCATTTCTCTAGGAGGTGGGTCCAAAAGGATCTTGCTGTGATTTATGTCATAGAGTGTTCTACCTATGTTTTCCTCTAAGAGTTTGATAGTTTCTGGCCTTACATTTAGGTCTTTAATCCATTTTGAGCTTATTTTTGTGTATGGTGTTAGGGAATGATCTAATCTCATACTTTTACATGTCCCTGTCCAGTTTTCCCAGCACCACTTATTGAAGAGGCTGTCCTTTCTCCACTGTACATTCCTGCCTCCTTTATCAAAGATAAGTTGGCCATATGTGCGTGGGTTTATCTCTGGGCTTTCTATCCTGATCCACTGATCTATCTTTCTGCTTTTATGCCAGTACCACACTGTCTTAATTACTGTAGCTTTATAGTATAGTCTGAAGTCAGGCAGCCTGATTCCTCCAGCTCCGTTTTTCGTTCTCAAGATTGCTTTGGCTATTCGGGGTCTTTTGTTTTTCCAAACAAATTTTGAAATTTTTTGTTCTACTTCTGTGAAAAATGCCAGTGGTAGTTTGATAGGGATTGCATTGAATCTGTAGATTGCTTTGGGTAGTAGAGTCATTTTCACAATATTGATTCTTCCAATCCAGGAACATGGTATATCTCTCCATCTATTTATATCATCTTTAATTTCTTTCATCAGTGTCTTATAATTTTCTGCATACAGGTCTTTTGTCTCCTTAGGTAGGTTTATTCCTAGATATTTTATTCTTTTTGTTGCAATGGTAAATGGGAGTGTTTTCTTGATTTCATTTTCAGATTTTTCATCATTAGTGTACAGGAATGCCAGAGATTTCTGTGCATTAATTTTGTATCCTGCTACTTTACCAAATTCATTGATTAGCTCTAGTAGTTTTCTGGTAGCATCTTTAGGATTCTCTATGTATAGTATCATGTCATCTGCAAACAGTGACAGCTTTACTTCTTCTTTTCCAATTTGGATTCCTTTTATTTCCTTTTCTTCTCTGATTGCTGTGGCTAAAACTTCCAAAACTATGTTGAATAAGAGTGGTGAGAGTGGGCAGCCTTGTCTTGTTCCTGATCTTAGTGGAAATGGTTTCAGTTTTTCACCATTGAGGACAATGTTGGCTGTGGGTTTGTCATATATGGCCTTTATTATGTTGAGGAAAGTTCCCTCTATGCCTACTTTCTGCAGGGTTTTTATCATAAATGGGTGTTGAATTTTGTCGAAAGCTTTCTCTGCATCTATTGAGATGATCATATGGTTTTTCTCCTTCAACTTGTTAATATGGTGTATCACATTGATTGATTTGCGTATATTGAAGAATCCTTGCATTCCTGGAATAAACCCCACTTGATCATGGTGTATGATCCTTTTAATGTGCTGTTGGATTCTGTTTGCTAGTATTTTGTTGAGGATTTTTGCATCTATGTTCATCAGTGATATTGGCCTGTAGTTTTCTTTCTTTGTGACATCCTTGCCTGGTTTTGGTATCAAGGTGATGGTGGCCTCGTAGAATGAGTTTGGGAGTGTTCCTTCCTCTGATATTGTTTGGAAGAGTTTGAGAAGGATGGGTGTTAGCCCTTCTCTAAATGTTTGATAGAATTCGCCTGTGAAGCCATCTGGTCCTGGGCATTTGTTTGATGGAAGATTTTTAATCACAGTTTCAATTTCAGTGCTTGTGATTGGTCTATTCATATTTTCTATTTCTTCCTGAGTCAGTCTTGGTAGGTTGTGCATTTCTAAGAATTTGTCCATTTCTTCCAGGTTGTCCATTTTATTGGCATAGAGTTGCTTATAGTAATCTCTCATGATCTTTTGTATTTCTGCAGTGTCAGTTGTTACTTCTCCTTTTTCATTTCTAATTCTACTGATTTGAGTCTTCTCCCTTCTTTTCTTGATGAGTCTGGCTAATGGTTTGTCAATTTTGTTTATCTTCTCAAAGAACCAGCTTTTAGTTTGGTTGATCTTTGCTATCGTTTCCTTCATTTCTTTTTCATTTATTTCTGATCTGATCTTTATGATTTCTTTCCTTCTGCTAACTTTGGGGGTTTTTTGTTCTTCTTTCTCTAATTGCTTTAGGTGCAGGGTCAGGTTGTTTACTCGAAATGTTTCCTGTTTCTTAAGGTGGGATTGTATTGCTATAAACTTCCCCCTTAGAACTGCTTTTGCTGCGTCCCATAGGTTTTGGGTCGTCGTGTCTCCACTGTCATTTGTTTCTAAGTATTTCTTAATTTCCTCTTTGATTTCTTCAGTGATCACTTCATTATTGAGTAGTGTATTGTTTAGCCTCCATGTGTTTGTATTTTTTACAGATCTTTTCCTGTAATTGATGTCTAGTCTCATAGCATTGTGGTCGGAAAAGATACTTGATACAATTTCAATTTTCTTAAATTTACCAAGGCTTGATTTGTGACCCAAGATATGATCTATCCTGGAGAATGTTCCATGAGCACTTGAGAAAAATGTGTATTCTGTTGTTTTTGGGTGGAATGTCCTATAAATATCAATTAAGTCCATCTTGTTTAATGTATCATTTAAAGCTTGTGTTTCCTTATTTATTTTCATTTTGGATGATCTGTCCATTGGTGAAAGTGGGGTGTTAAAGTCCCCTACTATGATTGTGTTACTGTCGATTTCCCCTTTTATGGCTGTTAGTATTTGCCTTATGTATTGAGGTGCTCCTATGTTGGGTGCATAAATATTTACAATTGTTATATCTTCTTCTTGGATCGATCCCTTTATCGTTACGTAGTGTCCTTCTTTGTCTCTTCTAATAGTCTTTATTTTAAAGTCTATTTTGTCTGATATAAGAATTGCTACTCCAGCTTTCTTTTGATTTCCATTTGCATGGAATATCTTTTTCCATCCCCTTACTTTCAATCTGTATGTGTCTCTAGGTCTGAAGTGGGTCTCTTGTAGACAGCATATATATGGGTCTTGTTTTTGTATCCATTCAGCCACTCTGTGTCTTTTGGTGGGAGCATTTAGTCCATTTACATTTAAGGTAATTATTGATATGTATGTTCCTATTCCCATTTCCTTAATGGCTTTGGGTTCGTTATTGTAGGTATAGTCCTTCTGTTGTGTTTCTTGCCTAGAGAAGTTCCTTTAGCATTTGTTGTAAAGCTGGTTTGGTGGTGCTGAACTCTCTCAGCTTTTGCTTGTCTGTAAACGTTTTAATTTCTCCATCAAATCTGAATGAGATCCTTTCTGGGTAGAGTAATCTTGGTTGCAGGTTTCTCTCCTTCATCACTTTAATTATGTCCTGCCACTCCCTTCTGGCTTGTAGAGTTTCTGCTGAGAGATCAGCTGTTAACCTGATGGGGATTCCCTTGTGTGTTATTTGTTGTTTTTCCCTTGCTGCTTTTAATATGATTTCTTTGTGTTTAATTTTTGACAGTTTGATTAATATGTGTCTTGGCGTATTTCTCCTTGGATTTATTCTGTATGGGACTCTCTGTGCCTCCTGGACTTGATTAACTATTTCCTTTCCCATATTAGGGAAGTTTTCAACTATAATCTCTTCAAATATTTTCTCAGTCCCTTTCTTTTTCTCTTCTTCTTCTGGAACCCCTATAATTCGAATGTTGGTGCGTTTAATGTTGTCCCAGAGGTCTCTGAGACTGTCCTCTGTTCTTTTCATTCTTTTTTCTTTATTTTTCTCTGCATCAGTTATTTCCACTATTTTATCTTCCACCTCACTTATCCGTTCTTCTGCCTCAGTTATTCTGCTATTGATCCCATCTAGAGTATTTTTCATTTCATTTATTGTGTTTTTAATCGATGCTTGATTCATCTTTAGTTCTTCTAGGTCCTTGTTAACTGTTTCTTGCATTTTGTCTATTCTATTTCCAAGATTTTGGATCTGGGAAATAGAATCTTGGATCAGCTTTACTATCATTATTCTGAATTCTTTTTCAGGTAGACTGCCTATTACCTCTTCATTTGTTAGGTCTGGTAGGTTTTTATCTTGCTCCTTCACCTGCTGTGTGTTTTTCTGCTTTCTCATTTTGCTTATGTTACTGTGTTTGGGGTCTCCTTTTTGCAGGCTGCAGATTCGTAGTTCCCGTTGTTTTTGGTGTCTGTCCCCCGTGGCTAAGGTTGTTTCAGTAGGTTGTGTAGGCTTCCTGGTGGGGGGGACTAATGCCTGTGTTCTGGTGGTTGAAGCTCGATCTTGTCTTTCTGGTGGACAGGTCCACGTCTGGTGGTGTGTTTTGGGGTGCCTGTGGCCTTATTATGTTTTTAGGTATCCTCTCTGCTAATGGGTGGGGTTGTGTTCCTGCCTTGCTAGTTGCTTGGCATAGGGTGACCAGCACTGTAGCTTGCTGGTCGTTGACTGAAGCTGGGTGCTGGTGTTGAGATGGAGATCCCTGGGAGATTTTCGCTGCTTGATATTATGTGGAGCTGGGAGGTCTCTTGTGGACCCGTGTCCTGAAGTTGGCTCTCCCACTTCAGAGGCACAGCACTAACTCCTGGCTGCAGCACCAAGAGCCTTTCATCCACCCGGCTCAGAATAACAGTGAGAAAAAGTAGAAAGAAATAATTAGTAGAAGAAAGAAAGCGAGATTGAAAGAAAGGAAGAAGGGAAGTAAGGAAGGAAGGAAGGAAGAAAGAAAGAAAGGAGGGAGGGAGGAAGGATGGAAAGAAAGGAAAGAAAGGAGGGAGGGAGGGAGGAATGAAAGCAAAAGGAAGAGTGAATGGAAGAAGAGAGGGAGGGAGGAAGGAAAGAAAGAAAGAAAGACAGGAGGGAGGGAGGGAGGGAGGAAGGAAAGAAAAAGAAAGTGGAAAGAAGAAGGGTGGGAGGGAGGGAGGGATGGAGGAAAGAAAAAGAAAGAAGGAAAGGAGGAGCGGAGGGAGGGAGGGAGGAAGGGAAGGGAGAAAAAAAGAAAGAGCAGGTAAAATAAAATAGAATAAAGTATGAAATATAGTAGCGTTATTAAAATTAAAAAGTAATTATTGAAAAAAAACACGGACCGAAAGAACACTGGGACATATGGTGGAAGCAAAGCTATACAGAGAGAATCTTACACAGAAGATTACACATACACATTCACAAAAAGAGAGCAGGGGGAAAAATCAAAAATCTTGCTCTCCAAGTCCACCTCCTCGATTTGGGATAATTCGTTGTAAAAAGAGGAAAAGGGCGAAAAGTCTGAAATCTTGCTAAGTCCACCTCCTTAATTTGAGATAATTCGTTGTAAAAAGAGGAAAAAAAAAGGGGGGGAAAGTCTTAAATCTTGTCCTCAAGGTCCACTTCCTCAATTTGGGATGATTCGCTGTCCATTCATGCACTCCACAGACGCAGGGCACATCAAATGGACCGTGGAGCTTTAATCCGCTGCCTCGGAGGCTGCACAGAGAGATTTCCCTGTCTCTGCTCTCACAGCTCCCGGGTCTCAGCCTTGGACCTGGCCCCGCCTCTGCGCGTAGGTCGCCGGAGGGCGTCCGTTCTTCGCTCAGACAGGACGGGTTTAAAGGAGCCGCTGATTCGGGGGCTCTGGCTCACTCAGGCAGAGGGGAGGGAGGGGAATGCCCTCTCCTCGCGCACCAGGCAACAAAAGGGAAAAAAGTCTCTTGCCTCTCCGGTAGCTCCAGACCCTTTCCCCGGACTCCCTCCGGGCTAGCACTAACCCCTTCAGGGTCTCTTCCTGCCGCCAGCCCCAGACCTCTCCCTGCGCTCCGACTGAAAGCCGATACCCGAGCCTCAGCTCCCAGCCCCGCCCGCCCTGGCGGCGGAGCAGACAAGTCTCTCGGGCTGGTGTGTGCCTGAGGGCACCGATCCTCTGTGCCAAAATCTCTCTGCTTTGCCCTCCACACCCCTGTTGCTGTGCTCTCCTCCGCTACTCGGAAGCTTTCCCCCTCCGCCACCTGCAGTCTCCGCCCTCGAAGGGGCTTGTAGTGTGTAGAAACCTTCCCTCCTTCACGGCTCCCTCCCACTGGTGCAGGTCCCGTCCATATCCTATTGTCTCTGTTTATTCTTTTTTTCTTTTGACCTACCCAGGTATGTGGGGAGTTTCTTGCCTTTTGGGGGGTCTGAGGTCTTCTGTCAGCGTTCAGTAGGTGTTCTGTTGGAGTTGTTCCACGTGTAGATGAATTTCTGATGTATCTGTGGGGAGGAAGGTGATCTCCGCGTCTTACTCTTCCGCCATCTTCCTCCGGCTCTTCTTCTGCTATTGATTTCTAGTTTCATTTCATTGTGATCAGAAAAAATTGTATTATTTCAAATTAATAAGGTTTTTTTGATGACATAACATATAACATATCCTGGAGTATGTTCTAAGTGCACTTGAGAAAAACGTGTTTTGCTTCTGTTGGGTGGAGTGTTCTGTATGTACTTGTTAGGTCTAATTGGTCTATAATCTTCTCTTTCCTTATTAATCTTCTCTATGGTTGTTCTATCCACTATTAAAAGTGGGTTATTGAAGTCTACTACTTTTACTGTAGAGCCATCTATTTGTCCCTCTTGTTCTGTCAATGTTTGCTTCACATATTTAGGGGTTCTGATGCTTGGTACCTATATGTCTAAAATTGTTATGTCTTGGGACTTCCCTGGTGGTCCAGTGGTTAAGACTCTGTGCTCCCAATGCAGGGGGCCTGGGTTTGATCCCTGGTCAGGGAACAAGATTCCACATGCCCCAACTAAATTTCCTGCATGCTGCAGCCAAATAAATAAATAAATATTTAAAAAAATTGTTATGTCTTCTTGGTAAGTTGATCCTTTTATCATTATATATTGTCCTTCTTTGTCCCTTGTAACAGTTTTGACTTAAAGACTCCTTTGTCTGATGTTAGAATAGCCACTCCTCTTCTATTTTGGTTACTATTGAATGGAATAACTTATTTTCCCCATACTTTCTCTTGCAATTTATGTGTGTCCTTAGATCTAAAATGAGTCTCTTATAGACAGTATATAATTAGATCCTGGGGAGGTTAATCCATTTACATTTAAGGTAATTACTGTTTGGGAAGAATCTACTGTTGCCATTTTAGTATTTGTTTTCTGTATGTTTTCTATCTTTTTTTTTATCCCTTATTTCCCTTTACTGCCTTCCTTTGTGTCTATTTGATTTTTGTAGTAACACATGTTGATTTCATTTACTTTTGTGTATATTCTATAGATATTTTCTTTCTGGTTATCATAGAGATTATATACAAGACTAAATTAATAACAATATGTTTTGAACTGGGAACAACTCAACTTGAATCACATACAAAAACGACTCCTTTTTAGCCTCCCTCCCCAATTTGTTATTTGTGTTACAAATTACATCTTTATACATTGTGTATCCATTAGCATAGATTTATAATTACTTTTTCTACTTTGTTCTTTTAAATCCTGTAAAATAATCGAGTGGAGTTATGAACCAAAATTATGATAATACTGGTCTTTATACTTGTCTTTGTGTTTACCTTAAATAGAGAACTTTATATTTTCACGTGGCTTTGAGTTAATGTAGTGTCTCTTTGTTTCAACTTGAAATATTCCTTTATCATTTTTTTGTAGGGATGTCTAGTGGTAATAAATCCCTTTAGCCTTTGTTTACCTGGGAATGTCTTAACTTTTACCTTATGACTTAGCTGTGGAGGCAATAGCTCTAACTTCACACTGGTGGCTTTCATCCCAATTTCATGGCAGCAAGCTCTCATTATTGCTCAAGCTTTGTGTGTTCTTCTTGCTTTTAGCTTGCCTAGCAATTTCTGGTCATAACTTGGACCATACTTGGAATTAGCATATTTATTTCTTTTTTTGTGTGTGTGAGTCATTGGGATGTGTCTTTATTGCAATTTTCAAATACACTTGTATAAAGCCTATGATTTTAGTGCAGGGGATTTCAATATTTTCTTAGTCTTACTTGATCCCCTAAGTATCTTGTATTCTTTGACTACCTGATCTTAAAGATACGTCATTATTAAAAAGCCTTTGGAACACACATTCACACGATGGTTAGAAGCTATAAGACACAGAGTCTGTTATGTCTTGGAACATTTCTTTTCAAATTTCATTTGTGTTCTGTTTTTCTTCTCTGGATCTTTATTTTACTGATGTTTGCTTTTTCTTTTCTTTCTTTTTTTTTTTTATTAGTTTCTGCTTTATAACAAAGTGAATCAGTCATACGTATACATCTGTATATGTATATACATATCCCTTCCCTCTTGCGTCTCCCTCCCTCCCACCCTCCCTATCCCACCCCTCCAGGTGGTCGCAAAGCACTGAGCTGATCTCCCTGTGCTCTGCGGCTGCTTCCCACTATCTATCTACCTTACGTTTGGTAGTGTATATATGTCCATGCCTCTCTCTCACTTTGTCATAGCTTACCCTTCCCCTGCCCCATATCCTCAAGTCCATTCTCAAGTAACTCTGTGTCTTTATTCCTGTTTTTCCCCTAGGTTCTCCATGACATTTTTTTCTTAAATTCCATATATATGTGTTAGCATACGGTATTTGTCTTTCTGTTTCTGACTTACTTCACTCTGTATGACAGACTCTAGGTCTATCCACCTCATTACAAATAGCTCAATTTCATTTCTTTTTATGGCTGAGTAATATTCCATTGTATATATGTGCCACATCTTCTTTATCCATTCATCCGATGATGGACACTTAGGTTGTTTCCAGCTCCGGGCTATTGTGAATAGAGCTGCAATGAACATTTTGGTACATGTCTCTTTTTGAATTATGGTTTTCTCAGTATATGCCTAGTAGTGGGATTCTTGGGTCATATGGTAGGTCTATTTGTAGTTTTTTAAAGAACCTCCATACTGTTCTCCATAGAGGCTGTACCAATTCACATTCCCACCAGCAGTGCAAGAGCGTTCCCTTTTCTCCACACCCTCTCCAGCATTTATTGTTTCTAGATTTTTTGATGATGGCCAATCTGACTGGTGTGAGATGATATCTCATTGTTGTTTTTATTTGCATTTCTCTAATGATTAATGATGTTGAGCATTCTTTCATGTGTTTGTTGGCAGTCTGTATATCTTCTGTGGAGAAATGTCTATTTAGGTCTTCTGCCCATTTTTGGATTCGGTTGTTTGTTTTTTTGCTATTGAGCTGCATGAGCTGCTTATAAATTTTGGAGATTAATCCTTTGTCAGTTGCTTCATTTGAAAATATTTTCTCCCATTTTGAGGGTTGTCTTTTGGTCTTGTTTATGGTTTCCTTTGCTGTGCAAAAGCTTTGAAGTTTCATTAGGTCCCATTTGTTTATCTTTGTTTTTATTTCCATTTCTCTAGGAGGTGGGTCCAAAAGGATCTTGCTGTGATTTATGTCATAGAGTGTTCTGCCTATGTTTTCCTCTAAGAGTTTGATAGTTTCTGGCCTTACATTTAGGTCTTTAATCCATTTTGAGTTTATTTTTGTGTATGGTGTTAGGGAGTGATCTAATCTCATACTTTTACATGTCCCTGTCCAGTTTTCCCAGCACCACTTATTGAAGAGGCTGTCCTTTCTAAACTGTACACTCCTACCTCCTTTATCAAAGATAAGTTGACCATATGTGCATGGGTTTATCTCTGGGCTTTCTATCCTGTTCCATTGATCTATCTTTCTGTTTTTGTGCCAGTACCACACTGTCTTGATTACTGTAGCTTTGTAGTATAGTCTGAAGTCAGGGAGCCTGATTCCTCCAGCTCCGTTTTTCGTTCTCAAGATTGCTTTGGCTATTCGGGGTCTTTTGTTTTTCCAAACAAATTTTGAAATTTTTTGTTCTAGTTCTGTGAAAAATGCCAGTGGTGGTTTGATACGGATTGCATTGAATCTGTAGATTGCTTTGGGTAGTAGAGCCATTTTCACAATATTGATTCTTCCAATCCAGGAACATGGTATATCTCTCCATCTATTTGTATCATCTTTAATTTCTTTCATCAGTGTCTTATAATTTTCTGCATACAGGTCTTTTGTCTCCTTAGGTAGGTTTATTCCTAGATATTTTATTCTTTTTGTTGCAATGGTAAATGGGAGTGTTTTCTTGATTTCACTTTCAGACTTTTCATCATTAGTGGACAAGAATGCCAGAGATTTCTGTGCATTAATTTTGTATCCTGCTACTTTACCAAATTCATTGATTAGCTCTAGTAGTTTTCTGGTAGCATCTTTAGGATTCTCTATGTATAGTATCATGTCATCTGCAAACAGTGACAGCTTTACTTCTTCTTTTCCAATTTGGATTCCTTTTATTTCCTTTTCTTCACTGATTGCTCTGGCTAAAACTTCCAAAACTATGTTGAATAAGAGTGGTGCGAGTGGGCAGCCTTGTCTTGTTCCTGATCTTAGTGGAAATGGTTTCAGTTTTTCACCATTGAGGACAATGTTGGCTGTGGGTTTGTCATATATGGCCTTTATTATGTTGAGGAAAGTTCCCTCTATGCCTACTTTCTGCAGGGTTTTTATCGTAAATGGGTGTTGAATTTTGTTGAAAACTTTCTCTGCATCTATTGAGATGATCATATGGTTTTTCTCCTTCAACTTGTTAATATGGTGTATCACGCTGATTGATTTGCGTATATTGAAGAATCCTTGCATTCCTGGAATAAACCCCACTTGATCATGGTGTATGATCCTTTTAATGTGCTGTTGGATTCTGTTTGCTAGTATTTTGTTGAGGATTTTCACATCTATGTTCATCAGTGATATTGGCCTGTAGTTTTCTTTCTTTGTGATATCCTTGCCTGGTTTTCGTATGAAGGTGATGGTGGCCTCGTAGAATGAGTTTGGGAGTGTTCCTCTCTCTGCTATATTTTGGAATATAAATGTTTGATAGAATTCGCCTGTGAAGCCATCTGGTCTTGGGCTTTTGTTTGTTGGAAGATTTTTTATCACAGTTTCAATTTCAGTGCTTGTGATAGGTCTATTCATATTTTCTATTTCTTCCTGATTCAGTCTTGGCAGGTTGTGCACTTCTAAGAATTTGTCCATTTCTTCCAGGTTGTCCATTTTATTGGCATAGAGTTGCTTGTAGTAATCTCTCATGCTCTTTTGTATTTCTGCAGTGTCAGTTGTTACTTCTCCTTTTTCATTTCTAATTCTATTGATTTGAGTCTTCTCCCTTTTTTTCTTGATGAGTCTGGCTAATGGGTTATCAGTTTTGTTTATCTTCTCAAAGAACCAGCTTTTAGTTTTATTGATCTTTGCTATCGTTTCCTTCATTTCTTTTTCATTTATTTCTGATCTGATCTTTATGATTTCTTTCCTTCTGCTAACTTTGGGGGTTTTTTGTTGTTCTTTCTCTAATTGCTTTAGGTGCACGGTCAGGTTGTTTACTCGAGGTGTTTCCTGTTTCTTAAGGTGGGATTGTATTGCTATAAACTTCCCCCTTAGAACTGCTTTTGCTGCGTCCCATAGGTTTTGGTCGTCGTGTCTCCATTGTCATTTGTTTCTAGGTATTTTTTTTATTTCCTCTTTGATTTCTTCAGTGATTACTTCGTTATTAAGTAGTGTATTGTTTAGCCTCCATGTATTTGTATTTTTTACAGATTTTTTCCTGTAACTGATGTCTAGTGTCATAGCATTGTGGTCAGAAAAGATACTTGATACAATTTCAATTTTCTTAAATTTACCAAGGCTTGATTTGTGACCCAAGATATGATCTATCCTGGAGAATGTTCCATGAGCACTTGAGAAAAATGTGTATTCTGTTGTTTTTGGATGGAATGTCCTATAAATATCAATTAAGTCCATCTTGTTTAATGTATTATTTAAAGTTTGTGATTCCTTATTTATTTTCATTTTGGATGATCTGTCCATTGGTGAAAGTGGGGTGTTGAAGTCCCCTACTATGTGTGTGTTATTGTTGATTTCCTCTTTTATGGCTGTTAGTATTTGCCTTATGTATTGAGGTGCTCCTATGTTGGGTGCATAAATATTTACAATTGTTATATCTTCTTCTTGGATCAATCCCTTGATCATTACGTAGTGTCCTTCTTTGTCTCTTCTAATAGTCTTTATTTTAAAGTCTATTTTGTCTGATATGAGAATTGCTACTCCAGCTTTGTTTTGATTTCCATGGAATATCTTTTTCCATCCCCTCACTTTCAGTCTGTATGTGTCTCTAGGTCTGAAGTGGGTCTCTTGTAGACAGCATATATATGGGTCTTGTTTTTGTATCCATTCAGCCAATCTGTGTCTTTTGGTGGGAGCATTTAGTCCATTTATATTTAAGGTAATTATCGATATGTATGTTCCTATTTCCATTTCTTTAATTGTTTTGGGTTCGTTATTGTAGGTATATTCCTTCTGTTGTGTTTCTTGCCTAGAGAAGTTCCTTTAGCATTTGTTGTAAAGCTGGTTTGGTGGTGCTGAACTCTCTCAGCTTTTGCTTGTCTGTAAAGTTTTTAATTTCTCCATCAAATCTGAATTAGATCCTTGCTGGGTAGAGTAATCTTGGTTGCAGGTTCTTCTCCTTCATCACTTTAATTATGTCCTGCCACTCCCTTCTGGCTTGTAGAGTTTCTGCTGAGCGATCAGCTGTTAACCTGATGGGGATTCCCTTGTGTGTTATTTGTTGTTTTTCCCTTGCTGCTTTTAATATGTTTTCTTTGTGTTTAATTTTTGACAGTTTGATTAATATGTGTCTTGGCGTATTTCTCCTTGGATTTATCCTGTATGGGACTCTCTGTGCCTCCTGGACTTGATGAATTATTTCCTTTCCCATATTAGGGAAGTTTTGAACTATAATCTCTTCAAATATTTTCTCAGTCCCTTTCTTTTTCTCTTCTTCTTCTGGAACCCCTATAATTCGAATGTTGGTGCGTTTAATGATATCCCAGAGGTCTCTGAGACTGTCCTCCGTTCTTTTCATTCTTTTTTCTTTATTCTGCTCTGCAGCAGTTATTTCCACTATTTTATCTTCCACCTCACTTATCCATTCTTCTGCCTCAGTTATTCTGCTATTGATCCCATCTAGAGTATTTTTCATTTCATTTATTGTGTTTTTAATCGATGCTTGATTCATCTTTAGTTCTTCTAGGTCCTTGTTAACTGTTTCTTGCATTTTGTCTATTCTATTTCCAAGATTTTGGATCTTGGAAATAGAATCTTGGATCATCTTTACTATCATTATTCTGAATTCTTTTTCTGGTAGACTGCCTATTACCTCTTCATTTGTTAGGTCTGGTAGGTTTTTATCTTGCTCCTTCACCTGCTGTGTGTTTTTCTGTCTTCTCATTTTTCTTATCTTCCTGTGTTTGGGGTCTCCTTTTTGCAGGCTGCAGATTTGTATTTCCCATTGTTTTTGGTGTCTGTCCCCAGTGGCTAAGGTTGTTTCAGTAGGTTGTGTAGGCTTCCTGGTGGAGGGGACTAGTGCCTTTGTTCTGGTGGATGAGGCTCAATCTTGTCTTTCTGGTGGACAGGTCCACATCTGGTGGTGTGTTTTGGGGTGTCTGTGGCCTTATTATGTTTTTAGGCAGCCTCTCTGCTAATGGGTGGGGTTGTGTTCCTGTCTTGCTAGTTGCTTGGCATAGGGTACCAGCACTGTAGCTTGCTGGTCGTTGAGTGAAGCTGGTTACTGGTGTTGAGATGGAGATCTCTGGGAGGTTTTCGCCATTTGATATTATGTGGAGCTGGGAGGTCTCTTGTGGACCCGTGTCCTGAAGTTGGCTCTCCCACCTCAGAGGCACAGCACTGACTCCTGGCTGCAGCACCAAGAGCCTTTCATCCACCCGGCTCAGAATAAAAGGGAGAAAAAGTAGAAAGAAAGAATTAGTAGAAGAAAGAAAGAAAGAAAGAAAGAAAGAAAGAAAGAAAGAAGGGGGGAGGAAGGGAGGGAGGAAGGAGGGAAGGTAGGAAAAAGAGAAAGAGAGAAGATAAAGTAAAATAGAATAAAGTATGATAAAATATAATAGCATTATTAAAATAAAAATGTAATTATTAAAAAATTAAAAATTAAAAACAAAACAAACAAAAAACAAAACAAACAAACAAACGGACGGATAGTACCCTGGGACAAATGGTGGAAGCAAAGCTATATAGACAAAATCTCACACAGAAGCATACACATGCACTTTCACAAAAGGAGAACAAGGGGAAAAAAATCGTAAATCTTGTTCTGAAAGTCCACCTCCTCAATTTGGGATAATTTGTTGTAAAAAGAGGAAAAGGGGAAAAAATCATAAATCTTGTTCTCAATGTCCACCTCCTCAATTTGGGATGATTCGTTGTCTATTCATGTATTCCACAGGTGCAGGGTACATCAAGTTGATTGTGGAGCTTTAATCCGCTGCTTCTGAGGCTGCTGGGAGAGATTTCTCTTTCTCTTCTTTGTTCTCACAGCTCCCGGGGCTCAGCTTTGGGTTTGGCTCCGCCTCTGCATGTAGGTCGCCAGAGGGCGTCTGTTCTTCGCTCAGGCAGGACGGGGTTAAAGGAGCAGCCGCTTCGGGGACTCTGGCTCACTCAGGCCGGCGGGAGGGAGGCGTACGGAGGCGGGGCAAGCATGCGGCGTCAGAGGCCGGCGTGACGTTGCACCAGCCCGAGGCGCGCCCTGTGCTCTGCGGAAAGGGGGTGTGGACAGTGACCTGCGCTCGCTCACAGGCCTTTTGGCGGCGGCGGCAGCAGCAGCCCCAGTGTCCCACGCCCGTCTCTGGGGTCCGCGCTTTTAGCCGCGGCTCGCGCCCGTCTCTGGCGCTGCCTTAAGCAGCGGTCTTAATCACCTCTCCTTGTGCACCAGGAAACAAAGAGGGAAGAAAAAGTCTCTTGCCTCTTCGGCAGCTCCAGACTTTTCCCGAGACTCCCTCACGGCTAGCTGTGGCGCAGTAGCCCCCTTCAGGCTGTGTTCACGCCGCCAACCCCAGTCCTCTCCCTGAGCTCCGACCGAAGCCCGAGCCTCAGCTCTCAGCCCTGCCCGCCCTGGCGGGCGAGGAGACAAGCCTCTCGGCCTGGTGAGTACTGGTCGGCCCGGATCCTCTGTGCGGGAATCTCTCCGCTTTGCCCTCCGCACCCCTGTTGCTGCGCTCTCCTCAGTGACTCCGAAGCTTTCCCCCTCTGCCACCCGCAGTCTCCGCCCGCGAAGGGGCTTGTAGTGTGTGGAAACCTTTCCTCCTTCACGGCTCCCTCCCACTGGTGCAGGTCCCGTCCCTATCCTTTTGTCTCTGTTTATTCTTTTTTCTTTTGCCCTACCCAGGTAGGTGGGGAGTTTCTTGCCTTTTGGGGGGTCTGAGGTCTTCTGCCAGCGTTCAGTAGGTGTTCTGTTGGAGTTGTTCCACGTGTAGATGAATTTCTGATGTATCTGTGGGGAAGAAGGTGATCTCCGCGTCTTACTCTTCCGCCATCTTCCCCCAGCTCTGCTTTTTATTTTCTAACTTACTAGGATCTTCTCTATAATCATTTTTATATCTTTGCCCTTTTACATTTCATTTTGTGTGGCTTCTCAAGTCTAGCTATTTTCTGTCTTTTTATAATATTTATTTTATACACATTACTCTAATTATGACTTTTATTGCTATACTACTTTTTATTGTCTTCAACTTCAGGTTGAGCTCTGACTGCTCATTTTTAATTTTCTCTTTTTGTTTTAGAGCTATTGTATCTCTATTTTGAGCTCCTTCTCACTTCATAGAAATGCTGTCTTTATTTTTTATGACTAAGCTTAAACATTTTTTGTAGTATCCTTGAGCAAGTTCTGTTTTCTGTTGTAATATTTGTTCAAGTTATTTTGCTTAAGCTTATTTCTTTAATTTCAAAAATTTCTCATGCTCTTTTTTTCCCTTATTATTTCTTATATTTGAGTAAGGTTGGCTGTTTGCTCAAGAATAATGTGTGTGTATATTAGGGAAGGAAAATATAATGCTTACAGTTCATTTCAAAGGTTGTTTGTGGCAACAAATCTCAGTGGTGTCAGAAGATCTTTTATATACATTTTTTTCCCCCTTGGGATAAGTCTTATCTTGGCTTTGGTGTTCATGGGGTCTCCATGGCTAATAACAGGGCTTGAAAACTGTTTTGTAAACTCACAATTGTGTTCAGTTCTTCAGCCTTCATCCCTGATGGTCTGCTTCTCCCAGAAATTTCATGTCAGTAAGCTTTTTCCTTCAGCTTTTCTTTCTGTATCATTCTATTGTATTGAATTTAGTTTTTTTTCAAGGGCATTTTCTTTCTCTCATTGATCATCTTCCCGATTTTAGTTTTTTTTTCTTTAATCAAAATAGATAGGACTTTAAAAAATATAACGCTTTTAGGCACCTTTTTTTTTTTTTTCATGTTTTGGCACTTAGAATGTATAATCAGCTCTTAGAACCCAGATTTCCAAGAATTTATTGGAGTTCCTGTTTGAGGTTCTGCTTCTTTTGCTTCATGGAAGATTACATTTTTTCTGTTTTTTAACTTTTATATCTGTTTAAGTGCGTTTCAAGAAAAGAGGGCAAAGTAAAAATATTTTACATGACATTTTTAACTGAGAGCCCTGATTCAAGTGTTTAAAAAATATGTTCTCAATTCTTTTATCATAACCTCTTCTGATAAATAGGTAAGAGGTGCATTGTTTTACAAGTTAAAAAAGCCACAGTTTATTTGCTAAAGCTAAGATTATTAAAATATAACATGGAATCAAAGTCTTAGACTCTCTATTTTCATGTTTGCTTTATACAAATTTCCATTCAATATGTTAGTAAAAATTTTTCTAATACATGGACTAGATATGATAAAATGCTCAAAAATGCTTTGCAACGTTTTTACTGCAGCTTTGGCTTCTTCTGCCTGTCAGGTGTTGTTTGTTTCCCTAGTGCTTCTGAAAAGAAAACTCCATTATCAGGAAGTTAAAAGCCACTGGTTCCTCAGAGCCTTCTTAGAGTTGATGAACTAGAGTCTTTCCAGGCACCAGGAGTTCCTTAGAGCCTAATGCTTAGATTGCCTTCTGAAACCAGTTTGATCACAGTACTGCTTGTGGATATCACTTGGGCTTGGCATAGATTTCTCCAAGTGTATTGCAAAAGTTTATAAAATCTTATTCCAAACTGTTAAATTTGGTGATGGACAGAGGGTCTTCATCCAAGAGGGTGGCTGGATTATGCTTAACTCTTAACCTCTATGTTTCTCTTGCAGAGAAAGAGATCTCTCACCAGTTTACTTAGTTACCCATGGCATAGTCGATCCCTGTTCTAGAATATCTACCTACTGTTTTACTAAGGCTAGGGAATAATGAAAAAAATAGCACAGAGAGGAATAGAGAGGTAAATAATCTGGTTTATAATGAAAATAATGAGTTGATCCACTTTCTGTTCCCTCCCTGGTTCTCTGATTTCCTGCATGTGGCAGAGGATGTCTTGAGCCATTGTCCCTCAGAAGGGTACTAAGGAGGCTCCAAAGACCAGATCCAAAGGGGAGAGACTCGAAAGGAGATAGAGATTTCCTTTCCCACTTACGGAAAAGTAACGTTGACAGTTCCCCATTCCTCTCTGAAATCCTTATTTTCTTATTATTGATGCAAGAACATACTTCCTTTATGAGCAAGAAAGGAATGTTACTTACCCTGTTGACTCAAAAAGCTAACCATATCAGAGTATATTGCAATAAATGCAACATGTATATAAGGGATATGTAGTAAAGTGAAAATATTATTTCAACACTCTAAGACTTTTAGGGGGAAGTAACAACATCACCACCAAGCACTGACATTTACTGAGCATTCCTCTGTGTAAGATGCATTATCTCATTTGATCCTCAGAACAATGACATATGAGGTGGGTATTAGTATTGCCTCTGTTTGGCAGGGAGGAAACTAAAGCTTAACGAGGATATATAAGTTGTTTAAGGTCACACAGCTTGTTAATAGTGAGGTCAAAATTGTACCAGTTTGTTGGGCTTGGCTATCCAACTTCTTGCAGTCCATCCCTAATTTACTTTTTAGGACTGGATGTGTCTCTAACTTTCTAATTTTTTCAGTGTTTCTGCTGGGACTGGGCAGGACCTGGGTAAGCAGCTATAGAGTAGTATTATGGATGACCAGGAAAATACTCCTTTTCCATGAGCGAGGGTGCCAAAGGCTGCATTATATGGGAGACTCTAGTCAATTTAGTGTGTGGCTTAGCAGGCCAGTATCACCAGCCTTTTCACTGGTGTGGAACTCTGAAAGGAGTTAGAATGGTCCTCAGGGGCTAGGTGGCAGAAAACTTGATTAGAAATGACTTAATAAATTAATGTACCACTCCAAATAACCAAATTTCTTGCCTTATAGTAACATAATCTACATTCTTTAATCAAATTTTATTAAATAATAATTATCAGGATGACGGATATTTAGGTGTACCTAATAGAAAATCTAGGTCAATAATGGGTGCTTACATTGAGCTGTGCTTTTTCATTTTATTAGTATTTAATGATGAATTCTTTTTTAAAAAATTTTATTTTATTTTTGGCTATGTTGGGTCTTTGTTGCTGTGCACGGATTTTCTCTAGTTGTGGCGAGCGGGGGTTACTCTTCGTTGCGGTGCATGGGCTTCTCATTGCGGTGGCTTCTCATTGCGGTGGCTTCTCTTATTGTGGAGCACAGGCTCTAGGCATGCAGGCTTCAGTAGTTGTGGCTCGCGGGCTCTAGAGCGCAGGCTCGGTAGTTGTGGTGCACGGGCTTAGTAGCTCCGCTGCATGTGGGATCTTCCTGGACCAGGGCTCGAACCCGGTCCCTGCATTGGCAGGCAGACTCCCAACCACTTCACCACCAGGGAAGTTCCAATGATGAATTCTTTATGCTTGCCTTTTTGATGTAACAAGTTATTCTAAGTGGGGTAAAAAAAAGCTAAACAATATTGATTAGATGATGAAATTAAGATGCTTACAAAAAAGAATGCATAGGCTGTGTTCACAGATACTATTTATATTTTTAACTGATTAGATACGTAAACCCAGGAAACACTCAAATGGTTTTTTTGTATTATTATTTTTCATTATTAGGAAAAAGTGGAAGTGTTTTAAAGAGGACATGCCAGTTTTTAACAAAGCTTTTCTGAAAAACGTCTTTGAAATCATCACCAATCCTTGCAGGTTTGGGTTCAGATAGAGTCGGCTGTGGTGGAAATAAATTGATACATGGTAAAAAGGAGTAGCAGGAAATTTATATTCAGCAGAAGCTCAAATACTAATTCAGAGAGAAGATTTCAAGATGAAATGTAGCCTGGAGTTAAAAAAAAATTTAATTATCCTGACTACTGCATTTCTTAGCAAACCAAATTTTACTTTTGTATCTGTGCTATGAAGGCAGGGTCTAGTACAGTTTAATGGAGTTCTTTTTTCATTAAAATCTATAGATTTTGCTTATTTTTGAGAATAAAAAATAAAATTTTCAGAAAAGCTGATGCAGAGTAGTAATTTTTCATGAGTATATCTGTCTCCAAAACCAGATTCTTAACTCATCTTTTATTCAGTCATTACATTTACTTCAAGTTTTATTAGGAAAAAAAAATTAAAATCATACACTCTGAATAGCAAGAAATAAAAATATACTTTGTCTCTTTTTATTATATTTTTTACTATATGCTAGTGATATACATTTTTAGTTCTCATCTTCATGGAGATGAGAACTAAATCCCATGGTTCACAATCCCATTGTTTGCGCATTTTGCTAATCCTTCAGTTTACAGTGTATTTTAGATGCCCTTGCCTGATGAAAGCACCTGAACAAATTACAGCCAAGAGAAAACACATGTCACCATTGCAGATTTTTAACTATCATAATCTTTAACTTTCTTGTCAAGGAATTCCTGTCTTCCTTTTGTGCAAATATTTAATTGCTCAGGATAATCCGCTTTATGTTGTCAGGAAGAAGGAAAATATAGTGCATTCTGAATATGACCTTCTTTATTAAATATTCTGCTAGCAACACTCATGGTTGCTGAATTGTACAAGCTATTGAAATGAATCTGGGAGCCAGCAAAAACCCTGATTACAAATAACAAGCCATGTTTTATTACTCTTCCAAATAGCTACAGAAATGTTCTTTTTCCCCCAACTTCTTGGAAGAAGAACAGCATAATGGGTAGATCAACGGAGTTAACAACAAAGAAAAGGACCTCATCCTTTGATTTGTAAAGTTCCAGCCATTCTTCTTATTTTAATCTTCTTAGCTTCAAAGCAACTTAATACTCTTTCTGCCTTCTTATGCTGTTGCCTTTCTTGAGATTAAAAGGTGAATACTAAAAGATGTACACCTGTAGGACACACGATTTTGTATTTAAATATATCTGTACAGTGTTTTCATTAATTTTATTACATTTCAAGAGACCAGAGCCTAATAAATGATAGCGACAACAAAGGAATGATTCTGTAGGCAGAAGTCAAAGCATATGTGTTAAAATCCAAATGTAAGCAAATGCTTAAAGTGCAGATAGGAAGTCATTATATCAGAATCATATAAGACACAATACCTAGAGAGTACTCAGAAGCTAAATTGGCATCTAATTTAAGAGTCAGCAAAGTTTTCAGCCTTGAGCTTAATTAGTAGAATGGCATAATGAATAAAGAGCCCTCCACTAAGCCAGAAACACAAGAGGGCAAGAAGTAAGAACTGAGTAAAAGATACAAACTTAGAGGAGTCAAATTAAAACGAGTATTAAGGAAGGAAAGACGAAAGAGGAGGAGTAGAGAGAACTTATACAGTGACCTGATAAAATGTGTGCATTTTCAGGTATTAATAATGTAAAATATATGTATTGGCTTTGCATTTTGAACCACTCTCTCCTTAGGGTAACCAAAAGAGATATGTTTACATCTGGTTTACATTTTTAAAAATATGTAATTAAACATTAATATCAACTTTAATTAATTGCACACCCCTTGTGTTAGATATTATGTATTATCCCTTTAATTGTTACTGTATATGTGTCCCTAATAAGATATCCCTTTTATTGAGTATGTATATCCAATTAACATATATGCAGATGTTAATTAATTTTGTATGCCTTTTAGTGGATAGGAATATGATGATAAAACAACACAGATTGGGGCTTCCCTGGTGGCGCAGTGGTTGAGAGTCCGCCTGCCGGTGCAGAGGACACGGGTTCGAGCTCTGGTCCGGGAGGATCCCACATGCTGCGGAGCGGCTGGGCCCATGAGCCATGGCTGCTGAGCCTGTGTGTCTGGAGCCTGTGCTCCGCAACGGGAGAGGCCACAACAGTGGGAGGCCCGCGTACCACAAAAAAAAAACAAAAAAAAACACAGATTGTTCCAGAAATCAGGAGACTTAGATTCTAGTCCTGCCCATTATTTACTATGTAGATAGTAAACACTGGGTATCTTTCTCTGTTATAAAATGGAAATCATAATACCAGCTACACCTACATGGGAGAGTTAAGTATGTAGGTCTGTTAGTGGCCATCTGAGTCTTCCTTCACAAAACTGCCCTCTGCTCATATTCTCACCTCCCACACAGCATATGGGAGAATGTTCATATTCTTTACTAGCTTATGATCCTATATCTCGTTACCCTATTTCATAGATTCTGAGATGCAGTTTTTAAAACAATTTAATTTCTTTGAAATTGGGATGTGTTTTATCATGTTTGGGAGCTCATACTCACTGCTGGCTGGTCAGCAGTCATGGGTTAGCTGTCCCCATATGCGTGAATTTGTTTTTCCTGATTAGACAATGACACATGAAACGTCCCCTGGCGTTTCAGTCCGCAGACCACTTTAGAACCACTCGAGGAAAGATTATGTGTCTCACATTGACACCTTCTGGGATGAGTAAGAAAGTGACAGCATCAAAACCTGGAAAGCTTGGAAGACAGTTCCATCGCCTACTTATATAACGATATTGTGTGAAAAACACAGACATAAATTGCTCTGAGTTGCAAAGTTATTCAAAAGAGTTGGACTTGGAAAGTAATGTTGGAAACATTCTAACCAGTTCATTTTGCTCCTGTTTTCCTGTTTATATATGCACAAGAGTGCTATCTAATATATGTAAAAACTTCCATTATAGCTTTTACAATGAGGAAAAAAATACAGATTCCAAGTTATAGATACCATTGTGTTGTAGTTTAATTGGCAGCATTTAAAATTGTGTAGTGGTAACCAAAGTAATGGTGCATCTAACAGCTGATAACTGCTAGGGCTTTATGTGATACATAGGTGTCTTAAATGGGTTTACTAAACCAGGTCTCATGCTTCAGAAGTTTCTTTTCTACTCCATCCATTAAAGAACACAGTTTTTCCTAGGCTCTGTTTTTTCTGGGCCTTCCTCTATGTAGATTAAGCAAATTAGACATCAGTAGCAGCCTTAGAGCTTCATAGGAGTAATAGTCATGTGCTAATGGACCAACATAATGTATTTGCATTTTATCAATGATTTTTGGAGGCCAAAAGCCCAAGAGAATGACTCTCATGATAGGTATCTCAGGTACCATGTTTAGCTCATGTTTACACCAACAATTGCTTGTCAATACCAGCAGTTCTCGGGGTCTTCCCATGTGCCCTCATCTGGGATCAATGAGGGAACGATCTTTTTTTTTTTTCCTGCGGTACGCGGGCCTCTCACTGTCGTGGCCTCTCCCGTTGCGGAGCACAGGCTCCGGACGCGCAGGCTCAGCGGCCATGGCTCACGGGCCCAGCCGCCCCGCGGCATGTGGGATCTTCCCGGACCGGGGCATGAACCTGCGTCCCCTGCATCGGCAGGCGGACTCCCAACCACTGCGCCACCAGGGAAGCCCAGGGATGATCTTTTTATTATTATTTGAAAATTAAAATGTAGCTTTATGTTTATATAATAAAACAGATATATTTCAGAAAATGTGGAAACTATAGAAATGTTGAAGAAATGGCAGAATATTCATCTTACAGAGAAGGCATCTATGGTTTACATTTTCTTATGTATCTTTCATGTCATGTTGTTTTTATATAATTGTCAATATGTATATAATAGTGTTTCCTCCTCTTTCAACCTAACACCAACAGTTTATCTTGCTATGAAACTCATTACACCTTATTTAAATATCTGTATGTTATTCAGTCAAATACATAGATTTCATTTCCCTATAGTTACAAATTGGTGTTATTTTTAATTTATATCCTTTAGTAAAGATCTTGAACAGGAACCTTTTTTTTTTTTCCTTGCATAATTTCAGGTCATTTCTTTAGGATAAATATATGAACTCTCAAAATCCATTGTTAAAGTGGATAATTTTCTTCAAGGTTTTATGATTTTATCACCAAATTACCTTCTGAGAGCTTTAAAATAATGTATAGTCCTAACAGGAATGAAGAAGTGGACATGGGCATGTTTTTCATCAAAGACAAAAAAAAAATCATTTGCCTAACATTTTCTCTTCAAAATTCTTTGATTTTTCTATCAATATTAATGAGTCCTTATATAATCACGGGATAGCCTGACCCAGACAAGCTGTGGCCAACAAAACAAAGCAAACACGC
The DNA here is from genome assembly GCF_949752795.1 of Hyperoodon ampullatus. Taxonomy (NCBI): domain Eukaryota; kingdom Metazoa; phylum Chordata; class Mammalia; order Artiodactyla; family Ziphiidae; genus Hyperoodon; species Hyperoodon ampullatus. The sequence goes on from NC_136915.1 coordinate 184,920,026, forward strand.
AAACAAAACAAAGTAGGGCACACAGGACAGGATGGAAAATAGAATTTGGACAGTATAAAAGTAAGAGAACTTCAGAGGGGATCAGGCCTGGGATTATATTCTTGAGCACTTTTGGCTAAGAACTTTGCAATCCTGAAGTGTGAAGGGAGTTGAAAATTTGGAAAATTAATGAGAACTTTCCTATATAATATCTGGGTCCTGTATTTATATTTCTGCTCACATTGTATAGTATGGTGCTAAAGGAACTATCCATAGTTTGGCTGAGATAGCACTCTGTCCTGTCAGAACTCTTTACTTATAAAGAGTCTGTCCCTCCCTAGGTGTGCAATTTTTAAAGTTCACTTTGAGAACTGAATCTTCCCGTGGACTTTTTCAATTTCAATACGGTTGGCAAAGGTTTGCCACTAATCATTTATAATGCTGGGGATGTTTCATTGCCCATTTATACAGCCCTGTTACCTGAAGCCTTTTCTATTCTGAATATTTTGTGTTCTGCATACTATGACTATGGGATGTATTGAATATTACTGCTTTAGTTGGGAGGATGATTTTTGAGATTTTGAGATTGAGGCACAAACATGTACACTGAAACTCTTTCTCTAAGTGATTAAATGTCCTCCCTAACTTATGGAGTTCAGCATTTTCATGCTTTATCACACAAATTCCCATTCCACATCAGTTCCATTTACCAAAATCCTAACCTAGCTTGTGATCCATAAGGAAAATGCACCAATTAATCTCCACAAAAGAGGTTATTATCATTTCAGATGTCTATTCCATAAGTCTGTGTATTGTTTCCCCAAATCTTTCCATTGTCATAATCATACCTTTGACGTTTTGACATGCTTATAGAGAATTTCAAGTATATACTTTTAATCCATATCAAAGTTTTTTTCAATCCACGTAATTGAAAATTTTAAATTTTGCAAGAATAGTATTTTTAATCTCTTCTTTTCCACCCGCTACTTCCCTTCTGCCTACAAAACATGGCAACATCTTCCCTTGATTCTGGTACACTTACTAACTCTCTATCCCATTCCAATAATTTGTAGTATATACTTATAAGAAAACAAGCAAATAGATATTGATATGTGACTTCTCAGTATCACTGATATTACATGTCACATGTAATCTGACCTGTGTACTCACCATTCTTCTCAAACTATTCTTTCCAGCCTCCCTATTGATTCTCTAGTTGGAGAAAGGATTTATCTGTCTTCATTTAAATTGCTAATAAGCACCAACTCATTCTTAAAACTTCTTTCTTCCTTGATCTCAGTGACATTGCACTTTTTGATTATAATTATACCGTTCCCTAATCTCCTTTAAGACCACACATAAATCTTCAAACTGTAAAGCACTCTACCTCTTTCTTCCCTATAAAAATCTTAGGCAAAAAGCACCAGTCTTCAGATCTGGAGTTCTCTCCCTATTGCAAAAACGTATTTGCAAAACAGAAATAGAGACACAGATGTGGAGAACAAATGTATGGATACCAAGTGGGGAGGGGTGGGATGAATTGGGAGATTGGGATTGACATATATACACTATTGATACTATGCATAACAGAGACAAGTAATAAGAACTGACTGTATGGCATGGGGACCTCTACTCAGTGCTCTGTGGTGACCTAATTGGGAAAGAAGTCCAAAAAAGAGGGGATATATGTATACGTATAGCTGATTCGCTTTGCTGTACAGCAAAAACTAACACAACATTTTAAAACAACTATACTCCAATAAAAAACAAAATCAGTTCCCTTACTTGTTTTCTGTTTTTGACAGTGTCTCAGAATACTCTCTTCCAATTCATTTCCTATTTTGTGTGATCAATCTGATTTTGCACTCTGCATACTCTCCATCTAATGGACTCTTAAGTGTTACTCTGTCTGGTGCCTCTTTTTAAATTACAGCATTACCTGAGTAATCAAATCCTTTCCAAATTCTTAACTTCCACCATGTATCTCTCTTTGAAATTCCATTTATATGCTTCCAACTACCTACTGAATATTTCTAGGTAAACATGAATCTGTTCTTTAAATTCAACATATACCAAACCAAGCTTATCATTTCCCCCTCCCCACTTCATCCTGATCTTCCTTTTATATTTTCATTATCGATAACTGGAATTACTGTCTCTTCAAGTTCCCAAAGCAGGAAACTGAATATATCTCTCTTTCCTTATATCCAATATCCAATCAATCACTAAGTCTCCTTTTTATTTCCCCTCTTTGATGATTTCATTTAGACCATCATCATCTCTCACTTAAAAGGCTGCATAAATGCATACCCAATTCCCTGCCTTCCATCATAGTCTCCCTATAAATCATTCTCAGCAGTGTTACTAAAATTGTCTTCAAGAATGCAAAAAGGATCATGTCTCCCAGTTGTAAAAAGAAAATATCAAATTCTTTAACTTGGCACTGAAGATTCCTTGGGATTTGGACCCAGACAATCTCTCCAAATTCAGATCCTCCAAACTCAATCTCTGTTCCAGAAGTAAAAGTCAAAACGCCAGACTATCTGCTATGCCTTCTCAATCACTCATGTCCGTGCTCTAACACTGGCTGGGATACTCATCCCCTTCTTATTGGCCTGATTTCTTTAAAACTCTGTCCAAATATTTCTTCACAGAGATATTTCATGTAGATCTCTTTCTTTATCTTGAGTTATGTCTTCCTCCTAGATTCTCTTATAGCATTCGTATCACACCACATTATAATTATTCATTTGTTTCACCCATGCAAGCACTCTATAGGACTATAGAAATGAATAGGTCTACTCTATTCATTTCTATATTCCTGTGAACTTGTACAGTCTATGGCAACTTCCATTTATGGCTCCTGGGGGGCTGTTTGTTTAAGCCTCTTCCCCACCACTTGCAACACTGCAAGGACGCTGATGTTGAAGTTACTTAGCACCCTCCCAGGTCACGTAGATTTATGATCCTCTTCATGGGGATGCTGGAAATCAAACTGCAATCCCAACCACCTGTTCCTTTAATGAGAGAAGGCATTTTCTGTGGTCTGAATGTTTGTGTCCCCCCGAAGTTGATATATTGTTGAAATCCTGACCCTCACGGTGATGATATCAGGAGGTGAGACCTTTGGGAAATGATTAGGTCATGAGGCTGGAGCTCTCGTTAGTGGTACTAGTGCCTTTAAAAGAGAGGCACAAGAAAGCTCCCTTGCACCTTCAGCCATGTGATGTTACAGTGAGAAGACAGCCATCTATGAGGACGCAGGCTCTCACCAGACACCAGAGCTGCTGGTGTCTTAATCTTGGACTTTTCAACCTTCAGAACTGTGAGAAATGCATTTTTGTTGTTTATAAGCTATCCAGTCTATGATATTTTGTTATAGCAACTTGAACAGATTAAGACAGCATTCTTTTTAACAAAAACAAATGAAAAAACTTATGCTGAGATAAAGACTCTACATATGAATAAAGAGGTGGTCTCAGCTTGTGTACTCTGGGAAAAGCCACATAGCTCAGGTTTTGAGAATAAATAATAATCCAATGAAAAAAAAGTTTTTAAAAAAAAACCGACTTTTTTCCATATAAGCCCCTATATTTCTCTAAGCCAAGAACTAGGGCCATTTAAACATTTTTATATAAAAGGCACCTTACTAGGGAAAGATCAGGATGGATGGTCTACACCAGACAAATATTGAGTAATTCCAAGCCATCTTCCAGAGATTTTCTCTTATTGCCCTGAATCTGAGTCCTAGAATTTTATCTAACACACCTCTAGTTGTATTTAAATCACTTAGTTTCTCAGACTCTTATTCCATCAGTTTTATTACTATTTATCTTCAGTGAAAAAAAATAAATGTCAACTGCTTTTCCTTTACCTTCTTCCAAATTTCAAGTACAAAGTTCTGTTCTTCATAGGCAGCATGCAGAATTGGAAAATGATCTTTTTATTCAGGTACTCTATTGTTCTCTTTAAAAGCATCCTTTTCAGAGGCAGTGAAACTAGTTGAGGATCTTCGGTCTGACAAACCTAGTTTCACTTCTGACTCTTCATGTAGGATCCTGTCAGACTTACGCCAACTTAATAAACCCATCCAACCCTAGTTTTCTCATTTATAAAATAGGAATACACATATTGACCCAGTAACAGACCCTGATGCTTCTTGCTTACTATCCCTCCCCAACTCCTTTCTAAAAAAAACTCTTGACATTATTCGGATATTTATCCTTCATTTATGTAGTCTCTTATCTCGAGTAAAGCTGACCCTCAAATATATGTCTAATTGTAATCTCACTTCCCTTTCTAGTGATTGTTTTCAGAATAGACATATGTATGTATGTCTCAATTCCTAACCCTCTCTGGACCCTGATGAAATTTTATTCAACACTGTGTTGAAGTGTGTAATTGTCCCAAAGCTGTACATTCACTGGGCGGGTAAAGGGATGAAAATCATTTGCTAAACCGTCACCACCACCCAGCCACATTCTTCCATCTCTTCCAGTTAATTCTTAGCTCTTACAAATGCTAAAAACTGAAGCACCCTTGAATGTCATTGATTTCCTCGCGGCTTAGGTTATGGGGTCACCATAAAGTGGAGGAAGTTTGTCTGATTCCAGCTTCTGCTGGCTCTGCTGACATGGAGGTGGGGGGAGGGTGTGAGTGGAATGGGTGTTGGTAAGAATGGAGGGTTTGGCCAGTGACTACCGGTGATTTTGTGTTTTCATAGGTTTGTTTAAAGATTTAAAAAATAACTGCACAAGAATGATATTTTTTGATGCCTCCTCTATCAAATTATGTATGTATGTATACACGCACACACATTGTTTGGACCCCATATCCTGCAAAATAATAACTCTGTATATGTTTTCCATGAGGGGCACATTCATCTCCCTGTGTTCTCATCAGGGCCCCCTCATGTGGAAACACAGTGGTTGAAGCAATGGACCAGTCAGCTGTCTCTAACCCCTAAGGTTAGAGCCATGGGCTAGGATAGCAAGAAATTCAGTTTGTTCCATTATATTTTAGTCATCACATTCTGTTGTCTATGTTGTCCTTTGACATTCTCTCTAAACATATACCTAAACAAATGTTCCAGGCCAACTTAGGTTATCATTATCTTCCAAATATATTATTTGACCTTTCTTTTTTTTTTTTTTTTTGGCGGTATGCGGGCCTCTCACTGCTGTGGCCTCTCCCATTGCGGAGCACAGGCTCCGGACGTGCAGGCTCAGCGGCCATGGCTCACAGGCCCAGCCGCTTCGCGGCATATGGGATCCTCCCGGACCGGGGCATGAACCCGTGTCCCCTGCATCGGCAGGCGGACTCGCAACCACTGCGCCACCAGGGAAGCCCTATTTGGCCTTTCTTAACCTGACTTCCCCTTCCACTCCCCCAGACCATCTCTGAGTGTTATTTTTGCTTCCCCACGTTTCTGAGTGTTCTTCTTTGCAAAGCTGGTCCCTGAAGAGGATATCAGTACAATCTTAGAAGTAACAATCTTGCCCTAAGCCCTGCCCCCTGAGAGTTGAAGTTATATAGAGCTGTCAAAGTGGGATGGGCCCAATGAGGGTCCTTAGCAGAGTCAAGCAAAGAATTCACCGAAATAGTAAATCATGTCTTACCTAAGAAAGGGGCTCTCTTGGCTGGAAACCAGAGCACAGAACATAGGTGTAAGAGTTCACAGAAGTAGGGCTTTTTCCAGGAGAGAGAACGGCTAAAGCTGAAAGGAGAGAAATGGGGGTGGGGGGAGAGGGAGAGAGAGAGAAACCCACCTTTAGGAAAGAGGGAACCAGTGTCAGTGCTGTGCTTTGGGAAAGATACCTGAGCAGTAGTGTTAGGACCTTGAGACCCAGTGGTTGGGCTTCTCTGCAGCCTGCGTAGGGACTTGAAACCGTATGAGTCATCTCAGACAGACAGACTTCAAGATCAAGCTTCAGTTTCAGTACCTTAGGACAAGAAGACGCAGTGGAAGTAGAGGACTAATCCAACGTGAAATTTTAATCTAGTTGGCATTTAGAAACAAACACTTCATTTGTGTCTGATAAGAATCGGGGGGTAATTTAAGGTAGACTCAAATCTTCCAATTATGGACTGTGGGTGCTTGGATGTTTTCATCAGAGACTAAAGTAAAGCTAGCTATGACCCAATAGGATTGTAGAAAATAAATAGGGGGATGTCAAACTATCTGTGGCTAAAATATATTATGAGAACAAATTCATTTTCCACTTTAAGGAGAAAAAAGAAAAAGCAGTTAATAAAACCGTTGCAGTAGGTCCTCCAGCCGGTGAAAGAAATTGCTTGCCTATGAGAGGTACAACTTTAGGGAAAGTTCAAAGCTGGTTAACGTGGTGTGAAGGTATGTATAAGACATATGTCACACTGTAAGGAAACGTGATTTTAAAAAATATTTTATAGAGTATAGTTGATTTACAGTGTTGTGCTAATTTCTGCTGTACAGTAAATGATTCAGTTATACATATATATATTCTTTTCCATTATCGTTTATCACAGGATATTGAATATAGTTCCCTATGCTATACAGTAGGGCCTTGTTGTTTATCCATTCTGTGTATACTAGTTTGCATCTGTTAATCCCAAACTCCCAGTCATTAAGGAAATGTGATTTTGAGGGAAAGAAGCCTGTAGAAATATTTTTGTGAAGTAGTCAGCAGTGAAGCCTCCATTATGCCAACAGAACTGACCCTTACCGTCAGAATGCTAGGTTCGAGAATTTTTAGAAATAATGTTTTTTTTTTCTTTTTTTGTATAATGTGAACTTAGAAGGGTCTGCATCTGATAACCGTGCTATTGCAGAAGCAGTTTCTCTTGAGAATGTGAAGCAAAACTCATAGTGGTGAAATATTATAGGTCAGAGCAAGTGGTCAACACAGAGGAAACTGCCTTGGACTAGAAGAAAATGCCTTGGAGAAGCTGTGTATTCAAGGAGGAGAAAGAGGCCATTGAAAACAGCCAAACCTTGTGAAAAATACAGCTGGCATTTTGATTCCTTTTGGCTCTTCCAGGCCCATTATATTAAAAATGAAGACAAAACCTCTTTCACAATCCAGCGAAAATGCATTTTATTGTGGCACCGCTCTTTCTTCCTTGTTCCGTAACATTTTTGTGCGGGAAGGAGAAAAAGTATCACGCTTCATAAAACCTTCGGGTTAAGATTATGCATACAATAGATTTTTCTACATCTGTGTGAGGAAAACGTGTGTTTTAGTGGTCCTCATAAATTTGGGAATTAACAAATTCCTCAAGATATATTTTTCATTACAGCCAATGATTTTTTTTTTTTTTGGAAAAAAGGAAAAACTAATTACTGAAAAGTAAATTTGCCTAAAGTGAAAATGAATGGTCCCATTCAGTACTACCAAAGTTTTGGTAAGAGGCTGCATTTCTGAATGATGATAAGGGGTCCATCTGAGTGTCTTAGTAAACTTTGTTGTGCTCTAATATGGACATTTTCTGAGCAAACCAATAGCTTTATGATTCTCTGTGCTACGTAGGAAGTTGAGTATCTATATATATGAAGAAATGTTTCTCCTTACTTGAGCTTTGATAAGGTCATCCACAGATATCAGTTAAACTGTTTTATGTGAAGCAATTCTAGGGACCACCAACTTCTTAAACTATGAACATGATAGAGTCAGGGTACTAATCAATGTGGACTCACCACTGAAATATACTTAGGCATTTTAATTAGACACATTACATAAAAAGAGCTTATTTCAGTGTTACATAAAATTATTAATAAATGTGAACTGTAGATATCCACGGAAGTCAAATGGTCAGAGGCTGTCAGTTACTTTTAGGATGTTCTCCCCGCAAAATAAATAATAAATAAAAAGAAAGATGAAGAGAAAAGAAAAGAGGAAGAGATTGGACCCACTGATATGAGTCTACTAACCTAGAATTGGATTAATGAAGTTATGTGATAAATGTCTTCAAGGTCATTTATGTGGTCATATTATGTGGTATTCATTACCACATAATGCTCTGAATATCTTAAATACTTTTTGTTTTTTTTTGCCATTAAATCATTTGCCTAACAAACACACAAAGATAAGCAGCACCCCTGCACTTCTCAAATTATCTGTTTTTTCCCCCCAAGAGAAAAAGTCTTTAAAAATAATTAAATAAAAATGAATACACAGAAAATAAAAATGACATTCTTGGATGTGGAAGTACCATATTGTAATAAAAGTTCCTATGTACTTAGTCTCAAATAACGTATTGATCTTGTCATGAGCTGTATTACTTTTCAGACTTCCACTGGCCTGCAGGCCAGACTTTAAGAAGCATTGCTTTAGATAATTTTTTTTTTTTTTTTGCTAAGATCTCCTGTGTGGAGTACTTGCATAATTACAGAGTGAATGCTAGAGAAAAAAAGGTCTCACATCTTATAACACACAATTATTCAGATTTTATATTAAGGAATGAATTTTCAATCACTTTTTTGGCATATCCAAAGAGTATGGATCTGACATTTTTAGGAGTGGAATGCTTTTTAGGTAATGGTGTTATGTGACAAAAAACAAATACCTTCTTTTATAGCTTAATTTTATAAACTGATTTGTATGATAGTACATTGTGGCTTACACTTTGGAAAGACCAAATTTTAATTATAACCAGAAGGAAAAAAATCTGATTAAGAAAGGGTGATCTTGTTATCCAGATCCTTGTTAGTAGGATAATAAGTTTTTCATCCCATCAGCATTAATAGACATTGTCCATAACCACACAGCACTTCATCCGACAGCGTATAATGACTCTGTAAGGTTCTCACCCTGGCTAAAAGCTTGTCGTGGTTTTATGTTATCTCAAATTTGCTGTATTTCTACCCAAGTAATTCTATAATTGCTGCATAAATTTACATTTTAAGCTTAACATCAACTTAAACAGCTTTGAAACACCATTGATATTCAGGATGGTATCTAGTGCATAAGACGGACAAAATATTTTTTGAGGCTCAGAAAATTATCCATCCATTTCTTTCTATAAATTTATCATCTCAAACAATTATTGAGTCAGAGTTATTTAATCTTTGCTTTTTTTCCCTTGAACTTCTTCACTCCTGCACTAGATAAAAGTTATTAAGGGTCTGTCCTCTTAAAAAATAGTAGATTTGGGATAACTAATTCATATATATATATGTTCAAAATATTCAACATTTTAAAATTTTGTCTAAAGGAGACTAATATTGTACTTAACTAAATGATAATTCACTATTTATGAAAAATATGCACATGGACCTACCTTTGGGCAAGTTTAAGTTGTAGGACAAACCACCTTTAAGAGAAATACTGAATAACCTTGAGCACACATTTTCGTCATCATAAATTAAGATATTAATGCATTCTGAAACTGTAGAGAAATTGGATTCTGGGATGGAATATATTTCACTAAATTGTTGTCATTCTCCTCAGTACCGATATAGTTATGAGATGTATGTATATGCATGTGCCTATATGTGTGTATGTAGGCAGTTTCATCATACTAAATGAACAAGTCTTTTAACCTCATATATTTGCCGTACTTCTGATGGAATCTATATAAAGTTTTAGTGGAATAATTCATGTAAAAATTCCACTAAAGTCACTTACGCTGATCTTCATTTTAATTGTATACATTTTTCTCCCAACGTTTACGGCACTGAATGTGTGATCTTGTTGCATACATTTATGTCTATTGATGCAATGAAAGGGTGAAATGGAAGAAATTCTGATGATCAATTCAGACTGTTTTCATTATTTACTTATTATTCTTTGTATGGAAAACATCTTACCTTTTACACCAAAGCTTCTTAAAGGTAGTTGTTACCTCCTGGTTAATCCTGAACCTACTGCCTTGTACCTTCAGGAGATCCCAATAAAACTTCTCTCACTGAAGTCATCACTGATTGCAGTTTCTAAACTCAGGGCTCACTTTTCAGTTCTCAGTTCATTTGAATAGTTTGTATTTAATTCTATTTTCTATTTCTCCCTTGAAAGTTCCCCTTTTTTTTGCTTGTATGGCACTTCTCTCTTTTACTTAAAAGTAAGTTTTCTTTCAACTGCTCCTACTTAGTGACATGTGAAGACATTTATTGATCAGTCCTTCAAGTGATGGTGTTCCATCCATAGGCTCTGTTCTTAGAATACTTCACTTCTTAGACACTCCTAAGAAATCTCATCTGCTTTCATGACTTTAATTCCCACACCTAAGAGGATAATAGAAAATTTCTTTAATAATAAGGAGAGACTAGGCTTTTCTATAGTAATAAGCTAGGCTCCAATATCTCAGTGTATTAACTCAATAAAGTTTAAATAAACTTATCGGCTGGAAGTCAGCACTCTTTATGGCCACTCAAAGGAAATGGTAAATTACACATTCTCTTAAAACATCTTTGCAGATGTGACATACATCAATGCTTATCACATTTTATTGACATGGCCTTGCTTTCCAACAATGGGACAGGGATGTGTAATGCTACGTGAAAAGAGCTGGAATATCTGTGAATAGTTTTAATAGTATCATGGCCTCCAACTTCAATCTCCAGTTCAGATCTTTTTTTTTCTTTTTTGATGCTAACCCTATCTTGTTATTAACTTTGTAATCAAAATTTAATGTTTTTTTTTTTTTTCCGGTACGCGGGCCTCTCACTGTTGTGGCCTCTCCCGTGGCAGAGCACAGGCTCCGGACGCGCAGGCTCAGCGGCCATGGCTCACGGGCCCAGCCGCTCCGCGGCATGTGGGATCCTCCCAGACCGGGGCACGAACCCGTGTCCCCTGCATCGGCAGGCGGACTCTCAACCACTGCGCCACCAGGGAAGCCCCATTGTTTTGTTTTTATATTTAATAATTTTACTACTAATAATCGTAACGATAATTCAATCAGAAAATAATTTTCACACTTAGAACTTTATGGAAATTTTTACAGAGAAGTCTTATCTCCCAATGGTTACAAGACATAACAAGTTTACATTTAAAAATATACGCAAACTTTTTTTTGCCAGAGAAATATTTTAGTGGGCGACCTTAAAATTTTTTCAAGCACAACAATATATAATATTAAATATATTTTACAAAATAAGTAGAATAGAAATATTAGCTGAATAGAAAAGTGTAAAATTCCTGACTATCAAAGAAGCACTTGATCAGGTTTTTTTTTTTTTTTTTATTGTCGCAAAAGTAACGGTCGTTGTATTTATTTATTTATTTATTTATTTTAACAACTTTATTGTAGTATAATTACTTTACAATGGTGTGTTAGGTTCTGCTTTATAACAAAGTGAATCAGTTATACATATACGTGTGTCCCCATATCTCTTCCCTCTTGCATCTCCCACCCTCCCTATCCCACCCCTCTAGGTGGTCACAAAGCACCGAGCTGATCTCCCTGTGCTATGCAGCTGCTTCCCACTAGCAATCTATTTTACATTTGGTAGTGTATATATGTGCATGCCACTCTCTCACTTTGTCACAGCTTACCCTTCCCCCTCCCCATATCCTCAAGTCCATTCTCTAGTAGGTCTGTGTCTTTATTCCCGTATTGTCCCTAGGTTCTTCATGACCTTTTCTTTTTTTTTCTTAGATTCCATATATATGTGTTAGCATACGGTATCTGTTTTTCTCTTTCTGACATACTTCACTCTGTATGACAGACTCTAGGTCCATCCACCTCACTACAAATAACTCAATTTCGTTTCTTTTTATGGCTGAGCAATATTCCATTGTATATATGTGCCACATCTTCTTTATCCATTCATCTGTTTATGGACACTTAGATTGCTTCCATGTCCTGGCTGTTGTAAATAGAGCTGCAATGAACATTTTGGTACATGACTCTTTTTTTTTTTTTTTTTTTTGCCGTACGCGGGCCTCTCACTGTTGTGGCCTCTCCCGTTTCGGAGCACAGACTCTGGACGTGCAGGCTCAGTGGACATGGCTTATAAGACCAGCTGCTAGCTCTATTCACAATAGCCCTGGAGCTGGAAACAACCTAAGTGTTCATCATCGGATGAATGGATAAAGAAGATGTGGCACATATATACAATGGAATATTACTCAGCCATAAAAAGGAACGAAACTGAGCTATTTGTAATGAGGTGGATAGACCTAGAGTCTGTCATACAGAGTGAAGTAAGTCAGCAAGAGAAAGACAAATACCGTATGCTAACACATATATATGGAATTTAAAAAAAAAAAATGTCATGAAGAACCTAGGGGTAAAACAGGAATAAAGACACAGACCTACTTGAGAACGGACTTGAGGATATGGGGAGGGTGAAGGGTAAGCTGTGACAAAGCGAAAGAGAGGCATGGACATATATACACTACCAAACGTAAGGTAGATAGATAGTGGGAAGCAGCCGCAGAGCACAGGGAGATCAGCTCGGTGCTTTGTGACTGCCTGGAGGGGTGGGATGGGGAGGGTGGGAGGGAGGGAGACGCAATAGGGAAGGGATGTGGGAACAGATGTGTATGTATGACTGATTCACTTTGTTATAAAGCAGAAACTAATAAAAAATAAATTAAAAAAAAAAAAAAAAAAAAAAAAAAAAGACCAGCTGCTCCGTGGCATGTGGGATCTTCCCGGACCGGAGCACAAACCCGTGTCCCCTATATCTGCAGGCGGACTCTCAACCACTGTGCCACCAGGGAAGCCCCATGACTCTTTTTTGAGTTATGGTTTTCTCAGGTTATATGCCCAGTAGTGGGATTGCTCGGTCTTATGGTAGTTCTATTTTTAGTTTTTTCAGGAACCTCCATACTGTTCTCCATAGTGGCTGTATCAATTGACATTCCCACCAGCAGTGCAAGAGTGTTCCCTTTTCTCCACACCCTCTCCAGCATTTATTGTTTCTAGATTTTTTGGTGATGGCCATTCTGACCACTGTGAGATGATATCTCATTGTAGTTTTGATTTTCATTTCTCTAATGATTAATAATGTTGAGCATTCTTTCATGTGTTTGTTGGCAATCTGTATATCTTCTTTGGAGAAATGTCTATTTAGGTCTTCTTCCTATTTTTGGATTGGGTTGTTTGTTTTTTTGCTATTGAGCTGCATGAGCTGCTTGTAAATTTTGGAGATTAATGCTTTGTCAGTTACTTCATTTGCAAATATTTTCTCCCATTCTGAGGGTTGTCTTTTCGTCTTGTTTATGGTTTCCTTTGCTGTGCAAAAGCTTTTAAGTTTCATTAGGTCCCATTTGTTTTTATTTCCATTTCTCTAGCAGGTGGGTCAAAAAGGATCTTGCTGTGATTTATGTCCTAGAGTGTTCTGCCTATGTTTTCCTCTAAGAGTTTGATAGTGTCTGGCCTTACATTTAGGTCTTTAATCCATTTTGAGTTTATTTTTGTGTATGGTGTTAGGGAGTGTTCTAATTTCATACTTTTAAATGTACCTGTCCAGTTTGCACAGCAGCACTTATTGAAGAGACTATCTTTTCTCCACTGTGTATTCTTGCCTCCTTTATCAAAGATAAGGTGACCATATGTGCGTGGGTTTATCTCTGGGCTTTCTCCTGTTCCATTGATCTATATTTCTGTTTTTGTGCCAGTACCAAACTGTCTTGATTACTGTAGCTTTGTAGTATAGTCTGTTGTCCGGGAGCCTGATTCTTCCAGCTCCATTTTTCTTTCTCAAGATTGCTTTGGCTATTCGGGGTCTTTTGTGTTTCCATACAAATTGTGAAATTTTTTGTTCTAGTTCTGTGAAAAATGCCAGTGGTGGTTTGATAGGGATTGCATTAAATCTGTAGGTTGCTTTGGATAGTAGAATCATTTTCACAATGTTGATTCTTCCAATCCAAGGACATGGTATATCTCTCCATGTATTTGTATCATCTTTCATTTCTTTCATCAGTGTCTTTTAATTTTCTGCATACAGGTCTTTTGTCTCCTTAGGTAGGTTTATTCCGAGATATTTTATTCTTTTTGTTGCAATGGTAAATGGGAGTGTTTTCTTGATTTCACTTTCAGATTTTTCATCATTAGTGTATAGGAATGCCAGAGATTTCTGTGCATTAATTTTGTATCCTGCTACTTTACCAAATTCATTGATTAGCTGTAGTAGCTTTCTGGTAGCATCTTTAGGATTCTCTATGTATAGTATCATGTCATCTGCAAACAGTGACAGCTTTACTTCCTCTTTTCCAATTTGGATTCCTTTTGTTTATTTTTCTTCTCTGATTGCTGTGGCTAAAACTTCCAAAATTATATTGATGAGAGTGGGCACCTTGTATTGTTCCTGATCTTAGTGGAAATGGTTTCAGTTTTTCACCATTGAGGATGATATTGGCTGTGGGTTTGTCATATATGGCCTTTATTATGTTGAGGAAAGTTCCCTCTATGCCTACTTTCTGTAGGGTTTTTATCATAAATGGGTGTTGAATTTTGTCGAAAGCTTTCTCTTTATCGATTGAGATGATCATATGGTTTTTCTCCTTCAATTTGTTAATATGGTATATCACATTGATTGATTTGCATATATTGAAGAATCCTTGCATTCCTGGGATAAACCCCACTTGATCATGTTGTATGATCTTTTTAATGTGCTGTTGGATTGTGTTTGCTAGAATTTGGTGGAGGATTTTCACATCTATGTTCATCAGTGATATTGGCCTGTAGTTTTCTTTCTTTGTGACATCTTTGTCTGGTTTTGGTATCAGGGTGATGGTGGCCTTGTAGAATGAATTTGGGAGCGTTCCTCCCTCTGCTATATTTTGGAAGAGTTTGAGAAGGATTGGTGTTAGCTCTTCTTTAAATGTTTGATAGAATTCGCCTGTGAAGCCATCTGGTCCTGGGCTTTTGTTTGTTGGAAGATTTTTAAATCACACTTTCAATTTCAGTGCCTGTTATTGGTCTGTTCATATTTTCTCTTTCTTTCTGGTTCAGTCTCAGAAGGTTGTGCATTTCTAAGAATTTGTCCATTTCTTCTAGGTTGTCCATTTTATTGGCATAGAGTTGCTTGTAGTAATCTCTCATGATCTTTTGTATTTCTGCAGTGTCAGTTGTTACTTCTCCTTTTTCATTTCTAATTCTACTGATTTGAGTCTTTTCCCTTTATTTCTTGATGAGTCTGGCTAATGGTTTATCAATTTTATTTATCTTCTCAAAGAACCAGCTTTTAGTTTTATTGATCTTGCTATCGTTTCCTTCATTTCTTTTTCATTTATTTCTGATCTGATCTTTATGATTTCTTTTCTTCTGCTAACTTTGGGGTTTTTTTGTTCTTCTGTCTCTAATTGCTTTAGGTGCAAGGTTAGGTTGTTCATTTGATATGTTTCCTGTTTCTTAAGATAGGATTGTATTGTTATAAACTTCCCTCTTAGAATTGCTTTTGCTGCATCCCATAGGGTTTGGGTTGTCGTGTCTCCACTGTCATTTGTTTCTAGGTATTTTTTGATTTCCTCTTTGATTTCTCCCGTGATCTCTTGATTATTTAACAGCATATTGTTTAGCCTCCATGTGTTTGTGTTTTTAAAATTTGTTCCCTGTAATGGATTTCTAATCTCATAGCATTGTGGTCAGAAAAGCTGCTTGATATGATTTCAGTTTTCTTAAACTTACCGAGGCTTGATTTGTGACCCAAGATGTGATCTGTCCTGAAGAATGTTCCATGTGCACTTGAGAAGAAATTTTAATCTGTTCTTTTCGGTTGGAATGTCCTATAAATATCAGTTAAATCTATCTGGTCTGTTGTGTCATTTAAATCTTATGTTTTCTTATTAATTTTCTGTCTGGATGATCTGTTCATTGGTGTAAGTGAGGTGTCAAAGTCTCCTACTATTATTGTGTTACTGTCGATTTCCTCTTTTATAGCTGTTAGCCTTATGTATTGAGTTGCTCCTA
The DNA here is from genome assembly GCF_949752795.1 of Hyperoodon ampullatus. NCBI lineage: Eukaryota > Metazoa > Chordata > Mammalia > Artiodactyla > Ziphiidae > Hyperoodon > Hyperoodon ampullatus. Next base: position 184,935,842 of record NC_136915.1, read on the forward strand.
TATTGGGTGCATATATATTTATAATTGTTATATCTTCTTCTTAGATTGATCCCTTGATCATTATGTAATGTCCTTCCTTTTTGTAACATTCCCTATTTTAAAGTCTATTTTATCTGATATGAGTATTGCTACTCCAGGTTTCTTTTGATTTCCATTTGCATGGAATACGTTTTTCCATCCCCTCACTTTCAGTCTGTATGTGTCCCTAGGTCTGAAGTAGGTCTCTTGTAGACAGCATATAGATGGGTCTTGTTTTTGCATCCATTCAGCGAGCCTGTATCTTTTGGCTGGATGATTTAATCCATTCACATTTAAGGTAATTATTGATATGTATGTTCCTATTACTGTTTTCTTAATTGTTTTGGGTTTGTTTTTGTAGGTCCTTTTCTTCTCTTGTGTTTCCCACTTAGAGAGGTTCCTTTAGCATTTGTTGTAGAGTTGGTTTGGTGGTGCTGAATTCTCTTAGCTTTTGCTTATCTGTAAAGCGTTTGATTTCTCCATCGAATCTGAATGAGATCCTTGCTGGGTAGAGTAATCTTGGTTGTAGTTTCTTCCCTTTCATCACTTTAAGTATATTGTGCCACTCCCTTCTGGCTTGTAGAGTTTCTGCTGAGAAATCAGCTGTTAACCTTATGGGAGTTCCCTTTTATGTTATTTTTTGTTTTTCCCTTGTTGCTTTTAATGATTTTTCTTTATCTTTAATTTTTGTCAGTTTGATTACTATGTGTCTCAGCATGTTTCTCCTTGGGTTTATCCTTCCTGGGACTCCCTGCACTTCCTGGACTTGAGTGGCTATTTCTTTTCCCACGTTAGGGAAGTTTTCGACTATAATCTATTCAAATATTTTCTCAGGTACTTTCTCTCTCTCTTCTCCTTCTGGGACCCCTTAATGTGAACGTTTTTGCATTTAATGTTGTCCCAGAGGTCTCTTAGGCTGTCTTCAGTTCTTTTCATTATTTTTTGTTTATTCTGTTCTGCAGTTCTGCAGTAGTGAATTCTACCATTCCCTCTTCCAGGTCACTTTTCTGTTCTTCTGCCTCAGTTACTCTGCTATGGATTCCTTCTAGTGTATTTTTCATTTCAGTTATTGTATTGTTCATCTCTGTGTGTTCTTTAATTCTTCTAGGTGTTTGTTCTTTAATTCTTCTAGGTCTTCATTTCTTGCATCTTCTCGATCTTTGCCTCCATTTTTTCCCCAAGGTCCTGGATCATCGTCACTATCATATTCTTAATTCTTTTTCTGGAAGGTTTCCTATCTCCACTTCATTTAGTTGTTTTTCTGGGATTTTATCTTGTTCCTTCATGTGGGACATAGACAAAATGAAAAGGAAGAGGACTGTCTTTCTGTGAATGTCGTTTTTGTTCCACAGGCTGCAGGACTGTAGTTCTTCTTGCCTATGCTATCTGCCCTCTGGTGGATGAGGCTATCTAAGAGGCTTGTGCAAGCTTCTTGATAGGAGGGACTGGTGGTCGGTAGAGTTGGGTGTTGCTGTGGTGGTCAGAGCTCAGTAAAACTTTAATCCGCTTGTCTGCTGATGGGTGGGGCTGATTTCCCTCACTGTTGGCTGTTTGGCCTGAGGTGACCCATCAGTAGAGGGTACTCACTCTTTGGTGGGGCTAATGGTGGACTCCAGGAGGCCTCATGCCAAGGACTATTTCCCAGAACTTCTGCTGCCACTGTCCTTGTCCCCACAGTGAGCCACAGCCACTCCCCACCTATGCAGGAGACCCTCCAACACTGGCAGGTACGTCTGGTTCAGTCTCCTGTGGGGTCACTGCTCCTTCCCCCTGTGTCCTGATGTGCACATTACTTTGTGTGTGCCCTCCAAGAGTGGAGTCTCTGTTTCCCTCAGTCCTGTTGAAGTCCTGCAATCAAATCCTGCTAGCCTTCAAAGTCTGATTCTCTGGGAATTCCTCCTCCCCAGGTTGGGAAGCTTGACGTGGGGCCCAGAACCTTCACTTCAGTGGGTGGACTTCTGTGGTATAATTGTTCTCTAGTTTGTGAGTCACCTACCCAGTAGTTATGGGGTTTGATTTTATTGTGATTGCGTCCCTACTACCATTCCATTGCGGCTTCTCTTTTGTCTTTGGATGTGGGGTGTCTTTTTTGGTGAATTCCAATGTCTTCCTGTCAGTGATTGTTCAGCAGTAGTTGTGATTCTGGTGATCTCCCTAAACCTGAGGACACATCTTGCTACTGGATGCACAAAATAAATTGAGATAAAGCACAGATATTCACAGACACAGTTCATAGCTATGGCAACTTGTTGCTGAGTGTATTTCCCAGGGAAAGAGCTTGGTGGTGCCACTCTTGATGTTCAGGGTGCATGGTACCTCTATAATGGCTTCCTGCTTGAGTGCTGAGGCACCTTCCAGTCACCATTCGGACCTCGTGCAATTGACCCAGTGGTCTTTCCAGCCACTTCCGGCCTTTTCTGCAGTTTTTAATAAACATAATTGTGAAGAATGTGAAGAATGCAGTGTTGATTAATAATCATAATAATACCAATAGCTGGCATTGTGCTGTGCTTTCACTGTGTACCAGGCACTGTTCTGTGTGTTCTAACATGTATCTCTTTGTATTTTTGCAACAGTCCTGAGATAGGTATTCATATATGTTATCATAGTTTTGATAGCCAAGGACCTTTGTTAAGGACTGAATGTGTCTTTTTAAAATTCATATGTTGAAATGCTACCCTCACAGTGTGATGGTATTAGGAAGTGGGACCTTTGAGGGGTAACTAGGATTAGATGAGGTCATGAGGGTGGAGTCTTCATGAATGGGATTAGTGCCCTTATAAGACTCAGAGAGAGCTTGCTTCCTTTCTCTGTTCTGTCATGTGAAGATACAAAGAGAGGTCAGCTATCTGCAACCCAGTAGCAGAGTCTCGCCATAGCCCTAACACATTGGCACGCTGATCTCGGACATACAGACTCCAGATGTGTGAGAAATAAATTTCTGTTGTTTATAAACCAGTTAATCTATGGTACTCTTTTATAGCAGTCTAAACTGACTGACACAACTTCTGATAACCGAAAGCTGTTTTCATTCATTTTATGTCAAAGTATTTTTGGTGTTAAAATTCTGAGCTGAATTGATCTGAGGTTAATATTAGTCTTTAACCAAACCTACTCAGTTTGAATATTTATATGTTTAACTGAAAAAAATTGTCTTTTTTTATGGGTACCATTGTAGTTGTTATGTAATACATGGAATATAGAGTGAATTACCCCAGTATAATATGGCTTAAGTTGAGAAATACATCTGGCCATAGGGTTTTAGAAAAGGAATTGTGGAATTGTTTCTAATCCCCATTTACTAAGGAAACTGAGGATCAAAGTGCCCAAGAAATCTGACCAGAGTCACACAGTCTGTGTATAGAACTAGTATTGAAACCCAGTCTTAGAAGGCTAAAAGTCATTTTCCTGTCTAGACTTCATAAGTGACTAATCGAGTTCATGTATGAATGAACTCGATGATTGTATGCAAGTAATGTATGAATAGACATTAATGAATAAATGCTGTCGAAACATTGTAATTAAGAGGAAAGAGTTTTGCTTGGGTATCTTAAAAAAAAAACAAAAACTTCTAACCCAAGTTCTATTACTAACTAGCTATGTGACCTTGAGCAAGTCTCTTAAATTATCTCTGTCTTAAATTCTTGTTCCTGTGATGAGGATCATTATACCTGCCTTACAAAAATCTTGTAAAGCTACAACGCTGTAATTGTGGTGAGAGCACTTTGAAACTAATTAGTGCTGTACTTATATAAGATGTTATTATAACAGTTTCATAATATAGAGATATTTTTACTCCTTTAAATTGAAAAGAACATTAGAAATGTTTCAAACTTAAAATACTCAAGAGAAGCATTTTCCAAAGTGTGTTTCACAGGACACTAATCTGCAAAATGCTCCCGGACTAAAAGACTATTGTGATCCAGTACAGTTGGAAAGAGCTACTTATTATATCTCCCTCTTGAAGATTCACAAGGCTAATGCAGATACTAAAGGCTTTTAGAGGCTTGCTTAAAGAGAGCTTTTTTTGTCTTTCTCTCTCTCTTTTTTTTTTTTTTTTTTTTTCTGTATTTAACCCAGGATTTTATTAAGCCACCTTCCAGTAACACCTTTAAACATCTTGTGGAACCATTTGGCTGAATATGTTATAGGAAATTTTATCTCCACATGGAAAATTATTTAGCTTTTTTATGAATACCATCAATTCTATTTATATGTAGAAAAGTATACAGTTTTTCCCCTTATAAAATGTGTTTTTCTTCAAGACTTCTTCAATAATGATATAGTGGTATAGTAACTCATTAGAATTCATTAACATTGTTGTAGGCGTACAACATACAAGTCTCATCAACTTTTAAAGGGTTCTCATTTATCCAATTTTTTCTTACTTTATTTATGGTAAAACACTGCATCCACCATTCTTTGGAATATTCTTCTTGGAATAACTCTGATGGTTAATTTTGTGTGTCAACTTGACTGGAATACAGGGTACCCAGGTATTCGGTCAACCAGTATTCTGGATGTTTCTATGAGAGTGTTTGTGAATTTAACATTTAAGTCAATAGACTGAGTAAAGCAGATTGCTCTTCCTAATATGGGTGAGCCTTGACAATCAGTTGAAGGCATGAATAGATCAAAAGGCTGACCCCCCCACAACCTGACTAAGAGGAAGTTCCTCCTACCTAACAGCCTTCAACTTGTGACAGAGGTTTTTATACTGCCTTTTGATATACTGCCAAAGTGAAACTTTGACTCTTTCTGGATACTGATCCTACCAGCCTTTGGAATGGAACTATACCATAAGCTTTCATGGTTCTCAGGCCTTCAGACTTTGACTGGAACTATCCATTGGCTCCCCTTGGTCTCCCTATCTCTCTATCTCTCTGTCTGGAGAACCTAAGACATATTTTGGTACTGAGACTGGTTTTAGAGGATCAGAATTTTAAGATGAATTTTATGAATCGGTTCTGGTGTTTCTGGAATTGACTATTTATATGGTTAGCTGTAAAGATGCTAATGACTCTATTTCCAGTAGTAAAAAGAGCACTGATAGTCCGTGGCATGATTTAGCTATAGAGATATGCAAAATATCTCCGTAGGATTTTCCTAATTGACCCCTTAGAAGAAGCAAGAATCTGGATGTCTGTGTACATTATACTTTTGAACATTTTTCTCAGACAAACAGATATAACAAGACTGGCTGGTTTCTCCTAATGTGGCTGGAAAAGTTGGGAAAGAAAAGGGTGAGCTCAGGGAGTTGAATTCCCATTTGAAGCACGGCATAAATGACCTAAAGCTTTTGTGTGTGCCCTAAAGGAGACCCTTATCTCTTGTAGTCTTAAGGCTGAGATTGCTAGAAAAACCAAACAAAAAAAATCTCATCCTTTCAGTGGCTAAATGCAGTTTGAACTCCAGCCTCACAGGGTATCTATTGCTAAGTGAGGGCATTAACTGGGGCGGAATGGGGTCCTGAATGGGAACATGTAGGAAGACTCTGATGAAACTGGGGACATTAAGCCCCTAAATTCTGATGAATCTTCTTTCCAATGGAAGAGTCCTCTCTGTTCCCAGTGGAAGTGATCTCTCCACCCCGATCTGAAGGGATAAACCCTGCATTGCACGAGGAAATGGTATTGGTCTCTCCTGAGGCAGTTGCCATGCAAGATAGTACTGATTCTCCTCAGCACCCACACCCATCACCCGTCTTTGCTTCTATACCTATAACTAGACTCAAGTCCTAGCAGGTCTGTACAGGTGAGGGATAGAATGTGACCCATAGGAGATGTGCTACATTCCAAAAGAACGACTTGAGTCTTCTAATTTATACAGATGGAAGTCTAGGGAACCTGTGAGGGGGTAGATATCAAAAGTGTTGGATAATGGTGGAAGGAACGTAACGTTGGGTCAGGTTGAATTTACTGATTCACTGAGGGCTCACCGAGCAAGGATTGTGTGTTTAGCGGGTCAGCTGAGCTGTCAAACCGAGGGCTATGACAGTTTGGTTGGTTGACTGACTAAAGCAGTGAAAGTGCCTGCCCTACCTTGGTTTAGTGGAGAGGAAGGGAGAGATTCAAAGACTTAGGGAGACTGAAATGTTAGAGTGTATTTGTCATTTAAGACTTACCCACACAGAGAGCATCCAGAAGACATAGCTTTCACCACGACTGTGAGAAATCAATTTGTGACGGAAGCCCCAGCATCTTTGAAGAGCTCCATGATTGTTCTTCTCTACAACCAAACCTCACAGTGGGAACCACAGTCATTGAATTGGTAAACCTAAATGCCACTGGAATAATTGGATCCTGGGTAGCAGGGGCCAGTTGGTGGCAGGCAAGGTGGGTGTGGATACAGTCATGGACAGCAGAATCAAAGCAGCAGTCAGACTAGCCTGACTCATGCAGACCATGGCCTTGCCTAGTTCATCATGGTGCTCCTAGACGTGAAGGAGCTAGGAAGCCTATTCCATTCTCACTTAATCTGTAGAAACAGACATATTTTAGGCCAAGTGAACAAAAGTCTAACGTAAGTCATAAAAACAGAGTCATGGCCTCTCAATCAGTCTCAGACTTGAGCCAGTTTACAGACTCCACATCCCTTGAATGATGGGGAGGTGGGGTCTCCTTAAAGAAGGACCCCTGTTGCCTAAATTGTATACTGTTAATCTTTCTCTCAGCTTTCCCCAAAGGGATCCATGGTGTTTTACCAGGGTACACTGGGAAAAAGGAAATAATTGGGCCTTTGGGGGAATATTGGACATTTATTCCAGAGATCCAAAATATCACTGTGGCCCTCCAGTCAAAGTAGGGGCTTATGGAAGTCAGCTGAGCAATGGAGTTTTAGATCAGGTCCCTCTCAGTGTTGGCCCAGTATGTCCCTGAACGCAGTCTGTAACCATTTCCTCAGTTCTGGAGTGCCTAGTCGGGGCAGACATCCTTAGCAGCTGGCAGAATCCCCATACTGGGGATTCTGACCAGTGGAGCGAGGGCCATTATGGTGGGAAAAGCCAAGTTGGAAGCCACCACAACTGCCTCTATCTAAGAAAATACTAAACAAAAGCCATACTGGATTCCTGGAGGGATTGCAGAGATTAGTGCCACCATTAGGGATTTGAAAGATGCAGGGGTGGCGTCGTCTAATTTACCTCCATTCAACTCACCTATTTAGCCTGTGCAAAAGACGGATGCATCCTGGAGAATGACGGTGGATAATTGTAGGCTTAACTAGGTTGTAAATTCAATTGCAGGTGCTGTGCCAGATATGGTTTCATTGTTTGGGTAAATTAAGACATCCCCTGTACCTGGTTTGGAGCTATTGATCTGGCAAATGCTTTTTTTCCTCTATCCCTCTTAAGAAAGACCACCAGAAGCTGGTTACTTTCAGCTGGCAAGGTCAGAAAAATACCTACATTGTCCCACCTTAGGGGTATATCAGCTGTCCAGCCCTATGTCATAATTTAGTTCGGGGGGTTCTTGCTTGCCTTTCCCCTCCATAAGATATTACACTGGTCCATTATTACACTGATGACTTTATGCTAATTCTTTTCTTTTCTTTCTTTTTTTTTTCGGCCACGCTAAGCAGCTTGTGGGATCTTAGTTCCCTGACCAGGGATCGAACCCATGCCCTCTGAAGTGGAAGCACAGAGTCCTAACCACTGGACTTCTGGGGAATTCCCACACACACACACCTTTTTTTTTTTTTTTTTTTTTTTTTTTACTTTATACTTATTGAACTTAGTAAGCAGGAAGTAACAACTACTCTAGACTTATGAGTAAGACATCTGCATGTAAGAGGATGATAATAAAACTGACAAAAAATGCTCAGGGGTCTTCTACCTTTCTAGGGGTCCAGTGATGTGTGGGGGGCATGTTTAGATATCCCTTCAAAGATGAAGGATAAATAGTTGCATGTGACCCTTTTTGGTTGCAAAAGGCACAATGCTTAGTGGCCCCCTTTGTATTCTGGAGGTAATATAGTCCTCATTTAGACATATTGCTCTGACCCATTTACTGAGTAACCCAAAAAGCTGCTAGTTTTGAGTGATGCCCAGCACAAGAGAAGGCTCTGTATTGGGTCCAGGTTGCCATGCAAGCTGCTTTGCAATTTAGGCCTTATGATCCGGAAGATCCAGTAGTGCTTGGAGTCAGTGGCAGCTAAGGATGCTGTTTGGAGCCTTGGTGGGCCTCTATAAATGAATCATAAATGCAGGCCCTTAAGATTTTGGAGCAAACCCCCTACCATCCTCTGTGGGCAATGACTCTGCTTTTAAGAAACAGCTCCTGGCCTGTGACTGGGCCTTAGTAATGACTAAATTCTTTACCTTGGGCCACGAAATTACCATGTGAGCTGAGCAACTGCCCAACATGAGCGGGGTGTCATGTGATGCACCAAGCTATAATGTTGGACATGCATAGCAGCACTTCATCATCAAATGGAAGTGGGATGTACACAGTTGGTCCCAAGCAGGCCCTGAAGGTACACGTAAGTTATATGAAGTGGTCTAAATGCCCATGGACACCACTCCTTTTATACTGCCTTTTCTTTTCCAACCTGCACCTATGGCTTCATGGGGAGTTCCCTACAATCAGCTGGCAGAGGATGAGGAGACTGGAGCCTGGTTTACAGAGGGTTCTGCCTGATTTGTAAGCACCACCTGAAGGTAGACAGCTGCAGCAGCCCAGCATCTCTCTGGGACATCCCTAAAGGACAGTGGTGAAGGGAAGTCCTCCCAGTGGGCAGAGCTTTGAGCAGTGCACCTGCTTGTTCACTTGGCTTGGCAGGATAAGTGGCCAGATGTATGATTCATACCCATTTATGGCCAGTGGTTTGGCTGGATGGTTAGGGAATTGGAAAGAACATGATTGGGAAATTGTTGACAAGGAAATCTGGGGAGGAAGTCTATGGATAGACTTCTCTTAATGGGCAAAAAAATATGAAGATACATTAAGTCCCCTACATTCAAATGAGTTCTGTTCCGAGAGCGGGTTAGTAAGTCCAATTTGTTCATAAGTCCAACAAGGTTAGCCAAGCTCCCCAACTAACACGATCGGCTGTATAGTACTGTGTTGTAATAAGTTTATAATACTTTTTGCACAAATAATACATTAAAAAACACAAAAAATAAAACATTTTTAATCTTACAGTACAGTACCTTGAAAAGTACAGTCGTACAGTACAACAGCTGGCATCCAGGGGCTGGCATCGGGTGAACAGGCAGGAAGAGTTACTGACTGGAGGAGGGAGAGGAGGTGGGGGATGGTAGAGCTGAAGGATCCTCAGCAATAGGAGACGGAGGGCAAGCTGCAATGTCACTCATGCCTGACGTGGATGGCGCAGGTTCTGGTTCCTTGCTGGAACCAGATGCATGTTCGTATCTTTGAAAGTTTGCAACTTAAAGGTTTATATGTAGGGAACTTAACTGTATGTGATTGCTCATTAAAGGGTAACCTCAGCAGAGGAGGATTTTACTAATCAAGTGGTAGGATGACCCTTTCTGTGGATACCAGTCAGCCTCTTTCCCCAGCTATCCCTGTGATCTTCCAATGGGCTCATGGACAAGTGGCCATGATGGCAGGGATGGGAGTCATGCCTGGGCTCAGCAACATGGACACCTACTCAACCAAGGCCAACTTGGCTATGGCCACTGCTGAGTGCCCAGTCTGCCAGCAAATGAGACCAACACTGAGCTATCCCCAGTGGAGGTCAGCCCGGTGTGATCTACTTTCATTATGGAAGGGCAGCATTTTGTTCTTACTGAAATGGGCCCTGGATCTGGACTTGTCTTCCCTGCAGGCAATACTTCTGTCCAAACTACCGTCTGTGGACTTACAGAATGTCGTGTCTTCTGTCATGGTATTCCACAGAGCGTCACCTCTGATCAAAGAACTCACTTCATAACAAAAGAAGGGTGGCAGTGGGCCCATGCTCATGGGATTCACTGGTCTTATTACGTTCTCCACTATAGTAAGGCCCCTACCTACGAACATTCAGGTTGCAAACTTTCAAAGATGTGAACGTGCGTTCACGTGTCCAATCATGTAAGTTAGTTCATGTGTCTGGCATACATTGTCATGCACGTGCATCCTCTACAAGTGGTTGTGCTTTTGTGTACTTTACTGTACAGTACTGTATAGAGTACAGTAGTACCGCATCTTTACAGACATCAAGCCCAGGATGTCCGGAGGCAAGCGTAAAAGCAGCGGTGATGTAGCTGGTACTGCTAAGAAGCACCAGCTGTTGTACTATACTTCTGTACTTCTCAAGGTACTGTACTGTAAGATTAAAAATGTTTTATTTATTTTTTGTGTTTGTTTTTTATGTATTATTTGTGTGAAAAATATCATAAACCTATTATAGTAGAGTACAATATGGCCAATTGTGTTAGTTGGGTACCTAGGCTAACTTTGTTGGACTTACGAACAAATTGGACTTACGAACGTGCTCTCGGAACAGAACTTGTTTGTATGTAGGGGACTTACTGTATCCTGAAGCAGCTGGCTTAATAGATAGAATGGGGGAATAGGCTTTTGAAGAATCAGTTGTAGCACCACCTAGAGAACAATACCTTTCACGGCTAGGGAAAGGTTTCCCTAAGGATGTAGATGCTCTGAATTAGTGTCCAGTATATGGTGCTGTTTCTCCCATAGCCGGGATTCACAGGTCCAGGAGTCAAGGTGTGGAAGTGGGAGTGGCACCATCTCTCTAGGTTTGTATTAAACCTAGAGATGCACTAGCACAAGTTTCGCTTCTGTTCTTATGCCTGTATGCTCTGCCTGCCTAGAAGTCTTTGTTCCCGCGGGAGGAATGCTTTCACCATGAGACACAACAAGAATTCCATTGAACTTGAAGTTGTGACAGTTACCAGGCCACTTTGGACTCTTCATGCCCCTGAATCAACAGGCAAAGAAGAGAGTTACTATGCTGCCTGAGGTTGGTCCTGACTACCACGGGAAAATGGGACTGCTGTTCCTCAATGGACGTGAGGAAGAGTATGTCTGGAATACAGGAGATCTATTAGGGCATCTCTCTTTTTTTTTTTTTTTTTTTTTGCGGTATGTGGGCCTCTCACTGTTGTGGCCTCTCCTGTTGCGGAGCACAGGCTCCGGATGCGCAGGCTCAGCGGCCATGGCTCACGGGCCTAGCCGCTCCGCGGCATGTGGGATCTTCCCGGACTGGGGCACGAACCCATGTCCCCTGCATTGGCAGGCAGACCCTCAACTACTGCGCCACCAGGGAAGCCCTATTAGGGCATCTCTTAGTATTACCATGCCCTGTGATTAAAGTCAGTGTAAAAGTACAGCAACCCAGTACAGGCAGGGCTACCAATGACCCAGACCCTTCAGGATGAAAATTTGTTTCACCCCACCAGGTAAAGGACCATAACCAGCTGAGGTGCTTACTGAAGGCAAAAAGATTACAAATTGGGTAGTCCAAAACATAGTTATAAATACCAGTTATGACTATGTGAGCAGTCACAGAAACGAGGACTGTAATTGTCATGAGTATTTCCTCCTTATTTTGTTATGAATATGTTTGTGTGTATATATTATGTGTAATATATATTATATATTACATGTAATAAAATATATACAAACACAAATATCTTTGTTTTCTTCTCTCTTTTATTCTCTGTTCATGTAACATAAGATTATTGAATTTATGTTGTAGTATTTAAGTACTGTTAACTTTACATCATAGTATTTAAGTTACAGAATATCAAGGAGAATAGTAAATATTACTGAAAGATTTACCTCCTCTTCTAGAGAAAGGGCTAGTATGTTTTTGTATGTAGGGGAATTGTGTCATGTAAAGTGGAACTATGATTTGTTGTTGTCTTCATTTGGAGATAAAGTATAGTTTGAAAAGATGCACATGGGTGCCAAGTTGACAAGGGGTAGACTGCTGATTGTTATTTTGTGTCAACCTGAGTGGGCCATGGGATGCCCACATATGTGGTCAAACATTATTCTAGGTGTTTCTGCGAGGGTGATTTGGATGAGTTTAACATTTGGATCCATGGACTGAGGAAAGCAGATGGGTCTCCCTAATGTGAGTGGGCCTCATCTAGTCATTGATGGTCAGAGTATATCAAAATACTGACGCCCCCTGAGTAAGAAGGAATTCTTTCAATATAGTGGCCTTTGGGTTGGAACACTGATCTTTCTTCCTGCCTTTGGACTTGAACTGAAACATCAGCTCTTCCTGGGTCTAAGTTTACTTGCCCTCACACTGGAATTACACCAGCAGCTCTCTCGTGGGTCTTCAGCTTGCTGACTGCAGGTCTGGGGACTTGTCAGCCTCCATAACTGCATGAGACAGTTCCTTAAAATAAATCCCTCTCTGTCTCTGTCTCTCTCCACACATACAAACACACACAGATCCTATTGGTCCTGTTTCTCTGGAGAACTCTGAATAATACAGATCCTTAAAAATAAAAAACTTACATCTTCATTACAAAAAGGCCGTCTCTAAATAACTTCTTAATAGTTGATGTTTTATGTACCTTTCCAAACTATGCTGATCATACCTCAAACGATTATTCTATAGCTTCATGATTCCCAACCCATACATTCCCTTCGAGGTAGAGGGTCAGGTTTCTCCCTTACATTTTCTTATTACCGTATGGTACATGTGTAAATATAAGACTATAGTAGATTATTTGGTCACTTATTTGTTTCTCCACTCACAACTAATCTCCAGAAGAGGGACCAATTTATTTATGTTTGTTGGACTATCCAATACACATCTCAATGCCTGACAATTAATTCGTAGTAAATACAGGTTGACTTCTTAAAAGGAAGGTGTAGTACATGTCTAGGTAAGGTCTTTAAAATCAGAGTCCTTAAAATCTTGCCTTTTCAGCCCTTTAAAATAACATTTCAAAGGATACAAATGTCTTAGTGTATTAGATATTTTGTAGCATAAATAATGTTTCTTGGCCAGTGACATTTTATGGTGTTGTAGAAATAAAAACTGCTAAAATGAGAACAAAGGGAGACTATTTACTCAGCGTCAGCCACCATCACTAGCATTTGGCAGTGACTCAAAGACACACATTGCAGTGGGAAAGCTTTGCAGAGCATAAAAAGGAAGGCTTCAAGTGGGCTCTTATTGGAGGCTCTTGGCAAGGGAAAGCGGGAGGCAGGCTAACTGGAAGGGGGGACTCTTATGTGATTGATTTGGGGGGCCTATTTGGCTTCCTGTGGTTGGTCCAGAGACAGAAGCAGAGGCAAAAATGAAGGAAGCTGGCAGCCATTGACCAAGTCCTGACCATTGTGACCCGACTGCTGTAGACCTTGTGTTTTGGCTTTTTGGACTGGGGGCTGCAGAAGTTTTGGATCAGAGTTCTGTTGCCCTATATTGTCTGTCCATTTGTATACTTATTATCTCAGAATGAATTATTATAATATCATAGTTAAATAACTTAAAAAATAAACATATAAAGTTGCACATCATTTACATTAAAAAGGGGAAGGTATTTTTGCACATACATAGTGATGGTTAACTGTCTGTCAGAGGTACCTCATTGATGATTGAGAATATGAATGCACAGGTTAAACATCTTGACAGTGGTAGAGATTCCCTCACGGGGAATTTCTGAAAATGCAAACTACGGTTTTGAGTAATAAATGAAGGGAACACACAACCTCCCTTTTCTGTAAAAAGATGCAGTATCTCTTCTGGTGCACGTTGTTATAATATACCTTATTCTGATTGAACTTTAATTATGGCTGCATCAGCAAATTCCACACTGCCTCTCCAATTTAGAAGATTTTTCTGGCTGCCTTGAGCCAGTTTATCCCAGCAGTTGGTCTACTAATTCCCATTAGCCCTGTGGAAGAGAAAATTGTGCTTAAGTAGAAGAGCGATGTGTTCAAATGATAAATTTTCACATACTAAATCCTTCAATTCAGGAATATGAAAACATGAGAAGCAGAAACATCAGTTACCTATTTTTTTCTTTGAGTTATCATTTTCATCAGTCATTTTCAGAACATAAATGGACACTTTGTTCTCACTCACCTGTATCTCCCATATATTATCTAAGAAGAATATGCATGTCATGATTGTAAGAAAATGATGTATATGTGAAGTAGAGCATTTTTTTCAAAAGTAACAGAGGAAAGAAATATTTCTCCCTAGCAATAAGGTTTTTTTTTTTTTTTTTCTAAAACGAAGGTGTTGGATTCTTTAGGGTCTTTTACAAGCACTGACTAATACAACTATATACAGAATGTGTTTGTTGCAAATAAAATACTTAAAGTTTTTGTCTTTCATTTTTGTACTTGCTTTAAATAAAAGATTATCATTTATGTCTTCAATTCCTCTGGCAAGTCTTTGAGAGTTTCAGCTCTGTAGACCGTTAAGTTGCAAAACAGTACAGCTCCTGCCTTACAAAGTGAAATGCCCTCACTAATAGAGAGTGACAGAGAGAGTATTTAAGTCCCCAGGTGCCAAGGGGAGCTACTTTTGGGACTAGTAACATTTTAAGGGTTCTTTAGAGGTTCAGAGGCTAAGTATTATCTATTTCTTAGAGTTCAAGTTGTTTGTGTCTTTACATGGCCGACTTAAGGGTCTCTGATCAGCAATCTTAGGGAAATGACCAGGAAAGTCTTTTTCCGTAAAGGAAGAGGTCTGATAATATTACTTATTTCACCACTGATGCTGTAGATGTCACGTTCAAAATGAACTAGTTTAAACAACCCAAACGTGTCTTCGTCTCTCAAATTTAATTTTCACTGTAATGGTCTTGTTTCCTTGTCTGACTCAAAGGTCTCTGATGTAGGGAAACAATCATTAAAATAAATGATAACTAAAAATATTTAGCTTTATTTTTCATTGTTGATTGAGACTGTTCCTCTTTGGAAAAATATTCATTATATAAGCTGCCATCTGACCCTTTTCACTAAACTTATATCTGACGTTTTATTACTCAGATGTTACAGGTATTTGATTTTCCATATTTCCTTTTATCTTTTGACATGTAATCTTTTGTTTCAGTGTGAAGAAAGTAATGAATTAACTGGGTATTTAAAAACTCATAAAAAGCCAAATATATCCCTTTATTTTGTCCAGTATTGTTTTCCAGTTATTATAAATTGGCCTAAAAAGCTGAAACTTCAAATTAGTCTTTTTTTATACAATTCATTTTTATAATCTCAGTTGATGAGAGGAAAAAAAATGTGGGGTGAAAGAATATAAATAAATGATAAAACGGCTCATGGTGCATTTGGCTACTATGCAGGCAACTATGGCCCCATTTTTTTTTCTTTTTTTTTGCGGTACGCAGGCCCCTCACTGCTGTGGCCTCTCCCGCTGCAGAGCACAGGCTCCGGACGCGCAGGCCCAGCGGCCATGGCTCACGGGCCCAGCCGCTCTGCGGCATGTGGGATCTACCCGGACCGGGGCACGAACCCGTGTCCCCTGCATCGGCAGGCGGACTCTCAACCACTGCGCCACCAGGGAAGCCCTATGGCCCCATTTTTGTCTGTTGGTACTGTTGATACTGAAAAGAATTACCTTATGTGTCTTCTGAAATCTATTCACTAGTTATGTTAGCATCAATATTTTGTAAATAATTGCATTTTTTTTTTACAAACATCATCACTTTAAGGGATTAAGTTTAGATTGCTAAAATTGCTGAATATTGTTTCCCTAGCTTTCAATCATCTTCTCTGAGATGAAGATTCCCAGTAACTGCAGGCTCCCAGCAGTTAATTGTATCACCTCTGTACAGTGGGCCCTGCTATGGACTGAACTGTGTCCAGCCCTAACCCCCCAGGTGACTGTATTAGAGGAATTTTAAGAAGATGATTAAGGATAAATGAGATTAAATGAGATCATGAATGTGGAGCCCTGATTTCACAGAAGTGGTGTCCTTATAAAAGAGGAAGAAATACCAGACCCCTCTCCGTCTCTCTCTGTCACACACACACACACATGCACCCAAAATGCAGCTCTCTGTAAGCGAGTAAGAGAGCGCTCACCAGAAAATGAGGCCTGCTGGAGCCTTGGTCTTGTACTTTCCAAGCTCCAGCACTGTGAGAAAATAAATTTCTGTTGTTGATGCTTCCCAGTCGATGGTATTTTTGTTATGGCAGCTTGAGTAAACTAAGGCAGATATTTTTAGTTTCTATCAACAAGGGCACCTTTTGTAGCTTGATGGCCTGTTGTTTTTCTTTCTTTCATTTTTGGGGGTACATTTGTTTATTTGCTGGTTTCTTTTATTCATTCTTCTTTCCTTTTTTTTTTTAAATAGACTATTTTTTTGTATCAGTTTTAGGTTCAGGGCAAAATAAGCAGAAGACGCAGGGATTTCCCATATTCTCTGTGCCCCCCACTCATGCACAGCCTCTCCCATTATCCACATCCCTTACCAGATGGTACATTTGTTGCAGTTGATGAACCTGCATTGACACATTATCACCCAAAGCTCACAGTTTATGTTAAGGTTCACTATTTCTGGTGTACTTTCTATGGATTTAGACAAATGAATGATGTCATATATCCACCATTATACTATCATGCATTGTAGTTTCACTGCCCGAAGGATTCTCAGTGTTCCACCTATTCATATTCCCTCCCTCTGAAGCCCTGGCAGTCACTAGTCATTTTACTATCTCAATAATTTTGCTTTTTCCAGAATGTCATATAGTTGGAATTATACAGTATGTGTCTTTTTCAGATTGGCTTTTTTTTTTAGTAATATGATTTAAGGTTCCTCTGTATCTTTTCATGACTTAATAGCTGATTTCTATTTAGAGCTGAATAATATTCTATTGTCTGGATGTACCACAGTTTATTTATCTGTTACCTACTGAAGTACATAGTGGTTGCTTCCAGGTTTTGCCAGTTATGAGTAAAGCTATTGTAAACGTCCACACACACAATTTTTTGTGGACATAATTTTCATCTCTTTTGGATAAATACCAAGGAGCACAATTACTGGATCGTATGGTAAGAGTATGTTTTGTTTTGTAAGAAACTGCCAAAGTGTCTTTCAAAGTTGCTGTAACTTTGTATTCCCTCTGGCAATAATTGAGAGTTCCTGCTGCTCCACATTCTATTCAATGTTTTGGTTTTGTCACTGTTCTGGATTTTAGCCATTCTAATCTGTATATAGTGGTATCTTGTTTTTATTTGTATTTCCTGATGACATATGATGTGGAACATCTTTTTATATGCTTACTTGCCATCTGTATACCTTCTTTGGTGAAGTGTCTGTTTAGGCCTTTGGCCCATTTTTTAATTGAGTTGTTTGTTTTCTTATTGTTCAGTTTTAAGTGTTCTTTGTATATTTAGATGACAATCCTTTATCAGATATGTCCTTTGAAAATATTTTCTCCCAGTCTGTGGCTAGTCTTTTCATTCTATTTACAGTATCTTTCACAAATCAGAAGACTTTAATTTTAATGAAGTCCAGCTTATTATTTTTTTCATTGTTAGTGCCCCTGGCATTGTATCTAAAAAGATACTGTCATACCTCAGGTCATCTGGGTTTTCTCCTATATTATCTTCTAGGAGATATATAGTTTCACATTTTGTATTTAGGTCTGTGATTCGTTTTGAGTTAATTTTTCTGAAGGTTGTAAGGACAGTGTCCAGATTCTTTTTTTTTTTTTTTTGCACTTGGTTTTTCAGTTGTTCAAGCACCATAGAAAAGACTGTCTTTTCTCCATTATATTGCTTTTGCTTCTTTGTCAAAAATCAGTTGACTATATATTTAAGAGCGTCTGTCTCTGGACTCTCTGTTCTGTTTCGTTGATCTTTTTGTCTGTGCTTTCACCAATAACACACTGTCTTGATTACAGTAGCTTTATAGTAAGTCTTGAAGTTGCATTATGTCAGTCCTCCAACTTTGTTCTTCTTCAACACGGTTGGCTATTCTGGGTCTTTTGCTTCTCCATATAAACTTTAGAATCAGTTTGTTAATATCCACAAAATATCTTACTGGGATTTTGTTTGGGATTGCATCAAGTTTATAAATAAAGTTAGGAAGAACCTTACAGTTTGACAATATTGAGTCTTCCTATCCATGAACATGGGATATCTCTTGACTTAGTTCTTTTATATCTTTCATTCAAGTTTTATAGTTTTCTGCATATAGATCTTGCACATATCTTGTTAGATTTATAACTAAGTATTTCATTTTTTGAATGCTAGTATAATAGTTTTGTGTTCTGAATTTCAAATTCCACTTGTTCATTGCTGGTATGTGGGAAAGCAACTGAGTTTATTAACCTTCTATTCTCCAACTTTGCCGTAATTGCTTATTAGTTCTAGGAATTTTTTTGTTGATTTTTTTTTCAGATTTTCTACATAGGCAATCATTTATCTGCAAACAAAGACAGTTTTATGTCTTTCTTGCCAATCTGTATATCTTTACTTTCTTTCTTATTGCATTTGCTAAGACTTCCAGTGTGATGTTGAAAGCACTGATGAGAGGGGGAAATCCTCTATTCTTTATTTTAGTGGTAAAGTGTCATGCTTCTCACCATTTAGTATGATGTAAGCTATAGGTTTTTTGTTGGTGTTTTTCATGAAGTTGAGGAAGTTCCCCTCTGTTCTTAGTTTATTGAAAATTTTTATCATGAATGGGTGTTAGATTTTGTCAAATGCTTTTTCTCCTCTATTGATATAATCATGTAATTTTTCTTCAGCTTATGGATATGATGGATTACATTAATTAATTTTCAAATGTTGAACCAGCCTTGTTTACCTGGGATAAAACTCACTTTGTTGTGATGTATAATTCTTTCCGTACATTGTTGGGATCTAATTTGCTACTATTTTGTTGAAGATTTTTGCATCTGTGTTCATAAGAGATATTGATCTGTAGTTTTCTTTTATTGCAATGCCTTTGGTTTTGGTATTAGAGTAATGCTAACCTGATAGAATGAGTTAGGGGATATTCCCTGTGCTTCTATCCTCTGAAAGAAGTTGTGGAAAATTGGCATAATTTGTTCCTTAAATGTTTTGGGGAATTCACCAGCAAATCCATCTGGACCTGGGGCTTTCTGTTTTGGAAGGATGTTAATTGTTGATTCAATTTCTTTAACAGATATAGACCTATTCATATTGTCTCTTCTTGTGTGAGTTTTGGCAGATTGTATTTTTCAAGGAGCTGGTCCATTTCATGCAGGTTATCTATTGTGGGCATAGAGTTGTTCATAGGGTTCCCTTATTATCCTTTAAATGTCCTTGGGATGTGTAGTGATATACCCTCTTTTATTTCTGTACTTTATCTATTTATTTCGGTAATTTCTGTCCTCTTTTTTTTCCTTTAGTTTCCCTGGCTACAGGCTTATTAATTTTATTGATCTTAAAAAAAATGGCTTTTGGTTTCATTGATTTTCTGTGTTCAATTTCATATGTTTCTGTTGCAATTCTTATTATTTTTTTCTTCTTTTCACTTTGTATTTAATATGCTCTTCTTTTTCTGGTTTCCTAAAGTGCAAGCTTAGACTACTGATTTTAATCTTTTTTCTTTTCTAATATATGCATTCAATGCTATAAATTTCCCTCTGCCTACAAATTTTAATAAGTTGTGTTTTCCTTTTCATTTAGTTCAAAATATTTTGAAATTTCTCTTGGAATTTCTTCTTTGACTTGTGATTTAGAAACATGTTGTTTAAAATCCAAATAGTTGGAGATTTTTCAGATATTTCTATTATTGATTTCTAGTTTAATTCCATCGTGGCTTGAAAGCAGACATTGTATGATTTCTGTTCTATTAAATTTGCTGAGGTGTGTTTCATGGCCCAGAATATGCTCTATCTTGGTGAATGTTCCGTGAATTCCGTGGCCGCAGCTAATTAGACTAACAAGGGTCACTTGTTCCAAGAACAACTAACATGTAGGTTGTACAGTAAACCAATGGCCTAATTAACCTGATGAGGTAGAGTAATCACATTTTCTCTGCTAGGAGGATAACAAAAAACATGTAGGAATTTGACAGTTTCAGGAGCTACAACTGCTAGTTTATGGGAGCTAGTTGAGCCTAAAAGATGTATGATGCTTCATGTGTAAGTTGAAGTTGCTCAGGAACAGGAGCTAAGAGGAGAAAGTTACTTTTAGTGGGAAAGAAAGGAAACAATCAGAATGCAGTTTAATCAACTTAAGGGTATAAAATGAGAATGATATCCACACTTTTCTTCTTTGCTAAGGCTATTGCAGCACCCCTCAATCCACACTCCCCCTCCCACTCCTGTCTTCCTGAGAATGGCTGCATTAGGACTGCTGACTTTGCAATTTCATGGTGGGGGGGGTCTCAGCTCCCTTATTGCCCTATGGTTATGCTTGTTATCAACTCCACTATCTTAACTAGTCATTTCTTTCTTTTTCTTTTTCTTTTTTTGCAAAAATAGTAGCCTCATAAGACCTGTTGCTTTTATAATACCCTCCTTTTGAAGAGCAAAATTTATGCAAAGGCATGACTAGTGGTGTTCTAACATTATGGAGTTTTTGTATTAGGTACCTCATTAAAATTCTCTAATTACTCTATTAAATTTGTCCATACATATTTCCCTGTATCGTACCTATATGCTGAATCATATGGCATAGACTATTGAATAACATAACACGAAATTTCAATTTACACAAGGCAGAATTTAATTTAAAAAACAGTTTATTTTGTGAGAATAGAGGAGATTAACCTATATAAGAGTAGATTTCAAACATGACGTTAAATAAAAACAAAAAGTTACTGTGTATGTACTTCTTCCAACCTCAAAGCTCTAACCTTCTGATCTTTTTTTTTTAAAAAAAATCCTCAAAGTATTTAGTGATATGTCAGGTTATTCTCTACAAAATATTTTCTTCTTAAGATCAATATTACTTTAGAGTTGAGCAAGTTGGGAGTAACTAGAGACATAGATGAATAATTTTTATATCTCCTTTTAGTTATCACAATTTTAGATTGTATTTTGAATGTAATCCCCATCATGAGACATTTTCTTTAAGCAAAAGTGTTGTGAGATATCTTTTCCTGCCTAGAGGCAGGAAGAGCATCCATGAGAATCTTTATGAGTTAGGGGAACAGATGCCAGCCTAGAATCTCACAAAGAGCAATATCTGGCAGCCCGCATGCCATAGAAAATTCTGTTCTCTGGAATCACGAATTGTTTGGCGTCCAGGTTACGAATGATATTAACTTGTCTGGAAGTGGCAATCTAAATGGGTCAAGTTCAGTTGCTGCTGACTGTAACAATACCTGTCCTAATACTGGGATATCTAGGGAATAGTGCCATTGAGAGAAATGGAAAAGCAAAATTGAAGTATAAAATGACTTTGTGTTCGCTCTCTGCTTTATTCACAGTGGCAATTTAAAAGCCTCACATTTTGATCTTTTCTGGCACAGTACCACTTAAATTCATTCTTCCTCGGTGTCTTCAGGGTGGGGGTGATGGGTGACGATGCATTATTTTAAGTGTCTGTTGCCATGACCTGCAGAGGCTTAAGACAAAACCCTTTTGAAAAGGAACCGAGAGACAAAGCAGATTAGTCCTCCCTGTGAATGCCTAGATATGCAGTCTAAAGAATGTGTTTGGCCCACCTTGGCACACTATTTAATTCCTGCCAACAATGAATTCTGTAGTGTGACAGTAGGATTTGTCAGTGGCTGCTGCTTGACAAGACCGTGGCAGTGAGGTGCAAGAAGATGGAATGAAATCACCCTGGAGCACAGCCTCCAAAGGTTCAGTACCGTCCCAGGATGCAGGACACCATGGCACCATGACACCATCGGCAGCTAGGCTTTTTCTTTTTTTTTTTTTTTTTTTCCAGACTGCAGGTAGACATCGCAGGCGACTCTTCTCAGCCAAGATAGTGTACCATTTGTCAGAGGAAGAGACTTCACAACTAAAGCCAAATTTCGAAATGGCTTATCTTAGAACTCAGAGCTGTAAGGGCACTCTGAGGTCCAGTACAGTCAATATCATGGAAATTTTAAATGACAAAAATTCAGGAGTTCAAATGTGGAGGTGGGGACAAGGAAAGAGTGAGCATGGGAAACATGCCTTTCTGAAGTATGGGTGATCTGATGAGTATATACCCTGGAGTGAACGTGATGTGGGAATGGGGATGCTGCTGCGATCCTAGGCCTCTGGTAGGGAGGTCATCACCATCTTCAGGCAGCCACTATGATCTCAAAATGCAAAGAAACACAGTAAGTCCCGTACATATGAACCTTCAAGTTGCGAACTTTCAAAGACGCAAATGGGTGTTCACATATCCAATCACGTAAGTTAGTTCACGTGTCTGGCGTACGTTGTCACGTCTGTGCATCCTCTACAAGTGGTTGTGCTTTTGTGTACTTTACAGTACGGTATAGAGTACAGTAGTACAGTACCTTTATTCCTTGCCTGTTCACTCAATGCCAGCCCCTGTATGCCGGCTGTTGTACTGTACTACTGTACTTTTCAAGGTACTGTAGTATAATATTAAACATATTTTCTTTATTTTTTATGTTTGTCTTTCATGTATTATTTGTGTGAAAAGTATTATAAACCTATTACAGTACAGTACTATATAGCCGATTGTGTTAGTTGGATACCTAGGCTAACTTTGTTGGACTTAACCAACAAATTGGACTTAATGAACGCGCTCTCGGAGCAGAACTTGTTCTTATGTAGGGGGACTTACTGTACACTCTTACAGCAACTTTCCTAAAAACAGCCTAAGTACTGTAAATCATTTCACCTTATTGTGACTAACAAGGTATACCATTCTCTAATCACTTTATAAGCTATTTTTAAGGGACATTTTGTTCAGATATAATTTTCATCTTATGCACTGACTTTAGAATATCTCCTTTAGGTAACGTGAGCACCATTTGGTAAGACTACATATTTCACTGGACAAGGGAAAGAGGACTTTTAAAACATGCCACCATTTGTGAGTGACACTCAAGCAAACAGTGCCACCCTTCATAAGAAGAGCATTGTACACGTAAGTTTGCGCATTTTGATAGTATCGTGTGAAATGCTTACACACCTTTACATTACTATTGCATATGTGGTAAAATTGCCACCAAAGATTATTCCTTCACACAATAATAGATGTCAAAATAATGACTCTTATTATCTCACATACTTAGAATGTAGCTGGACCTCTGGGTGAGTGCTGGATGGCCCATTGGAGTAGGGAAAGAAAACATTAGAATGTGTATTTTTTTAATATAAAAAAAGAAGAAATTGATCTTGATTTACTTTAAACCTAAGTGGACAGTTATGCCCTCAGTCAGTTTTTATGTCAAACAAAAGTGTCTCGTGTACAACACATGAATGCACTGGGGAATATTGGGAATTCCATAGGAATCAAAATACACAAATACTTGATATTATTGTTATTATTTATTTTAAATTATAAATCTTAAGCGTGAGGTACAATAAATGTTTTCCATTGTTTAAGGATCAAATCTGGACAACAAATATTTCATGGCTGGTGTTTTAACAACTAAATATTGATTTTAATGATCTAAGTATCTGATTAATTAGCACTGTCAGGACAAAAAAAAAGATTTAACTACTGTGATAACCTACCTTCCTTTTTCTAGTTCAATTGCTATTTATTTCCTCCTTTTAGGACTGTCTTATTGTCTGGAATCTTCTACATGTGTTTAGGTAGAAATGTTTATCTTTTGCAGTGCAATAATTAGTGGCTTTCAATTTTCAGAAGTTTTTTGGGAGGGTACACAAATTTCAGTGCTGTTGAACACAAAAGTGGCTGTCTTTTTTTTTTTTTTTTTAATATGGTCATTGATTTGCTAAGGGAAATGCAGTGCCCTTGTTTCTTTTTACATTGAGTTAGTAACCCTGTTATTAAAGTGAGGGCAGATGTTCTTGTAAAAACTTAGAGAGCACGTTTAAGAAAACCTTTCACTAATCTGTTCAAATGCTACTTAAATAGAAGAGCTAAATATACTTGTCTTTTGTTCTCAGTGGAAAACAATTTAACTTCCCGAAAAAGACTATCTGTTTGTTTTTTTTTTTTTTTTTTTGCGGTACGTGGGCCTCTCACTGTTGTGGCCTCTCCCGTTGCGGAGCACAGGCTCCGGACGCGCAGGCTCAGCGGCCATGGCTCACGGGCCTAGCCGCTCCGCGGCATGTGGGATCTTCCCAGACCGGGGCACGAACCCATGTCCCCTGCATCGGCAGGCGGATTCTCAACCACTGCGCCACCAGGGAAGTCCAAGACTATCTGTTTTCACATCATAGTATTAGGCTGATTAACAACAAAAAGAATATTGAATTTAACATTACAATAAATATTCATATCCATAACATAGGAGTGGGACTAACTCTAGACTGACCTTAACACTTGCCCCAATTGGTCCCTTTAAAAAAAAAACTCTTTTCCTTTAGTATCTTCCTATCCACACCCCTACCACCCATAGGCTTTGATTGCTACTGGAAGACATGACTATCTGACCTTTCACTCCTGGCCTAGGAACCTGCCTTTTTAGCTCCAGGAGTTTCAGAGATATGAAGTTACATTTTGTATCCAAAGTTACATTTTATATCCAAGGAATCAGTCTTAATTAGAATTTCATGCCAATTTTGGGGAGTGAGGGTATCAAGGCAGGTCAGTGCAGGAAAGCGTTCAAATCATAGCTGATTGGACACTGATTACTCTCCTGAGGCCTAACTCAGAAAAAGAGGCTAAATCTAAATATCAAGATAAAGTTAAGAAACATTTTTATAACAGAACTTTTTAAGACATGAAGGGCCTTGTGAATTACCTAATCCAATCTCTTCCTCATGTTAAAAAGAAAAGTCATTGAAAGAAGAAAGATTAAAACATTATCATTGTAATATTTATATAAAGAAGGCTGTAACATTCTAAATATGTTTATGGCATACAGTTTTATATGTGAGTAAAAGCATTATCCAAAGAATAGCTGTGATGGAAATTTCCAAGATGGAAAAACAAAACAAAACAAAACAAATCATCCCAAATTTCTCCAGAAATGGAATATGTATTTAAAACTTGCAAATAGATTTTAATCTCAGGCCATAAAAACCTTAAAAAACATCAGTGAGTAACCATGACAAGAGAATAAAACGGAGTCCAAGCATCCATTATATGAGAATAAGAATGAGCAAAATCAAATTTTGGTACAAAGTAAGAACAGTACAGAAATAAAGTAATTGGAGTTGTGCACAGAAAAAGTTACCCTAGAGATAGAAACAGATCTAAATGAGGATAAAAATCCACTACACAGATCTTAATAACTCTTATTGTCAATGAAAGTAGAATCCCAAAAGAGAGACTGGAAAGTTGAACAATTCATTGGCTGGCAATAGAAGAAAATAAAATGTGAAAACAGCTAGATAGGAACTTAGATGTTATTTTAAAGTTAATGTACTGTGAAAAGGAGCAGGGAAATGCACAGACCCAGCATCGCTGTAATAACCAAAGTTTAGAAAATTCAAAAAGTTGGTAAGAAAATTCAATGCCTCTTTTTCATATTCTATACACAGAGGAAACAGTCGAGAGAAATCTTTATAGTAGCTTTGACACAGAAGACTTAAAAAAATCCGATGAACTGGAAAACATCATTAGCAAAAAAAAAAAAAAGGAAAAAATATAATTGTGTAGCAGACTCAACCTTTTAAGTGGGAGGCAAAAAAAAATGACAGTGGGGAAACTCAGTGGGCCCTTTGTAAATGCTGCTGGGGGCATGGGCGTTGCCTTTTTGGGGAAAACATTGTGTTTCTCTTCGTATAAATTTTTTTTATATTTCAAGGGGACAGGGTTTGATCAGCTCCCTCCTCCACGCCTTCAGTAGGCTTTCTTGACGTTCGCTTCCCCCATTTCCCAAACATTAGCTGCATCGACTTGCCCAGTCCCATGCTTTCCAAAGTCATTTTATTTCTCTGACCTACCTTGTTGAGAAAATTGAGAGCCCCAGGCTTGAATTCTCTCAACTACCTGCCCCGCCACTATCTACCCCACACTATCCATCCACTTACTTTTATCTACCCCAGCCTTACTTCCAAAACTACAGGTTCACCTGATGGGGGATGCTGTCTGGTTTTAATTTCAGCTGCTCCATCAACACCCTTGATCTCATTCTTTTCCATCTTCTACAAGGACTCTGTCTTTAGATTGACCGAGATGGCCTTAATGTTCCCCTCCCCAAAGGCTCCTTCCTGACTTTAGGCCACTGACCTCCATTTTCTTAGAGGGTCTACTTTATGAAACTCAGCATTGTAAACACTTTGCCCCTCCACGATGGAAATCCTTTTAAAGCGTCTCGCCAGTTTTACAACCTGGGAATATCTTTCTCAAGGATTTGAGAGCCATCCCTTTGAAAGGTGGTTGTCATGGAAAACTGGCCCATCTCCCAGTTTCTGTGGGAGGGTAGGATACTTGCTCCAAGTTGTACACCTACCTCCTGTGATGAAATATGAGAAAGTTTACTTTTCTTTGGAGTAAATGCCGTGATTAGATGGCCTATGATCCCCTTTCCCCAGATCTTCAAAGTCCTTTGTTTCAGTGGAGTTGAGCTCAGACTGAGTTCTGGTCTCTCCCTATTGTAGCAGCCTTGAAGAGAGCCTTACCTGCCTGTTTAACTTTGTCCTGCATGATTTTTAGTGTGACAAGTTACCTCAACTTTTTCTAACCTTTTAAAACTCTTTTTTGCCCATTGGGTCACCTTATCAGCTGTAATGATGTTTAGCTATCCCATACTCCCTAAACAATCCTCTAGTCCTCTAGTTACCAACTTTTTTTTTTCTCTACCTTCCATATCTTTTCAGTGATTAGTGGCCACTCTCTTGTTCCACGTAATTTTCTCACCTACCATTTACTCTTCTAATTACCATCATCATTCCACTTTAGCTTTTCTTGCTGTTATCACCCATCAACTACAAACTGTCCAATGTGATAAACACTTACTTCTTGCTCAGATGCTTTTGCTGTGTTGTCCTTGTGGATTTCTCCCTTCTTCTTGACATCCTTCCTCTCCTGGCTTCTCTGACAACATGGTTACTTACCTGGCTGTACTCTTCCCTCCTTACCCATTGCTTCCTGACCTCCTTTGTTGGATTTTGTTTTTCTGGCAATCACTGTAACATTCTTAATTGTTTTCTTCTTCTCATATTCTAGTCACACTCTTAGAGCTTATCTGTACCCAGTAACGCTGATAGCACAAGCACCTGTTCTGACTTCCAGATTCAGATATCTAACCACCGAGTGGACATCTCCACTGGATTTTTAAACAGACTCCTCAGACATCATACGTCCATCATCTGAACTCACTTTCTCTCCAAAGGTGCTTTTCTCCCTTTGTATCCTATCTCTGAAGCTGGTACAAAGATTCATGTCGCCCTCCCAAGTCCAGATTCTGTGAATCTTCTCCACACCCCCTTGTCTTGTAAGTCCTTTTTTCGTCTTTAAAAACTTTATTTATTTATTAAAATTGAAGTAGAGTTGCTGTACAATATTATATAAGTTACAGATGTACAGTATACTGGTTCACAATTTTTAAAGGTTATACTCCACTTATAGCTATTATAAAATATTGGCTATATTCCCCATGTTATACAATATGTAATTGTAGCTTATTTTATACCTAATAGTTTGTATCACTTTTTCCCCTACCTCTACATTGCCCCTCCCCTATTCCCTCTCCCCACGGGTAACCACTAGTCTGTTCTCTAGATCTGTGTCTGCTTCTTTTTTGTTATATTCACAAGTTTGTTGTATTTTTTAGATTCCACGTATAAGTGATATTATACAGAATTTGTCTTTTCTCCATCTGACTTATTTCACTTAGCGTAATGTCCTCCAAGTCCACCCATGTTGCTGCAAATGGTAAAATTTTGTTCTTTTTTATGACCGAGTAGTATTCCACTGTATGTAGTATGTATATATATGTGTGTGTATCTCATATCTTCTTTATCCATTCCTCTGCTGATGGACACTTAGATTGCCTCCATATCTTGGCAATTGTAAATAATGCTTCTATGACCATTGGGGTGCATGTATCTTTTTGAATTAGTGTTGTTGTTGTTGTTTTTTTTTTGGATCTATACCCAGGAGTGGAATTGCTGGGTCATATGGTAGTTCTATTTTTAGCTTTTTGAGAAACCTGGTTTCCACAGTGGCTGCACCAATTTGCATTCCAGCCAGCAGTGCATCAAGTCTTGCCTCTACAAACCTTCTCCCCAGCAGTCCCCTTCTTTCCACCCTTAGTGCCACGTCTTCAGTTAAGATGCTCATCTTTTACATGATCTGTTGCTACTCGGAAGTATTATCTGTTCATATGGTTTTTCCCCACCCCCTATCTATCCTCCACTCTTGTAACAAAGTGATCTCTCTCTAAGGTATATATCTGACCTTTACTCTTACTCCAGTTCAATTTCATTGTTAGGATGACTCCCTGTCTCTTATTGAGTAAAGAGTAAGTTCTTTTTTTTTTTTTTTTTTTTTTTTGCGGTACGCAGGCCTCTCACCACTGTGGCCTCTCCCGTTGCGGACGCTCAGGCTCAGTGGCCATGGCTCACGGGCCCAGCCACTCCGTGGCATGTGGGATCTTCCCGGACCAGGGCACGAACCCGTGTCCCCTGCATCGGCAGGCGGACTCTCAACCACTGCGCCACCAGGGAGCCCCAAGAGTAAGTTCTTTAGCAGACATATAGGGCACATGTACCCTGGATCATGTTAATCACTTAAATTATCTCAGCTACTCTTCTTTTCCTTGCAGTTTAGTAATATTGAACTATTTGCTCTTTATTAACACACTAGTTGATTGCCTTACACATTGTCTCAAAATTCGTCCCGTTATTTAAGACTCAGATATTATCTCCACTGAGAAGTTTATGCCAAGCTACACACCTCCCATACTCAGTGACCATTTAGTTAGTGTCTGACAGAAGTAGGGCATCAGTAAGTTTAAATTAAAATTAATAGAACTGTTAAATAGGAAAATGGAATCTTCCTGAAAAAAAAAATCTACACTTACAGTTCTTTTAAAGTACTGAAATACTGGGCTTCCCTGGTGGCGCAGTGGTTGAGAGTCCTCCTGCCGATGCAGGGGATGCGGGTTCGTGCCCCGGTCCGGGAGGATCCCACATGCCGTGGAGCGGCTGGGCCCGTGAGCCATGGCCGCTGGGCCTGCGCGTCCGGAGCCTGTGCTCCACAACGGGAGAGGCCACAACAGTGAGAGGCCCGCGTACCAAAATAAATAAATAAATAAATAAATAAATAAATAAATAAATAAAGTACTGAAATACTAAGTGGGAAAAGTGTGAGAAGAGAAAATGAGACATGAAATTTTAGGATGGTTATTGTACTGATGCTCTTCTTCTCTGTAAGTTGGAAAGATATATAACGTAGAAGGGTATGTTAAGGACTCTTGAAACCCTTCCTGTGCTGAAAAATATTTGTGGAATAAGGACACATCAAAATTCTGTCAGAAAGCATACTGTACCTTATTATTTCCTCAGTATTTTAAAATGATGACACAATTTCTTCAATTCCAACTACAGCTAATTTAGTGAGAAAATATA
This sequence comes from Hyperoodon ampullatus, assembly GCF_949752795.1. Classification (NCBI taxonomy): domain Eukaryota; kingdom Metazoa; phylum Chordata; class Mammalia; order Artiodactyla; family Ziphiidae; genus Hyperoodon; species Hyperoodon ampullatus. The sequence goes on from NC_136915.1 coordinate 184,965,373, forward strand.
GATGCCTCTCTTACTCTCTCTCTTGCTGAAGGGCAGATCAAGAAAGTTCTAATTTTTTTTTTTTTTTTTTTTACAGTATGCATTTTAGTTTTTGCAGTAAAACTTTTCCAGATTTCCTCACCTTGTAAATTGTAGCTTACCTTTTGGGATCACTGAGGTTTGTCTTGGGAAGAGAATAGATAATGGCAAGATAGTGAGTTTATACTAATTAGATCATATTATGGGTTGACAGATGCTAATTAATTGAACTGAAAGCTGTGGTTACAGTGATTTATATACAATTCTGTAATGGTGCATGAAAATATACCCTTTAATAACATTTACTGAATATTTACCATGCACCAGGTCTTCTTCTAAGCACTTTGCATGAATTAATGTACCTAATCCTCTCAACATTCATTTTAGATGGGTATTATTATTCCTTTTTTGCAACCAAGGAAACAGAAAAACAGAGTTTTAGTATCTTGATCAAGGTCACACAAGTAGAAAATGGCAAGTGGTTTATCTCCAAACTCATGTTACTGGATTTTAAAACTCATGCTAAGTAAATACAATGTTCTGATACCTTTTAAATTATATGTCCCTTTATATTATTCAAATATTAATAATATACTTGATATTAAAAATTCTGTTAAATTCTGGGGACTCAAATGATCTATCTTTATATCATGTGTTTTCTTCCAGAATACATATAGTTCCATCTTGTGTTTCTGTTACCCTTCTCTATTACTTTTACTACAATATGTCTCAAATGCTGACTTGTATTCATTTTATAATTTGTTTAATTTTATGATATGTATTATCTGCACCCATTCTTTTAAGACATTTGAAAGTATCAACTAAATAAGTTAATAACTTAAATAAACTGTGTAATACATCTATTGATATATTTTCTAATACACCCATTTCACAGATGAGAAAATAGAGGCAGAGAAGGGTTAAGGAGTATTTCTAAGGTCACAGAGCTGGCAAATGATGCAGTAAGGATTTCAGTTAGGCTTCAGAGCCTATGCTCCTTATTAGAGTATGTTCCCTATGTTTATCAGTATTTAAAATCAGTCTTTTACATTGGACATAATCTCCTTGAGCAGAATGAAGTCTCTTGTTTATATTTTTGATCTATTATCACATAGAAGGTATTTTAAAAAGACTTGTAGGATTTAATTAAATTATTATCTTTGTATACCTGGCAAACTTAAGCTATAGGTGCAAATGAAAGGAAGCAAAGATTTATGCATTTCTATTCTCTGCTTAATTTCTCTTGATACTTCAATAGTTGCAAAGTTCTTTCCAAAAATGCAGGATGTCCTTAAACTTTCCATATGACAACTCTTTAGAAGCACTTTGTAAAGAAATAGATAATCTATTAATGGTCCCTGGGGGCAATGCCAATTTAGACACTTAGAAGACCTGCCAAATTTTACAGTATAAAGTCATCACTGAGCGGAGATTAGAATGGGCCATTGATATAATTGCTAATCCTGTTCTGACAATCTACGTATGTTGTGGCCTTACCTGGTGCTACACACTAGGTAAACCCCTTGGTGTTTGCCAAAGAATAATCCCAGCAACTGTACGATGGCCACTGATTTTAATTCCATTTTATACATCTAGAAACAAAAACTTGGAGAAATTAAATGACGTTAGTTTCACAAGCTGTTAAATTTTGCCAGCTGATCAGTGAAGGAGGGTGGATTTTAATACATTAGGTTTGTCTCTGGATTTGACTCTGGAGCCAACATAGACATTGCCAAAAATCAACTTTTATTTTTATTGTTAAAATTTTACATTGCCTTGGACTTCCCTGGTGGCGCAGTGGTTGAGAGTCTGCCTGCCGATGCAGGGGACACGGGTTCGTGCCCCGGTCCGTGAAGATCCCATATGCCACGGAGCGGCTGGGCCCGTGAGCCATGGCCACTGAGCCTGCGCGTCCGCAACAGGAGAGGCCACAACAGTGAGAGGCCTGCGTACCGCAAAAAAAAAAAAAAAAAAAAAAAAAATTTTATATTGCCTTTCCAGAATGAAAACCATGAATCCATAAAAGAATCAGTGTTGGAAAGGCATGCAAAGAGCAGTAAAAGAAAATGCTTTGATATTTGCTGAGGCTACATTTTATAATATTTGTCCATGGAAGCTTAGGTTGCTATATCTTAATATTTACCTCAGCATGTATGAAAACTGTTACTCGGGTAAAGGGGAGTCTTACGTTCTACAACATTCTAAGTTGTAGTTTTTAGTTGTAGAAGAAACAGTATAGCCAGTGATTAGAAATCTTTTTTTTTTTTTTTTTTTTTTTTTTGGTCTGATAACATGCTTTAAGATGGAAGAAGAAAATGAAGGAAATTAAAGTAACAAGGTCAGGGATAGCAGATGTATCCTTGTTGCTGTCCTGGGGGGAGAAAGGCAAGTGAGTAGCTGGCAGGAAGCCCAGAATCCCGAGGTTGGCACTCCCAGCATTATTTAATACAAGCCTCGAATGCTGACGTGAACCTCAGATGGTTAAGCAGGGCATGCAGGCTACTCAGTGACACAGGCCGATAGTGTTTCTGCTTCTATGTTTTAGCAGGAAATGAATATGAAAGGGTGACAAGAAAGGACAGAAGGAAAATCAGAAGCTTCCATTTGCTGCATTGAGGTTTAGGGCCGTCATTCTCTTCTGCTTTTAATTTTATTATTAAAATGTTTCCCCCTAAACCTTCTTTGTCTCTCTAGGATAGTATTCCTCACTCTCTGTTCATGATTTCAAAACTTCCATTGCTTTCTCTGCAGTCAAGGTTAGACACTCTCTTGAAATCTATGACATTTATTTTCATAGCTTCCCCGTTCAACTTTTTCGTATTTAGCCTTCACTATGATACCCACCACTTTGTTTTTCCTCTGGGGCAATAGCTTATGCTTGGGTAAGCTATATCATCTAAACTTAGCTATTTCGAGGCCCATTTCGTTGAAACTCAAGCGAGCTCTCTGTTATTTGAGAATTGATGTTAATGAGTTGATATATTGTGCCTTGTGGGCAACCCATTTGCATTTTAAGTGGTGCTTTTGAACGCCTGATTCCACAGAAGAAACTTGTAACACTAATATTGTAAGGAAGGAGACTTTTAGGGAACACTTTTTCCTCAAACCATATTATTCTGGTAGTGTTTATTCAACTTTCTTCCCCCAAAGTACCCCTGCCTCTATTACTTAATCTTGTACTTTTAGGGGCCAATTTATTGATGTTTCAAGTATTGATTTAGCAAATATATATTCCCTACCCACTACCTGTCAGGTACTGAGCTTGGCATCAACGTAGCAAAGATGAAAAAGATAATGCCTATACTCAAGGAGGTCAAGGCTAATAGGGGCGACTGCCACATAATTATAAAGGCCACCAAAATATGATAACAGAGATAGGCATAGGAGATTTCAGGGGCTTTAAAAGGGGTACCCGACACAGGTAGCAGTGGGATAAGAAGCAGAAGAAAAATGAGGAGGAATTCTGGGTGACCTGATATCTGAATTGTACAAGTATCAATTTGCACTGATAGCTTCAAGTACAAGTTAACACAAAAATAAGAGAAAGAGGAAGGCCGTGGGAAAAGGGAAGGGAATGTGAGTTAAAGAGAAGGAATGGCATCAACGAGTAAAGTCAAGGTGTGTGGAGAGCTATGAGCAACTCCATGTAATAGAGCCTTCAGTCTGAGTATGAGAGGGGTAAAAGATAAAGCTGGAACTATGGCCAGTCAGATCAAACGTCTTAAAGGAAAACTTTTCCTTTATTTTTTCCTAAATTAAAAAATTCCTAAATTGAAAGACACACTTTGACATAGGATAATGGATCTTCAAGGTAGATATTCACCAGTTCTTTATGTATTCATGGCCATGGCATAATGGCTTTTTTACATACATTACTTTCTTTCCTCTCTGTCTTTGAGTTTCTCCACTGTATTTAATCTCCTTCATTTATTTACTCCCAGAAATGATGACTTCAGGAAGGAATAGTGTCTCAGAAGTTCAGAATTTCAACATTGAGTTGAAGGTTTATTTTTTCCCTTCCATCTTAATCAGGACTATACCTAAATATATGAGCCCTGCTTTAAAAATTGCATATGCCTGGGAGGGACAAATTAGGAGTTTGGGATTTACATATATACACTGCTGTATATAAAATAGGTAAACAACAGGAACCTACTGTATAGCACAGGGAACTATGCTCAATACCTTATAATAATCTAAAGGGAAAAGAATCTGAAAAAAGTATATATAGAGAGAACCGAATCACTTTGCTGTACACCTTAAAGTAACACAACATTGTAAATCGACTATATTTCAGTAAAAAAGAATGAAAACAAACATAATTGCATATGCCTATGAATTTGCATATACCATATTTAGAGAGCATGAAAAATATTATCTTAACCCAATTTCTTTCCTTCTAAAGATGCCACTGAATAGGACACCAGATTAAGTGAAAGGAATCAGACACTGAGATAGGTTTCTCTAGTCACCAGCCTTTTATTCACCCATATTGGGTGTTGGATGGGACACCTGTCTTCAGGGATCTTTTATAGGCATATATGCCATGAAACTAACAGCAATACAGTCTTGAACATGACAGTTAAATTCTAGAGACTTCAGGTTCTTCCTTAATAAAGTAAAGTAAATGTAAGTATATCTGAAATAGTGCACTACCCTGTCCAAAACATCTAGGAGTCTATTCAAGAAAGAACTGGTGGATTTTTTTTTCCAAATTGAAAATATCTCTGCAAGGCATGTATTTGAAAATGTTTAATTTATATTTTTAACATATGTATATGCACGTTTTATGTTATAATTCTAGTTTACCTATATAAGCTTAAAATACACTATTACAGTTATGTTTTTTCTTTGTAATAAACTGTATTTTAAAGCACTATAAGTTTAACTGGATTTTAAATATTAATTTAACTGTGGCAGAGGAATACTTAATCATGTTATTTTTTACCAATTTTTAAAAATCACAGTACTTTAGAAATGCTGAATTAACACTGAAGAGAAAAATGAATTGAAATCTTTCTTTGATTTGACGTAAGAAGACTGTGAAAGATTTGCCTTAACATATACCAGAAAAACATCTCATATTTTTCATAAAACAATTACTGAGGAAAAGATTAAGGTACATGGCATATTACATGAACTTTGAAAATGCTAAAAAATTGAACCTTACTTTTAAACTGAAATGCTCTTATAAAAAAATAATTTCCATTCTTTGTTTATCTTTTACATAAAATAATAATTGCAGACATTTTCCTGGTCTTTCCTGTTCATTTTGGCCAAGAAAGAAATTTAAGTTCATCCCCATAAATTTCCTCTGGGACCTAACATATAATTCCTGTCAAGATAGTTTGATTGATGGCGCTTTGGAAAGATTTAGTGATTCATCTAACATGACATGATGAAGTCCCTATACAGAGCTGAGGATGGAATTCAGACCACTGAGGTAATCATTAAGAAATTATCTCTTTCATTTTAAAATGGATTTTAGTTTTCGCACATTATTTGTTGTTGGCCACTTGTTGAATATGTGTTGTTCAGTTGATACTAGAATCTGCATCCCAGACTTTTCTAATAGAATGTAAGCTTTCATTCTCTTTCTTCAGTCTTTTAGAGCATACTAACTTTAATTACAATGTTTTCTGAAATATACATTATAGACATTCATTGCTGACCAGATATTATCTATGAGCTACGTGCTATCTATGTCCTAAGACGTGATTTGAGGCCTCTCTTCCATGCACCCTCTACTTCTGTCCCTCTTACCAAATCCTAATAAAACACACTGTTAGTAGAATTAACTATTCCCGAGACTTTAGTCCTCGGAGCCTCAGGATGGGGTCCTGGTCACCACTGTGTCATCAGCCCCTGCTTAGTGCTGAACATAGACTAAGTACCAAATAAATATTTGTTGAAAACCTAGAAGATGCAGAAAAACGAAGAAAACAATAAAGCAGTTAACTAAGTGTATTGCTAAGAGATAGCAAAATATAACCTTTTGGTTAATTTTCAACACTTTAAGATTTTTAATTCTAATCCATGAATATATATGCATTTTGTTATCTAGCCATAGTGCCTATTTTGCTTTCTTTTCATATATGGCTATAGAAACATAGAGGAAAATACAGCCAGATTCCAACTAAAATGTTTCAACTCTTCCAATTAAAAATTAACAATTTATTATAAACAATTATTTATCTTTATAAAGTTTAAGTGTTAATGGTTGCACTGATTTAGTTGAATAGGGTTTATTTAAGCAATTTAATATTGTTTAAATTGTTTTTTCCAAATATTTGATATTATAAACAAAACTCTGATGACCATGTGAATGAATTGTCTTTCTCTGGCCAGTTGGCACACACAGTTGGTAGTTAGTGAATTTGTTGAATGCATTGATGAATGATCAAAAGTCATAATACTTTCTGTGTTTTGGAAGACAGTTAACAAAAATTATATTGGAACCATTTAATAAATATGTCTGAAAGGCTCCTGAAAAGATTTAATTAGATTTTCATGGTAAGGTATTTGTTAAAACCCTCAGGAACCAAGAAAACAATAAAAAGATTGTTTGATCACAATTTCTTTGATCATATATTCACATTTTATCAAAAAGTAAAAAACAGACTATATATTTTAGAGATAGTTAGGTTTCTAGCAAGTCCCTAGGTTAGTTGTAATGATCTAGCAGGAGAATAGTTAAAGGTTTATGGTACCTTTTCTATTGGTAGCTATGAAGGTAATTGATTTTTTCTCTCTGAACTGGGTCAGTTACTAGCTGGTAGAAAAATATTCTCAACATCAATAATGCTAACCTCTATTTTGAGAACAGGGACCTTTCTTGACCAATTTAATGTCTCACATTAGTGTTTAAAGCATGTAATTGTTTAATTATTCAAATGAAATTTTATTTATTAAACATGTAATGAATAGGTGTTGTGCTTGCCTGGAACTGTTCATTTCCTCATTCAGACATATTTAAGGAATACTTACAATGTGTCAGGCCCTCAGCTCTGCCTGATGATTCCGTAACTATCCCCTGAAAAATCTAGGGGATAATACCAATGCTGTCTTTTATTTTATTGAAGTGTAGTTAACTTACAATGTTTTGTTGGTTTCAAGTGTACAGCAAAGTGATTCAGTTATACATATATATGTGTATATATATATTCTTTTTCAGATTCTTTTCCATTATAGGTATTACAAGATACTGAGTATAGTTCCCTGTGTGCAGTAGGTCCTTGTTTACCTATTTTATATATAGTAGGGTGTATATGTTAATCCCAAACTCCTAATTAACTGCCCCGCCATCCCCTTTGGTAACCATAAGCTTGTTTTCTGTGTTTCAATGCTATATTCTCACTGGGGACAAGGGACATAATTAGTACACTTGATAGTAATTTTACATTAAACTGAAATTAATATTACAGCACACAGTAATGTTGTCAGTGTCATATTCACCGTAAGTGTAGCCTCTTGGGTTTTCAAGGTGAATTTTCACTTAGGTATTCATAAAGTACCAGCAGGAATTGTTGCCAGTATTGGGGCAGCAGAGTGGTCAGCACCATATGAAGACAAGATGATTCTTTTAGAATGAGAAGAACATTCACACGAGCAGGTGGCACTACTGCTGCTTGGCTTGTTCTGCTTCAGCTCTGTCAGCTGCCTACCCAATATTCAAAAAACAAAGCAAAGCAGAAAACATGGGTCTTTCTGGACATGTTATTACTTTTTTTTTTTTTTTTGTGGTACGCGGGCCTCTCACTGTTGTGGCCTCTCCCATTGCGGAGCACAGGCTCCGGACACGCAGGCTCAGCGGCCATGGCTCACGGGTCCAGCCGCTCCGCGGCATGTGGGATCTTCCCGGACCGGAGCACGAACCCGCGTCCCCTGCATCGGCAGGTGGACTCTCCACCACTGCGCCACCAGGGAAGCCCTACTTGGGGTTTCTTAAATGCTTTTGTCTCAAAAGGAATTTTCATAGATTTTAGTAGTTTTCCAGTAAACGATCACATATTTGAAAGATATTGGACATCTCAATAGAGTTGCAGTTGAAATGGGATTGACTAGTTTCCATATAATGAGACACACACACACACACACAAAAAAAAAAAAAAGAAAAAAGAACTCTAACCTCAGCAGATAAAAGTGGAGAGGGGAGATGATTGAAGTCTGAAAACATTTTGAAGGATGTGCATATAGTAACTTCAGATCTCTTTATTTGAACTCTGATTACCAGAATAAGGGTTACCTTTCACAATTGAAAGGGATTATAAACATATGAAACTCTTTTCTCAGAAAGGTGATGTTGTTAAAAGAGAGATTCAGGAATAGTTTAGATACCTTAATTGATGGTGGATGCATGTCAGGCTGTGTCAAAGGAAGGTCTTCAGTGTAACATTTTGAGACAACACTTATTGGAATGCTTAAATGATTGAGCTTCCCCAGGGTAACATTTTTCTCATATTTTTTACACTTTTACTGGTAGTGGAGACATTGAATGTTTCTTGTCAATTTGTTGCAATAATAGTGTGGCTGCAAATGAGTCGGCCCATTGCCAGAAAGTCATAATCCTATTTTTTTCCTCCTAAATCCTAAGGCAACCCTTAAAGGAGACCAAAGACCCTGCATCTTGCAGCTGCAAGGGCCCTTCTTGGAGTTAAGGAGGAGGTAGCCTCTGCCCTGTGTCATTAGGTTTTTTGGGAGCTGCTTTAGGCAAAGAGCACGAAGCAGGTTTTCTCACAGAAGATGCCCTGAGCACATCCCTCATCATCCCTGGATGATTTTCTGTTTTCTCTCCAACTTTAACCTTTACTCAATTCTTTTACTTTTGTATTTCAAGATGCTCATAGATACTGGATTTGTACTTTATACCACGTCATTTTTTTGGTATGGCAGTTCTACTCTCGGTGGTAACAGTCTTAATATATGTATATATGTATGCATTTATCACTATAGTAACATTCTATAATGGAGAGCCTGTAATAACTAACTAAATGAGTTTACCTGTGTGTGTCTTTTCTTTTCATCTATGCTGCAAACTCCGCTATGGAGGAAAATCTCTTGCAGGTCCAACACTGTCTTACCTGAGTAGTTTTTGAAAGAACGCTGAATGCATCAGGAAACTGAAATCTAGATTTGGTTGTATCTCACTTCTGTGACTTTGATCGGATCATTCATGATTTCAGTGTTTTAGCTTCAGGATCTTTAAAGTTACAATTTTAAATTACACGGTCTCCAAAATCCCCTTTACCTCTAAAATTTGATGACCCTGTTATTTTCAGGCAATTCTAAATTATCCATATTACATTATGATCAGAAAGGATAGTTCTGGGAGAGGGGAAGTTGGATCAAGAGGGAGGTGGATTAATTTAGAATGAAAATGTGTCATGGCATAACAGAAAATCAGTGCACCTTTACAAGACTTCCATGCTCAGACTGCTACCCAAGGAGGAGGAATTGGAAAATTTGGGGAACAGGATTCTGAAAACTCTGATAAATAAGAATATAAAACCTCTGTCTCACAAGAGCCAGAAACTCAGGGTGGAAGTGCCTTCTTCATTATCATTTTGCTATTAGTTTTAGCTGTATTAATTAATTAGACACTGAGTATGTATTTATGGATTAATTTAATATGTAGATGATTATGGGGTCTGTTTTTTTCACTTGATGTCACTCACAGATGACGTCAACTAATACTAAAAGCCAAAATGTAAACGTTTATCACGTGACAGATGTAGACTGACTCAGGAGGAGAGACTGTGGCACATGATGCCGAGAAGATCTGGGTCACACTAGGCTCTATGGGATGACAGCTGCATTGTTGAAGGAAAGTTAAGGAGCCACCTGGGCCTCCATCTCCTTGTCTGATAAATGGTGATAAAGATATTTCCTTCATATTGTTATTCTGAGAAGTAGATGCTACATCAGAAGAGCTTAACCAAGTGCTTTTCATGTGGCAAATACACAGTACCCGGCAGTTTAAAAACAAAATGAGACAGGAATCCAGTTTTTTTTTACACAGCTAATATTTAAAAGCAAGTTTTTCATTCAGTGATGGTTGGATTTTTGTGTTGACTTTTTCTTGTGTTTGTGTAGTCCCCATCATGGTGGCATCTTTCTTCTGATAAAATGATGGACGAATGCAGTCAGAAGGAACATTCAATGATGCTAGCCATGTTTCTGTGAACTGGAGGAAGCTTTTGAACTTAGATTCAATCTGGAAGTTCTATTTTTTGTCCAAACGTGCAGGGGAAAATAACCCTCTCCCATCAATTTGGTGGAAAAATAAGATAGATTAACGACTAATAGCTAAAATTTTTGAGAATTTATCCTATGCCAGGCACCATGCCAAGAACTTTATGTACATTATCTCATCAAATCCTCACAATAATTTTATGAGTTAAGAACAATCATTATGCCTATTACAATGATGAAAGCACTGAAGCTTAGGGAGATTAAATAATTACAGTAGTTCACAAATCTAGCAAAGGATTGGAGCCAGGACTTGAATGCAGACAGTTTGACACCAGAATCTATGTACTTACTACTTTTCTATATTGACGTTCCAGAAACTAGCCCCTCGACATCACTGATAAAATTATATTTTGCCTCTGCTGTCTCTAATCTACAAAAACTTGGACAAGTTAAACGACTGCACAGAGCCTGAATTTCCTAATCTATAAGGAGCAAATAATTACATCTGTTTCATGGGGTTTTGTAATAAGGAAGAACAAGAATGTAAAATGCTTAGTGATATATCTGGTGTTTACACTGTATAATAATTAAGACTATCATCTGAGAACCTGGATGGTGTCACATGCCTTTCAAGAGGGATAGAAATAGGGAAATACAAATGGAGGATGAAGACAGGAATATAAATGGCTGTCACCAGGCATTGACCACAGCAGTGGGGCAAATACTTACGAATGTAGCTGATTGGTATAATGTGTCTATTTAAATATAATGTCTCTCTATATATAAATATAATGTCTCTATTTAAAAGCTGAACTTTGAGAATAGAGGAGAGAGATGCTGATATTATGTAGCAGTGATTTAGGTACTTGATACAAGGGAATTTCTAAAGTACCCAGAAGGGCATGGAGCATTTTGAGACGTATATAGGAAAGGTAGTCAAACCTGAAAAGTGGGAGAAGAGAAATCTGCTCTGGGCTAAGGTAAAGACATTTTCATTGCCACAGGTTTCCACCAAATCACCAAATGATAATATAAAAATTCAGATCATAACTCCTGTCTAGTACCTGTAGTTCTAAAATACAGTGCTGTATCAACTAACAGGTAGCATGCTCTTTGACTAATTTCACTGTGCTGGTGCACAACCCATTCAGGTGTTGTTGTAAATTGATATACAGCTGTGCGGGAGCCTACAAGTACATTGAGATTCTGGTATCCTGAATGGGCAAAACTTGATAAGTGAAATCCCTAAATAATATTGTTTGACTAGAAATCATGTGTGTGCTTCAAGTTACATTTGCACCAAATGATTACTGAAAGAAAAGAAGTTCATTTTGAAATCTGAAGTCACCTGATTGCTCAGACTGTCCTTGGCATTATATAGATGTAGATGATTTACCGTGTTCACTTTCTGTATCACTTCTCAATACTGTGAATACACCTTTAATCTACAATCATCAATGATCTTCATTATTATAAAACCCAGGTATGACAAGATTCCATATCTTGAGGGTGATTCAAAGGTCTCATAGCCTGTCAGACTCAAAAACTGAGCTGCAACAAGACAATAACAAATATCTTTAAAAAGCCTTAATCTCTTTTTTTGGGACCAAAAGCAGTGAATAACACTTAGAGCCCATTGAGGGTCAGCGGTTAAAATTAGTGGGCTTTTCAGCTTAACTGTTTTGTCGCATGTCTCAGAAATACAAATAGTATGAGACATTTTCATAAATAATATACTTATTAAAAATTAATGATATTTTTCTCATTAAAATGTAATCTATGGGTAACACGTTTAAAACATTGATAACTTAAGCTCTTGAGATGACAGAGAAAAGTAAATTATAATGTGTTTTTATGAATTAAATTTCAGAAAAATGGGGTAGAAATCCAGGTTCCCCTTCGAAGAATAAAGGATTTGTTACATAAAGACCAGAAGAATGTGGGTCTCTACATATTGTAATATATAGCCCACTGAATATGTTCAGACTTAAGTGAAGAAAGTTGTTAACTTTTAGAAGTGACATGAGGAATGAGATTAAGGGTGAGTTTTGAAACCAAGAGAAAAGGAATTTAACATTTAACGTGTTCTTCCCCTAGAGTAAAAATGTAGAAGAATCAAATACACATGTACTCCAGAGAACATCTTTCTTTATAATGATGCACACCATTAATTAGGGAGATACTGTCTTCAGGATAGAAGCTAATTAACTGTGAGATCAATACCTAATGCCGATTTTCCTTTTTACCTCACTCCAACAGCACCAAACCAATAAAAGCAGTTATGTTTTTGAGTAAAACTTATCTGGCTGGAACCTCAAAATGAGCAGTTCCTGAGTCTCTCATCAAGAAGGACAAGATCGGGCTTCCCTGGTGGCGCAGTGGTTGAGAATCCTCCTGCCAACGCAGGGGACATGGGTTCTATCCCTGCTCCGGGAAGATCCCACATGCCACGGAGCAGCTAAGCCTGTGCACCACAACTACTGAGCCTGCGCTCTAGAGCCTGTGAGCCACAACTGCTGAGCCCACGTGCCACAGCTACTGAAGCGCGCGTGCCTAGAGCCCGTGTTCCGCAACAAGAGAAGCCACCGCAATGAGAAGCCCGCGCACCGCAACGAAGAGTAGCCCCTGCTCGCCAAAACTAAAGAGCCCGCATGCAGCAACGAAGACCCAACGCAGCCAAAAATAAATAAAAATTAAAAAAAATAATTGATTAAAAAAGGAAAAAATCATGAGTTAGTAAAATTTGGGGCATTCACTAACAGAAAAGGAAAGCTAAGAAGATTATATGATAAGTTATTCGAGTAATATACATATTATACCCCTGAAAAATGTGTCACAAATAAGTTTAGTCATTATTTCATCATAGTTTTTGTATATGGATAGACTTTCAATCAGATTTATTCTGTTCATAGTATTGTCAGGATTCCTTTTCAAAAGTGTATAGATTACATCTTCCTCTCAAGGATTCTCACATTTAAAGAGAGCACTTCAAGGTCCTTAAGGAGATTCTCATTTTCTGCTGGAAAAAGATTTTGATTCAACCTTCCTCTGCATCAGAGGGAGATGGCATATCCTTTGTTCAATGCTTTTTAACCCACTTGGCAGAAATTTTAGTTATGGGAGCTTTATTCTAAAGACAGGGGTATAAGAGAAGTATCTTGTTTATTGTCATCATCCAATACCCATGTCCAAAGTGTCTATTAAAGAATATTACTGTTAGAGGCCAAACATTAACCATCTTGAAACCTCACATGTAACTGAAGCGCAGAATGTACTTAAAATCATTCACTTGTCCTATTTCTATTGCTCTCTGAACCAAGGTCTTGCCATTCTTCCCCCAAGGCGCAGTATCTGTGTTTTCGTAATGACTTTTCTTTGTTCCAAGCTAATTGGTTTAGAATGCTCTGTTACATTTTGTATTTTTATGGCCCTCTTGATATAGACCTGACTTAATACATGGAAGGGACTTAAAGACTGTCTGTCGCATGGTAAGCATTTAATACATGTGTACTACTATATAACAATAATGGCTATTGTTATCATTTAAAATTTTTCACTGACTAATTTGTAAGACTTCATATAAGATGGGATATGTAACATAGGATATATGGAGAGCTGGACATTGGAAGTGCACACCAAAATTTAAACACCTATAGGGAATCTGAGAAGATGGTGAGTGCAGCAAGGTTTGAATCTTCCAGAATCCTCCCCTAAAAATAGAGCCCAAAGATATCAAAACCAATCACTCACAGTCGTCATGTAAAACAAAACTAGTTTGCCAAAGCATTTGGAGAGACAGCCACATGAAGACTGGGTGATTATTAAATAATAAATATATATTTACCTGTAGAGCTAAGATTTGGTGGTGTTTCAATGGAAATAGTGCAGTATGTAAAGGCTCCATTCTCTAACAAACTACCATGAATCGGGACAGGAAGTAAGAGGTGTTCATAAAAGGCAGAATAAGCTTGCCCATTGCCTTATGAATATATTCTGGTTACTAAACAAAGACAAATGATAAAATATCTGTTTTCACAAAGAGTTTTGAATTAATGGATGTAGAAAAGAAATACTCTTTTTTTAAAAAATTTTTATTTATTTTATTTATTTATTTTTGGCTGCACTGGGCCTTTGCTGCTGCGGGCGGGCTCCCTCTAGTTGCGGCGAGTGGGGGCCGCTCCCTGCCGCAGTGCTCAGGATTCTCATTGTGGTGGTTCCCCCCATTGTGGAGCACGGGCTCTAGGCACGCGGGCTTCAGTAGTTGTGGCTCACGGGCCTAGAGCACAGGCTCAGCAGCCGTGGCGCACACACTCAGCTGCTCCGCGGCATGTGGGATCTTCCTGGACCAGGGCTCGAACCCGTGTACCCTGCGTTGGCAGGCAGGTTCCCAACCACTGCGCCACCAAGGAAGCCCCGGAAAGAAATACTCTTAAAAACCAAAATTCAACTGAGTAAACTTTAAAGATCTTATTGGCTTTATTCAAAGATTGATTCATCAATTGGGCAGCATCCCATGCAGCATTTTGAAAGGAGCCCCAGGAGCTGTACCAAATGGAAGACTTTTATGGGTGGGAGAAGGCGGGGACAAGGAAAGACTGGATTACCTCATCTCTCTTTGGGGGATGGAAAGGGTCTATGGGGCAGATTACCTCACTAGTGCTGACCAGGAAATTTTAGAAAATCGGTTATGATTACATTTCTGGGGAAGGTTGAAACTGCAATTAGGTTAAGTATTGTCTTAGTTTGATGATGTGAGATTAGCCCAAGTGACTCCATTTTAGGTCTGTTGTCTCTCTCTTTTTCTAAGAGAACCATTGGCTGATTACCTCACAAAAATAGAGTCAAACCGACATCACAAACCTTTTGACGAAAGAACACAGACAACCTCACCTTGAAGTAGGAATATTGAAGTAGGTGAGGTAGTATGTGTTCTTTCATCAAAAGGTTGTGTAGCTCCTTCAATCATTAGTTCAATAAATAATTATGAAGCTCCAATACAACAGTAAGAAATCAACAATACAACAATAAGAAATCACCTTGTTCTGATACCCGTAGAATGTGCAGGGAAATAGAAAATATGGTCATTAATCCAATAATCCTGCAAATAAATGTCTTATTACCTTGGTGATAAATGGAGAGGTGTATTGTGCTCTGGGAATAAATAATAGGAGTGCTACACCTAGTCAAAAGTGATACCTGGGCTTCCCTAGTGGCGCAGTGGTTGAGAGTCCGCCTGCCAATGCAGGGGACACGGGTTCGTGCCCCGGTCTGGGAAGATCCCACATGCCGCAGAGCGGCTGGGCCCGTGAGCCATGGCCGTTGAGCCTGCGCGTCCGGAGCCTGTGCTCCGCAACGGGAAAGGCCACAGCAGTGAGAGGCCCGTGTAACGCAAAAAAAAAAAAAAAAAAAAAAAAGTGATACCTGAACTAAAGTGTGAATGATGAATAGCTTTAAGGAAACATTAGCCTGGAGGAGGGGGGGATGGGCAGAGAAAGTGCTTCAGAGCACAGGGCAGCCTGTGAGGAGGCCCTGACTTAGGAAGGAGGATGGTATATTCTAGCACCAAGAAGAAATCCAGTACATCTGATGGGTGCAGAGTAAAGAGGGTGGGACAGGAGAAAAGACAGAACAGGGAGGGGTAACTAGTATTGTCCAAGCTGGATCACTTTTGAGACTAAAAGGGAGATACCACCAGTGATGACCCCAGCACAACAGGTGGCCATGGGGCTCTGAGTCACCCTAATTGCTGGCTATGCTGAGAAGAGGTTTTTGTGCAGAGGGTGATGGAATGGTTTCGAAGGGTTCTAAGCAGAGGTTTACTTTTGGCTGCTGCAGTGTGGAGAGTGGATTTAGGTGAGGTGGATGTGCATGTGGAGAGACTACATATTAGCACGCTCATTTCCCAGAGACAGGCTGAAAGGCAGCTTCTGTTGCTGTTATTTTTGCTTGCTAGGTTGTTGTATTCCTTCTTGTTGCAAGCAGAGAACCTGGCGTAAAATCAGCTTAGGAGTTTCCTTTCAATGGCTGGAGAAGTGCTTGCTACTTTCCATGCCCACCGCTGAAGTATCTAGAGATAAAGTTAGAGCTCACAAAAGATGCTTATGTTTAGAATTACTGAAGCATAATCCATCTATTTATTCTCTCTTTCTGTCTCTATATATACACATATACATGTACACATATATACACATATAGGTATGTACATATACATAGATATATATATCTATGTATATATTCACGTGTTATATTATTACCAAACTACTAAATATCATTAAAGGTCCTACTCAGTGAGCTAACCTTCTTGTGGAGAGGTGTCGGCTACTCTGTGTCCTAATCTTCAGAAATACTGGTGTGTCTGATTTCTTTCTTCAAAAGAAATTGTCACTGTTTAAGTTTAAATAGTAAAACATATTACTTAAAGAAATAAATGGGAATACAGAAAAGTTTTCTTAAAAGGCAGACAACACTAAGAACATCACATGCTGCATTTTTTAACATCTAGCTGAAATGTGTCTGTATATAAAGTTGTATCCTGCTTTTTTTCAACTCAGTATTATATCATAAGGAAGGTTACCAGATTTAGCAAATAAAAGTACAGGATGCTCTATTAAATTTGAATTCCAGAGGAACAGCCTATACATAGACACACACACACACACACACACACACACACACACACACACACACATCTCAAATATTACATGGCACATACTTTTACTTAAAAATTATTGCTTATCTGGAATTCAAATTTAACTGGATACACTATTTTATCTGGCAATCTTAGTTAAAAACATTTTCCTTGTAATCTTTATAAACAGTTATAGATAACACTGGGATGAACACGTTAATTCAGGAACAATATTCTATTTTTATAGTATATATACTTGGATAGATTCCAGAAGTAAACTTCGTAGGTTAGATTAAATATATATCTATCTCCAAGTTTATTTTATAGAAATACTATAGGCCCCTGTTACCTTTCCTTTTTTGTTTATTTATTTAGCTAGTTCAAGAGCTGAGTTTGTGTCAACATTGTTTAGCTCACAATTTTTTTCCCTTTAAAGTATCATGATTGAGATTATCCTTGGAGAATTTATCCTCATTCGGTGGTAATCCAGTTCTTTCTCAAGTCTTACTTGAAATCTTAGATATTTCAGTGATGGGATTTCTGGACGTGTTAGATACACACTTCTGTAGGTTCCCTGAATTCTATTACTGTGCTCAGTTTATCAGCAAACAATCTGTGATATATCATCTCAGCCTCCCTTTCCTTCTTTGTCTTCCCCTTTATGGTCTCCAAGTTTTGCCCTTGTATTTTACCTTCTGCATTTACAAAGTACCTATACGATAAATGCCTATTCAGTTGGTGTCTTTGAGATTTTCACTTTACCTGCTGGGTGACCTTAGTCAAGTTACCTACCATCTCTGAGCTTTGGTTTCTCTATCTCTAATAATTATATGACAGGGTTTTTGTCATGACAGAATGAGAACTGTTTGGGGAAAACACTTAACAGGTCAGACACACAGTAAGTGCTACTGTCCCGAGAACACTGATGCAGACAAGGACGAACTGACTTGAGCAAAGGTCTCTAAGAGGCATCACTTACCTGGCCTGGGCATGCAGGCCTTGATCATAATCCTCATCTGGGTTCCAGGATTCAGGTTCTTCCTAGACACTGGACAGTGGAAAGATGAACTGATGATGACTAGACTTTGACTTTGGAAATGACAGTGGCTCCACTCAGCATGCACGCTGGGGCAGTGAATGAAAGCCTGCTTAGATGGATGACGTACGGGTCACGGTGGGTACATGCCCACTGTACTAAAATGGATATGGATGTGTAACAAAGTCCATATTACTGATAACAATTAAATCTCATTTTCTCCATTTCACTGTATTTCTCAAGAACACTGCATTTTCGTAAACACCTGCCATTCATTACATAATATCTAGGAGGGGCTGCTCAGGCTTTGGTTTTTGCTTTTTGATGCTATCCACGCTGTCTCTTGCTCACCCTCTTTGTGCATGCTCTGGAGTATTCTACCAAGACCACAGTGCTTAGAAGAGTTTTATAAGCCTCTGGCCTTTTGGCTGAAAGAATAACTTGCTGATTGTCCCTGAGCAGAAAACAACCCTCTCACTAGAGGACAGTTGAACTCTTCCCTGATTACAGCAGTAGCAGAGGATTTCACTGTTTAATCACTTGACATCACTGTCATACAGGCCTCATTTTCAGTGATCCACTCACACTTCTATCCGTTAATTATTACTCAATATATATTTAATTCCTCCCAGAGTTTAGTGCCAAAGAGCATTAATCAATCTTTTGATCAGAAAGTGGGATCTATAACTTAATGTGCTCCCCGCAGCCACAGAAGTAGGTGAAGGACTGCAGTGTGGTTGTTCATTCATACCTGGAATATCTATTTGTCAGCACTTAAACATTTATTTTTTGTTAATGTTGAAAGTATTAAAATGTTTACCTCTTAAAATTACTTTGGATCAGCGGTCTAGGTATAGAATCCAAGTAAACCAATGAAATAAATCAGATATTCCTTGAAAATGTATAACCCGCACTGATGATTCACTTTCTTAGTGAAAGAAAAATGCAGCTCAACCTCAGGCACTGCACTCTCTCTGGAGCCTTCTTCCTTGTATGCTTAGTACGATTTGCTCACATCTGCCCAGACTTTTGGTTAATTCATTGCTGTTCAAAGGCTTTATCACTGGGTGGCACCCTGCCACCTTATTTGGATTTTCTTTCCTTCCCTTCCTCTCTCTCCTGCAATGTAACCGTATGGTGGTCAAAAGTCGGGGTCTGGACCCAGACACTCACGTTTGGAATCCAGGCTTTGAAATGTATTAGGCTCTGTGACAGTGGAGAACCTAGATAATGTGTCTTCATCAAAATGAAGATAACAGTGGTAAATATTTTATAGGATTCTTGTGAGAATTAAAAAAATATTAAAGCACTTAGAAGAATGCCTGGCAATTAATAAACATCCAATAAAATGTATCTTCTATTTTTTTATTACCATTTCAGGATGGTACCATAGGACCTGGGAATACAAATATATGGGTAAAAGTCACAGAAGTTAAGAAACAGACAAAAAACAAATAACACCCAAAAAACTGTGATGATGATGATAGAGGTTAGAACCAACACCATGGGAACAAGAAAGTGAAGTATTTATAGCAGACTTGGGGTGGTGGTCCAGTAATAACTAGTCCCCAACCATTTATTGAGAGCCTGTAAGTATAAGTGTCTGGGCCTATTCTTTACAATATTTCCTCAGGTGTCTTTCACAACTGCTGTATGAAGTAAATATTTTACGCCCATTTTCCAGATAAGGAAACTGAACCTAATAGAAGTTAGGTGATTTGTGTAAGGTCATTTACCCTGTAAGTGGAAGACCCTAGATTTAAATCCAGGTTGGTTTTATTCCAAAGCTCTTCCTACAGTGTGTTTTCTGCTCTGCCTGTATTTTTTTTTATCTCCGCTGTTACTGGTTACAATTTTAATACCTACTGCTCAATATTGTTCCTATATTCTGGAAGGGATTGGGTTGCCTGTGACACCTAATAAGAAAATCATAAATATGTCTGCAGATTGAGCCTCTTAGATTCTGAGGTAAATGCTGAGCTGCCAGAGCTGCCAGTCCTTCACTTGGCTTCTTAAAATTTCTGTGACATCCCCATTCCCTCTGTTGGTTGTGTCAGCATTTCTACTGCTGCCTGTGCTGATAAAGCCCCCTGAACACACACACCACATAGAAATCACTTGGTGACATGTTCACTGGGGCACCCAGAAGAGGAGGGAGGTCTAGATGGGAAGGACAGTGTCCTGAAGATGGCTCTACTACCCAAAAATGGTCAAGGGGACAATTCAAAAATGGCTTCAGACATGAAGCCAGTTTCCCACTGAAATGTGTGGAGCAAGTTAGGATCCCCAAGAACTTGGGAAATCAGTAGATTTCAGTAGAACTTCAGTAGAAAGAAGTGAGTTTACATTCTTTGTTCTGTTTGTTTTTTAGTGTTCTTTTCCATCATGGTCCATTATAGGATATTAACTATAATTCCCTGTGCTATATGGTCGGGCCTTGTTTTTTATCCATTTATAAACATCTGCTAAGCCCAACCTCCCAGTCCATCCCTCTGCCAACTGCCTCCCCCTTGGCAACCACTGGTCTATTTTCTATGTCCATCATTCTGTTTCTGTTTCATAGGTAGGTTCATTTGTGTCATATTTTAGGTTCCACATGTAAGTGATATCACATGGTATTTGTCTTTTTCTTTCTGACTTACTTCACTTAGTATGATAATCTCTAGGTCCATCCATGTTGCTGCAATTGGCAATATTTCATTCTTTTTTATGGCTGAGTAATATTCCATTGTATATATGTACCACATCTTCTTTATCCATTCATCTGTCGATGGACATTTAGGTTTCTTCCATGTCTTGGCTATTATGAATTGTGCTGCTATGAACTGAAAGAATTGAGTTTACATTTCAATGAAAATACTAGGTAACAAAGCTGTTGTGTTTTACATAAGATATAGACCACTGACATAAAATAAAGAAACCAGGGAGTGTAAGAAATGGAAAAGAAGTTGCAGGAAAATTTGAACATCATACCCTTTGAGAATTATAAGCATTTACTTATAAGCATCCCCTTTTAATATCTTCTCTAACGTGGAACATTACTCAAATATTTTCTTTACTGATTTTCAGGACAGATATGAAAACTTAGGTGGCTTAGAATACGAAAGCAGTGGCTCTACGTGGCATGATTCTAAGTGTCCAGAAGCCCTCCCTTCATGTCAGAGTATGTTAGGCACACACCGACACACACACAACCCCCCGCATGGCACACCTCCAACCACACACATGCACAACCAAACACAGACACACCATACCGTCACACATTCCAGACATAGACAGGAACACTTGCCCCTCCCACCAGTGAGGGGATGAGCAGAGAGGGATTGTGGACCTGGGAGAGGGAGGGTGAAATTTGCTGAAAACTGAAATTCTGTGTAGAGATTTCAGTACAGACCTGGTGTTTTTGATTTTGACGCATTTAGATTCAGAGCGACTTGAAATACCTCACATTCAGAACTGCTATTTGTCAAATATTCTTCCATATGAACGTGTTCTGATCATTTCTGGAGAGCTTGTTTTGATGGACAGACTGCGTGTGCTGAGGACCTGGAGCTAACGGGGAAGTAATAAGAGCAGAGAGAGAGGCTGCCCAGGTGTCCAAACAGACTCAGCTAATACAGTGATTTGTCCTGGGGTCAGTGCTGAGTGAAGGCCTGTGGACACCACTGAGAGCTGTCTGTGGAGTGAATGCGGGGTTATACAGAGAATACTGCTGCTAAAGAGGATTTTCTCCTACTTACATCAGTGGGATGCTTGAAAGGTCGCTTTGGTCTGTGTAAAACCAGAGCTCATTGGCTACAAATAAATTACAAGAGACGTTTCAGGCTCCAAATCCAGGCAACCATAAATCCCCAATCCTAAATTCTTCAAACCAATCCAAGGCTTAATATTTTTTATCTTTGAAAATAGTAAGTTTGGGGCTTCCCTGGTGGTGCAGTGGTTGAGAGTCCACCTGCCGATGCAGGGGACGCGGGTTCGTGCCCCGGTCCGGGAAGATCCCACATGCTGTGGAGCGGCTGGGCCCGTGAGCCATGGCCACTGAGCCTGCGCGTCCAGAGCCTGTGCTCCGCAATGGGAGAGGCCACAACAGTGAGAGGCCCGCGTACTGCAAAAAAAAAAAAAAAAAAAAAAAAGTAAGTTTGTACTAGTTTGTCTTTTAACTTGTATATTTTGATAAATGGAGTAATATTTGGGTAGAGAGAGTTAATGAAA
This sequence comes from Hyperoodon ampullatus, assembly GCF_949752795.1. Lineage (NCBI taxonomy): Eukaryota > Metazoa > Chordata > Mammalia > Artiodactyla > Ziphiidae > Hyperoodon > Hyperoodon ampullatus. The sequence continues at coordinate 184,987,458 of NC_136915.1, forward strand.
AAATGTTTTGGGAAATTGAAAACAAAAGGCAGTGATGATTAATGTAGACAGACTGACCTGTTTCAGAATTTAGTGTGGATTAGGAGGGTGCTTTATCACAATGTCTTATGATGGGTGGCTCGATCTGGATATGTATGAAGGTTTTAATTAATGAGCTCCTCTTTAGGGAACACTGTCTCCACTTACTTCCTTTCTCTGGTTACATAGGCTACAGCCTGCGTTGTAGTCTGCCATTCTCCCTAATGTTTTAGATGTTTTTCCTAAGAGGCTGTGGAAGAGAAGATACTGCTTTGAAGATCCATTAGCTTTACACTTACTTCCCCTTACCCAGTTGATAAAGCCAACATCTGTTGACCTAGAGAGCATTCCTGGAAGGGCTGTTTCTTCACTCGTACTTCTGGGCTGTGGAAATGACTTACACTTACAAGACAGGTGGAGACCAGGTTTGGTTTCAGAGTGCATCATGTTGGGTTATATCAACTGCATTCAGTGTGAATCAGTGTAAGGTTGTGTTTGAGTTTATGTTCAAGAATTTTTACTATAGCAGAAGGAAAGAAAAAATGCATATAGCAAACCTGAAATCTATGAAATTATGTTGGTTTTGCAGAATTGGGAATTTTCTTATCCAATATTCTATCAAAAATATTTAGTGGAAAATCAGTACAGAAAAACATGATGATGAGTAATTATATGCTAAATATGGTCAATGTGGATTTTTTGTTTTTTGATGTTTCAGATAAAACTCTGTCTTCATTCTTTGTGATTGTAACGTTACTCTCTCTTCACACCCCAACTGTCTGGGTAATTCATATTTTTATCTAACTGTTTACAGTATATGTGATGGCAATTCAAGAGAAAAATAGAGAGAAGGGACATCTTGCTTCAAATGACATTGAACTAATGGTCCCTAAATTATCTGATTGATTTATTCATTCATTAATTCATTTATTTATTCAGTTAGCAAATATTTATTGGGGACTTACTCCATGCCAAGTTCTGTTCTAGGGTTTGGAGATGGTCTTAAAAACAAGACAGGGGGCTTCCCTGGTGGCGCAGTGGTTGGGAGTCCGCCTGCCGATGCAGGGGACGTGGGTTTGTGCCCCGGTCTGGGAAGATCCTACATGCCACGGAGCGGCTGGGCCCGTGAGCCATGGCCGCTGAGCCTGCGCGTCCGGAGCCTGTGCTCCGCAACGGGAGAGGCCACAACAGTGAGAGGCCCGCGTACCGCAAAAAAACAAAACAAAACAAAAAAAAAAACAAGACAGACAAGAATTTTCTCCTCAGTGGGTCTTCTACTTTAGCAGGAGTGACAGACAATAAACAAACAAGTATTTAGCGCCTAAATTCCCATTAAAATATCATGAAACTAGAGAAGAAGAACAATAAAATCTCATAACATAGAACATGATGACTGCAGGGAAACCAGTTCCAGAAGAAATTTTATTAACTTTAAGTTTGATAGAAAGAGAAAAAGCTTGTTAATTTCAATGCTTTACCTCAGGAAATAGCAAGCTTGACTGCTTATAGGCAGAAGACAGTTTCCTGCCTCTGAAAAGATGTTCCACATCACTAATCATCAGGGAAATGCAAATAAAAACCACAATGAGGGGCTTCCCTGGTGGCGCAGTGGTTGAGAGTCCGCCTGCCGATGCAGGGGACACGGGTTCGTGCCCCGGTCCAGGAAGATCCCACATGCCGCGGAGCGGCTAGGCCTGTGAGCCATGGCAGCTGAGCCTGTGTGTCCGGAGCCTGTGCTCCACAACGGGAGGGGCCACAGCAGTGAGAGGCCCACATAGAGCAAAAAAAAAAAAAAAACCACAATGAGATGTCACCTCACACCTGTCAGAATGACTGTCATCAAAAGAACACAAATAACAAACGTTGGCGAGGACGTGGAGAAACGGGAACCCTTGTATGCTGTTGGTGGTAATGTAAATTGGTGCAGCCACTGTAGAAAACAGAATGGATGTTTCTTAAAAAGGTAAAAATAGAACTACCATATCACCCAGCAATTCCACTCCTGGGTATATATCTGGAAAAAACTAAAACACTAATTCAAAAACATACATGCACCCCAATGTTCATAGCAGCATTATTTATAATTGCCAAGGTATGGAAGCAACCTGAGTGTCCATTAACAGGTGACTGGATAAAGAAGTTGTGTGTGTGTGTGTATATGTGTATATATATATATATATATGTATTACACACACACAATGGAATACTACTCTAGCCATAAGAAAGAATGAAATTTTGCCATTTGCAACATCATGGATGGACTTGGAGGGCATTATGCTAAGTGAAGTAAATCAGACAGAGAAAGACAAATACTGTATGTTCTCACTTATATGTGGAATCTAAAAAATTCAACAACCTAATAAATATAGCAAAAAAAGAAGCAGACTCACAGATACAGAGAACAAACTAGTAGTTACCAGAGGGGGGAGGGAAGGAAAGAGGGGTAATACAGGGGTAGGGGAGTAAGAGGTACAAACTACTAGGTATAAAATAAGCTACAAGGATATATTGTACAGCACAAGGAATATAGCCAATATTTTATAGTAACATAAATGGAGTATAACCTTTAAAAATTGTGAATCATTATATTGTATACCTGTAACATATAATATTGTACAGTAACTATACTTCAATTTAAAAAAAGACATTTCCTGCCTCCCCCATACTGTTCATCCCTTGGCCTAAAGACTTTCTGACCTACCAACCAGTGACCTATGCAGGCATCTTCTCACCACCTAGATGATGTGTCCACAAAATTCAACTTTCATTCAGTAACTGCTACTATTTTGGAGTAATTTGCCTTGCGGAATGAAGATGCTGAATCTATTTTATCAGTAACTTGGAAAACTGTAGAGTGAAAAAAAATAGAAAAAAAATGTAGAGCACAGAACTCTATGTTAGCATATTAATTGTGTATGACAGGAGCGAAAACAAAAATCTATAAATACTCTGATCTTTTCTCCTCCCCCATCTTCTAATGAGGAAGAATCCTTTGTTCCCTTGTTTTTTGTTTTTTGTTTTTTTGCAGTACGTGGGCCTCTCACTGTTGTGGCCTCTCCCATTGCAGAGCACAGGCTCCAGACTCACGGGCTCAGCGGCCATGGCTCACGGGCCTAGCCGCTCCACGGCATGTGGGATCTTCCCAGACCGGGGCACGAACCCGTGTCCCCTGCATCGGCAGGAGGACTCTCAACCACTGCGCCACCAGGGAAGCCCTGTTCCCTTGTTTTTAGACCTTGTTTGTGTGTGGTGGTTTGGAAAATGAGTGATGATAAAAATGTGGAGAAGACCAAAGTATTAGATTATAGGTTACTATGTTGTAAGCAAGAGGAAGTGGCTTAAACGATATTTCTGTCTCATATCACAGTTCAGCGGTTAAGTGCCACAAGCCAGTAGGTGCCTTGCCATGCTCAACATAAGACTTCTGTCTCAACATCTTAGGTGGCTGTGCTTTGCACACCACCCTTCAGTCAGCAGGAAGGAAAAGGGGCCAGAAGGCTATGTACAAATTTGGTTTTAGAGGTATAATCAGGAAGTGACATCTCATCTTTGCTTTTGCTTCTACCCTAATGGTTAGAACTTTGTCACATGTCCACAGAAAGCTGCAGGGGAGTCTGGAAGGGCCAAACTCTATGTGGTTATGAACTCAGCTAAAACTTAGGAGTCCCACTATTAAAGTAGGGATGGATACCTATCAGGGGACAACTTGCAGTCTATACCTTAATCCACTCCTGTGGCCACCCTAATATCCATCTGTATCCTACATGCCATTCAGAGAGTCCACACAATCACCTCTATGGCTGACAAAGCCACATCCGGTTACTAAATACATACAAACATTTATTCATTTGTTTGTTTATTTATATCTTTGATACAGCTCTTTTATTTGTTATTTTTTAAAAATTAAAACATTTTAATTTTATATTGGCATATAGGTGATTTACAATGTTGTGTTAGTTTCAGGTGTGCAGCAAAGTGTTTCTGTTATACATATTAAAGTGCCAGATCTCTGAATGGTGATTGGTTCTCTTCATTGTCAATGTGTGGTTCCTGGTGTTGTTTTTTTTTTTTTTTTTTGCGGTACGCGGGCCTCTCACTGTTGTGGCCTCTCCCGCTGCGGAGCACAGGCTCCGGACGCGCAGGCTCAGCAGCCATGGCTCACGGGCCCAGCCGCTCCGCGGCATGTGGGATCTTCCTGGACCGGGGCATGAACCCGTGTCCCCTGCATCGGCAGGCGGACTCTCAACCACTGCGCCACCAGGGAAGCCCCCTGGTGTTTTGATGACTTATAAACTAGTGGATAAATTAGCTGCTCCCTTCCTATACACATTAAACTGTAATGGAGAAAGAACAGGATAACTTCAATTAAAAATCTCACCCAGAAAAGAGAATAAAGGGAAACACAGAGCAGTCACTTGCCTGTAACAAGTGATCAGATCCTGCTGGGCAACTATTGGCATTGTAAGATGTGCTTGCTTAGCTCTTGTTCTGCTCTCTAGAGGAGCCCCCTTGGCCTCTTGTATTTCTGGTTCCTTTGTCCATTTCCTTCTGTAGCCTCATTGAAGTGCACATTGGAAAATGTGCTCCCCTTGAGGGTTCACAGCTTGTACTGTTTGGAGGCAGAGGAGTTTTAGGAGTCAAGCAATTACAGGTATTTCAAGCCAGGCTGTGCTTTCCCTGGCAATGAAAAACCCTCCATAAGTTAGCAGATGCCTTTCAGTTGCTTTCCAGTCAGTTCCACGTGAAAAGTCATTAGTGCACGTTGTATCTAGATACAGTTTGTGTGTGTGTGTTAATATTTTTAAAACTTTTATTGGAGTATAGTTGCTTTACAATGTTGTGTCAGTTTCTGCTGTACAGCAAAGTGAATCAGTTATACATATACATATATCCACTCTTTTTTAGATTCTTTCCCTATATAAGTCATTACAGAGTATTGAGAAGAGTTCCCTGTGCTATTCAGTAGGTCCTTATTAGTTATCTGTTTTTTATATAGTAACATGTGTATGTCAGTCCCAATCTCCCAATTTATCCCCTTACCGTGTTAATTTTATAATGCCATGATTGTCATTAGATAATTTATAGTTGAGTTGTTAGACTTGTGATACGTTATTGAATTGTATTTTTACTCTGTTTGAAAAAGTGGACTTATATGGGTCATGTGTTAGCCTTGACGAACAGGATCCTTGTTCATTTTTTTCCACCTTTATTGAGATATAATTGACACATTACATTGTGTAAGTTGAAGTTGTACACGCATTGATTTGATACAATTATATATTGTGAAATAATTATCCCAGTCCTGTTAGCTCACACCTGTATCACCCCTTTAATCATCATTTCTTCTTTGTGGTGAAAACATTTAAGATCTACTCTCCTAGCAACTTTCAGGTATATAATACAGCGTTGTTGAATATAATCACCATGTTGTACATTACATCCCCAGATCTTGTTCATCTTATAACTGAAAGTTTGTACCCCTTAACCAATATCTCCCTGTTTGCCCCTCGATACAGTTCTTAAACCTGAAGTCTCTCATTTATTGGTCTCTGTGCTCAGGTTCACCCTTTCTCCCACACCTTAGTATGGTTTCCTTTGGTCCATATGAGACTAGGCTTGGTCTGGTCTTATTGTTTGGTGGCAGACAGTTGGCTTCCTCACATGATCACAACCGACTTCCAACTCATAACAACCTGTGTCTCCTCATCCACTGCTATGCTAGTGCCATAGATTTTAGGGTTTTTTGAGAGCAACACTTTTAGTACAAATTTCTAGATTAGATCGAATACAGTCTAGTTTTTTTTTTGTAATATAGAGACCTTAAATACAACAACTTAAGATAGATTTTTTTCCTTTCTCAAGTAAATAGTCCAGAAGTAGGTATTTCAGAGCTCTTACAGCATTTTTTTCCCATCTTCCACATTATTTTTGAGGATCGGTGTGTTTGAACCCATTCTCAGTGACTCTTAGACTGGGGGGCCGGAGTGGGGGAGAGGGTGAGGCTAGGGAAGGAGGGTGTACTCATTCTTTTTTAGGGATGTGACCGAGAAGAAGCACTTCTGACCAGTGTCTCTCTGTGCTGCTCTGTTAAAAAGCAATCATACAGATGCACTGATGGATCTTCAGAGCAGTGCTCAACTCACCATTAGCTGAGGGCCCACTGTGTGCAAGGAACCTGTGCTAGGTGTTGAAAACAAGAAAGAATAAAATGCCATGGTGCAGGAAAACAAAAAAGGAACTTCTGCTCCCATCTCATTGGTCAGTCACATGACCCCACCGAGCTGTACAGAGCATGTGAAGTGAATCTTTAGGCAGGTAGTCATGTGACTAGCTAACATATGGAAATTCTATTACTAAAGAAAGTGGAGGTGAAGTTGGTGGAAATCTGGACCACAGCCAGATTGAGTTACTGGGAATAGATAGAAATCACATCACGCTATTAGTAGCTCTTCTCTCTGTTGGGGGAATCCTATATGCTTTTCATTTTATTTTCTATGATTTATTTAGACTTTATCCACTTATTTATTTTATTATTTCCCTACTTTTTAGATGTTTTACCATGATCATCTTTCTGCAAAATCAGTGACTATTTTAAAAATTCAATAAACTAAACCCCACAACTATGCGTTGTGAGAGACGCTATAATAAAAGTTGTCTGAAGATTTAGTGCATAAGATAAGGTTTCAGAGGATTCTGGAAGAGAAATTCTGGCAGGGGAATGACAGAACTGGAGACGTGAGAAAAGAAGAAGAAAGATCTTGTTTGCCAGTGATGAAGTTACTTTCTGGGTCTTGAGAAATGGGACAGATTAAAGAAGAGTTGAACTAAGAAAGAGGAGAGAGAGAGAGAGAGAGAGATTGAACTTCAGTTAAGCTTAGTGACCTGGAGAAAGGATATTGCTTGCTTCCCATATTAATAATTTAAATAATACTATTTCATGTTAAGTAAATATATTGCTGTTACTATAGTAAGATGTATTTTAATTATTTCCCAAAATCATGCTAAAAGGGGATGATTCCAGCTCAGCCATGCTCCATGAAAATAACTACATCAGGAAATTTGTGTTAAATAATAATGGTATAGGTCCTTGATTTGAAGTTTTCAAAAAAGAGTCAAATTGTAATGACAAAAAGAAAAACCCAAAAGGTCCACAGGAAAATATGTTTTGGATTTAAATGCTTGAAAAAACTCTTTATATGTATACTATAGAGTGTTATTAGAACAAACATTGAGATGATGCCAAGAGATCTTACAAAATGGTACTTGGGCATTCTGAAGTTTATTTCTCCTTACAGATAGGTTTTAGCAATATTAACCATCTAAAGAAAAACAAATAGTGGTTTAAAAAGAAATATTTTTATCCTTGATGTTTAAAATGTGACTATTCTTTTTGGTAACTAGCAATGAGAATTTATTCTCACTCTGTTAAACAATGTGAGTAAAAATCAATGTGGAATGGCTGCTGAGAGTTAGGCCATAAAATGTAGGGAAGACTGAGTGGTCCAGCTGTATACAGAGCAGGTAGGAGGGTAGCCCTGTGGGTCTCAGGAATAGGGATGTATGGACGCAACTTCTATTATGCTGCCTTTAATGTGCCTGAGACCCTATTTCCCTGTTTTTTTTTCCTCTCTTTTTCAAGATTCAGATATCCAAGAAAAAGAACATGATTGTCCTGACTTGGACCAGGCATCTACTCTTGGATGAATCAGCTGTGCTATGAGCAGAGGGGCAGGGCCACTGGTACAAACAGGCCTTGTGTATCAAGGGCTCCCCAGAGAAGGGTGGGGAATAATTGGGAGAGAAACACTCAGTGGTGTGTTAGTTATACCATATAATGAAAAGGAGGCTAATGCTACCCATTCTGTGAGTTAAATTTCCTTTCCATAATATTTGCAAAATAGTTAGGAACAATTGCTAAATACTCTAAATGAAAGCATGTACTTTTCTAGCAAGTCATTACCGGAACTTTCTTCTCTGATGTTTTTCTTATACTGTATGCTCAAGTTTCTCACTTGAGCCTCATCCAATTAATTTAATGTTTGTTACACTGTTCTGATGGTTGGGAATAAGGGACAGTAAAGAAAGATAGAAAAATATTTATAAATTTAGATATTTTCATATTTAATCCAGAGAGGCCTTTTTTTTTTTTTTTTTTTTTTGCGGTACGCGGGCCTCTCACTGTTGTGGCCTCTCCCGTTGCGGAGCACAGGCTCCGGTTGCGCAGGCTCAGCGGCCATGGCTCACGGGCCCAGCCGCTCCGCGGCATGTGGGATCTTCCTGGACCAGGGCACGAACCTGTGTCGCCTGCATCGGCAGGCGGACTCTCAACCACTGCGCCACCAGAGAAGCCCAAGAGAGGACTTTTTTTTAATGAATAGACAAAACCACCAAAATTAGAGGTTTTGTTACAGCATAATTCCTTGCATATTTCTTGAGTAAGAATGAAAAATAGTTCTCGTCTGGTATCTGTATAAGCCAGTTACAGCATTTTAGAGTGTCGCTTATGAAATGGAAAATTTCCATTTATATAAAATTTTTATATCCTGCATAGAAACTTGAAAATGTCAGCTTCATGCAGTACATCTGGAGAAAATCTGTCTAGGGCATAACACCTTAACTGTTACATAGCGATTATAACTTATCTGTGTAAATAGTGACTTAAAACTTTGTGGAGCTGCATTGTCTGTTAGGACAGTAGGTGCTTAGGCATATGGTTATAGAGTCCCTGGATTGTAGGTCCACTTAGATGGATGAATTCCCGTGGTAGATGTCGACTGAAGGGTCAGTGGAATTATATTTTTAGTAACAAGATTTTTTAGAAGACATTAACATGATATGGTATGTTCAGACATCATTTTCATAAACTGTTCCTTCTACAGAATACTTTGGTCCCAGGATAGTAGAGTGCATTAAACATAACAACCTCAGTAAATATTTGCAACAGGAATTGTGAACAGAAGACAGTAGAAAAGGAAAAATTTAGAAGGGACAGTTATCAGGTAATATTCGATCTCCCAAGTGAAACTAGTGCTACAGTGACGTCAGGAAGATAGGAGGGTGAGGTGGGTGCAGTGAGAATAGATCCTTTAGTCATTTTGTACAATATATACGTGTATACAGTCATGCAAATTAAAAAAAAGCTTATGGGTTGGGTATTGTATCAAGAGGCAGGTAAGTTTATCTGCAAAGATTTTTGTTTTGTTTTCGTCATGAACAGAAGAATTAAGACCTGAGTGGTAGCACAATTTAGCTTCAATGATAACAACCTGCCTCTTGCATGGATTTAATTGGGGATGCTTCCAAATATGGTAGTTATCTGGCTAAATAAGAAAGGAGTGTTACATTCATGTTTTTTCATTGTGTGTACATATAGGGATGTGCATATGCAAAACATTTCTTAGGATTGACATGAAAGTAAATATCATAAGATATCATGTCAGTGTCATAAGTGTCCCAAAAAGTCTGGCAAGCTCTAGCATTATATTTATAAATGTGTTAATAGATGTATCAATTTTAATCTTGACTGTACATATATGTATGTTTTCTTACTTAAATAGAGAACCGAATGCTCTCTGCTCTGTGTTCAGCTCTTTGGGAGAATCATGAATGATATAAGGGAAAATAGTGTCTTTGTTAAAACATATCTGAAAATCAATTAATAAAGTTTCAGGATAATAAAATTGTTATTGGACTCCAGAGAAGAGATTTATTTAGCCTTTAAGAAAAGGAGCAAGTAGAGATTAAGTGGCTTCCCCATCACTCCAGAATAGCAAACAGTCGATTAAGTCTTTGACCTGAGGTCTCTCTGGCTCTAAAACCCACCATCTGACACCTCCACTGGAGTGAAAGATTCATAAGGACAAGGGCAGTGCCTGTTAGGTTCAGCATTCTATACCCCAGCACCTGTCACCGTGTCTGGTCCTTCATCAGTACTCATGAAATAAAGAATGGCAGAATAAATAACCTAAATGCTAATTTTATTTTAAAAAATCTGACTGAAACAAACTGACAAAGTATCCAAAAGGAAGTTTAGAAATAACCATGCTTTGAAGTTTGGCTGCTTGATGCAGGAAAAATTGGGGTAGCAGGTAGAGGAGAGAGAGAAAAAAGCTTGTTTTCTGAATAATGTAAAAAATAGTGAGAATGGACCATCTGTCATCCTTTCCCCAGTGAGACTCTCTACCTGCAGGATTCCTCTGCACCAAGATTCTAGAACCATCACAGATTTGAAGACTAGAAGACTTAACCAGGTTCTGTTCTACATTTAGAAACACAGGGTCCAGTTAGTCTTCTTTCGATGTTCACAGCTGTAGGGTACCTAGTAATAGATGCTGCTCATATACCCACGTATTTATTTATATTTATATATTTACTTCTACTGATTATTTAATATGTGCTTGGTGCTTTCATAGGCCCTGGTGATACAAAGATGATTGGGAGTACTCAAGGCATTTACAGTATAGAACTGATTGGATTGTCATGTCAGTATTAGTTGTATATATTCTCATTTCACAAATGGCTTGCTTTATCAATATCTGATTTATAAACAACCATCAACTACTGCTTTTTTTTTTCTTTTTTTCAACTGCTGCTTTTATATATAAACACTAGAGGTTTTGGTTAGGCAGAAAGGTAGGTTGGGGGTTAAACTGTGAAGTTTTTAGGATGATGAGTTTAGATTTTACCCGTTTGAAAACGAGTTAATGAACACTTGAAAGGTAGGAGGATCTTGCTTACAATTGACTTTTAAGTAACACTGGCTCTGACAGAAATTAGGAGGCTGGGGTTGAACCAGGTGGGAAGGGTACAAGAGCAGTGGCTCTTGTAATAATCCAGATCTAAAGGAGAATCAGTAGAACTTGGTGAGTAATAAAATTGTGGGGTAAAGAAAAAATGAATCAAGGGTATCTCTAGTTATTTTATTGTCTAGTTATGTGGAAAATAATAACTAACCTAGAAAGGGAATTTAAAAACAACAGTTTATATTCTTTCAAAAAGCTCAAGTTGACTATTATATTTTTATGGTGCTATAGAATATACCATTCATTCTTCTCTAGATGTATGTATGTGTATATGTATCAGGAATAGAAAACAAGACTTCGCCTTGTAAGGCAAAGCTACTGGTGGTGGCTCTCTAGAGGAGCGCGTGTAGAAGAACTATGAGGCTGGATCCAGGATCCATAGGGAAGAACACATGTCTAGCAGTGTCTACCATTTGAGAAGGTGGGATGACAGCATTCTTGTCATTTTTTTTCTACCCTTGTAGAGATGCAGCTTCGATCCTGAGAGTAAATGATATATAATATAGCCATTCCCACGTGACCCGTTTCTTTCACATTGATCCTTTTCCCAAGTTCTTGACCTGATTATTTTCTTGTCCGTGTTGCTCATCCATATATGCTTCAGATCTTTTACAAATTCCCTTTCTTGAATTTCTATTTAAGCCATCTAGTACCACAGTTCCTTACATACATTAATTTTTTCTATCCTTTTCCTGAGGGCTCTAGTCCTTTCCTTAAAAAACAATCCAACAATAGATGCCTGGCCACCAGCACTTGTACCCCCAAATTACCACCTGTCTGCTTGCAACCATTGTGAGCATCTTGAATATATGTTGTATTTACCCATTACAACACTTTGCTATTTTACCTTGTTCTACCCCATTTTCAACTACTTGAATAAAATTGGTGTTGGCTGTATTTTGAGGTACTGTGTAAACATTCATTGTTGGCATTTGCAGCTGGGGCATCTCATTCATTGCCTTTCCTAGTCACAATGACGGTGTCAAATGCCTCCCTTCCCATAATTTCTCTTGTAGTAAATTGGCTACGTCCTGTGAAATCTGAGATCCAGCAATAACTTTATGTGGAAAACAAGTATTAACAGCTATTGAAAAACTCCTGCCCTAATGTTTAACCAAATAAGATGTTTTATTAGGAGCTGTATCTTTATAGCTTCTTTTAACAGCTGTAATAAACTCTTTCAAAGCAATATGCTACAAGAGATCAAAGAGCTGTGCTCAATTAGAGTCATTCCTTATTAACCATAGTCAGAAAAGGAAGAGGAAATAAATCAAAGTGTGTCCAGTATCTCCTTTAGCAGACTGAGAGAGTACTGTGTCACTGTGATATGCCGCTTTCAACCAAATTAAAAGTGCTGCAAAGCACAGAAGCTCCCTGAGCAATGACAGTGGACCCGCCGCTTCGGTTTCTGATATCAGTGCCCCCTCTGAGCTCTTCGGAAGCATCCAGAGGTCAAAGACAAAAAGCACATCAACAGAGTCCTAGGATGCAGCCTGTTTCCGATCATTGAAGAGATGTGCAGTGTAAGTTGACTGTACCAATTTCAGCTCGAGCAAAATAACAGCAGGTTTCTAAGCAGCTGTCGTATATTAGGTGAAGTGAGGTTATCAAATGCAGTAAGGGCAGAAAATGATTTAAACTGGGATTCACTGAAAAACAACCTCGCATCATGTGGCCTGGTGTGAAGCCATAGCAGCAGAGCAGTGCAATACACGGCCTTAATGGGTCGAGTTAATCCCCTTAAAAGGGCTCAAAAAGCTACCTTAATTGTGCCACCATTTTCTAAACATCCGGGGTTCAAGTGTCCAGTCATCTTTGACTGTTTGAACTCTTTCATGAGGTATATCCAGGCCGCACATCTATTGATCGTTTCCCCTTAGATGTCCTGTGTATCTGTCTACCTCTCATTCTGTCTATGTACCTGTTCTTCTCTCTTTCTCACTACAGCTCTGTGAATCCCTTTTCTCATGATTTATGGTGAAAGAACTGAGTGTTAGATCAAGTGAGTCACTTTCTCAAGGAGAAGCTGTAGTAAGCAGAGCTGATGAGGTCTCTTTTCCTGTGTGAAGCGTTTCTTAACGGCTGTGCTCCATACTCCCATAAACAAAGGTGATGATTTGTTTTTTTGAACCACATCTCTGACTTCATCATTTTCTTTTACCAGCCCCCTCTCCCATATTCCCATAGATATGACCACCTTGGGGCTTGATTTGATGAAGACGAAGGTCAGTTTCACTTGTGCATTCCTAGGAGGGTTTCTCTTCCATGAAATGTCAACTGTTAGCAAGAGAGGAAAATGGAAATGTCTCGGTCTCACTTTAACAATGTAAGAATTTCCAGAAGTCTGTGTAGCCTCGGTCCTTTTCCGTCTTATGACATTGCTTCCACTTTCCTCTTAATTCACCCCTTCCACTTCCATAATAAGCAAAGGGAGCTTTTATCAAGCAAGAGAGAGTGGAAACACTTTTGCTCTGTTGCAGTATTCTTATCTCCATTTTGTGAGCTCTTCTGATTTTGCACTATCCATCAATTTGCTCTATAAAAGCTTCCCAGATGGATCTGTCTGCTTTTGATATTTTAACATCACAGAGACCACTTAAATTACTTTCCAGAATGCATCAGAATGACACGGGCCTAACATTTGCATAAATCTCATATGACAAACAAAGGCATGATGAAGCATTCAAATTCCAGTATTTTATATTAATCAAGAAAGGAAGTTATAAACGATTTTAATACTAAAAGGATTACAGAATGCCTTCATATAATCCTTTTCATAGATGTCACTCATGAAACAAGAATGGCTCTACCTAGCACATCTGAAAAGGAATGGTATGCAAACCAAAACAGGGAGGCTAGTGTAGGTTGTCTTAAGTTTCAAGGAAATGAACAATGTCAGAGTAAATGTGCCTGAGCTGGAAAATAAAGGGAAAAAGAACGTATGCCAGGGCAGGGGACAGATATCAGTGGATTAAACTGGTGTTTAGTGTGTATGAATCCAACAAATTTTTTTTTTTTTTTTTTTTTGCAGTATGCGGGCCTCTCACTGTTGTGGCCTCTCCCGTTGCAGAGCACAGGCTCTGGACGCGCAGGCTCAGTGGCCATGGCTCACGGGCCCAGCCGCTCCACAGCATGTGGGATCTTCCCGGACTGGGGCACGAACCCATGTCTCCTGCATCGGCAGGCAGACTCTCAACCACTGCGCCACCAGGGAAGCCCCAACAAATATTTATTAAATTGATTGAGTGCACATATATCTCCCTTTAAAGATGATGTAACACAAGGACAAAACTAAGTGTTTTTTTAAAAAATAGTTTTAGAACTTAGCGTATCCCTTAAAAGCAGAGTAAACACTTGAAACACATTTGTTACTACCTGTTTCTTACCTTAGCTTCCATGTGCCTTAAACCAAACCAGCTTCATTCCAACCAGGTTCCTTCTTTCCCAGCCTCTGTGTTTTGGTCTCACTATTACCAGCTTCACAGACCTCATCTTCCCACTCTACCTAAACAAACGTTTCCTTTCCTTTTTTTTTTTTTTCAACTGTAGAACAGAAGTGGGTAGCCTTTTCTGTAAAGGGCAGTAACTATTTGGGGCTTTCCCGCCACATGGTCTCCATACAAATACTTAGCTTTACTCTTGTCCTGTGAAAATAGCCATAGATGTGAACAAATGAGCACGTCTGTGTTGCGAGAACATTTTATTTGTGGACGCACAGTTGAATTTTAGGTAATTTTCTTGTGTCTAGAAATCTTTTTAGTTTTTTTCTTTTTAGTCACTTAAAAACGTAAAATATCATTCTCATTTCACAGGCCATACAAAACCAGGCAGCTAAAGTTTAATCCACTGGCCATAGTTTGCTGATAACTGTTAGAGGGTCAAGTTTCTGTTTATTTTGCTTCCCTCTGTCGAACGTCTCTGGATTTTATTGACCCACCTCTAAATACTTAGATTTAAGATACATTTTGACCCATGTATTTATATCCACATGTTCTTGCTTAATGGTTTAATTAACATGTACCATTTTTACCCAGTTGGCTGTAAAGTCTTAAAGAGAAGAGGCTATCTTTGTATCTTTTTTTTTAATCTTCTAAGACACATAACTGTCAACTGAAAAAAAATGCACAGCCTAAAAGTTGAACATTATGTTCTGTTTGGCCTGGAATGAAGCCTCTCAGATCACTCTGAGGGAGTGCTCTGAAGAGGTAAGGGATGAGCCAGGATATATAGGAGTTTTTGCAGCAAAAACCAAGTAGTGGAACATCAAAAGATTACTGTTAATTAAAGAAAACCAGAAATCTCAAGTTAAGGAATTTAGTGCTTTTCTGTGTATGGGAAGATCTTAGAGGCTGGGCTCGTTGAAATCATTCCTTTGATATGCATCTCAGCTATCTGGGGCCAGGATCCTGTTTTTCTCCATCCTGAATACCCTCAGGGTGCACAGTAAGGGTGTGTGGCTGCTGGCTGCTGGCTGAAACATCCTTTGTTTACTGACATGGCAGGTGGCCTTCTCAGTCCACATCACAGTGGGCAGTGTGTAAAGGAGCTGTGTATAAATGCTAGTTGTGTGAGACAGGAACAGTTGTTTTTTTTTTTTTAACCTAACAATTTTTAATTGACAAAAGCAAAAATTGTTTGTCTTTAAAAATATTATATTTAGTAAGCATAGTTTTATCAATTTTTATCAAATTGTGTTTCCAGACAGTTACCATCTGCTTGATGAATCCATATATTAAGGTGAAGTTTTACATTTCACTCCTTACAGGTGAAAACTTTATGTCAGAAAGTTGACGGGGTAACAGCTCTAGTTTTCCTTAATGGGAACTGACATGCCATTGATTAGAGTTTATTGATATTTTACTTCGATAAATGCTTGAGAGGCTATTTCTTTGTTGTTTCATTTTGAATACATTTTCTTTCTGGTTTATTGTGACTATTTTTTTCCTGGTAATTTGGATGTTATATATGAGGGCAAAACTTGATCAACCCGTCAGTTTTTGAGGGAGGGTACATACAAACACAACAGTTGTCCAAAACTGTTCTTAACAGTTATCTTACAAATGGATCTGAATTGTATATAGAAATCTAGGGAATTAGAATGATGATGAACTTGAATATGCAATCTCTTATTTTGGGGGGGAAAAACAACTTTTTACAATATAATAAAAGATAATATATTGCTACAAGTTGTACCTTTTTAGATATTGTGGGATTTTTATTACAGCAAAGTGTATGGTAAGTTGGAGCAATAATAATAACTTTTATTGAATATTTACTGTTTTTGCTTGGAGTGGATTTAGGGTCTTTGCATGGTTTAATCCATAGAATCTAAATGTTATATTTTAAAGTGGGTAAAACTGAAACACAAGAGTTTAAAGTAACTTTCCAACATCAACACCTAATTAGAATTTCAGAAATCATAGCCAGTGAGACTCCAAGAGCTCAAAGTCTTAAGAGCCACAAAATACTGCCTCCTTGAATCATTAGCAGTAATTATAATCCCAGATTCTGATTTGATAAAACAGGCAAAAATCCTTCAATAAAGAGGAAAAATGTTTTAAGTATTTCTGGCTCATCTCATCCAGATTGCAGGATAATTGCTGAGATTTCCACTGTGCTGGTGTAGACACAATCAGCATTAAGCATATAACACACTGCTTTTTGAACATGCTGAAGACTTGAATTATTTTGTATGTTAATCAGACAGAGAGGCCACAATAAGTTACGGGGAGGTTTGTAAATTACCTTATGAATTCAGAAAAAAACACCTTGACTTATCTAGGTAATTGTTAATTCTCTGTTTCTCTTGACTTGGTTAAAAAAGTCTCAGCAAACACTTTTTTGGTTTAGGCAAGAGGCAGACTAAAGAAGTTATCTTTGGAAATACAGAAATTAGAATCTCATACTGGGAGATTTTACAGTGTCAGTGCAGAATGTGGAATTACAAACTGATAGTATGAGAAAGTGCTCTTGTCAGGTTATAAGGTAACCTTGTAATCTACAAATATTAGAAAACTGAGGTCATCAGAATTAACAGGGACAGGGACAAGGTTAAGAAAAGAGTAGTGGGGATGGGAATGCTACTGAGGACTGAAATATTTGAATTATGATGCAGGCCTTCTTCCTATACATCAATTATAACAATACAATCAAAAATAAATTCAAACGGAAGAAACAGTGAAATATGTTAGGAATAATCACACTTTATTGCAAGGAACATGAAGACAGCCACAAGATTTTGTGAGGTTGTTTGTTTTGAAAGCAATGATCAATTTTGAAAGGCTCATCAGCTCTAGGAAATACTAGAAAATCCTCTTCTTTGACACAGAATGGCTCTTAAATTTGTGTAACTACAACTGGGAAGTTTCTTGTGCAAGATTAATTACTACGTTAGTATAATGAAATAGTTTGGTTCGTTTGATGCTCTTTGTAAATTTTCTTTCCTTGTTTGATAAGGAGGATTCAATGTCAATATCCACTTGAAGCCATAACTGTATTTCTTTTCTTGCAGTATTTGAGCAGATCCAGTTACTGTGTCATAAACATTTTATTGAACTGAGGCATGACAGATCTTTTTTTTTTTATTGGCTGCTAACTTTCTTGTCATATTTAATGTTTCACCTGGGAGTTGGCTTTTAGTCAGCGTTCACTCTTATGTGTGTCTACCTTTCAACCTTGATGCAAAACTAATGACTTATTATCTCAGTCATAAATGAATCTTCAAAAGACATCAGGGACTTTCTGTAATCCTGTTAAGGAGGGTTTTTTTGAGGTAGCTATTAACTGTGCAGGTTGTTCTATTGAGTTTAATGACTTAAACCATTATTTTAATAATACGTGCCCTTTTGCTAAAAATATCAGAATTCCTCTTTAATAGTCTTTCAATACTATTCACACTATGATCACTTATATAATTGAAGCATCTTTATTCGTGGGTTAATTTCTGGGCTTCAAGGAAACATTTTGAAAGATTCTCATTGCTCTCAGAACCATAAGCATCCATGGAGGAATCCCTGCTCAGAGAAGTACTTTATGATATATATCTTTTTTTTTCTTTCATATCATGCTTTAAAACTTTAAATAGACATTATTGGTTTATCCTATGTTTAACTAAAGGGGTTATGTTTTCCCCAAGATCCCTGATGTTATACAGTTATGTAGGTAAATTATAAAACTTGCTATAAAACTTGCATGGGAATGACATATACCAGCTTTATTTTTTTGAAAAAACTTCCAAAACAAATATGGCAAAATATCAACATCTCTTAAATCTAACTGGATACCTGGTGTCCAGTGATGTTCTGTTTATTGGGAAAATGAAAGATAATATAAAATTAAATGAAGATATAGATTTTAACTTAAATTTCTTCTTTCACATTGATTTTTCTCTGCTTTCCTTAGTACTTATGTTTTCCATACCTTTTATCACTCTTTTCTAATTATTTCTTGTTAATCATTTCACTCATCTTTCTAAAAGACAGTGTATTTATTATCTTTCTCATAGATCTCATAATGATTCTTATAATTTGGGAATAATTCAATATTTTTAAAAATTGTATTCTATTATTTTTTTAACATCTTTATTGGAGTATAATTGCTTTACAATGGTGTGTTAGTTTCTGCTGTATAACAAAGTGAATCAGCTATACATATATTCCCATATCTCCTCCCTCTTGCATCTCCTTCCCACCCTCTCTATCTTACCCCTAAAATTTTTATTTTAATGTAGCTGGATACATATCCAAATCCCACACAGTATTTGAATATTTTATTTCTCCACTTAAGATTTTACCTGGAGTCAAATTTTAACATTGCACATCTCTTTGAATCTTAAATTACCTACCATACTTGAGACCACTATTTCTTCTTCTTCATAGTTGTC
This sequence comes from Hyperoodon ampullatus, assembly GCF_949752795.1. Lineage (NCBI taxonomy): Eukaryota > Metazoa > Chordata > Mammalia > Artiodactyla > Ziphiidae > Hyperoodon > Hyperoodon ampullatus. The sequence continues at coordinate 185,006,160 of NC_136915.1, forward strand.
ATCACCTATAACTTATTTTAGTTCACAGTTGTACACATAAGCAGGCCTGACTACTGGCAAAGGGTAGAGAGGTATAGGGGTTTATCTTCATGTTCCTCCATATCTTTACAGAATTCTCTTTTAAGGGCAATTGCTCAATGCCTCATCCCAACTGGCTTGCCTTTCATTGCCAATCCTGACCTGCTTTCTTCTGGCTCAGATTTTATATGGGATCTGTGAAATATCTCAACAACAAAAGGATGTGTTTGTGTACAAACTACACGCCTGGCATTATTCTAGGTGCTGGAATTATAACTGAGATGAAGATAGGTCCCTGGCCTTAAGAATCTTTCAGTTCTTTGCGTTTATATTTGTATCAAGGGTATCTGCTGTCCTCTCTACTCCACATCCAGGCCCCACTCCAGACTTTCCCTTCAGGTAACTTGGTCTGTGCTCCTACCCAGTTAGGTGGCTAGAGAACAGCCAGAGCTTGTGAGAGTCCTTGGTGATTTGGTGAGGGATATTCTCATTCTTGGGAAGAATTGGTTTTGCACAGGCATGTTTACAATCCTAGTTACACTGTGGATGGAAATTGAATGGTTAATTGAGATCTGAAAGCACCAGCCAGTTGTACTCACACCAGCCAGGGGAATTCTGCCCTAATAATTTTCCATGTGACGTTATGTTGAGATTGTTCCTCTAGTCCAGTTACTGATCCTTGATGTCCATTCATTGGAAGGCCTTCCCTGCATTGTTTCCTGGTCACTGGGTCAGGCTCTTCTTCAGTTTCAGAGCTGCTCTCTGACTAGCATCAAAAGGGATTAGGGTTTCCAGTCTCCAAGAACTAGTACCTCTTGTCCTAATCTCTCTACCCCACATTCTTCTTTAAATCCAGTTTCCATTACTCTTATCTTAGCTAAACATAAATGTCCCAGTGAAGTTTTTGTATCAGGTATAAACTTTTAAGAAACCGACTCTACATATTCCAATACTAACTTACACTTGTAAGAAGTTACACTTGTAAGAAGTTACGTACGATTGTCATTGGTTAAATACATCACTCCAATAAGAAGTCTTTCAACTTTAGGAGGATTAGTTCCTTGAAGGTATTTTCATAGCAGTTTTTCAAGCCTCAGTGATAGGCCTATGAGAGTGATTTGTTCACTAGGCCTTTTGGTATTTCCTAAGATATATCACAAAGACATTCTGTAACTTACAGGAAAGGTAAGTTATGCCTCTAGATCTGATACTGAGCACCTACTATGTGCAAAGCACTTTGGGAGGCACTGGGATGCAGAAGCAAACAGAGTAGTCGTGGTTCTTGCCCTCAGTATACATGTGTTCAGATGAACTCCACTATGCACTAGTTGTGAGACCCTGGGAGAAATTACTTAACATATCTGAGTCTCATCTGTTAAAAATGAAAAACAGTAATCCTAATACTTGCTCTGTTAAACTCACAGGTTGTTTTGTGAATCATACCTAACGTATCTGAAGTTACTTTAACTATAATGTGCTAAACTATAAGTATTCATATTTTCTTTAAAATTGCAGTAAAACACATTCTCAGAAAACACGAAGAAATCTATTAAGAAAGAAAATTTAAAACTTAACTGCTTAAGACATAGAGAACAGACTTGTGGTTGCCAAGGGGAAGGAGGGGTGGGGGAGGGAAGGATTGGGAGTTTGGGGTTAGCAGATGCAAACTAGTATACACAGAATGGATAAACAAGGTCCTACTGTATACACAGGGAACTATATTCAATATCCCATGATAAATCATAATGGAAAAGAATATGAAAAAGAATGTATATATATGTATAACTGAGTCACTTTGCTGTACAGCAGATATTAACACAAGATTGTAAATCAACTATACTTCAATCAAATTTTTAAAAAATAGTAAAAATAAAACTTAACTGCCTAAAATTGAAACAGGGTAAGTAATGAAGAGCCCTTCCTGCTTTTATCTAGCTGTTTCTAAAATACAGCTCAGACATCACTGTTATAAAATACTTACCATTATTGTATATAAATTCTATTCCTACCCTAATAATCATGTACAATCAATAAGAATGTACATCCAGAACTGAATGGACTAAGTCCCATGGCAGAATTCACAACTCATGGAGACAAAATTAGTGAAATGGTAAAATCATTAACAGATGTAAGAATTCAGATTTGTTAAAAGAAACTTTATAAAATGGACTAAAGGAATTTAACAACATTTATGTACCAAGTATTTCAAGATTTATGTAGAATGCATGCTTATCCTGGTTTCTCTCATAAAAAATGACAAGCTTTTATTGCCCTACCCCCTTTGTCCAAGGGATGGCTTAACATTTATGACACAGTTTGTCACTGAGAGTTATCAATGACACAGGAAGGTGACTAGATAAACAGTAAACACAGTTGATGAAGATAAATTTAATTACTTCACTAGGGGGGTTTGAACTAGTTAATTGTGGAATTTTTTTCTAAGTAAACCTTACATGTCAAGAGGCCTCATTGATCTCAAAGGAATTTAAAAATAACTCGTAGGAAAGGCACAAACAGTGGTAATTTGGGGATGGAAATCAAATTGCAAAAACAGATAGGTTTCCTATATCTGAGAGTATTTTTGGACTCTTGTTTTCTTCTTTTTATAACTAACCTGCCGTTGGGATCCAAGGGCATTACTGTTCAGCTTTGTGTGGGTGGCATAACTACACAGAATACTTTAAGTAAAAATATCTTTATATAAATGTTAGATTACAATCAGAACTTGATGTCACCTATATAGCTGGAGTCTGATAAATACACTTGTATGAAATGTCAAAAACAGGATAATGTTCTGCTTCTAAAAATAGCTCCTAATGAGGTGAAATAATTAAGCTTCTGATTAAGAGCACAGATACTCCTCATTCTTTGTCTTCTTACTGGGTAACTAATTCTGGTGATACTTTTAAAAGCCTTGAAAAATAAAGTTTTGAAGGTTGTCCCCTCTCTCGCACTGGGGATCAGAAGATAAATTGGTGCTGTCTACATAGAATATTTAGAAAAAAATAATGTCTTTCTTCAGCCTCCAGTATCGTCTTTAATGCCCATTAGATTTCACATTATCTTCACTTCTCTGTAGTTGAAAATATACTCCCGATTCTGTAGAAATGCCTTATTTTTTAATCTCTCCAAACTAAAATGTTAAATTTCCTTTAAGTCTCTGATCAAGTAAGTCATCAATATTTGCTGTATTTGCATTTTATTGCCTGATACTATGGTAGGCACCATAAAAGACACAGAAACGATAGAACAGTTTTTGCCCTCAAAAAATTCTGTGAAGAAAGGAATCCCATCTTGCACTTGTCTGAACTAGTGTTTAGCAAATATATATTGATTTGACTTGACATGGAAATGAGATGTAGGAATATATCAGTGCCAAATCTGATGCTGAGCTTTATGATGAATGTGTTAGAGATTATATTACGTATTAGAAATTATGTTGAGATTATATCTACATTTTCATATTTTTCTAATACAGAAGTAATGCATATTCTTTTGAGAAACTCTTAAAATTAAACAAGAGTATAAAAATGGAAAAAATTCCAGTTTTAGTATATAGTTATAATCGTTGATAACAACATTTTGGTGTATTTTCTCCTATTTTTCCGTGCATGGGTTAAAAATATTATTGTAATCAGGTTATGTGCAACTTTGCTTTTATACAGTATTGCTTTTTCAGTTAACATGCTGTGTAAATATTTTTCACATCATTTGACTCTTTTAGTCACTAAACACTTGGTCTTCACTGATTTGGGGGAATTTGCTAGGTTCCAGGCTCTAGACCTAGTCCTTGTCCTAAAGGAGATTATAGACATAGCTAGGAGACAGACAAGTAAGTAAATAATTTCAGTTCAGAAGGGTAGGTTGTGAGGAAAATATTCAACATTTACTTTATAGACACACAAACTGACTTTTTCCCCCAACCATTTAAACTTTTTGTTCTATATTGGAGTATAACCGATTAACAATGTTGTGATAGTTTCAGGTGCACAGCAAAGCAACTCTGCCGTACATATACATGTATGCATTCTCCCCCAACACTCCCCTCCCATCCAGGCTGCCACATAACATCGAGCAGAGTTCTGTGTGCTATACAGTAGATCCGTGTTGGTTATCCATTTTAAATATAGCAGTGTGTACATGTCAATCCCAAACTCTCTGACTATCCCTTCCCTCCACCCTTAGCCCCTGTAACCGTAAGTTCATTCTCTAAGTCTGTGGGACCTAGAGATTGTCACAGTGTGTGAAGTAAGTCACAGAGAGAGAGAGAAATACTGTATATCACCTATATGTGGAATCTAAAAAGAAAAAATACAAATGAACTTATTTAAAAAACAGAAACAAACTTTTTGTTTTGTTTTATTTTTAGTATATCTTTATTCCAGATTTAAGGATGACTTTTACATAGCTTGATAGACTTTTTAAAAATTTTTATTTATTTTTGGCTGTGTTGAGCCTTCGTTGCTGCGTGCGGGCTTTCTCTAGTTGTGGCGAGCGGGGGTTACTCTTCGTTGCGGTGCGCGGGCTTCTCACTGCGGTGGCTTCTTTTGTTGAGGAGCATGGGCTCTAGGTGCACGGGCTTCAGTAGCTGTGGCACGTGGGCTTCAGTTATTGTGGCTCGTGGGCTCTAGAGCGCAGGCTCAGTAGTTGTGGCACATGGGCTTAGTTGCTCTGCAGCATGTGGGATCTTCCCGGACCAGGGCTCGAACCCATGTCCCCTGCATTGCCAGGCAGATTCTTAACCACTGCACCACCAGGGAAGCCCCAGACTGGCTCCTGAATGTCACAAAATATCTGTACTTGTCCACCATTTTCTATGACATTTGTCATACCTAGTACTCTTGGTGGCCCATTAGCTACTCTTACATAATGACTTTTACTAACTAATGACCTTACTTTGGAAGTACCTTCTCTCTACCCTTACCTTTCTGTCTTCTGTTTTATAGGGTTTAGCTTAGGTAACTATTTTCTTAGAAATGTTTTGAACTGATCAGATCATTCTTGATATTTACAAACTCTTCAGATTGAAGGAGATTTAAGTCCTAAGCACGTTAGTGGCCAGCACTTGGTGTAACTGACGTTTCATAGAATTCCTCTGTCAATATGTCACGAGTTTTATCAACTATTCCTATGTAGGATATTTGGTAGCCTGTGGACATGAAGTTACTATGGAACCTATCCTTAATGTTTGTCCCACATGAGGGAAGATGAGTCCCTAACATGTGGCAGTTATGTAAAAGATGTTTTTGTTCATTTCCTACTCAATTCCTATGAAAACCCTAATCTGTTAGGGATTTATCTTTTTATCAGTGAGGAAACTGAGAGTCCAAAAGTATGAGTAACTTGCAGGAGATCACAAAACTACTCAGTGGGAATAAATATTCTGTCTCATTCTTTGAATCTCTAGTTGGTATTGATATATTTCATGCATCCTAGAATTCTTACCCATTATCTCTTGAAATATTGCCTCAGGCTAATTTTCTCCTTTTTTTTTTCTTTCTGAAATCCAGTTTAAACATATGTTAGGACTTCTCACCATGTATTCCATGTCTCTTCCCCTCTGTTGTGTAGTTCTACCATTTAAAAAATTTTCTTATAACATATCCTGGTTTATTTCTACTAATCTAGTTTCTAGTTCACTTCTATTATTTTCCATTTGCTGCCATCTATGTTCAATATGTTTAATACTGGTTGTTGTACATTTTATTTCTAGAAATCATTTTTATTTCTTCTTCACATTGGCTATCATTTAGATTTTCCTGTTACCTATCGATAATTCCAATCATGTCATTTGTTTGAAGAGAATGGTTGTTTTATAATGTTTGATAATTCTAATACCTAAGGTTTGTGTGAGTCTGTTTCTGAGGTATATTGTCTTTATTCTTCCTCATGGTGCCTCGGGTGCATGGTTGCCTTTGGTGAGCTAATATTTGCCTTGGGGAAAATGTTTGTGGGGGTTCTTCAAAGTGTAAGGGGTGCTCCAAGACAGAAACTGCCTTAAGGCAAGTTCAGGGCTTGTGCTTCCCTGGCCTACTTAGCCTTGGGTACCTTGGCTGCATATTCTTCTATAGTACACACTAGTGGCACTATTTATCAAGCAAAGTTTGTTTGTTTTGTTTCCTTTGGTTTTCCATACTATTTTCAGAGCCAATCAAATGTCTGCCTGCCCTGCACCAGAACTGTGGTAGTAGTGAGGGGGGATACCAATTCTGGTTCACTTTCTTCCTATGGTGTAGATTTAGAGGAATTCCCACATACTGTCAGGCAATGTCCTCTCTATGGCTTTTCACCTAGAGTGGCCCAGTGAGGCTGCAGACCAAAGCCCAAGTTTGCCATTGGACAGACTGATACCCTCAAGATGAAAGCAGTTTTAGCACACTGATGTATCACTCCATGCTCTGGATTTAGGTTATATTCCTCAGAATTTGGCCAGGCGGTTTTCCACTATATTTTCAGCTCAACTATGCTTTAATATTCATGAAAAATATGTATTTATCTAGTATATTAGTTGTTTTTACCTAGCCTACCTCTTTTTTTATAGTATGTATGTATATTTATTTTTTTAACATCTTTATTGGAGTATAATTGCTTTACAATGTTGTGTTAGTTTCTGCCGTACAAAAAAGTGAATCAGCTGTATGTCCCCATATGCCCTCCCTCTTGCGTCTTCCTCCCACCCCTCCTATCCCACCTCTCTGTCATCACTAAGCACCGAGCTGATCGCCCTATGCTATGCAGCTGCTTCCCATTAGCTGTTTGACAGTTGGTAGTGTATGTATGTCAGTGCTACACTCTCACTTTTCCCAGCTTACACAACCCCTCCCTGTGACCTCAAGTCCATTCTCTATGTCTGTGTCTTTATTCCTGTCCTGCCCCTAGGTTCATCAGAACCTTTTTTTTTTTTTTTTAGGTTCCATATATATGTGTTAGCATACAGTATTTGTTTTCCTCTTCCTGACTTACTTCACCCTGCATGACAGACTCTAGGTCCATCCACCTGACTACAAATAACTCAATTTGGTTTCTTTTTATGGCTGAGTCATATTCCGTTGTATATATGTGCCACATCTTCTTTATCCATTCATCTGTGGATGGACACTTAGGTTGTTTCCACGTCCTGGCTATTGTAAATAGTGCTGCAATGAACATTGTGGTACATGTCTCTTTTTGAATTATGGTTTTCTCAGGGTATATGCCAGTCATATTCCCTGAGAAAATTGCTGGGTCATATGGTACTTCTATTTTTAGGTTTTTTTTTTTTTTTTTTTTTTTTTTTGCGGTAGGCGGGCCTCTCACTGTTGTGGCCTCTCCCCTTGCGGAGCACAGGCTCCGGACGCGCAGGCCCGGCGCCATGGCTCACGGGCCCAGCCGCTCCGCGGCATGTGGGATCTTCCCAGACCGGGGCACGAACCCGTGTCCCCTGCATCGGCAGGCGGACTCTTAACCACTGCGCCACCAGGGAAGCCCTATTTTTAGTTTTTTAAGGAACCTCCATACTGTTCTCCATAGTGGCTGTATTAATTTACATTCCCACCAACAGTGCAAGAGGGTTCCCTTTTCTCCACACCCTCTCCAGCATTTACTGTTTGTAGATTTTTTGATGATGGCCATTCTGACCGGCATGAGGAGATACCTCGTTGTAGTTTTGATTTGCATTTCTCTAATGATTAATGATGTTGAGCATATTTCATGTGTTTGTTAGAAATCTGTATACCTTCTTTGGAGAAATGTCTGTTAAGTTCTTCTGCCCATTTCTGGATTGGGTTGTTTGTTTTTGTGATACTGAGCTGCATGAGCTGCTTGTATATTTTGGAGATTAATTCTTTGTCAGTTGCTTCATTGACGAATATTCTCTCCCATCCTGAGGGTTGTCTTTTCATCTTGTTTATGGTTTCCTTTGCTGTGCAAAAGTTTTTAAATTTTATTAGGTCCATTTGTTTATTTTTGTTTTTATTTCCATTTCCCTAGTAGCTGGGTCAAAAAGGATCTTGCTGTGATTTATGTCATAGAGTGTTCGGCCTATGATTTTCTCTAAGAGGCTTATAGTGTCTGGCCTTACGTTTAGGTCTTTAATCCATTTTGAGGTTATTTTTGTGTATGGTGTTAGGAATTTTTCTAATTTCATTCTTTTATATGTAGCTGTCCAGTTTTCCCAGCACCACTTATTGAAGAGGCTGTTTTTTCTCCATTGTATATACTTGCCTCCTTTGTCAAAGATAAGGTGACCATATGTCTGTGGGTTTATCTCTGGGTTTTCTACCCTGTACCCTTGATATTTATTCCGGTTTTTGTGCCAGTACCATACTGTCTTGATTACTGTAGCTTTATAATATAGTCTGAAATCAGGGAGCCAAATTACTCCAGCTCCGTTTTTCTTTCTCAAGATTGCTTTGGCTCTTTGGGGTCTTTTGTGTTTCCATACCAATTGTGAAATTTTTTGTTCTAGTTCTGTGAAAAATGCTGTTCGTAGTTTGATAGGGATTGCATTGAATCTGTAGATTGCTTTGGGTACTATAGTCATTTTCACACTGTTGTTTTTTTCCAGCCCAAGAACATGGTATGTCTCTCCATCTGTTTGTATCATCTTAAATTTCTTTCATCAGTGTCTTATACTTGTCTGCATACAGGTATTTTGTCTCCTTCAATAGGTTTATTCCTAGGTATTTTATTCTTTTTGTTGCAGTGGTGAATGGGAGTGTTTCCTTAATTTCTCTTTCAGATTTTTCATCGTTAGTGTATAGGAATGCAAGAGATTTCTGTGCATTAATTTTGTATCCTGCTACTTTACCAAATTCATTGATTAGCTCTAGTAGTTTTCTGGTAGCATCTTTAGGCTTCTCTATGTATAGTATCATCTCATCTGCAAACAGTGACAGTTTTACTTCTTCTTTTCTGATTTGGATTCCTTTTATTTCTTTTTCTTCTTTGATTGCCATGACTAAAACTTCCAAAACTATGTTGAATAATAGTGGTGAGAGTGGGCAACCTTGTCTTGATCCTGACCTTAGTGGAAATGTTTTCAGTTTTTCACCATTGAGAACGATGTTGGCTGTGGGTTTGTCATATATAACCTTTATTATGTTGAGGTAGGTTCCCTTTATGCCTACTTTCTGGAGAGTTTTTATCGTAAATGGGTGTTGAATTTTGTCGAAAGCTTTTTCTGAATTTACTGAAATTATCATATGGTTTCTGTCCTTCAGTTTGTTAATATGGTGTACCACATTGATTGATTTGAGTATTTTAAAGAATCCTTGCATTCCTGGGATAAACCGCACTTGGTCCTCGTGTGTGATCCTTTTAATGTGCTGCTGGATTGTGTCTGCTAGTTTTTTGTTGAGGATTTTTGCATCTATGTTCATCAGTGATATTGGCCTGTACTTTTCTTTTTTTGTGACATCTTTGTCTGGTTTGGGTATCAGGGTGATGGTGGCCTTGTAGAATGAGCTTTGGAGTGTTCCTCTCTCTGCTATATTTTGTAAGAGTTTGAGAAGTATAGGTGTTAGCTCTTCTGTAAATGTTTGATAAAATTCATCTGTGAAGCAAACTAGTCCTTGGCTTTTGTTTGTTGGAAGATTTTTAATCACAATCTCAATTTCAGTGCTTGTGATTGGTCTGTTTATATTTTCTCTTTCTACCTGGTTCAGTCTCAGAAGGTTGTGCTTTTCTAAAAATTTGTTCATTTCTTCCAGGTTGTCCATTTTATTGGCATATAGTTGCTTGTAGTAATCTCTTATGATTGTTTGTATTTCTGCAGTGTCAGTTGTTAATTCTCCTTTTCCACTTCTAATTGGTGTTTGAGTCTTCTCCCTTTTTTTCTGGATGAATCCTACTAATGGTTTATGAATTTTGTTTAGCTTCTCAAAGAACCAACTTTTAGTTTTATTGATCTTTGCTATTGTTTCCTTCATTTGTTTTTCATTTATTTCTGATCTAATCTTTATGATTTCTTTCCTTCTCCTCATTTTGAGCTTTTCTTCCTCTCCTCCTCTAATTGCTTTACGTGTACATTTAGGTTGTTTATTTGAGATGCTTCTTGTTTCTTGCAGTAGGATTGTATTGCTATAAACTTCTCTCTTAGAACTTCTTGTGCAGCATCCCATAGGTTTTGGGTTGTCGTATTTTAATTGTTATTTGTTTCTAGGTAGTTTTTGATTCCCTCTTTGATTTCTTCAGTGATCTCTTGGTTTAGTAGCATATTGTTTAGCCTCCGTGTGTTTGAATTTTTTACAGGTTTTTTTCCTGTAATTGATACCTAGTCTCATAGTGGTATGGTCATAAAAGATACTTTATAAGATTTGAGTTTTCTTCAATTTACCAATGCTTGATTTGTGACCCAAGATATGGTCTATTCTGGAGAATGTTCCATGAGCACTTGAGAAGAAAGTGTTTTCTTTTGTTTTTGGATGAAATGTCCTATAAATATCAATTAAGTCCATCTTGTTTAATGTGTCATTTAAAGCTTGTGTTTCCTTATTTATTTTCATTTTGGATGATCTGTCCATTGGTGAAAGTGGCATGTAAAGTCCCGTACTGTTATTGTGTTACTGTTGATTTCCCCTTTTATGGCTGTTAGCATTTGCCTTATGTATTGGGGTACTCCTATGTTGTGTGCATAAATATTTACAATTGTTATATCTTCTTGGATCGATCCCTTGATCATTATGTAGTGTCCTTCTTTGTCTCTTGTAATAGTTTTTATTTTAAAGTCTGATATGAGAATTGCTACTATAGCTTTCTTTGATTTCCATTTTCATGGAATACTTTTTCCATGCCCTCACTTTCAGTCTGTATGTGTCCCTAGGTCTGAAGTGAGTCTCTTGTAGATGGCGTATATATGGGTCTTGTTTTTGTATTCATTCAGCCAGTCTGTATCTTTAGGTTGGAGCATTTAATCCATTGTCATTTAAGGTAATTATCGATAAGTATGTTCCTATGACCATTTCCTTAATTGTTTTGGGTTTGTTATTGTAGGTCTTTTCCTTCTCTTGTGTTTCCTGCTTAGAGAAGTTCATTTAGCATTTGTTGTGAAGCTGGTTTGGTGGTGCTGAGTTCTCTTAACTTCTGCTTGTCTGTAAAGATTTTGATTTCTCAGTCAAATCTGAATGAAATCCTTGCTGGGTAGAGTAATATTGGTTGTAGGTTCTTCCCTTTCATCCCTTTAAATATGCCCTGCCACTGCCTTCTGGCTTGCAGAGTTTCTACTGAAAGATCAGTTGTTAACATTATGGGTATTCCCTTGTATATTATTTGTTTTTTTTTCCCTTGCTGCTTTTAATATTTTTTCTTTGAATTTAATTTTTGATAGTTTGATTAATATGTGTCTTGGCATGTTTCTCCTTGGATTTATCCTGTATGGGACTCTCTGCACTTCCTGGACTTGATTGACTATTTTCTTTCCTGGTTTAGGGAATTTTTCAACTATAATCTCTTCAGATATTTTCTCAGACCATCTCTTTTTCTCTTCTTCTTCTGTGACCCCTATAATTTGAATATTGGTGTGTTTAATGTTGTTCCAGAGGTCTCTGAGACTGTCCTCAATTCTTTTCATTCTTTTTTTCTTTATTCTGCTGTGCAGCAGTTATTTCCACTATTTTATCTTCTAGGTCACTTATCCATTCTTCTGCTTCAGTTATTCTGCTATTGATTCCTGGTCCCCTTTGTTTTTGGTGTCCGCCCCCATCTGGTGAGGTTGTTTCAGTGGGTTGTGTAGGCTTCCTGGTGGAGGGGGCTGGTGCCTGTGTTCTTGTGGGTGGGGCTGGATCTTGTCTTTCTGGTGGGCAGGGCCACATCCAGTGGTGTGTTTTGGGGTGTCTGTGACCTTATGATTTTAGGCAGCCTCTCTGCTAATGGGTCAGGTTGTATTCCTTCTTGCTGGTTGTTTGGCCTGGAGCATCCAACGCTGGAGCTTGGTGGTCTTTGGGTGGAGATGGGTCTTAATGTTGAGACAGAGATCTCTTTAAAAGCTCTCACCGACTGATATTACATGGGGCTGTGAGGTCTCTGGTGGTCCAGTGTCCCGGACTTGGCTCTCCCACCTCAAAGGCTCAGGCCTGACACCTGGCTGGAGCACTAAAACCCTGTCAGCCACACAGCTCAGAAGAAAAGTAGGAACAAATTGGAAGGAAAAGAATTAAATTAAATTAAATTTAAAAAAATTTAAAAATAGAGAGCAACCAAACCAATAAACAAACCTACCAATGATAACAAGCACTAAAAACTAGACTAAGATAAACTAGACTAAGGAACTCTTTCCTCCTTCACAGCTCCCTCCCAGAGGTAGGTCCCATCCCTATTCTTATGTCTCTGTTTTTTCTTTTGCCCTACCCAGGTACGTGGGGAGTTTCTCGCCTTTTGTGAAGTCTGATGTCTTCTGCCAGCGTTTAGTAGGTGTTCTGTAGTAGTTGTTCCACATGTAGATGTATTTCTGATGTATTTGTGGGGAGGAAGGTGATCTCCATGTCTTACTCCTCCGCCATCTTGAAGGTACCCATAACCCAGCTCTTCATACCAGAAAAGAAACTGTCCTACCCAACTTTAAAGCTGGAATTCATAGCTGATCTGCCTGTAGGTTCCAATGAATATTCTATTATTTTCCTTTAATGCTGCATTCCACCCACCATAATTGTTTGACAGTTTTTACTGATAAATCCACATGTCCTTCCTGTAAGGGTCAATTAATAACAAAAATCTACAAGAAGTTATCATGAATAGTGTTTCCTCAGGCACACCTAGTTAAAACTTAATGTTCAAACTCTTCACAAGTTGTAGCGATACAGGGTTTCCCACTTGAAATTTAAGACTGTGATGTGTTTTTGCCTTTCGTGGCCTTGCATTCCTTTTAAATCACAAGATGCAGGAATTTATTGGAGTTTGATGGGCCAGTGATGACATGATTAATATGTTATATGAGTGTGGTGTCCTCTAATGCTCCCTGGACCAACATAAAAACAAAAAGTTGCATCTCATTGAAGATGTTGAAATGCAAAAGAATTTAATAAATAAGAATTATGGTACAATAAAATTCATCATTCTGTGAGGAACTGGTATAGCACTAAATGTCTTTGGAAACTCATATCATTCTTTTGCTCTTCTTGTTTCTTTTCTATTCTACCACTGTAATGAATTCTTTAGGTATTTCTTAGGGGGATTTTAAAATCCCAACTACCCTCAAATCCCCTTTTCTCTAAGATGACTCCAGGATTGAATTTTAAGATTATTTTTCTCTTTCACAGTAGGACACCTATGCATTCTATGTAGACTTCACATTGTAGAGAAATTTACAAATGCTATTCTGGTTCTGATTTTGCTTCTTTCTTTGTTTACTCTCTAGTGGTTGCTGCCAGTGCCCTGTCCATAGCTCCTTGGCAGTTACCATTTTCATGCACACTGGTGCTATTTCTAGCTGCTAGTGTCTGTGACTCTGTCTGAGGATACTCTTGGCCGTGTGAGCCTCTTCTTTCCTGATACAAGCTGGAAGTACCAAGGAATTTCTAAGAATTTAACCAAAGACCATTGGATACTGGTGGATAAATGCTCCTGCTTCCCTACTCCTTAGACAGGATAGCTGAGGTTTGTGTTTTCCACTGGCTCCCAGATTTCACCAGTGGGATTAAGCTGTGCTTGTCCATGGTGGTAACTTCCTTGGTAATAGACTTATTATTGGCTTTCTTGTCTCCCTTTTTTCACTTTTCTACTCACCCCCTGAAGTTTCCTGGGATCACTTCCAAATAAACGATACATACCTAAATCCTTGGAATAAGGTCCAGTTCTGGGGGAACCAAATAAAGACTCACCCCTTGCTCTTCCCTCAAACCACATTACCATGGAAAAGGCACTGATTAACTGAAAAACTGCAATTTAATGCTGGATTTGTCTTTAGCTTTCCTGAATCATTAGAGAGTTCACAAATATTCAAAGTTACATATTTTTATAAGAAATCTTAATGGAAAATAAGTTTACTAAATGCTTGTCTAACTTTTTTAAATTTATAGAATAGACTGGCAGTAGCAGCTGTTACTAAAAAGATAAGAAATAATGCTATGGAATTGTTATAAAATATATATTTCATATATATTAATACCTCACAATATCCCTATTTTTTTTTTTTTTTTTTTTTTGTGGTACATGGGCCTCTCACTGTTGTGGCCTCTCCCATTGCGGAGCACAGGCTCCGGACGCGCAGGCTCAGCAGCCATGGCTCACGGGCCCAGCCGCTCCGCGGCATGTGGGATCTTCCCAGACCGGGGCACGAACCCGTGTCCCCTGCATCGGCAGGCGGACTCTTAACCACTGCGCCACCAGGGAAGCCCAATATCCCTATTTGGATGGAGCTATTATTATAAGCATTTTTCAATGAAGAAACAGGGAACCAGTAGTTAAATGACTTGTCTACAGTTGAGGTCTGTCCCTGTTAGAGATGGGTGCCAAGCAGACCCACTCCAGAGGCTGCAGTCCTACACTCTGTGCTCTGGATTATTAAAGCACAGTTTTATTTCCAAGCAGGGGCTGAAGATAAACCATACACGCTTTAGAAGTTTCTATAAACACTCTTTAAATCTGTGATCAAATACAAGTGAGTCTGAGAACACATTACTGTTTTCATAGGCAATCTGGAGAAGTAAATCATATTAATGGTGAATCAGGCCCTACTCTTGTCTGTTTACAAAGGTATAAGTTGCTGGGAAACTGAAGTTGGTATGAGGATTCTTAGGCTCTTGCTCCACAGTCTCTTTATTTTTTTTCTTTTTTGGGGGGGGGACCATCTGTCTGTGTGGCATGCGAGATCTTCGTTCCCTAACCAGAGATCGAACCCATGGCCCCTGCAGTGGAAGCACAGAGTCTTAACCACTGGACCACCACGGAAGTCCCCCAGTAGTCTCTTTCTTGAGACTTGGAAATATTCCCTCCCAGCCTTTAATTTGATTTGATCAATCAGTACATTCAGGGCTATTAATCATCTAAAACATGCATATACAAGTGTTGCCCCATTTCTTATCCAAAATGGAAATGACCCTCAGGCATTCATGTTGTCTCCAGTTCAATAGCATCAATGATATAACTTTGTATGTTCTTCTTTTGGGTCTGGTGGATATTGCAGTCCTATTTATTAATGACATTTTAACTTCAAGATCACGGATTTTAAAAGCAAACATATGCATTCCCCTAGCTTTATGTATTAGACTTTTTATGGATATGTGATTCTCCTTCTATGTGGTGGAATATCATTTATGAGAAACATATCTTTTTTTTAATTTCTTTCATTTTTATCTTCATCTTTTAGGTTTTATCTTTTTAATTTTATTCATGTATAGTTGAATTACAATGTTATATTTGTGCTCTACAGCAAAGTGATTCAGTTATACATTTATATATACATACTTTTTCATATTCTCTTCCATTATGGTTTATCACAGGATATTGAATATAGTTCCCTGTGCTATACAGTAGGACCTTATTGTTTATCCATTCTCTGTATAATAGTTTGCATCTGCTAATCCCAAATTCCCACTCCATCCCTCCCCCATGCCCCTCCCCCTTGGCAACCACAAGTCTATGTCTGTGAGTCTGGAGAAATGTATCTTTATAAACATGACTAATTCATTAAATATAGTCTGCTAGCTATTACACATGTAAAGCCCTGAAATTAAGAGAAGATCTGACAAAACAGAATTGAAGCCACTACTTTAAATTATGTATAAAATGCCAAAGAACAGAAAACAACATTAAAATGGAAGTTAGAATCCATGCGTTTTTGCTTGGCTAGAATTAAAAAAAAAAAAAAAAAACCCTTCTAGTAGAAGTTAGAATCCATAGAATCCATGAGGTTTTGCTTGGAGATATTGCAAAGGAGTGAAATGTTATACTTTGATAGGGTCTTGAGGGTCATAATAAGAACTTAGCATTTTCTTTGGGTGAGATGGGGACCGCTGAAGGAAAATGAGCAAAAGTATGACATGAGCTTACTTGCTTTTTAACAGAATGACTCTGGGTGTTAGTTTGGGGTGTAGACTACAGGGGGCAAGACCGAGTCAGAATGCCATTTGGGGGACTGTACAATAAGCCACATGAGATATAAGGTGGCTTCGATCAGGGTAGCAGCAGTAGGGGTGGTGAGAGAAGTAGATTTCTGATCATATTTTGTAGTTAGATCTAGCAGGACTTGCTGACAGAGGAGCTATAGGGTGTGGAAGAAAGAGGCATCAAGGGTAACGCCAAGGTTTGGGGCCTGAGCAAGCTGGGAGGTGGAGCTGCCATGAACAGAGATAAAGGCTCCAAAAAAGAGTTAATTTAGGGGCGGCGAGAGAGAGAGAAACTCGGGTTTTGATTATGTTGAATTTGAGATGCTTGCCATAGAGCGCTGAGAAATTGTAGGAAATTGTTCTGAAAAACACCCACAAACTGGCTCTTGCAGACTGTATGACCCTGGTGCCAGTGTTTTTTGTTTGTTTGCACATTTGGTTTTTTTAAGCTAAACCCTTTTCTCTTGTTTTGCGTCAAAGAGTTTTGAGTGAAAAGTCCAACGTTGTCCAATAGACTATTTTCTGAGTTGTTCTTCATGTTGTTTTTGGTGAAGATGAATCAAATTAAATATGAAAATCCCTCCACTCCCTCTATGAGATAATCGAATCCATTTTTCCATCCGCCTCTCTAACACCACCAGCAACAGCAAAGTTATACCTATTTGAATCTCCTTGGCTAGCATTTATTCTACAACCATCACTTGATCTAAAATCGATGCTCATGTCTCTAGTCACCTGCTCAGAGATGCTATTCATTAATTTTTAACAGGTGAAATCTAACTTGTTCTCATTACAAATGGATGAGTGTGGGCTTACATCGCTGTTCCATTTTTTACCCTCTTTCTCTTGTAGAGAGCTGTCCTGGCATGTTTAAGAAAAAAAACAGGCCAAATGAAACTTAGGCTTCTCATTTCTGGCATGCTTAAAGCCCAGCGTGTAAATGTGGCTCCTGAGAGAAGCAAAGACAAGCTTATAAACAGATATTTTCACAGGTAAACCATTGATTTTTAACCTTGAGGAGATAATAAAGCTATGTCAGTATCTATTTATCAGTGTGAGAGGGAAGTCGTCTATCACCCCCAGGGGCTTACGATGCTTATAAATGAATAGTGGTGCAATGTCAGTGTGACACTTCTGATACTGTAAAGCCTTAGATCTCTTTGAAGTTGGGATCTTATACTGAGAGACCCAACTAGAAGCACCATATTTATTGAGTGTTCCTACATCTTCTACAGCTGATCATAGATCTTTGTGCGTTTCCTCACACCATCTTCCAGACTGACATCAGCCAGGGTAACCCTTCTAGCTTTCAAATCACAGTGCCTGTTTCAAACTTTTCCAAAAGTAATTAAAATGCACACATTTTAAAACATTTTTTTTCCCTTCCAAAATATTTTCTTTAAAAATTATCAGGAAATACGAATAAACAAACAAAAACCAATAATAAAGTGAAAGCACCTCTAATTCCACACCCAGAAGAAAGTATCATTCATTATTTGTGAATACTCCTCTCGGCTGAGATCCTGGTATGTGTTCGTGCCTTTACAAAATACTCAATTGGCATGTACTCTTTAATCTCCTTCATTTAAGATTATGTTATTTGCGTCTTTCCATACACATAAATATTCTTTTATAAGCTTATTGTTCTGTGGTTGCATAGGAGTCCGCTGTGTGGGTAAATTATAATTTATTTAACCAAGTCTCTTGTTGGACAGTTAGATTTATTCTCACTTTTATCTGTTTTATATAATGCTATGGTGAATATCCTTGAATTTATGCATATACATGTTAATTATTGTGGAGATTTATTGATTTTTTTCTAAATTTTATTAAAGTAGAAATACAACTTAAACACAGAAAACTATACATTACTGTAAGTGTACAGCTCAAGAGATCTCCACCAGTGAAGCCAGCTGTGTGTGCAGTGCACAGCAAGAAAGAAGGAACTAGCCCAACCCCAGGAACTCGCTTGGACCCTTTCCAGTGGCTCCTTACCCTCCAAGGGGAATAGTGGCCTAACTTCTGACATCATAGATGAGTTTTGCCTGCTTTTGAACTTTTTTGAAAGGAGTCATACTTTATATTCTCTCTTATGTCTGGCACCTTTCTCCCAACAATATGTCTTAGGTTATTCGTCCACGCTGTTTTGTGTAGTTGTTGCTGTTTATTCTCACTGATATATAACAGGGGCCAATAGATATTTTCTTTAAAGGAGCAGATAGAAAATATTTTAGGCTTTGCAGGACATGTATAGTACTGTGACAGGTTCTTCTGTGTGTGTGTGTTTGTGTTACCAATCCTTTAAAAATATAGAAACTAGTCTTAGTTTGCAAGCCACACAAAAATAGGCCTCACACTACAGTTAGCTCATAGACTATAGTTGGCCAATCCCTGCTGTATAGTATTTGATGATATGAATATATCACCCTTCATTTATGCATTCTGCTCTGGATAGATATTTGCTTCTGGTTTTTGCTTTTTAAGAATAGTGTAAATATGAACATTCTCATACATGTCTTTGATATTCATATCTGTGGGGAAAATACATGAGTAGAATTTCTAGTCATAAGGTCGTGTATATTCTACTTAGTGGATTCTGCCAAATGTTTTCTAAAGTAAATATACCAAGTTATACTTTTACATGCAGTGCTTGATAATTCCAATTATTCCACATTCCTGCTAGCAGTTGAGAATGTGCATCATTTTCTTTCTAAATTTTAACCAATCTAGTATGTGTGCAGTGGTATTTTATGTGGTTTTAGTGTTTATTCCATAATGACTTATAAAGTTGAGTGCTTTTTCTTATATCAATTGTCCATTTTGGTTTGTTTCATTACGAAGGTCCTGTATAAGACTTTTGCCAATTACTTTTTGGTTTCTGTGTCATTTTAATATTGACTCATAGGAGTTATTTATATGTCATAGGTTTATTGGACATATGTATCACAACTATTTTCCCTCATTCTGTGGCTTGCCTTTTCTCTTAATGGTGTCTTTTTTTTGGCTGCATCAGGTCTTGGCTATGGCATGCAGGCTGTTTGTTACAGCACGCGGGCTCTTCGTTGCAGTGCGTGGGCTTCTCTCTAGTTGTGGTGTAGGTTTTCTCTCTCTAGTTGTGGCCTGCGGGCTCCAGGGCATATAGGCTCTGTAGTTTGCAGCACACAGACTCTCTCATTGAGGCGCACAAGCTCAGAAGTTGTGGAGCGTGGGTATAGTTGCCCTGTGGCATGTGAGATCTTAGTTCCCTGACCAGGGATCGAACCCGCATCCCCTGCATTGGAAGGTGGATTCTTTACCACTGGACCACCAGGGAAGTCCCTTAATGGTGTCTTTGGATGAACAGAATTTTTGCAATTTTCATGCAGTCTTTTAATCAATTTTATTTGCATTTAGCACTTTTTGTATCTTGCTTAAGAAATCTTTGCCTTTTTGCCCACCTCCCCCAAAAGCTTTGCTGTTTTACCATTCACATTTATCTTTGATACATTTAGAATTGTTTTTTGTATATGGTGCAAGGTATAGGAATCAAGGTACCTTTTTTCCTATATGGCTGGCCTATCAACCCAGGTCTATTAAGTGAAAAGACCATCTTCTTCCCTGCTGTACTTCAGTATCACCTTGGTTGTAAATTAGCTAACCATATATAACTAGGTAACTTGCTGGATTTTCTATTCCATTGGTCTATTTTTCTGGGATTTTTTTTTATCTGAATTTTATTTATTTATTTTTATACAGCAGATTCTTATTAGTTATCTATTTTATACATATTAGTGTATATATGTCAAGTCCAATCTCCCTTGCCTGGGATAATTATAAGATCTTTTTAAAAAGCTCAAAATCTATTGAAGAAATAAAAACTTCCAGTTTTATCTTGTTCACCTTTAAGATGGCCAGTTAATAGATTTTCTTAACTTTATATAGCCTGACATTGTATAAAAGTGCTCATATACAGGAGAGGATATTTGTGGACTGATACCAATTCAAAGAATGTGAAAGTTTTGTTTGTATTCTTAATCAACAGGGAGAAAACTAGCTGCTGTAGAGATATTAAGAATGATAGAAGAGAAAATGATAAAGATATGAATGGGGCATACTTATTTGAGAAGAGCATTAAGTTAATTTTCTAGCCAAGTTGAGCTCTACTTTTTCAATGCTACTTCTCCAGAAAGGTTTTCCGTGATTCAGTCAATTGCTGTTGTATCACCCTAATTTATCTGATTACGATTTGTCACTACTAGTATTTTCCATATTGATTTATTTTTCTGTCTCTCTACTCTAGAACATAAATCCCCTGAGAGCAGAAATTCTTTATAACTTCAATACATTTTCCCCAGTGCTTAAAAAGATACCTCCTTGTTGTAAGTGCTCAATAAGTATTTATGGAATGAGTGGACCTGAAACCAACAAAGAACAGTTTTGCAACAATTAGCAAAATTAGATAACTGAAATCAACCGTTCCAGGGCTGTGTTTTAGAGACAAGATGTCTTGTCAAAACAGCCTTTGAAGACAATTAAAAATAAATAAATAAATAAGTCAAGGTCTCGCCTTTGTGTCTAATGGCTCATGTGAGACTTTATTACATGATTCAGTGATTTTTTTCAGAATGAACTTATATAATGCAAGATTTAACATTTTCCTCTGCTGAAAAGAATACACTTCTTTCATGACACACCATCATCACTGTTTAATCAGTCGTTAAATTCTGTTCCTCTTTATGCATTAGTGGGAATTTGCTTCTTAGCTATGGCATAACACAGTGATTCTCAAAACGGACAGGAAACATGGTTATAGGGCAGTTTGAGTTTTCATGGAAGTGAATTTAGAGGTAGAAAAGGAGAGTCTAGCTGAAGATACAGAGCATAGCGATGGCAGTTTGAATCGTACATGAAGATCATTAGCAATCAGTTACAGGGCATTGTAGAAATTTTATTTTAAAGAATTTAACATATATTAACATAAACCAAACGCTCCCAACCTCAACAGGCTGTCCAAATTTCACTAGCTCACAGACCACAAATGCTGACACAGAAGGAAGTGGCATGATGAGATATTTTCAAATTGATGGAAGTGTTATGCTGATAAGTTAAAGAACTGCCGAGCTGGTACACTCTGTCCTGGTGTGCCTGGGACACTCTAAACTTACATCTAGTGTCCTGATGTAATTGTTAATCAACCCTCTTTCATTCTCAAAAGTGTCCAGTACGATAAGTTCCATTTTATCCCAGTCACAGACCGTGTGGACAGCCCTCCTGGCCACGGTGAGGCCCCTTTTGGCAGAAGTCACAGTAAGAGTCAAACCCCCAGGAAGAGTTTCAACCACAAAAAAAGGCTGTTCAGTGGTTGCTGCTGCTGTTCTTTTCCCCCTTGGCATTTAGCAAAAGATGCAGGATTTTTACATGTTACAGGCAAAGGCTGTAAGGCAGGTCAATATTAGAGTTCACCAAACCACATAGGATAGTTGGTATTTGGAGAAATCCTTTCTGGGTTGCTTTCTCAGCTCTGATGGGAGCTTAACAACTGCCAGTGTTATCTTGGCAGCCAACTCAATCGAGCTGTTCACGGTCCAAGATATTTAAAAGCTCCAGGAAAAAAAATAAAAGTCCATTTCCTCTCTCTACCACATACCACACTTCTGGGAGTCTGAAATATCTTACTGAGCACTTTATTCAATCTAAATTTAAGCAGAACTTTTCCCCACTTCCCAAGAGAGGAACAACAGTGAGCTAGAGGAGAGTGAGAGGAACTGGAAGAGGTAATGCTCCATATCATTTGGTTAATCTATCTTGTTTATTAATTTATTACATGGAACAGTAAGTTTAATGGCTTTAACTTTGAAGTGGAAAAGAAGCCCCTGAAGTATACTTTCAAAAAATGCAATAATGACTTCAGAAAGATCTAGGACAAGGAATGCATTTAATGTTTTCAGTTATTTTCCAAGAACTGCTTTAACCTTAGCCTTCAGATTTATCATTTTACATCAGCCCAAATATTACCGCCATAAGAAACCATGTATTATTAAAAATCAGAACAGTTTCCTATATTTATTAGTTTTAGTCATAAAATTGCTATTAGAAATAGCATACAGATGAGTTTGATATCCATAAAATCATTGAAACATAACATATTTACTACCTGTGGTACATAATTATACTCACATGCTCTTAGATGCATTTATTTCTGTCACAGAATAATTATTTTCAGCAAGTTGTGCTGCACTTTCAGAAGTTGAATTTTAATTTCCTCATTCGTTTTCTACTTCCAAATTTGAAAAGATGTAACTTCAAGAAAGATTCTTCATGGAGAGATGTCTTCTTAGAGTACACATCATTTTTTATTATTTTTGACTTCCAGTAATTTTACTTATTTTTTTGGTTTATGCTGTGAAATTGACCAAACTGTACAACAGGGATTAATTATAGATGTGTTGACCTATTGATATATTTGCTATTGTACCCTAACTTTAAAAATAAATGTTATAAACCTTAAAATCACATGTGTTGAAAACAAATGTTTAAAAATAGTACTTTTATGATTTGTGTCTGTCTTTTGCATTATTTTTTTAAATTTATTTAATTAATTAATTTATTTTTTGGTGGTATTGGGTCTTCGTTGCTGCGCACGGGCTTTCTCCAGTTGTGGCGAGCGGGGGCTACTCTTCATTGTGGTGTGCGGGCTTCTCGTTGCGGTGGCTCCTCTTTGTTGCAGAGCAAGGGCTCTAGGTGTGCAGGCTTCAGTAGTTGTGGCTCGCTGGCTCTAGAGTGCAGGCTCCGTAGTTGTGGTCACGGGGTTAGTTGCTCCATGCATGTGGGACCTTCCTGGACCAGGGATCAAACCCATGTCCCTTGCATTGGCAGGTGGATTCTTAACCACTGTGCTACCAGGGAAGTCCCTACATTATTTTAAATTTTGTCTCCTCACTCACCATTTAAACATGATACATTCTTTTTTTAACTAATTTTTATTGGAGTATATAGTTGGGTTACAATGTTGTGTTAGTTTCAGGTGTACAGCAAAGTGAATCAGTTACACGCATACATATAGCCACTCTTTTTTAGATTCTTTTCCCATATAGGCCGTTGCAGAGTATGGAGTAGAGTTCCCTGTGCCATACAGTAGGTCCTTATCAGTCATCTATTTTATATATAGGAGTGTGTGTATGTCAACCCATTAACAGTGTCAAGTCTCTTACATGCACAGGGTAAATACTTAGATGTCAGTTTGCTGAACTATATTTTTGAATAGTGCTTTGAGGGTGGTGTCAGCGGGTGAACCTGTAAGCTAGTGTGAGAGCCTCACCAGCTACTCAGTGTCCATATCAGATGTGGCTCTGTGACTCTCCCCTTCTCATCCACTATATATTTTAATGGGAAAATTATATACTACAACTTGGAAATTCAAGAAATTCTTAAAACTCTCCACCCATGAAAAGTCCATTGTGTTGTATAACATTCAAAAGTCTCCGTGGTTGAGGACCTCAAGTAGAAGGATGTAGATTTAATGTAAGAAAACATTTATAAATGAACATCCAAGTCAGAGTAGCCTTCTCCTTGGTAATTTGTGTTGTGGAATATTGCTTTCTAGGCAAAAACTTCTCCATCTATGAAAGACTAGAGAATATTTGAATATGGAAAAGGCGTAGCTTACCCAACACGTCTTACTAAAGTCTATGCCTCACAATTATCAGACACAAATTTAAAGGAAAATGACTTGTAGCAAATAGTCAGAAAAAGGACCTATAGGAATAAAAAAATCCCTGGGAGAAATTCCTGTTTCTTAGGTGCCCTCCACATGTATAACAGCAGTTGCAGTGGAAGGGCATCTTTCTGGGTAGACGTTCTCACTGTCTCCATTTCATGCCCTCCAAAGCACCTTTTCATGTTCTCCAGTTTTTTGGTAACATTTTTTATTTGAATTATGACAGAATGTTTTGAAGTATTAAGTGGTGTGCAGATTTAAGTTTTACCCTGTAAAACTGATGAGGGTGGCAAAGGCTGGGGAAAGAGAAGGAAAGCCCCACGGGGACAGGAGGATGAAAGGGGGGAAGTACAGTTCCAGGGCCCTTTTACAGGGCCAGCTAGAGACCCACACATCAGTGCCAGAAGCCTTCCTCCTGCCATCCGGTGAGCTAAACTGCCCAAACATTTTCCAGGAGGAGTGATGCTGGATTTGTCTAAAAATTTTATCCACCCCTCACCCCTTACCTCCTTTTCTTGAATGGCCTTGGATATACCTTTGACTCTATAAGGACAGAAAGCCCTAAATACTAGTAAGGTTCTGGTAGAATGAAGAGGAAGTTGCTACACCAGATCAATGTGGGACTAAATTAAATCAACTCAAAGCTCAAACTCCACCAAGACAGGGGTGGGGCGTGGGGTGCGAGTATTGACTGCTGTTTTCATACCAAACCACACTCTACACATAAATATTATTTTAGGTCAAGCCAGCTGATGTCAGCCTTCTTGTGAAGATCATTTCACTTTGTTTGTTATGTAGTAGCATATTTCCTGTCCCTTTTTGCCAATATTGACTTTCAAACATTGGACACTTCTCTTATTTGCCACTGAATGGTCACCTTTCTGAATCATTGGGAAGAACTGCCTCAGTGATAACATCTTCAGAATCCCATCTGCATAGATGACACAATCTAGTCTTTAAAATGTATGATATAATTTAAGAATGTCTCTATATCAAAAGAGTAAGCACACAGCACTAAAATTCAAACACATCTTGAGTGAAAAGTAAAAATCAAGTGCTTTGGACATATTTTCAGGAAAAACTGCAGAGATTGTATAGCTTTAATATTTAATGAACTCATAAGTCAATAAGAAACATACTAAAATTATAATAGGTGATCACTGAACAGGGTTGTCCAGAGAAATGGAACAAGTAGCATATAGATATGGATATATGTACATATATGTGTGTGTATGTGTGTGTGTTTGTGTATATATATATATATATATATATATATATATATACACACATATATATGGAGAGAGTTATTTTAAGGAATTGGCTTATGCAATTATGGAAGCCAAGAAATCCCATGATCTGCTGTCTGCAAGCTGGAGACCCAGGAAAGCCAGTGGTGTAATTCAGTCTGAGTCCAAAGGCCTGAGAACTAGGAGTGATGATGTCCCAAGACAGAGTAGATGTCCCAGTTCCAGCAAAGAGCAGATTTGCTCTTCCCTCACCTTTTTGTTCTATTCAGGACCTCGACAGATTGGGTGATGCCCATCTGCATTGATGAGAGTCATCTTCTTTATTCAGTCTGCAGATTCAAATGCTAATCTCCTTTGGAAGTACCCTCACAAACATACCCAGATAGGATGTTTCACCAGCTATCTGGGCACCCCTTACCCTAGCCAAGATGATACATAAAATTAACCATGACTAACACTTATTAGGTCTTAAATTATTATTTATATATCATTATACATTTATAATTTATTATAAATATATTGTTTAAAACTATGAGCTACCTTTATAAAACTATATATACTGTTTTAAACTATGAACTACATATACATATATAAACAATAATATAGCTTAAACAATATTGTTTATTTAGCAAACAGTTATAAAGATGATAAAAATACAGCTATTTTTAAAATATTTTTTTATATTTTTTTATAGCTTAGACAGGGTTATATTAATATAGTATTATATCACATGCTACTGTTTTAAATAATGAACTACTTGTTTTACTATGTATTACTGTAAAAACAAATGATGTGATCACCTTTATAGTGATTTTAATTCTTGCTCTTGTATCTGCAAGCACCTTTTTACTATAACATTTAACTTCCAACTTCTCCTCTAGAATACAGGAATTGATTGTGCTTCTTTATTTGTAGAAAGTGAATATTTCTCTCTAGCTATTCACCCTTGTTTCTCACACTTAACTCTGTATGAAGGAAAACTTTATGTATTTGTATTTTGTAAAATGTGATGATGAAATTTGAGAAGCTGAATCTAGCAGTGCAGATATAAATTGTGCCATCAAAAGATTAGAATGAAAAGTGAGATGTCCTGAAATTATGCGTGGCATCAGTAATAGAGTTAAATGAAAGTGAAGACCTGTTTGAACTGTCCCATTTCATTCATTTTATTATGTTCTCCCTGAGTCATAAGAAAAGGGTTCCCATTTTTCTTAAGCTGATGGGAATAAAGATTATAGTAGGTATTTTGAAGATTTTTCAGGGAGTGTATGTGCCTGTGTGTATGTCTTTCCTTGATCTTTGACTGGTATATTAAATGTATAATTTTCTCTGATTTTCTCTTAAGAAAATCCTTTTCTTACAGCTCAGATTAAAACAATTAGTCTAATGACTTAAGGGAACTTAAAAGATGTCCTTGTGCTCTACCCAAGTTAAAGCTCAAAATATACTTTATTGCACTTGAACAGCAACAGAATATACATCCAAATGAAATGCTGGATATGATTTCTAAATGACTTGCCCTTATTGAAAGCACCTTCATCCAGTATAAAAGCATTGCTCCAGTCTGTCAGGATTTGGGGATCAGTTAAAGCTATAACAATGGCCCTTTGTAGCCCTGGGAATCTTAGCTCTGCTACGTATAGTCATTAATTAGAAGGAGGGCAAAATTCTGGCTTAGACTCTGCCTGAGAGGAACTTGAAATCTGGTGGCTGATGAAGCGAAATTTATCAATACACCTCCACCAGGCACAACAAGGATTTACCGAATGCTTACCATGTGATAGACACTGCGTTTCTGTCATGCATAAAACCTGGTTTCACCTTGGTTTTCAAGCATAGGCAGATAATTTTAGCTGAGATTTTCTAATATAGGAGCATATTCAGCAAGCCTGGAGAGCAAGCCCTGCCTGACAAAAAACGAGCCCCAGAGACAACCCTGGCACTTTGACAGGAAGGCAGTAGGGAGGGACCTTCACCTAAAGGGTGAGTCATATAGATAGGTCCTCTGCCTACTATGACCTAATTCCAAAACTGATTGAAATACCTTTCTTCCTGTTGTGCGCCTTCCTGATTAAAGGCTTTATTTTGAGTGATATGATATGACACAACCAGAGTTTCTTATCCTCTTTAGAGACTCTTTATCTTTTACTGGAATTAAGTGAGAGTTGTCATGTAACTGTCACTGTAAGTGTCTAAGGGATTTCAAAATTCTTACGTGAAAGTGTAAGTGGTCGTCCAGAATATATACAAGGAGGCCAAGAAAAGATCTCTCTCCCTCATTATACAGAGGAGATAGAGATGATCTCCAGGTCTCTAACTGTTATTGAGACAATGTAAAGACAGTTCTCACTTCAGATTATATAGTTTTCTAATCTTTTAAATGGTCGTAACACCTCATTGTCCCCAACGGAGTTGGAGATTTCTAATTAACTTTTGCTGCCACCTTGACAATTTAAAGTCAATCCTGAAAATGGTGTTTACCACAATGATCTGCTGCTCCATGCCATTTAGAAATATGAACCAGCTAAGTCCTTTTATTTTTAATCAATTGGAATTTTACTCTGCAGAAGGGAAAAATTTTTCAGTGCACACAAAGCATGTGCAGCAAAACAAAAGTGCTTTCAGACAGGGCTCCAAGGGTTATTTCTCATTATTTTTGGCATCCCTCTTTCCACTGAAACAAGTCACAGGCGTATCTACAGTTGATCAGTTGACAGATCAGCAATTCTATTAAGATGAAAACTAACCTTGGAAATGTTTAGAAGGAAAAGGGTATCCTTTGATTTATTATGCCATTTCATGCTTGTGCTATTATTTCCCTTTCAGCCATTCAGGCTATGTTAAGTAGAAACGTCCACCATTTTTAATAAAGTGCTTCATTCAAACCAAATATTAACCAGCAGCATTTTAGAAGAGCCTTCTGATTAAAGTAAATCAAATAAAGATCGTCCGGTACTGTTTAATAATAGTGAGGCATAATGAACAGAATACAGCCACATGCTTGTGATGACAAACTGTGCTGTCATTTCTTTTTAGTGCCAGCTGAGGTCTGGGTGTTTTCCTCAAGAATTATAGGGACATTTGCCTTTTAGTAGGTGGCAATGCATTCTAGTTATCTTGCATCTTGATAGAAGTTATTATGAGGGATGTGTGGTTGATTTGTATATTTAGGTAAAGTTATTTTGGAAGTGATCATTTGTTTTTGCCCAAAGTCAGGACTGAGAGCTATCTTATATAATTTCAACTTTGAAGTTTAGTCAGAAGTTAAATATTCAGATTTCCTTGAATTTCAAAATCTCATTAGTTTCTCTATTGCATCTCTGCGATCTTGTTATCCACTTTCCTCACTGCATTCATTTATAGCATCTAAATAACTATTCCTAAATTCTTTTGGAACTTATATTTTGCTAAAGAAAGATGTAAGATTTTTGAAAAGGGGTTTCTCAGGCAGGAAGAAGTAGAAGTTGAAAGGAAAAACTGATAATATGGATCCACTTTAGCAGAGAATAATCTTAAAATTCCAACAGTTCTCCATTAAATTTTAATTTTGGATGTTCTGTTGACTAACTCAGACTAAATCAAAAAGCATTTAGGGCTTCCCTGGTGGCGCAGTGGTTGAGAGTCCGCCTGCCGATGCAGGGGAAGTGGGTTCGTGCCCCGGTCTGGGAGGATCCCACATGCCGCGGAGCGGCTGGGCCCGTGAGCCATGGCCGCTGAGCCTGCGCGTCCGGAGCCTGTGCTCCGCAATGGGAGACGCCACAGCAGTGAGAGGCCCACATACCGCAAAAAAAAAAAAAAAAAAGCATTTAGATTATTCTGTAAACCTTGGCATTTTCATTAAAGTTCAACTTTTCATTATTTTGCACCCAACAAATAGGAAAAAGTAAGACAAATTCTAAAATATTCTAATTTTCAATAAATGAAAAGACAATATCACAAAGATTACTAGGATATATTGCTCAAGAAATATCCATTAGTGTGATTGAAGGTGGTAAAAAATATTGCAATACTGATGACTATAAACTTATATCAGCGTTTTTTTCACCCATAGATGAATATTTTTATTTCTGTGTTCTGTAGAACATAAAACAGGAGA
Organism: Hyperoodon ampullatus; assembly: GCF_949752795.1. Taxonomy (NCBI): domain Eukaryota; kingdom Metazoa; phylum Chordata; class Mammalia; order Artiodactyla; family Ziphiidae; genus Hyperoodon; species Hyperoodon ampullatus. The sequence continues at coordinate 185,035,236 of NC_136915.1, forward strand.
AGTATTCTGTGAATTTTGTAATTGAAATTAACTTTTGTTTAAAATAAAAGAGAAAAGGTAATTGATAAGAGAAAATGAGCATCTCTTTGGGGAGCGGGGAGGGATGGATTGGGAGTTTGGGATTAGCAGATGTAAACTATTATAAATAGAATGGATAAACAATAAGGTCCTACTGTATAGCACAGGGAACTATATTCAACATCCTTTGATAAACTATAATGGAAAAGAATATGAAGAAGAATTTATATATGTATATAACTGAATCTCTTTGCTGTACAGTAGAAATTAACACATTGTAAATCAGCTATACTTCAATAAAATAAATTTTAAAAAACTACTACACTTATCTGTAAGTCTGTATTACTTACCTATATCATCTAAATCTATATAGCTAGCTAGTTAGCCAGTTATCTACCTATCTACATTAAAAATCTATATCCATATCTATATTATAAATAAAATACTTTTCCAAGAAACTATGTATATGTGTGTATGCACACATTATTTTGATATATTATAGCCTTTATTTTTTTGCCTAATTCACTTATTTTCATAGCAAACATGAGACAAAATATGATCTCATTTTCACATAACTATAATTAGCAATAAACTTTTGCACTTGCATTTATTTTTCAGTATTAGCATCTCTTAAAATCTGTAAAGTAATGCAGCTTATTTTCAGAAGGCAATGCCAGATTAAGAATGGAAAAATCTAGAGCCAAATGAAAGGTGCCAAGAAAACAGGTTCATTGCAATTTAAAATGTTAGAGACTATTGATAAATTTTCCTAATGCTATAGTACAGAATGCTAAATATAAAAAAACTCATTTATTCCACACATGCCATCAAATACAAAATTCAGAAACAATTGAAAAGTTACCTCCTATCAGGCAAATCCTTAAATACACCTCTGAATGGAATTTGGAAAAATTTAAACACCAATTCCTCACCTAGGTAATAGTTGATAGTCTCCTAAATTTCTCATTATTTGGCTTTTAAAGTTATGCTTCTTTCTTTTTTAAATACAACTCAGTGTGGAATTTTTCTTTTGAAAGAAAAATCATTTGGCACAAGCAGAATTGTCAAGGACTGTCAAATATTGAGAAACGCGGTGAAAAATAGGAAAGGGCTGAGTCACTTAGAAAGTGCACTTACGTGCAGACAGCCCAGCGTAACAAGTACTAAATTGAAGAAGAGAGTGGTTGGTGGAAATAGGTCAAAACAGCCCAATGAAGCATAGTCATTACATGGCAAAATGACCTGTAGATGAATTCACATTCTTGGTAGGTGATCTGTTTATTATCAGAGTCTCGATATTGACGATCCTCAAATTAGGTACCTTAACTTTGTCAGATGCTTTGGTTTTGTGATACTTACTTCTGCTTAATTTGAACAATATGTTATTTATAAAGACATTGATTTTATTTATTTTAAATTTCTGTTAATTGGCATTAGTTCTCTCCCAAGCCTTGCATCCCTAAAGGGTTTTAGTTGTATGTTAAAATCATGCAATCAAAATTATTTTCTCCCACCTCTGGCCTTGTTATCCCTACACATGAAATCAATTAATGTTTCTTTTTTTTTTTTTTTTTTTTTTTGCGTTACATGGGCTTCTCACTGTTGTGGCCTCTCCCGTTGCGGAGCACAGGCTCCGGACGCGCAGGCTCAACGGCCATGGCTCACGGGCCCAGCCGCTCCGCGGTATGTGGGATCTTCCCAGACCGGGGCACGAACCTGTGTCCCCTGCATCGGCAGGCGGACTCTCAACCACTGCGCCACCAGGGAAGCCCCAATTAATGTTTCTTATAGTGAATTACTATGAGTCATCTTGCCTTCCCAGTATCAGTTCCAGTTTCAGGGAATCCTCTTTTCAACAAGTGAAGTGAGTTAAAGATCCTAAATAAGCTCAAGTATGTCTACAATTTAATTTTTTCCTGTCCCAGGGATGGCTGTAATTTCTCAAAATATTAAGCATCTGTGAAGGTTGCCTGTTTCTTAGATATAGTCATGTCCAATCCATTTATCTGATGCTCCATAAGCCTGTACACTCTCTCTGAAGCATTCAAGTTCCAACATTTAATCTCTTTTATGCTAAGATACCAGGGCAGTTTCCACAACTTCCATCTATATTCTGATAACTCTTAAAGCTTAGACCAGGACTGCCTTTCCTTCTAAGCCCTGTGAAACAATCTGGGCTTGACATTTTCTTTGTTGAAAGGTATTTTACTATGAATTAAATTTCTTTAAAAGGCTTTGGACTATTCAGGTTATCTATTCTTGAGTGTGATTTGGTTGTTTGTATCTTTCATGGGATTTGTCCATTTCATCTAAATTTTTGAGTTAGTGGGCATAGGATAAATCACATTCCTTTCTTAATTTTCTAATGCCTGTGTGTCTGTAGTGATGCTCCCTCTTCCCTTCCTCCTGATATTGGTACTTTATGTCTTCTCTCTCACTCACTTCCTGTCACTGATTGACCAGCCAAAATAGAGGTATATTAATTATATTGTCCTTTCCAAACACCAGCTTTACACTTCATTGATTTTCTTTACACATTTTCTTTTTATAAATTTATTTATTATTTAAAAAAATTTTTTTGGCTGCGTTGGGTCTTCATTGCTGCGTGCGGACTTCTCTCTAGTTGCGGTGAGCAGGGGCTACTCTTCACTGTGGTGTGTGGGCTTCTCATTGTGGTGGCTTTTCGTGTTGCAGAGCATGGGCTCTAGGTGCATGGGCTTCAGTAGTTGTGGCTTGTGGGCTCAGTAGTTGTGGCGCATGGGCTTAGTTGCTCCATGGCATTTGGGATCTTCCCAGACCAGGGCTCGAACCCGTGTCCCCTGCATTGGCAGGCAGATTCTTAACCACTGTGCCACCAGGGAATTCCCTCTCTACACATTTCCTATTTTTAATTTCATCAATTTCTGCTCTTATCTTTCTTATTTCCTTCTTTCTGCTTGAGTTGGCTTCATTTTACTCTTCTTTTCCTATTTTTCTAAAGGAGAAGCTTAGGTTTCTTATTGATACCTTTATTTATTTTCAATGTAATCATTAATGGTATAAATTTTCCTCTCAGTGCTTCTTTAGCTCCATTCCTCAATTTTGATATATTGCATTTTCAGTTCCATTTAGTTCAAAATATATTAAACTTCCACTGAAACTTACTTTCTTCTGACTGACTTCTTTGACGAAATACTTGAATATTTTTCAGATATCTTTCTATTGTTGATTTCTGGTTTAATTTTGTTATTGTCATAAACATTGTATGACTATGTGAACATAACATTGTATGGTCATAAACATTGTATGGTTAAAACACATTGTATGATATCATTTACATTTAATATTTTAATGCACAAAATATGGTATATCTTAATGAATGCTCCATTTGCACTTGAAAATTGTGCATTCTTGTTACTGTTGAGTGAAGGGCTCTCTAAACGTCAGTTAGGTCATATTGGTTGACAGCGTCATTCAGGTCTTCTGTATCCTTATTGATTATGTCTACTTGTGCTACCAATTTCTGACAGAGGAGTGATGACGTCTCCTACTGTAAATTTGAATTTGTCTGTTTCTTCTTGCAGTCCTCTAAGTTTTTGGTTCAGGTATTTTGAACCTCTGTTGTTAGGTGAATATACATTTAGAATTGTTATTATTTCTTGAAAAGTTGGGCCTTTTATCTTTATCCAAATCCCCTTTTTTAATACTCCTAATTTTAAAATCTACATTGTCAAGTAGAAATATAACTACTTATAGCTTTATTTTGGATAGTCTTTGTATTGTATACCTTTTTCTATCCTTTTATTTTAACCTATCTATGTCTTTATATTTAAATGGATACCTTATTGACATTATATAGTCTTTGTGTTTTTTAAAATCTGACAATCTCTGTCTTTTAGTTGATTTCTCTATGTAACATGTTTTTTTTTCTCTAGCTGTCTTCAAGTTTTTCTTTCTGTTTTTGATCTTATGCAGTTTGAATATGATATACCTAGCTATTTTTGTTTTTTTTGTTATTGTTGACCCTGATTAGTATCCTCTGGGCTTCTTTGACCTCTGGTTTATTGTTAGTAATTTTGGAAAATTCTCAGCCATTGTTTCTTCAGATATTTATTCTGTTCTTTTTAGTTCTCTTCTTCTCTTTCATAATTGGGGTTCCAATTATGCATGACTTAGACCATTTCATATTATCCCACATTTCTTGTTTATGTATTTTTTCACTTTTTTTCTTTTTGTGTTTCAGTTTCGTTAATTTGTATTGACCTATTTTGAGTTCAGTGCTTCTTACCTTGGCTGTGTTGAACCTACTAATGAGCCAGTCCAAGACTTTTTGTTGTTTCTCATTTTTAGAATTTTCACTCAAGTCTTTCTTTTTTTTTTTTTTTTTTTTTTTTTTTTTTTTTTTTTTTTTTTTTTTGCGGTACGCGGGCCTCTCACTGCCGTGGCCTCTCCCGTTGCGGAGCGCAGGCTCCGGACGCGCAGGCTCAGCGGCCACGGCTCACGGGCCCAGCCGCTCCGCGGCACGTGGGATCCTCCCGGACCGGGGCACGAACCCGTGTCCCCTGCATCGGCAGGCGGACTCTCAACCACTGCGCCACCAGGGGAGCCCTCAAGTCTTTCTTATAGTTTCCATCTCTGTTGAAATTTCCCATTTGCTCTTGCATGTTTTCTACTTTTTCTATTATAGTCTTTAAAATATTAATCAGAGTTATTTTTAAATCCTTGTTTTATACTTCAAACATCTACCATATGTAAGTCTGGTTCTATTATTTGCTTTGCTCTATACAGTTTATTGCTTTTCTTTACTTTTGAAATAACTTTTAAATTTTGTTGTTGTTGTTGAAAGCCATAAGTTTTTCATGAGATTTTCTGTAAGACAGATGGAGCTATAGCTTTTATGCCTGGAAGTGGGCATGCATGTCCCTCTGCTAGGCCTTTGGTGTGAGGGTGTGTGTCAGCCTAGAAAATCTAGACAGGTGTGAACTAGGCTTAAGATTTGTTGTTGCTCTGGTTATCCTTTGTGAATCATAGGCTAAAACTGCCTCTTGTGTTACCTTGTGTTAAGGTTGAGGCTGGTTTGCCATATGGTTTTGCTAAGTATTTACTTCACCTTCAGTTTTAGGTCAGCCACTTGCACTGCCCTTTTGAGAGGTTCTCTTTCCACAGTCTTATCCCTTTTCTAACAATATTCCAACATTACTTAGCACTCAACATGTTGGCCTGATGGTGAGATCGGGAAGGAGCAGATATTCCTTGCTTTTCTCATTATGCCTCAGTCCTAGGCAGACACTGTCCCCCTGGATCTTAGAGCCATGGCATCCTCAGAATCCCTGCTTCTCACCAGTTCCAGTTCTAGGACCAGCATGTATTCCTGCCCTGTCCCTGAACAGAGAGTATTTTTCTGTTTTCTTCCAACTGAAATATGTTTTCACCAATGACCTGAAAGTGGCAGTATTTGTTGCCTTTTCCCCAGGACTTTGAGGCTTTCCTTCCCTAGACAGGGATGAAGGATCAATTTGAGGTTTCATGTCTTCCTTGTGGTTGGCATTTGTGTTCCATGGACCCTTACCAAGAAGTATCATTCCTCAAGACCTTTACAATCTTATTTGTGAGTATCTTTGAGGTCTTGGAGAAGATCCTGCAAGTGGGTCAATTTCCCCTTTTATCAACAGCCCCTCCCCTACAAGTTCCATTTTCTCTTGGTAGCCCACGTTTAGTCTTTGTCAAATTTTAACCATTTTAGCTGAATTCTTTTGGATGTGTTCAGCAGAATCAGTCTCAGTTAAACTGTTGGCTTGCTATCTCTCTCCACAGGTTGCCTGTTTTTCCTTCAATTCAGGATTAGATAGTTGATCTCTAATGGATTCAAACAAAGTTGAGAATTTGCAGATTTTCTGGTGTTTTCTTATTGTAAGTGTAAATGCTCTTTCCAACTTTGTACATCCTAAGTCGAAGCCTGAAGTAAATCAGTTCCCTTCTGAGTGTTTACCCACGAACAAGGTTTTAAAATCCTTCTATAAGGGTAAGAATTAATAAACATTCATTCACTCAACAAATGTTTACTGAGCACTTCTGTGCAGGAGGTACTTTTTGGGAGGCAGTAGGGAATAAAACAAACCATATCATTAGGATCTTGGAGCTCCTATTCTCAATGGGGAGGGGAGAACAGAAAATAAACAATAAACATAATATGGATGTAAATTTTATAATATTTTATGAGTTGTTAAATGCTATGGGAAAAAAAAGAGACAAAATGGAGGAAAGTAAGAGATCAGAAGTGCCATTAGGGCTTGCCTTCCATTTTTAATAAAGTAGTCAGGACATGTCTCACTGAGAAGTTATAATTAGGTTAGAGACTTGAAGGAGAAGTAGTTCACTCAGTGGATATTTGGGAGGGAGAAACAGCATTTCCAGGAGGTAAAAATAGCCAGTGTAGAAAGCCCTGAAGCAGGTGCAAGCTTGGCATATGTGCAGGTTCAAGGAGGCCAGTGTGTCTGCAGCAGAGCCGTCAGGGGAAGAGGAAGAGGGCGTGGTATCAGGGACGTGGGTGATGGGGAGCAGGTCATGTATGTTCTGGGAGGCTCTGGACCAGACTTGGATTTTATTCAGAGGGATATGAGGAGGCACAGTAGGGTGTTGAGCAGAGGAGTAATATGATAAGACTTTCATTTTAAAAAAGCATCTCTCCAGCCACTGTGTTGGGAGTAGACTGGGGTGTTGAGTATGAATGGCATAATCAAATTGTCATGCTATTTCATAAGGGTGACCTTTAAAGAAGATTGCTCCTTTGAGTCCAATTCACAGTTCTTTCTCCCTTCCAGTAAAATTGTGTTTAATTGTCAAAGCTGAAGCATGTCTTTATTCTACGATTAATGGGACTTAACGCTAAACTGCAAATCATAATGGCTTAAACTGTACACCAGTAAAACTTGAAAAGTATTCTGATATATTCATACAATCAACTTCTTTGTGATGCCCCTGCTTTGTCATTAATAACATACATTTGGAATGTCCTGAAAGCAATAGATAGTAAATTTGTAACATTTTTCATCCTTTTAAAATTTCTTTAACTTATATTTGCCATATGTCTCACAATCAGAGAGTAGAATAGTTAAGGTTAGTATTCTGTAGTTTGAAGAAAAAAAGTCACAGAAATGACTTTTTAAACATTCTGCTGCCCATTTTCCCACCTCAGCCCTCAACGTAGACTCATTGTGTATAAAATTTACTATAACTCATATTTTCCCTCACCTTTATTTGCATAATTTGTCCGCATGGTGGCACAACTCGCAGAAGGCTGGCCTCATTGTGCTTGTTGCAGGGAAAGACTGAAAGATACAGCTACTGAAATTTTGAAAATAATACTGATAAACAGTATGTATATGTTCCTATTATTATATTTTAACGTGTTCAATGATACTTTTTTTTTAATTTAAATTTATTTATTTATTTATTTATGGCTGTGTTGGGTCTTCGTTTCTGTGCGAGGGCTTTCTCCAGTTGCGGCAAGTGGGGACCCCTCTTCATCGCGGTACGCGGGCCTTTCACTATCGCGGCCTCTCTTCTTGCAGGGCACAGGTTCCAGACGCGCAGGCTCAGTAGTTGTGGCTCACGGGCCTAGTTGCTCCGCGGCATGTGGGATCCTCCCAGACAAGGGCTCGAACCCGTATCCCCTGCATTGGCAGGCAGATTCTCAGCCACTGCGCCACCAGGGAAGCCCAGTGATACTTTTTTTTTTTTTTTTCGGTATGCGAGCCTCTCACTGTTGTGGCCTCTCCCGTTGCGGAGCACAGGCTCCGGACGCGCAGGCTCAGCGGCCATGGCTCACGGGCCCAGCCGCTCCGCGGCATGTGGGATCCTCCCGGACCGGGGCACGAACCCGTGTCCCCTGCATCGGCAGGCGGACTCTCAACCACTGTGCCACCAGGGAAGCCCCGCAATGATACTATTTTTTAAAGAAAATCCCATCTCAGTAACTAATAACACATTTTTTGAAATAATCGAACATCAAATTTAATTCTGGTTGAATCCTTGGGAATGTATTTATTTTTATTTTTTAGGTTTTTTTTTTTTTTTTTCTGACTGCCATTCACTCCTATCCCCAAATAAAACCCCAAATGCAGGTGTATTGACCACCTTGTTCACTTCTCAATCCTGAATTGCAAAATACTGCCTAGAATAACAGGCTCTCGTTTTGTTACTGTTGAATGAAGTGTGATAACACAGTGTTTGAAACATTCTCGTCTGATCTCCTGTATGTACAACCGTTTGCTGTTTCTTTGAACTCTCTACCTAGATTATTTACACATACCTCGTATTCAGTGTCTATAACTGAACACTTTTCTCCCAATTTCAAATTCAGTCTCTCTTTAATGTTTTACTGCACTCACCATCCTTTAGGCTCTTCAAGCCAGAAATCTGGGCATTGTCTTTGACTCATTCTTTTCCTTTACTCCCTACATGCAATCATTCACCAAATGGCATAACTTCTACATCGTGATTATCTTTCAAATCTTTAAAATTTTTTGCATCTCCACCATGGCCACCACAGTTGAAACCCCTTCTCTCTCTCGCCTAGATGAGTGTAGTAACCTTTTTTTTTTTGCCGTCTTGGTTGCTGTGCGTGGTCTTTCTTTAGTTGTAGCGAGCAGGGGCTACTCTTCGTTGCAGTGTGCAGGCTTCTCCATGCAGTTGCTTCTCTTGTTGCAGAGCACGGGCTCTAGGCATGCAGGCTTCAGTAGTTGCAGCACACAGGCTCAGTAGTTGCGGCACATGGGTCCTAGAGTGTGCAGACTTCAGTAGTTGTGTGACATGGGCTCAGTAGTTGTGGCTCATGGGCTCTAGAGCACAGGCTTAGTAGTTGTGGCGCACGGGCTTAGTTGCTCCATGGCATGTGGGATCTTCCTGGACCAGGGATCGACCCTGTGTCCCCTGCATTGGCAGGTGGATTCTTAACCACTGTGCCACCAGGGAAGTCCCTGCATTAACCTTTTGAAACCCTTCCTCTGACTGCAATCTCCATCCTCCACAGTCTGGAAGATCACTCCTAAATTCAGATCTGTCCTCTCACTCCCTTGGTTAAAACATTTTGGTACTTGTCCATTGCTCTTAAGGGCAAAATTTCACATGCTGGCCTATGAAGTTGTGCCTGATCTGGCCTCACACTGAATCTTCTCATGCTGTATTTGGTTTCAGTTTTATCTTCCAACCATGTTCCTTCTTCCAGTGCCTGGAATGGATCATGAATTTCCCCCGTTTGGGGCCTTTTGCAGTTCCTAGAGTGACCCCACACTCCCCTTATTCCACCCTCCACCCCACTTTACTCTCATACCTCCCACAACTCTCTTTTTTGAGCTGAGTTATATTTGCTTTTCAGATCTTAGCTTAAGCAGCTTTTTGTGTTTGTTTATGTGGGGGTTTTTTTTCTTATTTTTGTTTTACTTTACAAAACAGATTTATTTTACCTATCCTCACTTTCAGAGTCCTATGTATTCTCTTTTGCCTTTTTCTTTGTGTTTTACTTCTAAGTATTTTATTTTTAATATATATTTCCCTCCTACTACATTGTAAGCATCCAGAGGTTATGGACATTGTCTGTCCTGTTTAATGATTTATCCCCACTTTCAGTGTACTGTTTTGGACACAGTGTATAATCAGTAGTGAGGTGGATGGACCTAGAGTCTGTCATACAGAGCGAAGCAAGTCAGAAAGAGAAAAACAAATACCGTATGCTAACGCATATATATGGAATCTAAAAAAAAAAAAAGGTTCTGAAGAACCTAGGGGCAGGACAGGAATAAAGACACAGACGTAGAGAATGGACTTGAGGACACGGGGAGGGGGAAGGGTAAGCTGGGACGAAGTGAGAGAGAGTGCATGGACATATATACACTAGCAAATGTAAAATAGATAGCTAGTGGGAAGCAGCTGCATGGCACAGGGAGATCAGCTCGGTGCTTTGTGACCACCTAGAGGGTTGGGATAGGGAAGGTGGAAGGGAGACGCAAGAGGGAAGGGATATGGGGGATATATGTATAGGTATAGCTGATTCACTTTGTTATACAGCAGAAACTAACACACCATTGTAAAGCAATTATACTCCAATAAAGATGTTAAAAAAAATGTGTTAGTATGAATGAACAAATAGATAAATTTCAAATGAACTTTTCGAATAGAATGTAATTTTTATCATGTAAACTGTGGATATTATAAGCCCTACTCATTGTATAAAAATGATTCAAATTAATTCTAAATATCATAGTTTTCTGATGATACATTTTCATAGTGAATTTAACTATGTTTTCAAATAATTGGTTTTAATATTTTACATAAAATTCCTAACCAGAATTAACATTACAATAGTGTAATTACATTCTATTTAAAAGAGATTTGAATTACTCTCTAAGTAGATACCATTTTTTTTTTAGAGAAAAAGTGTATCATCCGTGTGAAATATCCAATTTGTACTTAGGTAATAGGACTCTTCATATATAAGAATATTTCTAAGGATCTTTTACTGATGTTTCAGGATTTACATTGTTTTAAAGTGTCTTTTTTCAACATTTGATATTTAAGGGTTATTTAGGTTTTAGTATTGAAAATTCTGGCGCACATATGTATTTAGATTTCTAATTATAACTTAAGGCAGAAGTACATTGGTAGTGGCAGAGAAAAACTGTAAAAAATTGAAGGAAGGCTTCCCTGGTGGCGCAGTGGTTGGGAGTCTGTCTGCCGATGCAGGGCACACGGGTTCGTGCCCCGGTCCGGGAGGGTCCCACATGCCGTGGAGCAGCTGGGCCCGTGAGCCATGGCTGCTGAGCCTGCGCGTCTGGAGGCTGTGCTCCGCAACGGGAGAGGCCACAACAGTGAGAGGCCCGCATACCACAAAAAAAAAAAAAAAGAAGAAGAAGAAAATAATGGCAAATAAACATACTTAAGTAATTAAAAATATTTAATAGCTATCCCCAAGGCAAAACATCATATTTAAATGTTTGTATCATAAACAGGGTTTATAGTGTGCATTTATATTCTGTTCTTTTCGTTAAGATGCCACTGATGTTTATAATGTGCAATAGATACCTAAGTTCCAGTATCATTAATATATGCCAAGTACTACTCCTTTATCTGACACTATTCATCATATTCTAATTAATCATCAAGGAAGAACCCAACTATTCTTTTTCAGATATGGACCAATAACTCTTGGGAAAATTAAATCATCTTTCAGAAACATTTCATTCCTTGGTGCTAATAATTCAGTGCAAATGAATTTCCAGAATAACAGTCAGATCATATTATGTTATTTTCTTTAAGATTCTCCATCTTCTGTTTAAAGCTTTCATTCTGCATTTGAAATCTGCTTTTTTTCAAAAGTCGTTTGCAGTATTGTGATAAGTAGCAAAAGGCTATTCACAAAGTCTAATACACGCTTCAGTTGAGGCTAGAAAATGTTAAAGAGTACTTTTTGTTTGTAAAGACAAATCTGAGTGGTTGGGTCACTGTGAACAAGAGGGAAAATGTGGGATATTCTCATCCTTTTAGTAATATTTAATCTCATTTTAACCTTTGTCTTTTCACTATTGTTCTTGATAACGTAGCAATGGCCCAATTTTCTGGGCTAATTTGCAGTTCAATCCTGTGCTCGTCACAGTACATAAACAGAAAAATATAAAGAAAAATGTCCTTCAGGGACTTCCCTGGTGGTGCAGTGGTTAAGAATCTGCCTGCTAATTCAGGGGACATGGGTTTGAGCCCTGGTCCGGGAAGATCCCACATGCCACGGAGCAACTAAGCCCGTGCACCACAACTCCTGAGCCTGCGCACCTAGAGCCCATGCTCTGCAGCAAGAGAAGCCACCGCAATGAGAAGCCTGCGCACAGCAACGAAGACCCAACGCAGCCATAAATAAATGAATGAATGAATAAAATTAAAATTCCTTCAGCCTCCATTTACTTGTATTATTTTTTGGCATCCATGATCTCTCTTTGATGAGAGTTGCTAAAGGTAGATGAGAATTTCTGCATCCATTTAGTGACCTTCTTTGCCATATTTAAAACCTGAATCATCAAGGCAAGTAACCATAGATTTCATGTGGTTCTCATTCCCTTAATACCCAACAACCGTTGCCATGCTCCTGGATCTCCCAGTTTATATCCTTGAACTGTGGGATGGTACAGAAAGAATGAAGGCACTACCTTAATGATTCTACCTCTTACCACAGCAATTCGGGGGCACCTACTTCATTTTATATTTGTAACAGAGACAGTAATCTTTGTTGTTGCTGTTGGTATTATTTCAAAAGTCATTGGTGACGTTTTTGAGTGCTTCACTCCAATTATAGATAATGGGACTTTCCTGCATGTAAGTACAAATAAGATAACATTAATATACCAACTAATTCTTAATGCTTTAAGAAAGACCTGTTGCAAAGATAGACTTCAGATTTTCCAACTCTACCCTCTTTAGCAGTTCTCCTGTCTTTATTACTAGCACATTATAAAATAAAATAATAATTCTTCAGATATGTTTCCCTGTTTATATGATCTGTGTCATATAATGATATCTTTTTACTTTCTGAAATTTTAATGGTTATCCACGTGTTAGTATGTGCCGTTAGTGGAGCATTAACTAGTCACTATCATTTCAGTGATTCAGAATGTTTTATATCAGCACAGTAGAAGAAAACAATCCTCTTGCATAAAAATAACAGAAGTATTCAAAAATTTTATGTAATTTGGGTATATGAAGAATGGGAAAATCAATTATATAAATTTTATGCTAGCCTGATTATGTGCATTAAAGATGTTCTGTGTGTCAGAGTTCTTTCTGGGGAAAGAATAAAGACACACTAGAGACAGAATCTTCATCAAGTGAATAATGATAGAAGAATTGGCTAATGGCTGTTATCTTCAGGCACTGCCATAAAGAATCAGTACATTCCTTATACATATTTAGTTAGTTTGTGGCGGGACCAGTGTTGAAGTAGGGGTTAGGTGCCCCAGGTGAAACAGAGCCCATACCTCAAAGGCATGGGTGTCTTCTGACAAATCAGTAGACCCAACTCTCAAGATGGATGCTACTTCACAACTGAGAGGTACCAAATGAGATCTAATCCTGGCCTAGATGCTTTCTTGAGATAGAAGTTGAGATTTGGCAATGCCCAACATGTGGGATCCATCTGGATAAGAGTGCCCATCTGTGCCTCCACTGTTCTTGCATTAATGGATTTACAGGCCCTAGATAGCATCACATGAAAATTATCCTATTCTTGGACTGAGTTGCTTCATTTGTTTCACTTACCAACATCTCCTCAAATAAAATGACTCTCATTTTAAGAAACTTAGTGTTACAAAGACTTAATTTAAATGACTCAAATGGTCAGTCATGAAGACAAAAATAAACTTTGGCCTCTTCATCTCTTTCAAGATGAAGATTAAGCCTGGAGTTTACGACTAGGTGAAGGCGATCCAAGGAACTCCTACTAAAAGTTGGACACTATAGGGAAGGCCACACTTCAAAGAAACCAAAATTAGTACATAAAACTTAGGTCATAGGTGGATGTTATACACAAAGACTTTGACATCATTTTTGAGAAGGGATCTCTAAAACCATAGTTCTTGATTTGATTATATGAACAAGATGAACAAGACATGGAGAAGAATGCCCCAACCTATTTATAGTCACTGATTCACAAAATTTGCAATTTCTTAGGATGATTTACATTTGGAAATGTCCACATCCTTTAGAGAAGGACCAACATCCACGAGTGTCACTGCTACACTGATTATAGTGGGTGACATCAGAAAACAATAATATCCCAACATTGGTGCGTTTCCCAAAGTCGAGATATTTCATGCTTGGATACCATCATTGTGACAGATTCCTTGTTGACTTCACTGTAGGTATAGTGTCCACATCTCTTCACTTTATGCTTGGCCATCTGGCTTGCTTGACCAGTGATGTGTGGGCAGAAGTGACAGTATGCCAGTTCAGAGCCTAAATTTAAGTTTGTCCCCTTGCACCTTTGCAGTTGCCAGGGGAAAACTGTGGTCAGCTAGCCCACCTGTCCAAGGAGAGTGAGCAGCATGTGGGCTAACATTGCTCTAAGTGATTGATAGACCTGCAGTGAGAAGTAGCACTGTCCCAGCTGCTTCTTCCTGAAGCAGAGACCTCCAGAGGATCCCAGCCACACTTAGCCAACTTCCAGCTCATCTGCTGATTTGTGAACCTTAATAAATTAGTGTTGCTGGAAGCCACTGAATTTTGGCTTGATGTGCAACTCGACAGTAGATTATGGATACAATCATCAGTAACAGCCCAGTACAGAATGAGCTTTACCTGGACCACTGTTTATGTCCCTCTCCCACAGTGTCACATGAAGGTCAGGTCCACAAATCCTTCTTCAAGCTGTTTTGTCTCAGCTTTGCCTCTCCTGCAAATAACTACTGAAAAAAGAAGACAGTATCACGAAAATAAGGGAAAAAATGCAGCACAGAACCATCAAACTCCATATTTAGAACAAGAAGCATAAATCTTAAAAGCCCCAATTTCTGCAGAGGCAAATATCTTATGAAAACACAACAAATAAAATGTATTCCACATAGAACATTTGACTTCTCTAAAATATTTGTGTTCAAGGGAATGGTTTCTTCTCAGTTTTTCCTTCTAACTAAGGAGTATATACTTGCTTTTTATGTGAGTAATTGAAGGGCTGGTTAAAGACATTTCCTGAGATAGAAGGAAAATTAAGCAAAGGGTAATTTAGGTCCTCACCATAGAAAAATAATTTTTTTGTATTTTAAAATGTTTTTTAGAGCTTCAATTCAGATAATATAGCACATCAAAAAATAAGAAATAATGAAATGAGAGCCTATTTTATATGCAGTTATATATTTCACTTTTCCCACTTAATGTTTTATGACTATTTCTTTTTTTTTAATTTTAATTTTTTTTTTTTTTTTTGGCTGTATTCGGCCTTCGTTGCTGCACATGGGCTTTCTCTAGTTGTGGCAAGCGGGGACTACTCTTCGTTGCGGTGCACGGGCTTCTCATTGCAGTGGCTTCTCTTGTTGCAGAGCATGGGCTCTAGGTGCATGGGCTTCAGTAGTTGTGGCTCGTGGGCTCTAGAGTGCAGGCTCAGTAGTTGTGGCACACATGCTTAGTTACTCCACGGCATGTGGGATCTTCCCGGACCAGCACTCGAACCCGTGTCCCCTGCATTGGCAGGCGGATTCTTAACCACTGTGCCACGAGGGAAGCCCCTATGAGCATTTCTTCTTGACATTCGAATTTTGTAAAACCCAAGATCAATTGCTGCATGATATATCAAGTCAATATACTGCAATATATTTAACCAGGCCTCTATTTCCTTACATTAAAGTTGTTTCCAAATTTTTCCTGTTACACATAAAGCTGCACACAAACATTCATATGCATAATTGTTTATTGTTTCTTTGATTACTTCTTCATGTTAATCTTAGAATTGGAATTACTTGGTCAAATCATTAGAATGGTTTTAAAGTTTCTGATTTATTTTTTTCAACAAAAGCTTTTCCTTAAATAATATTCTTGGAAATAAATTAACTGATTCTAAATATCGAGTTATTAATTTTCAATAGTTGTGACCTCCACTAAGTGCCATATAATTTTAATACATAATACATACAATATGTATAGAGACAAAGAACTATTATTGTTTAACATAAATGCCTCTATTAAAATATAACCTCCATGAGGACAAGGACTATTTCCTCACCACTGTATCCCAGCACCTAGGATAATATCTAGGAAAAAATAATGCTTTATTAATATTTGTTTAATGAATGAACAAAACTCAAATTTAGATTTCCACCAACTTCCAAGACTAAGCTTTATTTTCCGCTTTGTATGGTACTTAAATAATTCTTAGTCATTTTGATTTCTGCCTTTGTGAATTAATTGTTCATGTCCTTTGCCTTCTTCTGAGGGTTTTGACTAACGTTGAAAATCTCCCTGGGGTGTTGTTCAGTACAATTCAAAGGGATATCAAGTCTCTTTGGGGTCCACTAGACCTAACACCAGTCCAAAAGGAAACTTAAAAATGATAAAAAATATCCTAGACTCAATCTTAAAATGAATATCTAGAGTGAACATCAGTGGATCAACAAAACAACCAAATTGTGAGCATATGTGTGTAATACCCCCAACTATAGGGAACATTCAGTAATGTTGATTGATGTAATGTGTGAAAGGAGCTAGCAGCTCACTCTCAACTAGATTTTTCTGAGAGTTTTCTTTGATTAGCCCAATATACTGTATACTTTCTTTGATTCAAAAAGACACATGTAGTCTGTACCCTGCATTTTAATGCCTATGAGTTTCTTTGTACTTTGTACTGTATGGTGTTTTTTTTTTCCTTTGGATTTATTGAGGTGTAATTGACAAAATTATAAATACTTCAAGTCTACTTTGATATAATTTAATATACACTCTGAAAGGATTCCTCCTGTCTGGTGAATCAACACATCCAACACCTCACATATTTTTATTTTTTTAAAATAGATCTTTATTGGAGTATAATTGCTTCACAATACTGTGCTGGTTTCTGTTCCATAACAAAGCAAATCAGGCATATGCATACACATGTCCCCATATCACCTCCCTCTTGAGCCTCCCTTCAAACCTCCCTATTCCACCCCTCTAGGTCATCGCAAAGCACCGAGCCAATCTCCCTGTGCTATGCTGCTGCTTCCCACCAGCCAACTGTTTTACATTCCGTAGTGTATATATGTCGATGTTACTCTCACTTCGCCCCAGCTTTGCCCTCCCACCCTATGTCCTCAAGTCCATTCTGTATGTCTACCTCTTTATTCCTACCCTGCAACTAGGTTCATCAATACCATTTTTTTTTTAGATTCCATATATATGTGTTAGCATACGGTATTTGTTTTTCTCTTTCTGACTTACTTCACTCTGTATGACAGACTCTAGGTCCATCCACCTCACTACAAATAACTCAATTTCGGTTTTTTTTATGGCTGAGTAATATTCCATTGTATGTATGTGCCACGTCTTCTTTATCCATTCATCTGTCAGTAGACATTTAAGTTGATTCCATGACCTGGCTAATGTAAGTAGTGCTGCAGTGAACATTGTGGTACATGTCTCTTCTTGAATTATGGTTTTCTCAGGGTATGTGCCCAGCATTGGGATTGCTAGGTCATATGGTAGCTCTATTTTTAGTTTTTTAAGGAACCTCCATACTCTTTTCTGTAGTGGTTGTATCAATTAACATTCTCACCAATAGTGCAGGAGGATTCCCTTTTCACCACACCCTTTCCAGCATTTATTGTTTCTAGATCTTTTGATAATGCCATTCTAACTGGTGTGAGGTGATACCTCATTGTAGTTTTGATTTGCATTTCTCTAATAATTAATGATGTTGAGCATCTTTTCATGTGCCTCTTGTCCATCTGTATGTCTTCTTTGGTGAAATGTATGTTTAGGTCTTCTGCCCATTTTTTTACGGGGTTGTTTGGTTTTTTTGCTATTGAGCTCCATGAGCTGTTTGTATATTTTGGAGATTAATCCTTTGTTGTTTCATTGGCAAATATTTTCTCCCATTCTGAGGGCTGCCTTTTGTCTTGCTTATGGTTTCCTTTGCTGTGCAAAAACTTTTAAGTTTAATTAAGTCCCATTTGTTTCTTTTTGTTTTTATTTCCATTACTTTAGGAGGTGGGTCAAAAAAGATCTTGCTGTGGTTTATGTCAAAGAGTGTTTTTCCTATGTTTTCCTCTAAGAGTTTTATAGTTTCTGGTCTTACATTTAAGTCTTTAATCCATTTGGAGTTTATTTTTATGTATGGGGTTAGGGAGTGTTCTAATTTCATTCTTTTACATGTAGCTGTCCACTTTTCCCAGCACCACTTACTGAAGAGGCTGTCTTTTCTCCATTATAAGTTCTTGCCTTCTTTATCATAAATAAGTGCCCATGTGTGCCTAGGTTTATCTCTGGGCATTCTATCCTGTACCGTTGATCTATATATCTGTTTTTGTGCCAGTACCATACTGTCTTGATTACTGTAGCTTTGTGGTATAGTCTGAAGTCAGGAAGCCTGATTCCTCCAGCTCCATTTTTCTTTCTCAAGATTGCTTTGGCTATTCGGGGTCTTTTGTGTTTCCATACGAACTATGGAAATTAGAAAATTTTTGTTCTAATTTTGTGAAGAATGCCATTGGCAGTTTGATAGGGATTGCACTGAATCTGTATATTGCTTTGGGTAGTACAGTCATTTTCACAATATTGATTCTTCCAGTCCAAGAACATGGTATATTTCTCCATCTGTTTATGTCATCTTTGATTTCTTTCATCAGTGTTTTATAGTTTTCTGAGTACAAGTCTTTCTCCTCCTTATGCAGGTTTATTCCTAGTTATTTTATTCATTTTTTTTGCAGTGGTAAATGGGAGTGTTTCCTTAATTTCTCTTTCTGATTTTTCATTGTTGGTGTATAGGAATGCCAGAGACTTCTGTGCATTAATTTTGTATCCTGCAACCTTATCAAATTCATTGATTAATTCTAGTAGTTTTCTGGTGGCAACTTTAGGCTTTTCTATGTATAGTATCATGTTATTGGCAAACAGTGACAGTTTTACTTCTTCTTTTCCAATTTGTATTCCTTTTATTTCTTTTTCTTCTCTGACTGCTGTGGCTAGGACTTCCAAGACTATGTTGAATAAGAGTAGCAAGAGTGGACATCCTTTTCTTATTCCTGATCTTAGTTGAAATGCTTTCAGTTTTTCACCAATGTGCATGATGCTTGCTGTGGGTTTGTCATATATGGCCTTTATTATGTTGAGGTAGGTTCCCTTTATACCCATTTTCTGGAGAGTTTTTTTTTTTTATCATAAATGGGTGTTGAATTTTGTCAAAAGCTTTCCACATCTACTGAGATGATCCTTTTTTTATTATTCCTTAATTTGTTAATGTGGTGTATCACATTGATTGATTTGCATATATTGAAGAATCCTTGCATCCCTGGGATAAATCCCACTTGATCATGGTGTATGATCCTTTTAATGCGCTGTTGGATTCTGTTTGCTAGTATTTTGTTCAGGATTTTTGCATCTATGTTCTTCGCTGTTATTGGTCTATAATTTTCTTTTTTTCTATATCTTTTTCTGGTTTTGGTATCAGGGTGATGGTGGCTTCATAGAAAGAAGTTGGGAATGTTTCTCCCTCTGCAATTTTTTGGAAGAGTTTGAGAAGGATGGGTGTTAGCTCTTCTATAAATGTTTGATTGAATTCGCCTGTGAAGCCATCTGGTCCTAGACTTTTGCTTGTCGGAAGATTTTAAATTATGGTTTCAATTTCGTTACTTGTGATAGGTCTGTGTATATTTTCTAACTCTTCCTGGCTCAGTCTTGGAAAATTGTACTTTTCCAAGAATTTGTCCATTTCTTCCAGGTTGTCTATTTTATTGGCTTAGAGTTGCTTGTAGTAATCTCTCATGATCCTTTGTATTTCTGCAGTGTCAGTTGTTACTTCTCCTTTTTCATTTCTAATTCTATTGATTTGAATCTTCTCCCTTTTTTTCTTGATGAGTCTGGCTAAGGGTTTATCAATTTTGTTTATCTTCTCAAAGAACCAGCTTTTAGTTTTATTGATCTTTGCTATTGTTTTCTTCATTTTTATTTCATTTATTTCTGCTCTGAGCTTTATGATTTCTTTCCTTCTACTGACTTTGGGTTTTCTTTGTTCTTCTTTCTCTAATTGTTTTAAGTGTAGGGTTAGATTGTCTATTTGAGATTTTTCTTGTTTCTTGAGGTGAGATTGAACTGCTATAAACTTCCTTCTTAGAACTGCTTTTACTGTGTCCCATAGGTTTTGGGTCATCGTGGTTTTGTCATTTGTTTCTATGTATTTTTTAATTTTTATTTGATTTCTTCAGTGATCTGTTGGTTATTTAGTAGCCCACTGTTTAGCCTCCATGTATTTGTGTTTTTTACTGTTTTTTTTCCTGTAATTGATTTACAGCCTCATAGCATTGTGGTCAGAAAATATGCTTCATAAGATTTCAGTTTTCTTAAATGTACCAAGTCTTGACTTGTGACCCAAGATGTGATCTATCCTAGAGAATTTTCTGTGTACACTTGAGAAGAAAGTGTATTTTGACACTTTTGGTTGGAGCATTTAATCCATTTACATTTAAGTAGATTCTCAATATGTATGTTCCTATTACCATTTTCTTAATTGTTTTGGGTTTGTTATTGTAGGTCTTTTCCTTCTCTTGTGTTTCCTGCCTAGAGAGGTTTCTTTAGCATTTGTTGTAAAGTTGGTTTGGTGGTGCTGAATTCTCTTAGCTTTTTCTTGTCTGAAAATCTTTTGATTTCTCTGTCAAATCTGAATTAGATCCTTGCTGGGTAGAGTAATCTTGGTTGTAGGTTTTTCTCTTTCATCACTTTCAGTATATACTGCCACTCCCTTCTGGCCTTCAGAGTTTCTGCTGAAAAATAAGCTGATAACCTTATTGAGGTTCCTTTGTATGTTATTTTTTGTTTTTCCCTTGCTGCTTTTAATATTTTTTCTTTGAATTTAATTTTTGTCAGTTTGATTAACATTTGCCTTGGTATGTTTTTCCTATAGTGTATCCCATATGGGATCTCTGTGCTTCCTGGACTTGGGTGACTATTTCCTTTCCCATGTTAGGGAAGTTTTCCACTATAATCTCTTCAGATATCTTCTCAGATTCTTTGTTTTTCTGTTCTTCTTCTGGGACCCTTATAATTTGAATGTTGGTGCGTTTAGTGTTGTCCCAGAGGTCTCTGAGATTGTCTTCAATTCTTTTCATTCTTTTCTCTTTATTCTGCTCCTCGGCAGTCATTTCCACCATTTCGTCTTCCAGCTCACTTATTCGTTCTTCTGCCTCGGTTATTCTGTTATTGATTCCTTCTAGTGTATTTTTCATTTCAGTTATTGGTTGTTCATCTTTGTTTGTTTGTTCTTTAGTTCTTCTAGATCTTTTTAAAGCATTTCTTGTGTTTTCTTGATCTGTGCCTCCATTCTATTTCCAAGATTCTGGATCATCTTTACTATCATTACTCTGAATTCTTTTTCAGGTAGATTGCTTATTTCCTCTTCACTTATTTGGTCTTGTAGGTTTTTACCTTGCTCCTTCATCTGTGACGTAGTTTTTTGTTGTCTCTCTCTTTTTTTTTTTAATGGACAGGATTGTGTTCCTGTCTTGCTGGTTGTTTGGTCTGAGGCTTCCCACACTGGAGTTTGTAGGCTATTGGGTAGAACTGGGTCTTGGTGCTGAGATGAGGAACTCTGTGAAACCTCACTCTGATGAATATTTCCTGGAGTCTGAGGTTCTCTGTTAGTCCAGTGGTGTGGCCTTGGAGCTACCACTGCAGGAACTTTGGCCTGACCCTGGGCTTGTGAACCAAGATCCCACAAGCCACATGGGGTTGCAAAAAGAAAAAGAAAAAAGAACAATAATAAAGTAAAAAATAAAATTAGACTAGGAAACTAACAGATATGTTAGAAAGAATATAAAAATAAAAATATATATGAATCAGCAACCGGAATGTACATCAGTACCACAATAGTAAAAAAGAGGAGGAGAGAAAAGAAAAAAAAAAATCAAAAGGGGAGGGAAAGACTTTGGCTGTGGAGGGTGGGGCCTAAGCAAGGGTGAGTTTTGGGTGGTGGGTGGGGCCTGTGCTCAGGACCCACAGGGCTGGAAAAGCCCTGGGGGCTGTGGGGGGTGGATCTTAGGCTCAAGGAATAGAAGGGGCCCAGGAGTGCCCCCCACCCCTGGTCTCAGAGGACAGAGGACCTCACCTGGGAGCCCAGCAGGCTTCCTGGGCTCAAGTGGGCAGAACAAACACCCTCCTCTCCTCCCGTGCTCCTCCCAGATGGCTCCTCCCGCCTGCCTCTCCTGATATCCCCAGCCTCCCTTGCAGCCTGGAGGGAGCTTTGGAAGGCAGGGAATTGGCCTGCCAATTGGAGCTCAGCAGGCTCCCCATGCCCAAGTGGTCAGGGCAGTCGCCCTCCGCTCCTCTCCTGCTCCTCCCGGATGGCTCCTCCTGCTTTGTCTCGTGATCTCCACGGCCTCCGTCCTGTGCCCTCAAGGACCCATGCAGCCTGGAGGGGGCCTTGGAGGGCAAGGGACTGGCTTGGGAGCTCAGCAGGCTCCCTGTGCCTGAGTGGTTCCTCTCCCGCTCCTTCCGGAGGGCCCCTCCCACCTGCCTCTCCTGTTCTCCCCTTGGCCTTCTTCCTATGTGCCCAGGGCCCACGCGGCCTGGAAGGGGCTTTGGAGGGAGTGTACCGGCTTGGGAGCTCAGCAAGCTCCCTGGCCTGAGTGGGCCACGCAATCACCCTCTGCTTCTCTCCAGCTATTCTGGGAGGGTCCCTCCTGCCTGTCTCTCCTGATCTCCCCAGCCTCAAGGGCCCTGATCCTGTCTGGCCTCCACTTCTCCTCCCCCTCAGTCCCCCTACATCCTGTTGGCTCACTTTGGGGTTTCTCCCGGTTTCTTGGGTATCAGAGTCCCCCACCAGCGGCCGGCAGGTGCCCTAGTTGTGGGGAGACACTAACTCCACATCTTTCCACACCGCCATCTTCATCTCACATATTTTTATATGAATACATATATTTGGTGAGAACAGTAAGTTCTGTATTACATGTTTTTATCTTGTCTCTCCAGAAGATTCTACAGTCAGGAAGTATATCACCTAAGTCGCCTTTGGCTGGTATAACTACCTAGTCTAGAGCTAGATAGGTGTATGGATATTAGTATTTAAAAATAATCATTGGTTTTACAAATTAAAGTTGATTTTAGAACAAATGTTTTGTGTGCTATTTACAAATGTTTAGTCTAGCAAGTTAAATGAAGTCCTTGGTTAAAGTAAATAGAAAGTAGTGACTAGAACCATGAGTATCTAATAAGGTTTTGCTTACAGTAATAGAGTATGGAGTTAGCTCGAACATATAACTGAATACCTGACTGCTTATTGTAGATATAAAAGGAGTTGAAGATATTTGTAGCACATGCTTTGTTCAAACAAAACTCCCTAAAAGAAGAACCACTATACAGTCTAAACAAATGTCAGTTTTCAAAATATGGTGAAAATTTTGGATCATAGAAGATTAGAAAAACTGGCTGCAAGAGAAAATTTGCCAAAGGGCATGGTGTGTTTAAAATATCCCAGAGAGACTGGGTTTTGAAAAACATTTCGTATAGAAATAAAGCCACAAGCAACCCACAGATATCTGATTTAATTTTGGTTAATCTGATATTCAGTTAGATGAAAAGCAAGACTTGCTCTCTGAGAATACAGGAGTATATAGTGTATACATGCATAGGAAAAAGACCCATATATAAGCTATCTATTGCCACAATAATACTGCTTAACAACCAGAAAACCTTAGTGGTATGTAATTAAGCATTTCTCAAGGTTATAAAATCAGCTGATCTTGGCTGGACTCATCAGGTTCAGTTTGTCTCTTCAACAGAGGGTCTCATTCTGTTCTGAAAACAGTGGGCTAGTGGGCTAGTGCTTTCTCTTGGTGATGGCAACATTACAAGTCAAAATTCAAAAACGTGCAGAAGCACATGTAGTTTCTTGCAACCTAGGATCAGAACTGACAAACCATAACTTCTACATTTGATGAAATAAGTTTACCTGATTGAGTTCAGATTGAAGGAGTGGAGAATAGACCCTCTGTTTTTCTTTAATAGGTTAGTTGCAACATCCAATGGCAAAGAATGTGGATAAAGGAAGGGTGACACATTGGGCCTAATAATACAATCTACCACAGCCAATATCTTTCTTAAACTTCGGCTGTCCAGGTTTACATCCACTGACCCAGAGTACCAGGCATCTGTATGCCAAATACTATGATATATATGAGAGTTAATTATATGATCTTAGAATAATTGTTGTTTTAATTTGCATTTCCCTGATGATATATAATGTGGAGCATCTTTTCACATGCTTATTTGTCATTGGTATATCTTCTTTGAAGAGGTGTCTTTTAAGGACTTTGGCCCGTTTTTAAATTGAGTTATTTGTTTTCTTATTGTTGAATTCTAAGTGTTCTTTGTATAATATGTTTTTGTATAATAATCCTTCAATAGGTATGTCCTTTGCAAATATTTCCTCCTAGTCAGTAGCTAGTCTTTTCATTCTCTTTACTGTGTTTTCTGTAGATCAGAAGTTTTTAATTTTAATGAAGTTCTGTTTATTAATTGTTCTTTCATGGATAGTGCCTTTTTTACATCTAAAAAAAAAACATTGCCAAACCCAAGGTCATCGATTAATTTCACTTATACCTAAGCGTTCATAAAGACACGCACCCTCTTTCTCTGTCACACACACACACACAAGCATACAGTCAGCCCTCCATGTTTGCAGGTTTTGCATCCACAGATAGGGCTGACTATACTATGGCATTTTATATAAGATACTTGAGCACCCACATATTTTGGTATGTGTGGGGAATACTGGAACCAATGCCATGAGGATACTGAGGGACAACTGTATAATTGAAGTACACAGTTGTTATTATTAACTTGACTAATCTGTTATCTGTTAAGTCAATTAAGAATAAGAAAAATCTGTTTTTATTTTACCTTCAGTTATATCTTCTCTGATTCTCTTCCTTTCTTTATGTAGGTCTGAGCTTCTGAGCTGTATCATTTTCCTTTTTTTCTAAAGAATTTTTTTTCACATTTCTTGTGAGGTAGGTGTACTGACAAATTCCCTCAATTTTTGTTTTTCTGAGGAAGTTTTTATTTCTTCTTCATTTTTGAAAGATTATTTCCCAGGGTAGAGAATTCTAGGTTGGAGATATTTTTGTTTCAACACTTTCAATATTTCACCTCACTCTTTTCTTGCTCACATGGTTTCTGAGATGTCTGATTTATTCCTCTATAGATAAGGTTGGTTCCATCACCTCTACTCCCAGCTTCTTGCAGAATTTTTTCTTTATTTTCTCTTTGAAAATGATATACTTAGGTGTAGTGGGTTTTTTGTTTTGTTATATTTTGTTTTTTTGTTTTTTTGCATTTATCTTGTTAGCATTCTCTGAACTTCCTGGATCTGTGGTTTGGTGTCTGACATTAATTTGGGGAAATTCTCAGTCATTATTTTTTCAATTATTTTATCTGTTCCTTTCTCTCTTTTTCTTCTGGTATTCACATTATGCCTATGTTATACCTTTTACCATTGTCCCACAGTCCTTGGATATTCTGTTCTTTCTTTCTTTTTCCAGTCTTTTTTCTCTTGCTTTTCAGTTTTGTCACTTTCTATTGAGATATTCTCAAGGTCAGAGATTCTTTTACAGTAGTGTCCAGTATTAATAAGCCCATAAAATGAATGCTTAATTTCTGATATAGTATTTTTTTATCTGTAGCATATCTTTTTATTTTTCTTAGAATTTCCTTCTCTCTGCTTTCATTACATATCTGTTTTTGCATGCTGTTTACTTTACCCATTAGAATCCTTAGCATATTAACCATAGTTATTTTGAACTTCCAGTGTGATAATTCCAATATCCCTGCAAGTCTGACTCTGATGCTTGCTCTGAATCTTCAAACTGTATTTTATTTTGGGGTTTTTTTTTTTTTTTTTTTGCATTTCAGTATGTTTTGTAACTTTTTCTTGATAGACAGACAGGATGTGCTCAATAAAAGGAACTGCTGTGAATAGATCTTTAATAATATGGCAGTGAGATGTGGGGTGAGAGGAAGCGTTCTTTAGCCTTATGATTAGGCCTGTCTTTTAGTGATCCTGTGCCCCTGGACTGTGAACTTCACATGTGATTCCCAGTATTTTTTCTCCCTCACCTGAGGTAGAACAGGATGGCTAGAAAAGGCTGGATTTGGGTGTTTTCCTATACCCAATTCAGTCACTTAGGCTCTGATAAAACCCCAATAGGTTAAGCTCTATTTAAAGAGTTTCTCCTGAAGGCAGACATTGTTAGAAGAACAGAAGGCTTTGGCTTATTTCAAAATGTTTCTTTTTTTCTCCCTCCTGCTATGGGAAGCATAAGGAGATTTTTCTCCAGAATTTGCTTTGAGCACCTGGTCAAGCTCCTGGAGGTAAACCTCACAAAAGTGTGCAGGCTCCCTAATGACTACTGTTTCCCTTAGAGATTTTAACCTCTCACACTGGTCCACTTTGAGCCTCCAGCAGCCCATCAATTACAGTTCAGGTTTCTCTACTCTGGCACTAGTTCCTGGAGGTTTCTGCTCTGGTAAACTGTGATTCTTTGTATTATTCTGTAGGTCTGTCTAATTTAGGGGGCAGCCACTTGCCCTGTGACCTCATTTCTCTTGTGGATTTAGGAAAAGTTGTTAATGTTTCAGTTTGGTCAGTTATTTATTTATTTATGTATGTATGTATGTATGTATGTATTTATTTATTTATGGCTGGCTGTGTTGGGTCTTCGTTGCTGCGTGTGGGATTTCTCTAGTTGCAGCAAGTGGGGGCTACTCTTCATTGTGGTGTGCAGGCTTCTCAATGCAGTGGCTTCTCTTGTTGTGGAGCATGGGCTCTAGGCGTGTGGGCTTCAGGAGTTGCAACACGTGAGCTCAGTTGTTGTGACTCGTGGGCTCTAGAGCACAGGCTCAGTAGTTGTGGCACGTGGGCTCAGTAGTTGTGGCTTGGCTCTAGAGTGCCGGCTCGGTAGTTGTGGTGCACGGGCTTAGTTGCTCCGTGGCATGTGGGACCTTCCAGGACCAGGGCTGGAATCCATGTTCCCTGCATTGCCAGGTGGATTCTTAACCACTGTGTCACCAGGGAAGCCCAGCTTTTAATTTTTTTATGATGACGGGGTGACTTTCAAGCTTACATGCTGGGCTGGAAACTGGTATCTCAGTGTTCAGCTTTTTAAATAATTAAATAAAAATATTCAAGATGACAACTAGAATAGTTGTCATGAATTAGTTTTACAATGCAAATTGTATAATTCAGTCAACAAATGAAAATGTAAAAATAAATGTGTTTATATAGAAAACTATACATTGTCTAGAAAAGTGTTCTGGGTTACCTAATTATAATCATGTCTATTTTATACCTTATGGGACTCATGATTTTAGCTTTCTTTAAAAATTATTCTTTAATAGTACTATTTTTGAATAGTTCACTTTCCTGATATTGAGTCCTATGACTACTATTCTTAAGTAGCACTTAGATACTGAAGGAACCAACACTGAGTATCAGCCCTAGCATAATTCTTTTCATAAAGAACACTGTTTTCTTAGAGTCTTTTTAAGGGTTACTGATGGAATACAGAAAAGAAATTGTGCTCTACAAGAGTATTTTTGACTTTAGGCTAGATGATAAAGTGGTTTTGTGTTTGCTTGAACAGTAATCTTCCTGTATTTTATTCTAGTCAAATCTGACATTTTTTTTATGTTTACCACTTTTAATGGAATCTTTATTTTTAATTTTTATTTTTTTATTAGTTTCTGCTTTATAACAAAGTGAATCAGTCATACATATACATCTGTTCCCACATCCCTTCCCTCTTGCGTTTCCCTCCCTCCCACCCTCCCTATCCCACCCCTCCAGGCAGTCACAAAGCACCGAGCTGATCTCCCTGTGCTATGACTTTTTATACTCTAACTACTGGTGTCTGAAATAATCTAAAGGTTGCTGACATTTAAAAATTATTATTAGAGATAGAATCAAAGGAAAATACAAATTATAAAACATCTGCTGTTTTAGTGTCTTCTATGTTCTAAGTTTCTCTCCCTGGATGTCAGTCAGTGAATATTTCCTGGTTATCCCTTTTTCAACATTACATAATTTCATTTATTTGTTGCATGACTCTTTTGAACTTTTTTCCCTTCTATTTTTATGCCAATTCCTTTTGTATTTACAAAATGCCCTAGCCACATATCTATTTTTATATGGGGTTTTAGAATTCTGGGGTTTTAGAATTCTGTAGAGTTTAAATTTAATAACTGGGTCCCTAAGACTAAATTATGTTTCTTCATGTTAGCATTAGAAAATTATCTTCTGATGATGAGCAAGTAGTAATAAAACAGAGAAATAAATACACATTTATGATGGATCCTGAAAAAATTTTGATTAATTGGGATTTTCTGAATGTTACAGAAAAAGTGTATCATATTATCTACAAAAACCCTATAGCTAAAATCATATTAAATGGTGATTAAACTGGATACTTTCTACCTGAAGTAAGGAACAATGCAAAGAAGTCCTCTCTCACCACTGCTATTCAACATTGTACTGGAAGTCATAGCTCATTGAATAAGAAAATAAAATAAAAGGAAATTAAAGATATAGATTGGAATGGAAGCACTAAAACTGTCTTCACTCATAGATGACTTGATTGTCCATGCAGAAAATTCAAAAGAATCAACAAAAAACTCCAGAAACTCAAATTTGAGTCTAGCAAGGACACAGGAATAATAGAAGACTTTTTTTAAAAAAATCCATATAACAGTAATAAACAATTGGAATTAGAAAATTTTAAAATACTTCCATTAAAAAAAATCACTAAAAAGTACTTAGCTATAACACTAACAAAATATTATTTTTAGGAAGTATAAGCAATATACTCTAAAACTTTGATGAAACAAATCAGTTTTAAATAAATGGAGAAATGTTCCATGTTCATGGTTAGGAACACTCAGTATTGTTAAGATTTCAATTCTTCCAAATTTGATAAACAGATTCAACACAATTCCATTCAAGATTCCAATAAACTACTTTGTAGATATCAACAAACAAATTCTAAAGTTTATGTGAAAAACTACAAGGCCTAGGATTGCCAATCCACAACTGAAGAAGAAAAAAACTGGAGGACTCACACTACACAATTTCAAGAGTTAATGTAAAGCCACAGGAATCAAGATGGTGTTGTATTAGCAAAAGAATAGACACATGGATCAGAGGAACAGAATAGACAACTAGATAGGACCATATATAGTCAACGCATCTTTGACAATGGTAAAATAGCAGTACAATGGAAAAGTATAGCCTTTTTAACAGTGGTGGTGGAACATATGTCCATAGGCAAAACAACAACAGCAACCACCGTCACCACCACCACCTAAGAATAGCTTAACATAGGCATTATATCTTTCACAAAAATTAATTTAAAATGGATCATAAAACTAAATGTAAAATGCAATCAAATTTCTAGAGGAAATCATCTGACCAAAATTATCTTGGATTTGGTTATGAGTTTTTAGTTGGAACACCAAAAGCACAATCAAAGAAAGGAAAAATTCACAAGCTGAACTTACTAAAATTAAGAAAACACAAGTCAGAGGCTGGGAGAAAATATTTACAAAACAATATCTGATAAAGGATTTGTATCCAAATCCTACAAAGAACTCTTAATATTCAACAATAAGAAAACAACCCAGTTGTAAGTAGGCAAAAACCTCCTAACAAACAAAAGCCCAAGACCAGGTGGCTTCACTGATGAATTCCACCAAACATTTAAAGAAGAACTGTAATAATAACAACGCTTCTCAGTCTCTTACAAATAATATAATAGAAGAGGAGGAAAGATGTCTAACTTAATTTTATGAGGCCAAAACCAGACAAGGGTAATAAAATAAATAAAATAGCATTGTATTGTAGTAACAGTGGATTATAAGTCAGAGTATGAAATAAATAGCCATGAGTCTGTACTAACAGACATAAATGACTGAATAAATAAATAAATAGGTGTGGGAGAATAAATCTCATACATAAGAATTCCAAATAATTTACATAGATTTATACTCCACTCTCAAGGAGGTGAAGCACACTGTACACTATTAAGTGTTGATGGCACATAGAAACACCTTCCTGAGAGTACATATGGTAAGGGGGGAAGAAGAATTTAGAGTAAAGAAACTTGACGAACACTGCCAGATCAAGGTTAATATCAACAGTAATGTCATGTTAATAGTATGTACCCTAGATATGGTGTGATGAGAAATGTACTTTACCTCCTTCAAACCCAGTCTAATCATGAGAAAACTATCAGACAAATCCCAAATGAGAGACACTTTACAAAATACTAATACATACTCCTCCAAACTATCAAGTTCATCAAAAACAAGTACGAGAAACTGTCACAACCAAAAGGAGCTTAAGGAGACATGATAATGGAATGTATATCCTGGATGGGATCATGAACCAGAAACAGGTCATTAGGTAAAAGTTACAGAAATCCGAATAGAACATAAACTGTAGTTTATAATACTGCATTGATACTGGTTTACTGATTATGACAAATGTACTATATTAATATAAGAAAATAATAGAGGAAACAGAAGATGGAGTATGTGGGGTGTAGAGTATCTTAGCAATGTTTCTGTGAATTTAAAACTGTTGTAAATTAAAATTTTTTTAATGTACTTTGACTCTATAGTCATATAACCACAAAAATTGTGGATTTTTTTTTAGCTGAAAACTACCCCAAGGCCAATAGCAGAAGCATTAATGTGCATAGACATAGCCTAGTGTTTCTAAGTCTTCAAAATATTTCCCTCATAGGTGCGTTTGATATTTTTCTCTCAAGCATTTCTAGGGGCAATGTTTTTAAAATTTTAAAGTTCTTACTATATCCCACTAATTTTGATTCCAATAGCTCCTGTAGTAAATTGTTTTAAAACATTTAAAAAATATGGCATAATACATTATAATTTTCATCTGTAGAGAAAAGAAAGCCCAAGCTTTTTCAGTTGTCTGTATGGAATCAGTTTTGACATCATGTTTACACAGCAAACAATAGGGCAAAATACTTACGACTCTTCTGAATGGTCTAAGCCAAGATGTAATTTAATCCATATGTTTTTCACAAATGGTTCATCAATTATTGATTAGGCTTAATGAGTATGCTAATAAGCAGAACTCAAGTGGCTTCTTTAGCCCTTCTGTGCTTTCCAGGTCCTCATAAATTTTTGAAATGGTGGCTGCTAGAAATAGATTATGGATTGGTGCCAAGAAGCCATAATGCAGACCACATATGGTGTTCAAGGGCTGATGTTTGTCCTTTCAGGATAGTATCAGAAATGTACTTTACATGACATTTGTTCTCAATGTAAATTAATTTATAAAGTTTCCCCTGTATGCTTGCCATGCATACTTCTTCATGTTCACAGGAGATATTAAAATATAGATTTTGCTTATTTTAAAGTTTAAGTTGTGAAGGATCACCTTCAAGTCATGGTGTCTGTAGAGATATGGTAGTGGAAGCCTAGATATCAAACTGAAACTTCTAGACTTGGCTTCACTGGTAGAGGTCTTGCTATTATCAAAATCCTAGAAAATTAGAAAATAATTTTCTAAACCTGACTCATTTATTTCCATTCTCTAAATGACATTGTGCTTAATGATCTATCCTTTTAAACATGTTAATGAATTCTTATTATTATTTCATCAGAAAGAGAGAGTTAAAGTGTAATTGCTTTCTTGCTCTAGTAAAGAGTAACATGAAGTATGTTTAGAACATAATTGAAGTATAATTTTTGCTTGAGACAACAAGCTCCTAACTGTTGTATTTACATATAACCAACCTTGGATAACATGACCTGGAAATAATATGAACGAAAAGCCATTATGATAGTTTACTTGAAACAGTTACTTGAATTTTGCTTCAGATATTTAAAATTAACATTGTAGTTACTTATCTCTGAATGGCTATTATAATAATGGTTTATTAAAATTATTGCAAATATCTTGAAAAACTCTCATTCAATACTGTAGATGCTATTGTTGTATTATAAAAGATATAGAATACTTCCTTTTATAACCACTTCTTTCTTAAAACTTTGTTGCTCAAAAATATCCAGGGAACTAAGTGAGATGTATAATGACACCTAGCCACAATGATATTGTTCATCAGAATATTGCATTCTTGGTTTTAGGTATTCAGAGTAGGCAGCATTGCATAAATATCACTGTTAACTGTAACCCTAACAACCTACATAAAGAAAGCAATGCAGTAAAATACGATGTTGCCGAGCGCTGAAATAAACACAATTGTTTTTGTTTTGCTGCTTTGCTTTTTTTCTCCTGTGATTGTAATCCATTACAAGAAATAGAAAATACTATTTCTTCTAAATAACTTTAATTCAGGTAACACCTTTTATGCTTTCATTTGGAATTTCATTTGGAATTTAGTAAATGATAAATGCCTAATTATTTATTTATCTTGTTTCCTAAAGTTCAGATTGTCAATCTTGACATAAGTATCATATCTAAGCTGTGATGAATAAAACCATCAGAATCAAATTAAAGAATAGAAACACCACCAACAGTGGTGACCTAAGAACAGTAGTTTAGAATGACGAGTGAAATGTGGGTCAATTACTTTGGTATTTCCTAATAAAAGGATAAAAATTTCTACAAACCACTGAAACAAAGTGTTTATCCAGATATTTTGTCCCTTTGGCAATGCAGCTTAAACTAGATAGTCTTCACTAACTTATACTAATGTTATTCCTTTTGCTACCTTCTTTTGTTGAAAAATCATCAATCCAGTATTTCGACTCTTCAAAAAATTACAGCCACCAGAATATCATTTTTCTCAAAATTGTATTCAATGTAGTTACTTAATATAGCAGATATGGCTCCTAAAGAAAGAGATTCAATGATTAAATTATGACATAATTAAAATCATGACTGAGAGCTAGCATGTTTTTTAACTTCAGATGCTGTTTGTGACGATATGGCACTCTCTTCAAGTCATCTGATTTCTGGAAGTTATCAATTTTAGTTTAAAGATATTTTAGTTTCAAAAACATTAATTCCTTCACCCTCAGAAAAATAAAACTTTACCAGAAAACCATAAATAATCATAGAAATACATAACAGGATCCTAATTTACATTTAACCTTTGTTTTAAATGATTAATGGACACTATTTATATAAACTATTTCTACAATGCAGCATGAAATGAAATTTAAATTGCAGATTTTACAGTGGTATATTTTAGCTAGTGACCCTATCCCTATGAAGAAAAATAAAAGAAAACCAATTACATTTGTAATAAAGATGCTAATGCATTTCTTGTTTTTTAAAGTTAAAGTTGTGATTGTGTAAGAAAGTTTTATTTCTAATGAACTAGGAAATGATGCTCTGCTTTGTGGAACTGTATAAGGGAAAAATGACTTGGTTTCTGCTCTTCTATCAACTGCAACAAATTTTCCTCTCTGGATCAGCTACTGCTGGGGTCGGCAAGTAGATCAGTATGAATCAGGCCTGGGATATTATGTGCATCCAAACTGAGGGGGAAGTATGGGATTTCTCTTTGGTGAATCAGTCAGTGGAGAGTCTGGACATGTGGTCAGCTTGCTGTAATGTGGGGATGAGAACATAGGACACTCATGGAAGATCTCATCACAGAGATCTGTAGACCTTTCAATAAGAAGGTTGACATCAGCCCCTCTGAAAGTACCTGGTCCCTCTGGTCCCAAGCATTCAAGAGGAGCTAAAAAGGTGAGCTGTTTTCTCTACTTTCAAAATTTAGAGACTGGGCAAACAGCCTACCTCTGCTGGTATGGGAGACTGAATACTGGTCAGCAACTTTAAGCCACGCACACTGCAGAGAATGCTTTTCCTGATATCACTCACAGATCTATTAGAACTTCACTTACACCTAGACCCTGACCTCAAACAACAGACAAAGAAATAATAGAACACCTGAAGTGAGACAGGAAGAAAAATAGAATAAAAGAGAATTCAACCCAACAGAGCCAATGGAGGAGACAGAGCTACCTAAACATAAAAAAAAAAAAAAAGATATAATAAGAGCAGTTTAAAAAAATGAGACAAAATGCAAGACAGGACAGTTGCTGCAAAGTTGGTAGTTTGGGAAAATGAGAAAAAAACTTTCTCTATCATAGACCAAACAAACAAAACTATGAAAATCAGGAGAGCCTTAGGGTAGATCCTATTGAATGATAGAAGTCCCAGAATGGTAGAGAGGAAACAATAAATAATAGAAGAAGAATATTTATTTGAGTTGAGGTAAGACTAAATCGATACCTGTTTTATATTTACCCCAGATGTCATTCATTTCTGTAGATAAAGGAAAGATATTTATGAATATGGCAGGAGTGAGCTAGAATATCACTCTATATCTTATCTGAGGAAAGTACTGAAGTAAAGACTCAAACCAAATAATCACTCACTCAATCAGAAAAAGACCACAGAATGAGAAAAAATTAGGTTGAGAAGCAAGTAAAAGTATACATGTGTGTATATAGGAAAATGATAAGATGACAAAATAAATGAGACAAATATTCACTTGCATAAAATCAGAATTTGCATTACTGTTACATTAATGAAAAACAATATTTTTCAGTCAGTCTGCTAGTTTTGTAAGCAAAAATGTGCAACTAGAAAATGGGATAAATATAAATCTGCTAAGGGACTTCAATAAATCTCAGATTTGGAGAAAATCAATAGAAAAGATAAGGGCAGCACATTTAATTAGATATAGATATATTTCAAAATGAGGTATACATTACTTTATGATAATGAAGTTTCTACCAAAATCAATTATATACTTGACCACAAAGATAATTAATCCAATTTAAAAAGTCAAGATATGAAAGCCCGCATCCCATGATCATAATCCAGTAAAGATCAGAAAAATAAAATTAGAAGGTTAGCCAAAAATTAAATTATATTTGGAAAATTTTTTAAAAATCCCTAGG
This sequence comes from Hyperoodon ampullatus, assembly GCF_949752795.1. Taxonomy (NCBI): domain Eukaryota; kingdom Metazoa; phylum Chordata; class Mammalia; order Artiodactyla; family Ziphiidae; genus Hyperoodon; species Hyperoodon ampullatus. The sequence goes on from NC_136915.1 coordinate 185,069,910, forward strand.
CAATATTGCATCAAAGAAAAAACCTAGAGTCGAATTGTATAATCTCTAAATAAAGTGTGTATATAAAATCTGTGAGACACAGAAGAACCAAGAGACACTAAAGCTACATATCTTCATTATTAAGAAAGAAAATTCTTTGGTGCCCCTCTCAAGAAATGTAACCTGATGTTCATTTTAGGATGGAGAATTTAAAAAGTAGCCAAAAGAGTGTAGGAAAAGGAAGTTAATAAACATAAAAGCTAAAATAAATAAAGCAGAAAACTAAGAAATGGTAGGAAGAAGGCATATATCCAAAATAGTTTCTTTAAAAATTCCAAATTAATAGTTAAATAATTTTTTACTCTGCCACTAAAGGAGAGTCCAGGTATAAAGATTAGTCATAACAATATATATAGTCACAGATATAAAAGAAATTAAACAAATATTAGGTATAACTCTATGACAATTAAAGCTGAAGACCTTGAAGGGCTAATAAGATTCCCCCCAAACAGTAACTTCAGCCCCTTCTGACCACAAGTGTCCTGATTTCATCCTGGGAGATGGTCTTGCAGTTCAGTTTGGATAGGTATATCTTTCAAAGTCTGGGGGTGAAGGGGTGGGTAAGGAGAGGGGAAGAAGTCTCCAGGTTACTGTCCTCATGGTGGGAGGTGACAAGACAATCATTTTTAGATATTATAACTTCTTTAGGAGGAAAGGATGCTCCAAAAGATGTTCTTTTACGTTCATAAACATAACAATAAAATTAGCTACCAGAGGTACATGCCCCTTTTACCCCTACACCAATGTTTATGTGTTGTCACTATGGTCCTAGCTTTTTTTTTCTTTTGTTTTAAATTTTTATTGTAGTGTAGTTGCTTTACAATGTTGTGTTAGTTTCTACTGTACAGGAAAGTGACTCAGCTATGCGTATACATTTATCCCCTCTTTTTTGGATTTCCATACCATTTAGGTTACCACAGAGCACTGAGTAGAGTTCTCTGTGCTATACAGTAGGTTCTCATTAGTTATCTATTTTATATATAGCATCAATAGTGTATATATGTCAACCCCAATCTCCCAATTCATCCCACCGCCCCCTTTCCCCCTTGGTATCCATACGTTTGTTCTCTATATCTGTGTCTCTATTTCTGCTTTGTAAATAAGATCGTCTATACCAATTTTTTCAAATTCCACATATATGCGTTAATATACGATACTTGTTTTTCTCTTTCTGACTTACTTCACTCTGTATAACAGTCTCTAGGTACATCCACATCTCTACAAGTGACCTAGTTTCATTACTTTTTATACGTACCATAACTTCTTTATTCATTCCTCTATTGATGGACTTTTAGGTTGTTTCCATGTCCTGGCTATTGTAAATAGTGCTGCAATGAACATTGGGGTGCATGTGTCTTTTTGAATTATGGGTTTCTCTGCGTATATGCCCAATAGTGGGATTGCTGGGTCATATGGTAATTCTACTTTTAGTGTTTTAAGGAACCTCCATATTGTTCTTGATAGTGGCTGTTTCAGTTTGCATTCCCACCAACAGTGCAAGAGGGTTCCCTTTTCTCCACACCCTCTCCAGCATTTGTTGTTTGTAGATTTTCTGATGATGTCCATTCTAACTGGTGTAAGGTGATAACCTCATTGTAGTTTTGATTTACATTTCTCTAATACTTAGTGATGCTGAGCAGCTTTTTCATGTGCCTCTTGGCCATCTGTATGTCTTCTTTGGAGAAATGTCTATTTAGGTCTTCTGCCCATTTTTGGATTGGGTTTTTTTTTTTTAATATTGAGCTTCATGAGCTGTTTGTATATTTTGGAGATTAATCCTTTGTCAGTTGCTTCATTTTCAAATACTTTCTCCCATTCTGAGTGTTGGCTTTTCATCTTTTTTATGGTTTCCTTTGCTATGCAAAAGGTTTAAGTTTAATTAGGTCCCATTTGTTTATTTTTGTTTTTATTCTCATTACTATATGAGGTGGGTCAAAAAAGATCTTGCTGTGATTTATGTCAAAGAGTGTTCTGCCCATGTTTTCCTCTAAGAGTTTTATAGTGTCTGGCCTTACATTTAGGCCTTTAATCCATTTTGAGTTTATTATCGTATATGGTGTTAAGGAGTGTTCTAATTTCATTCTTCTACATGTAGCTGTCCAGTTTTCCCAGCACCACTTATTGAAGAGGCTGTCATTTCTCCATTGTATAGTCTTGCCTCCTTTGTCATAGATTAGGTGACCATATGTGCATGGGTTTATTGCTGGGCTTTCTATCCTGTTCCACTGATCTATATTTCTGTTTTTGTGCCTATACCATACTGTCTTGATTACTGTAGCTTTGTAGTATAGTCTGAAGTCAGGGAGCCTGATTCCTCCAGCTCCGTTTTTCTTTTTCAAGATTGCTCTGGCTATTTGGGGTCTTTGTGTCCCCACACAAATTTTGACATTTTTTTTTCTAGTTCTGTGAAAAATGCCATTGGTAATTTGATAGGGATTGCATTGAATCTGTAGATTGCTTTGGGTAGTATAATCATTTTCACAATATTGATTCTTCCAATCCAAGAACATGGTATATCTCTCCATCTGTTTATGTCATCTTTGATTTCTTTCATCAGTATCTTATAGTTTTCTGAGTACAGTTCTTTTACCTCTGTAGGTAGATTTATTCCTAGGTATTTTATTCTTTTTGTTGCAATGGTGAATGGGATTGTTTCCTTAATTGCTCTTTCTGATCTTTCATTGTTAGTGTATAGGAACACAAGAGATTTCTGTGCATTTATTTTGCATCCTGCAACTTTACCATATTCCTTGATTATCTCTAGTAGTTTTCTGGTGGCATCTTTAGGCTTTCTATGTAGAGTATCATGTCATCTTCAAACAGTGACAGTTTTACTTCTTCTTTGCCAGTTTGGATTACTTTTATTTCTTTTTCTTCTCTGATTGCTGTGGCTAGGACTTTCAAAACTGCGTTGAATAATAGTGGTGAAAGTGATCACCCTTGTTTTGCTCCTGATTTTAGAGGAAATTCTTTCAGTTTTTCACCATTGAGAATAATATTTGCTGTGGGTGTGTTATATATGACCTTTATTATGTTGAGGTAAGTTCCCTCTATGCCCACTTTCTGGAGAGTTTTTATTATAACTGGGTGTTGAATTTGGTCAAAAGCTTTTTCTGCATCTACTGAGATGATCATACGGTTATTATTCTTTAGTTTGTTAATATGGTGTATCATATTGATTGATTTGCATATACTGAAGAATACTGGCATCCCTGGGATAAATCCCACTTGACCATGGTGCATGATCCATGGTACTGTTGGATTGGGTTTGCTAGTATTTTTTTGAGGATTTTGGGGTCTATGTTCATCATTGATATTGGCCTGTAATTTTCTTTTTTTGTGTGTGATATCTTCATCTGGTTTTGGTATCAGGGTGATGGTGGCCTCATAGAATAAGTTTGAGAGTGTTCCTTCCTCTGCAATTTTTTGGAAGAGTTTGAGATGGATAGCTCTTAGCTCTTCTCTAAATGTTTGATACAATTCACCTATAAAGCCATCTGGTCCTGGACTTTTGTTTGCCACAGCTAGAGAAAGCCCTCACACAGAAACGAAGACCCAACACAGCAAAAATAAATAAATTAATTAATACACTGAAGTTTTGTTTGTTGGAAGACTTTTAATCACAGTTTCAACTTCATTACTTGTGACTGGTCTGTTCATATTTTCTGTTTCTTCCTGTTTCAGTCTTGGAAGGTTGTACCTTTCTAAGAATTTGTCCATTTCTTCCAGGTTGTCAATTTTATTGGCATAGAGTTGCTTGTAGTAGTCTCTTATGATCCATTGTATATCTGCAGTATCATTTGTCACTTCTCCTTTTTCATTTCTAATTTTATTTATTTATTTATTTTTTTTTTTTTTTATTTTTTTTTTTTTTGTGGTGTGCGGGCCTCTCACTGTTGTGGCCTCTCCCGTTGCGGAGCACAGGCTCCGGATGCGCAGGCTCAGCAGCCATGGCTCACGGGCCCAGCTGCTCCGCGGCATATGGGATCCTCCCAGACCGGGGCACGAACCCGTATCCCCTGCATCGGCAGGCGGACTCTCAACCACTGCGCCACCAGGGAGGCCCCCATTTCTAATTTTATTGATTTGAGTCCTCTCCCTTTTTTTCTTGATGAGTCTGGCTAAATTTTTATCAATTTTATCTTCTCAGAGAACCATCTTTTAGTTTTGTTGATCTTTGCTGTTGTTTCCTTTGTTTCTATTTCATTTATTTCTGCTCTTATCTTTAGGATTTCTTTCCTTCTACTAACTTTGGGGCTTTTTTCTTCTTCTTTCTCTAGTTCCTTTAGGTATAATGTTAGATTGTTTATTTGGGATTTTTCTTGTTTCTTGAGGTAGGCTTGTATTGCTATAAACTTCCCTCTTAGAACTGATTTTGCTGCATCCCTTAGGTTTTGGGTTGTTGTGTTTTTATTGTCAGTTGTCTCTAGGTATTTTTTGATTTCTTCTTTGATTTCTTCAGTGATCTCTTGGTTATTTAGTAGCATATTGTTTAGCCTCCATGTGCTTGTGTTTTTTACATTTTTTCTCCTTTAATTGATTTCTCATCTCATAACATTGTGGTCAGAAAATATGCTTGATATGATTTCAGTTTTCTTAAATTTTCTGAGGCTTGATTTGTGAACCAAGGTGTGATCTATCCTGGAGAATTTTTCGTTTGCACTTGAGAAGAAAGTTTATTCTGCAGCTTTTGGGTGGAATGTCCTGTAAATATCAATTTAATCTACCTCATCTAATGTGTCATTGAAGTCTGTGTTTCCTTATTAATTTCCTGTCTGGATGATCTATCCATTGGTGTAAGTGGAGTGTTAAAGTCCCCCACTATTATTGTGTTACTGTCAATTTCCCCTTTTATAGCTGTTGGCATTTGCCTTATGTATTGAGGTGCCCCTGTGTTGGGTGCAGAAATATTTACAGTTGTTAGATCTTCTCAGATTGATCCCTTGATCATTATGTACTGTCCTTCCTTGTCTCTTGTGACAGTCATTATTTTAAAGTCTATTTTGTCTGATATGAGTATTGCTACTCCAGCTTTCTTGCTATTTCCATTTGTGTGGGATATCTTTTTCTGTCCCCTCACTTTCAGTCTATATGTGTCCCTAGGTCTGAAGTGGGTCTCTTGTAGACCACATATATACGGGTCTTGTTTTTTTTTCCATTCAGCCAGTCTGTGTCTTTTGGTTGGAGCATTTAGTCCATTTACATTTAAGGTAATTATAGATATGTATGTTCCTATTACCATTTTCTGGTTCTAGCTTATTTTTAACCCTTCCCATTTCTACTAATTCATTCTTACTTTTCCTTTACTAAATTTGAATCCTGATGAGTATCAGCCAATCATATTTCAACTCCCACTGTGTGTCACATGCTACACTTAGTGAAAGTAGTCTTTACTGTAAACCTGATATTTGCATCTGTTATCTGTGAAAAGTTATTTGTTAACACACATTGATAAAGAAGATAATATGTTTAAATGGCAAGTGTGCCCCAGTGATAGCATAAGCTAAACTTTAAGATTTTATATATATAAGTAAAGTTTTTGTATATATGTTATGTATGTATAATCATATCACTGTAGTTGGATATATATAATTGTACACACATAATATATATGTACATAGTATATATATGTACATAGTGTATATTAAGTATGTGCTATATATATTGCCAGTCTGAATTATAACAATTAGAGTGCTCCTGGGAGAATAATATATCACAAAGTTGTTTAGCAGGTTTAACACTTTGTGGAAAGCCAAAAGTTATATATTAAAATTAGTAAACTACCAATATCTATACATAAATATTTTTATTTAAAAATTATATTTACAATGTGCAATTGGAAACATATTCTTATAAACATTTTGTTTGGTATGATCATATACCACTAATAGTTTACTGAGACTTGTATTAAAAGAGTGAATAAGGTCAGTTTCCATTTCTCTGGCAGCTACCACATTTTCTCTGTCCTTAGCAAGTTATCTGGTATAGAACAAGCATGAAATAAATCCTCACTACCTGCCATTTTCTGACTGCGGCAACTTTGTGTCCCCCGGACCCATTTTCACCCTTCCTGTGTTCCCCGCTGATGCTTCTGTTATATCACTGTCACAGGTAACTTAAATTATCTTTTTCATATCCATATCTCTAGCAATTAAACAATTGTATGAGATAAAAACAAGGGATTTCAGTGGGTGTGTGGTGAGTAAAGCAGTACTACTTGTAAGTGTCATCATATTAAGTGCACTCAGTGAATAATTCATCTAACAATCAATTTAACTTAAAAAAATCTTGGTGTGTGTGTTATTAACTGATGATATTTTACATTGCATTTTTCTAGAGGTGTTGTTGAAAAATTTCATTCAGTTTTACCATCAAACTCTTGCAGCTGAAATAGAATGGAAGAAGAGAGTCGTAGTATTATAGTTCCCTGCCCAGCAAAGCAAGGACCCTGATTTTACAGAAGAAAAGTGGGAATAAACTTTAATAAAGAATCAGATTGGACATAGATCAGCATTATGCCTTTTCTGAGCAGATGCAGAGTTTGATGAAGCAGGGTCCAAACTGGATTTCTGACTTGTTCCTCAAGTTACAATTGAATTTTATATAACAGGAGCCTTAGGTTGAGAAATTTATTATACTATAAATGAGGCAATAGTTCTAGATATTATAACTTCCTGGGAAGAAGAGAAGTTGCAAAATGTGTTCTTTTATATTAGTAGACATAACAATAAAATTAGTTATGAAAGTACCTACCAGATGATACATGTGCTCCTTTTATATCAGTGTTTATTTATTGTCACTGTTGTCCTAGCTCATTTCAACTCTCCCATTTCTACTAAGTTCACTCTTAATTTTCTTTTACCAAGTCAGGAAACCCTGGTTATCAATCCTTTATGTCCAACACACACACACACACACACACACACACACACACACACACACACACACACACACATTCACACACCCTTCACATACTTTACTCTCTATTGGTGAAATGAACATTTATTTATATTTTTTCAAAATAATTCTGTACATATTTCTAGGATGGCAATAATAACGTAGTAAAATTATCATAGGCAAATACATTTTGTTTTGTTTTGATACCCACACTGGCACAAAATTTGAGAAATGGGACATTGTTTTATCTACATTAAAGACTTCTTAAAGTTGGTTCTAGGGAGACTCAATAAAGTTTGTAAGTTTACACTTAGAATTATAGGCAATAAGTATTCATTGATTAAATTGCCATTTGTTCTCATTTCCACAATTTGATAAGGGTGAGGGAAATTTTCTACAACTATAAAAGAAGTGATTTCAAACAGAGAAGAGTGATTATATATATATATCTGTACATCTATATCTATATCTATATCTATCTATCTATATATAGATATATCTATCTATCTATCTATCTATCTATATATATATATATATATAGTGAGATATATATGTATCTCACAGTTGATGTGTCTGGAGAGAAGGAAGAGGAAAAAAAAGAAAGAAAATATTCCAAAGTATATAGGATCAATATGACTTATGAGCATGTAATAAATGTTCCCCTTTTATAAAATCTAGAATTGCTGGATAAATTACCACTATATTTTAAAATAAAAATATATCTATATTTACAAAATGAAAAGGAAATTCATGGGTGCAAAAAAAGAAAAAATGACAGAGAGAAGAAAGAAAGAAAGGAAGAAAGGAAGGAAGGGGAAAGAAAGGAAGGAAGGAAGAAAAAAGAAAGAAAAAGAGAGAAAGAATAAAGGAAAGAGGACAGAACAAAAGAAAAAAAGAGAAGGAGGGAGGGTAGGAGGGAGAGAGGGAGGAAAGAGAATTTAAAACTGAACCTGTAAATGCTGTAAAATGCGTAAATGACCTAGAGTATTGGGCAAATACCAGATTTTAACATCCATATACAGAATAGGAGATCCAGCCTTGGGCCTAAGTAAGGCAGGCTGTTGGAGCTGAGATTTATCCCCCCACAGACACAGTGTCAAAACCTTCAATGAACTATAACATCAGTGAAAGAGTGGGTTAGCAAACACCTTCTTCCTGTAGTAAAAATATCAACAAGGAAAATGATATATTGTGTATGTGTGGAAATTGGAAAAGAAGTTTCCTTCTCAATCATTTTTAACCAAATTTGGGGAACTCCAAATAGAAACATTCAGAAAAGCCTGGAGCCAGTTTGATGGTGCCTAGTTCTCCAGGACACTTAGGAAAAGCTTATACCAATCATTTTCTGGAGAGTCACATTTGCCAACCAGGTCATTCATGATTTCTACTGTTTAAAATCAGCCAGTTATAAGCTCACAATCTCAATTTAATTTAAAAAAGGAAGAAAATGAGCTACCATGAGAATCAGAAGTAGCAGCAAGAGAAGAATCAGATCTCCAAAGATTTCATAAAAATTAATTTTAAAAAATGAATCTGCTTATAAAGGGGAAAGAGGCAGCTACCTTTTCTTTCTCTCTTGAGTCTTCTTGAAAACATAACCTTTTCAGAATGTAACTTGTTTTCTCTGGGTACTATGTAATAATCACAGTCTCCCATTTATATTGATCATGGACCTCATAACCCCAGGAAATGTAAACACATACGTCCAGAGTCAACATAGAGGCCTATCTGCAATGTGATCATTTGTCTCTTGAGAAGATAAGAGTAATTTTGTTCATCTTTCTTCTGCTTTGGGGTATAAATAATGTGAAATGTCATTGTGACTCATAGACTCTTGAGGCTACCAACATGCATGTATTCTGTTGTGCTTAATCATAAAAGTGGGTGGGGAAAAGCATGTAGAATCAGAAAATGAGGATGTAGGTGGTGATTTCTCATATACTAGATATTACTTGGCCCAGTCTCCCCTGATATGGCTGACAAACTGGACACCAAGTCCCTCAGAATCACAGAAATCCCCACAACCCTCCTGGAGCTGCCAGCCAGTTATAAGACCCAGTCATTTTTAAGCTAGGGTAGAAAATAACAGTAGACAATAGTAGACAAGATACTTTAAAAAGGCCAGGTTGAAGCTGGACTTTAAAAAAAATCACCCAAGGATGGCCAGCTCTTTTCTACAGTCTGGTCTTTTCACGGTTATAGATATTTGGCCTCCTTGGCCCAACTCTGGCAACTCTGAAGCCCAAGCCCAGCCTCAGAGCTCCCCTTGGGGTTGGCTGTCATCTTGCTGTGACTGCATTGTGGTCCAGCTTTTCCCTTTGGCTGATCCTGTTTTCTTTCCTTCCCCCCACAAGTGTTAATCCTGAGAGCACTCCAAAATAAATGTAGATACTGCATGAGAAATATTTTAAAAACAAATTTTAAACATTTGAAAAGTAGTGCATGAAATATGAAATTATGAATTCATATATATATATATATAGTTAGACTCTTCCTTAGATAAAGTTTTATAATTGAGAATGCATTAAAAGTAATGGTAGAGGGAACTCTTCTGTAATGACTTATATGGGAAAAGAATCTGAAAAAGAATGCATATAATTATATGTAAAACTGAATCACTTTGCTGTACACCTGAAACTAACACAACATTGTAAATCATCTCTGTAATAAAATTTTTTTTAAAAAGTGATGGTAGAGGTTGACACAATGCAAAACAGAACAAAATTGTTTTCTATTGCTGTGATAACAAATTACCATAAACGGAGTGGCTTAAAACAACCCAAATTTCCTATCTTAAAGTTTTTAAGATCAAAAATACAATACATACAGGTCTCACTGGACTAAAATCAGGGTGTTGGCAAGCTGCATTCCTTTCTAGAGGCTCTAGAAAGGAGGGAACCTGTTTCTGATGGAAGATAATTCATTTTCTGCTCTTTTTGGTTATTGTCAGAATTCAGTCCCTCTGTTTGTAGAATCAAGGTCCCTATTCTCTTGCTTGCTGCAAGATGAGGGCTATTCCACCTTCTAGTGGCCACCATTCCTCAGCTCATGGCCCCCTTCTTCCATCTTCAAAACCAGCAATGCAGAGGGTCCTATCACATTGCGCCTCTATGACCCACCTTTCTGCCTGCCTTTTCCACTTTTAAGGATGTATGTGATTAGATTGAGCCAACGTGGATGATCCATGTACTCATCTCAATGTTCTTAAAAATATCTGCAAATTTAATTTGCATCATGATGTAATATACTCATAAATTCCAGGGATTAGGGAATGGCCATTTCAGGGTGAGGGGGTGATTATTCTTCCTACCACGTCATCATATATAAAATGGAAAACTTCCATAAACTCCCGTACTCTTTGGAAAAAAGCACTGCATTTTTTTCATTTCTTATTGCTATTGAGAAATCTGATGTATGTATGATTCCTACTTTCATGTAGATGGTCTTTCTTCGCTTTCTGAAAAAATCAGCTGTTGTTTTCTCTTTCTTTAACATCTTTAAATTTTACCATGGTGTGTGTATGTATATATGTGTCTTGGTGTGTTTTCCTTTGTTGTCTTTGTGGTCATATTAAGTACACTTTCAATCCAGAATTTTATATCTTCTTTAATTCTAGTTGATTATGGTAATTTAAAAAACATGTTCTTTCCTCAGTATATTCTTTTCTGTCCTTCTGGATTTATTCCTAGACCAACATTGATATTTCTGTTTCTATCCTCCAAATCGCCTAACTTTTCTCTTAATCTTTACTTGTCTCTATTCCTATTTTATATCCGATTCTAGAATTCAACATTTCAAATCTCCTGTTTACAAATTAGTCTTAAACAGTATTTTTCTGCTATTCAAACCTAACAAATACTACTTCAACATTTATATATTTTACATCAAATATTGATAGTTGTTCTTTCTATTACTATGTATTTCCAATTCATGTTTCAAATACACTTCCTCAGGACTTTGAGAATTTTTATTTTGCTTTATTTAAATTCTTATTCTGAGATCCCACTTCTAAGATATAAAAAGCTAGAAATATAATTTTATCTATCATAAGAAAGAGAGAAAACCAGATAAATTACAAGATACTAACTTTTCTCAAATCCATTAGAGAGCTTAGGTTGCTGGGCAAACCATTAGCCAGAAACATAAGAAGGACTCCCTTCTCCCAGAGGCAAGACAAGTAGAATTTCTCACCTGTAAGTGGTAATAGGAAGGATGTGTCTAACATACAAAGGTCAGAAATAATCTTGCAACATCTTAAATAATTGTTCAAGTCAATTGTGGGTTAGCATAATAGCATAGAAGCCCTGGGAGACACAGACACAGTGAAATGTGTGCCTTTTAGCAAATTCTCTTCTATGAACTTCTATTAGGGTCCCCATGAGAAGGATGGGAGGCAGAAAGGAGGCTGAAGAGAGCTTCCCTCACTGTTTCAGGCATGGAGAAGTCAAAAGAGAAATTAGAAAATATTTTGAATTGAATGAAAATAAAAATACAACCTACTAGAACATGTGGGATGCAGTGCTTAGAAGAAATTGACAGCATTCAATGCTTATATTAGAAAACTAGAAAGGACTTAAATTGGCGATCAATGATTCCATCTTAAGAAAAAAATAATAAAATCAAGCTAATTAAATTTTAAAATTAAACTAATTAAACCCAAAGATATTGAAGGAAAGAAAATAAAAATGAAAACAGGAACCAGTCAAATTGAAAACAGAAAAATGATTGGGTAAATTCATGAAACCAAAAGCACTTTCTTTGTAAAAAACAATAAAATGGACAAATCTCTAATGAGACTGATCTAGATAAAAAGAGAAAAGATACAACCAATATCAAGAATGGGAAAAGTTGTCTAATTCAAATAAACACCATGAAAATTCCCTCATGAAATTTTATCTTTTTATCTTTAAAAATAAACAGAACAGCATATAAATCATGAATTCAAGCAATGGCAAGGTAGGTCAAAAAATGCAATACCAAGAGGGCACTACAGGTCACCCTCTTTTCTTCTCCCAACCACCACTCCTTCTCATATCTCTAAATCTAACCACTAACATGATTAGTTTTGCCAGTGTTTGGAATTTGTGTAGATGAAATGATACAGAATGCACCCTTTTGTGTCTGGTTTCTTTCATTCAGTATTATGCCCATTCGACTTATTCAGGTTAACACATGTAGCAGTAGTTCATTTATTTTCACTTCTGCTGGTATTCCATCGTGTGATTACCCAGAACTTATTTATTGAATATCCAGCTGGTGGACATTTGAGTTGTTCCCAAGTTGATAATATTATATATAACACAGTTGTGTACATTCTTTTTCTACTTTTGTTTGGTATATATATTTAGGAGTGGATTTACTGGATAATGGAGGAGTTATGTGTGTTTTCAACTTTAGCAGATACCATAGAGTTTTTCAAAGTGATTGTACAAATTTACCTTCGCAACAGGAATGTGTAACAGATCTAATTTTTTATTTTTGTTTATTCTTGGCGATAATTGCTGTCAGCCCTTCTGACTTAGTCATTTTGTGTATTTGCTATATTATTTCATTGTTACAATAATTTGATTTTTTCTCCTGATATCTTATGTGATTGAACACCTTTTCATATGTTTACTGGCCATATGAATATTATCCATTTTCAGTGCCTGCCCATTTTAAGTTTGCCCATTTTTATCTCTTTCCGTTGTTAGTTTTTTTTTTTTTGGTGAGTGTTCTTTATATATATTCTGATTATTAAGCCTTTTTCAATAACATGTGCTGCAGATACCTTCTCAAACTGTGCAGTTTCTCTGTTCATTCTTTTTAAGATGTTTTGATTAACAGAAATTGTTGTTAATTTAATATGGACTGATTTATCCATCTTTTCTTTTTTTTGGTTATTGATTCCTATTTCCTGTTTAATATATTTTCCTCAGAAAAAGGTAACAAATATTTTCATACAGTATCCTCTACTGCAGAGGTTGCTGAACACATCTGTAGAGATCCAGATAGTAAATGTTTTTGCTTTGCAGGCTACGTGGTCTCTCTAGCACCTACTCTACATTAGTGTTGTACCAAAAAAGCAGCCATAGAAAATACTTAAATTAACGAGTGGGGATATGTTCCAGAAAGTCATTATTTATAGAAACTGGAAATTTGAATTTAGTTTACACATATAAAATGCTATCCATTTTTTTAATGTCTTTATTGGAGTATAATTGCTTAACAATGATGTGTTACTTAATGCTTTATAACAAAGTGAATCAGCTATACATATACATAAGTCCCCACATCTCCTCCCTCTTGCATCTCCCTCCCACCCTCCATATCCCACCCCTCTAGGTGGTCACAAAGCACCGAGCTGATCTCCCTGTGCTATGTGGCTGCTTCCCACTAGCTATCTGTTTTACATTTGGTAGTGTATATATGTCCATGCCACTCACTCACTTCATCCCAACTTACCTTTCCCACGCCCCATGTCCTCAAGTCCACTCTCTAGTAGATCTGCGTCTTTATTCCTGTCCTGCCACTAGGTTCTTCAGAACCATTTTATTTTTAGATTCCATATATATGTGTTAGCATACTGTATTTGTTTTTCTCTTTCTGACTTCACTCTGTGTAGAAGACTCCATCCACCTCACTACAAATAACTCAATTTTGTTTCTTTTTAGGGCTGAGTAATATTCCATTGTATATATGTGCCACATCTTCTTTCTCCATTCATCTGTCGATGGACACTTAGGTTGCTTCCATGTCCTGGCTATTGTAAATACAGCTGCATTGAACATTGTGGGTTCATGACTCTTTTTGAATTATGGTTTTCTCAGGGTATATGCCCAGTAGTGGGATTGCTGGGTCATATGGTAGTTCTATTTTAAAATTTTTGAGAAACCTCCATACCGTTCTCCATAGTGGCTGTATCAATTTACATTCCCACGAACACTGCAAGAGGGTTCCCTTTTCTCCACACCCTCTCCAGCATTTACTGTTTCTAGATTTTAAATGATGGCCATTCTGACAGGTGTGAGGTGATACCTCATTGTAGTTTTGATTTGCATTTATCTAATGATTAATGATGTTGAGCATTCTTTCATGTGTTTCTTGGAAATCTGTATATCTTCTTTGGAGAAATGTCTATTTAGGCCTTCTGCCCATTTTTGGACTGGGTTTTTTGTTTTTCTGATATTGAGCTGCATGAGGTGCTTGTAAATTTTGGAGATTAATCCTTTATCAGTTGTTTCATTGCAAATATCTTCTCCCATTCTGAGGGTTGTATTTTCATCTTGTTTATGATTTCCTTTGCTGTGCAAAAGCCTTTAAGTTTCATTAGGTACCATTTGTTTATTTTTGTTCTTATTTCCATTTCTCTATGAGGTGGGTAAAAATGATCTTGCTGTGATTTATGTCATAGAGTGTTCTGCCTGTGTTTTCCTCAAAGAGTTTTATAGTGTCTGGCCTTACATTTAGGTCTTTAACCACTTTTGAGTTTATCTTTGTATATGGTGTTAGGGAGTGTTCTAATTTCATTCTTTTACATGTAGCTGTCCAGTTTTCCCAGCACCACTTATTGAAGAGGCTGTCTTTTCTCCACTGTATATCCCTGCCTCCTTTTTCAAAGATAAGGTGACCATATGTGCATGGGTTTATCTGTGGGCTTTCTATCCTGTTCCATTGATCTATCTTTCTGTTTTTGTGCCAGTACCATACTGTCTTGATTACTGTAGCTTTGTAGTATAGTCTGAAGTCCAAGAGCCTGATTCCTCCAGCTCTGTTTTTCTTTCTCAAGATTGCTTTGGATATTCGGGGTCTTTTGTGTTTCCATACAAATTGTGATTTTTTGTTCTAGTTCTGTGAAAAAATGCCATTGGTAGTTCAATAGGGATTGCATTGAATTTGTAGATTGCTTTCGGTAGTATAGTCATTTTCACAATGTTGATTCTTCCAGTTGAAGAACATGGTATATCTCTCCATCTGTTTGTATCATCTTTAATGTCTTTCATCAGTGTCTTATAGTTTTCTGAATACAGGTCTTTTGTCTCCTTCAATAGGTTTATTCCTAGGTATTTTATTCCTTTTGTTGCAATGCTAAATGGGAGTCTTTCCTTAATTTCTCTTTCAGATTTTTCATCATTAGTGTATAGGAATGTAAGAGATTTCTGTGCATTAATTTTGTATCCTGCTACTTTACCAAATTCATTGATTAGCTCTAGTAGTTTTCTGGTGACATCTTTAGGATTCTCTATGTATAGTATCACTTCATCTGCAAACAGTGACAGCTTTACTTCTTCTTTTCTGATTTGGATTCCTTTTATTTATTTTTCTTCTCTGATTGCTGCGGCTGAAACTTCCAAAACTATGTTTAATAATAGCGGTGAGAGTGGGCAACCTTGTCTTGTTCCTGATCTTAGAGGAAATGGTTTCAGTTTTTCACCATTGAGAAAAATTTTGGCTGTGAGTTTGTCATATATAGCCTTTATTATGTTGAAATAAGTTCCCTCTATGCCTACTTTCTGGAAGGTTTTTATCATAAATGGGTGTTGAATTTTGTCAAGAGCTTTTTCTGCATTTATTGAGATGATCATATAGTGTTTATTCTTCAGTTTGTTAATATGGTGTATCACATTGATTGATTTACCTATATTGAAGAATTCTTGCATTCCTGGGATAAACCCAACTTGATCATGGTGTATGATCCTTTTAATGTACTGTTCGATTCTGTTTACTAGTATTTTGTTGAGGATTTCTGCATTTGTATTCATCAGTGATATTGGCCTATAGTTTTCTTTCTTTGTGACATCTTTGTCTGGTTTTGGTATCAGGGGGATGGTGGCATTATAAAATGAGTTTGGGAGTGTTCCTCCCTCTGCTGTATTTTGGAAGAGTTTGAGAAGGATAGGTGTTAGCTCTTCTCTAAATGTTTGGTAGAATTGGCCTGTGAAGTCATCTGGTCCTAGGCTTTTGTTTGTTGGAAGATTTTTAATCAATCTCAATTTCAGTGCTTGTGATTGGTTTGTTTATATTTTCTATTTCTTCCTGGTTCAGTCTCAGAAGGCTGTGCTTTTCTAAGAATTTTTTCATTTCTTCCAGGTTGTCCATATTATTGGCATACAGTTGCTTGTAGTAATCTCTCATGATCCTTTGTATTTCTGCAGTGTCAGTTGTTACTTCTCCTTTTTCATTTCTAATTCTACTGATTTGAGTCTTCTCCCTTTTTTTCTTGATGAGTCTGGCTAATGGTTTATAAATTTTGTTTTTCTTCTCAGAGAACCAGCTTTTAGTTTTATTGATTTTTGCTATCATTTTCTTCATTTCTATTTCATTTATTTCTGATCTGGTATTTATGATTTCTTTCCTTCTGCTAACTTTGGGGTTTTTTTGTTCTTCTTTCTCTAATTGTTTTAGGTGTAAGGTTAGGTTGTTTATTTGAGATGTTTATTGTTTCTTGAGATAGGATTATGTTGCTATAATCTTCCCTCTTAGACCTGCTTTTGCTGCATACCATAGATTTTGTGTCATTGTGTTTTCATTGTCATTTGTTTCTAGGTATTTTTTGATTTCCTCTTTGATTTTTTTCAGTTATCTCTTGGTTTTTAAGTAGTGTATTGTTTAGTCTCCATTTGTTTGTATTTTTTATAGATTTTTTCCTGTGATTGATATCTAGTCTCATAGATTTCAAGTTGGAAAATATACTTGATATGATTCCAGTTTTCTTAAATTTACCAAGGCTTGATTTGTGACCCAAGATATGATCTATCCTGGAGAATGTTCCATGAGCCCTTGAAAACAAAGTGTATTCCACTTTTTTGGTATGTAATGTCCTATAAATATCAATTAAATCCATCTTGTTTAACATATCATTTAAAGCTTGTGTTTCCTTATTTATTTTCATTTTGGATGATCTGTCCATTGGTGAAAGTGGGGTGTTAAAGTTCCCTAGTATGATTGTGTTACTGTCTATTTCCCCTTTTATGGCTTAGCATTTGCGTTATGTATTGAGGTGCTCCTATATTGGGTGCATATATATTTACAGTTGTTATATTTTCTTCTTGGATTGATCTCATGATCATTATGCAGTGTCCTTGTTTGTCTCTTGTAATAGTCTTTGTTTTAAAGTCTATTTTGTCTAATATGAGAATTGCTACTCCAGCTTTCTTTTGATTGCCATTTGCATGGAATATCTTTTTCCATCCCCTCACTTTCAGTCTGTATGTGTCCCAATGTCTGAAATGGGTCTCCTGTAGACAGCTTATATATGGGTCTTGTTTTTTTATTCATTCAGCCAGTCTATGTCTTTTGTTTGGACCATTTATTCCATTTACATTTAAGGTAATTATCAATATGTATGTTCGTATTACCATTTTCTTAAATTTGTGGGTTTTGCTATTGTAGGTCTTTTCCTTCTCTTGTGTTTTCTGCCTAGAGAAGTTCCTTTGGCATTTTTTGTAAAGGTGATTTGGTGATGCTGAATTCTCTTAGCTTTTGCTTGTCTGTAAAGGTTTTAATTTCTCCGTTGAGTCTGAGTGAGATCCTTGCTGGGTAGAGTAATCTTGGTTGTAGGTTTTTCCCTTTCGTCACTTTAAATATGTCCTGATACTCCCTTCTGGCTTGCAGAGTTTCTACTGAAAGATCAGCTGTTAATCTTATGGGTATTCCCTTATATGTTATTTGTTTTTTTCCCTTGCTGCTTTTCATAATTTTTTTTGTATTTAATTTTTGATAGTTTGATTAATATGTGTCTTGGCGCATTTCTCCTTGGATTTATCCTGTATGGAACTCTCTGTGCTTCCTGAAGTTGATTAACTATTTCCTTTCCTATATTAGGGAAGTTTTCAACTATAATCTCTTCAAGTATTTTCTCAGTCCCTCTCTTTTTCTCTTGTCTTCTAGGACCCCTATAATTTAAATGTTGTTGCATTTAATGTTTTCCCAGAAATCTTTGAGACTGTCCTCAATTCTTTCCATTCTTTTTCTTTCTTCTGCTCTACAGTAGTTATTTCCACTAGTTTATCTTCCAGGTCACTTATTCATTCTTCTGCCTCAGTTATTCTGCTATTGATTCCTTCTAGAGAATTTTTTATTTCATTTATTTTGTTGTTTATCATTGTTTGTTTCCTCTTTAGTTGTTCTGTGTCCTTGTTAAACGTTTCTTGTATTTTCTCCATTCTATTTCCAAGATTTGGGATCATCTTTACTATCATTACTCTGAATTCTTTTTCAGGTACACTGCCTATTTCCTCTTAGTTTGTTTGGTCTGATGGGTTTTTAACTTGCTCCTTCATCTGCTGTGTGTTTCTGTGTCTTCTCATTTTGCTTAACTTACTGTGTTTGGGGTCTCCTTTTCGCAGGCTGCTGGTTTATGGTTCCCGTTGTTTTTGGTGTCTGCCCCCAGTGGCTAAGGTTGGTTTAGTGGGTTATGTAGGCTTCCTGGTGGAGGGGACTAGTGGCTGTGTTCTGCTGGATGAGGCTGGATATTGTCTTTCTGCTGGGCAGGACCGCATCTGGTGGTGTGTTTTGGTGTGTCTGTGACCTTATTATGATTTTAGGCAGCCACTCTGCTAATGGTTGGGGTTGTGTTCCTGTCTTGCTAGTTGTTTGGCATAGGGTGTCCATCACTGTAGTTTGCTTGTCATTGAATTGAGCTGGGTCTTTGTGTTGAGATGGAGATCTCTTGGAGAGCTTTTGCCATTTGACGTTATGTGGAGCTGGGCCGTCTCTGGTGGACCAGTGTCCGGAACTCAGCTCTCCCACCTCAGAGGCACAGGCCTGACACCTGGCTGGAGCACCAAGACCTTGTCATCCACACGGCTCAGAAGGAAAGGGAGTAAAAAAGAAAAAAAATAAATAAAATAAAATAAAAAGTTATTAAAAGAAAAAATAATTATTAAGAAAAATTAAAAAGTAATAATAATTTTTTAAAAAGGACAGACAGAACCCTAGGGCAAATGGTAAAACCACAGCTATACAGACAGAATCATGCACTGAAGTATACACATACACACAAAAAGAAAAAAAGGAAAAAAAAAAAAATATATATATATATATATATATATATATAGTTGCTCCCAAAGTCCACTGCCTCAATTTTGGCATGATTCGTTGTCTATTCATGTATTCTACAGATGCAGGGTACATCAAGTTGATTGTGGAGATTTAATCCGCTACTCTTGAGGCTGCTAGGAGAGATTTCCCTTTCTGTTCTTTGTTCGCACAGCTCCCGGGGTTCAGCTTTGGATCTGGCCCTGCCTGTGCGTGTCGGTTGACTGAGGCCATCTCTTCTTCTCTCAGACAGGACGGGGTTAAAGGAGCTGATTCAGGGGCTCTGGCTCGCTCAGGCCAGGGGGAGGGAGGGGTACAGATGCGGGGCGAGCCTGTGGCGGCAGAGGCCGGTGTGACGTTGCACCAGCCTGAGGCGCCATGGGTTCTCCCAGGGAAGTTGTCCCTGGATCACGGGACCCTGACAGTGGTGGGCTGCACAGGCTCCAGGAGGGGAGGTGTGGATAGTGACCTGTGCTTGCACACAGGCTTCTTGGTGGCGGCAGCAGCAGCCTTAGCATCTCATGCCCATCTCTGGGGTCTGTGCTGATAGCCGCGGCTCACACCCATCTCTGGGGCCCGTTTAGGCGGTGCTCTGAGTCCCCTCTCCTCGCGCACCCGAAACAATGGTCTCTTGCCTGTTCGGCAGGTCCAGACTTTTTCCCGGCCTCCCTCCCGGCCAGCTGTGGCGCACTAACCCCTTCAGGCTGTGTTCACGCAGCCAACCCCATTCCTCTCCCTGCGCTCTGACCGAAGCCCGACCCTCAGCTCCCAGCCCCGCCTACCCCGGCGGGTGAGCAGACAAGCCTCTCGGCCTGGTGAGTGCCGGTCGGCACCGATCCTCTGTGCGGGAATCTCTCCGCTTTGCCCTCTGCACCCCTGTTGCTGTGCTCCTCCGCCACCCGCAGTCTCCGCCCGCAAAGGGCCTTCCTAGTGTGTGGAAACCTTTCCTCCTTCACGGCTCCCTCCCACTGGTGCAGGTCCCGTCCCTATTCTTTCGTCTCTGTTTATTCTATTTTCTTTTGCCCCACCCAGGTATGTGGGGCGTTTCTTGCCTTTTGGGAGGTCTGAGGTCTTCTGCCAGCGTTCAGTAGGTGTTCTGTAGGAGTTGTTCCACATGTAGTTGTATTTCTTATGTATTTGTGGGCAGGAAGGTGATCTCCACATCTTTTTCTTCTTCCATCTTGAAGGTCTCCAAATGCTATTGTTTTATGTTTTGTTCGGTTTTCATTAAAAAACATAAAATCCATTCTTAGCTCCCAGGCCATACAAAAACAAGTTGTGAGCTGGTTTTGGCCTGCAGGTCATAGCTTGGCCACCCTTGATGTAATGGCTTAAGTGGCTTTCCTTTCACATTTATATTTACAATCTACTTGCAATTGATTTTTGTATGTTGTTTGGAGTAGTGGAGTCACATAAGAGTTGGAGAGGACATTTATATCCAGCAATCGTAGCTACACATAATCAATTTTCCACTGCTCTACTGGACCACCCTTGTTCAAAATCAGTTGTCAGTGTATGTGTGGTTCTCTCCTTGATCCATTTTTCTATGTGTCCATGCTTGCAATCAAACTACATCTTCTAAATCTAAGCCTTAGCATCCAGTAATTTCTCCCTCCTTTTCCTTCTTCTGCAAAATTATCTTGGCTGTTCCAAGCCTTTACCTTACCAGATACACTCTAGGAATTATCTATTTCTGAAAACTTATTCTGAGTTGATTGTTGGAATTATATTAACTCTAAAGCTCCATCTGGGAACTGAGCTTTCAAACCTACACACATAATACATACCTCCATCTATTTACTTCCTCTTCAGTTCCACTAATTATATTTACTATTTTTAGTATCAAGAGTTTATATAAGTTGTTGTAAGATTTGACCTTAGACATTTGATGTTTTAATGCTGTTATAAATTATATATTTAATATTCACTTTAGAAATGGTCCTGATATATGAAATATTTATATACCTATCTGTCTATTGAGATTGATTTAATTATAAATCGTCAGTTGTTTATTTTAGACTTGTTTATATACACAATTATGTCATCTACAAATGACAGTTTTCTTTCTTTCTTTCTAATACTTGAATCTTTTATTAAGTTTCTTGCCCTTTTACACTGACTGTGATCTCTACTGTAATGCTGCATTAGAAGCATGATAATAGACATCCTTGATCTCTTTGTAAAACATTAACCATTTCACAATCATGTGCAGGGCTTGGTGGATACCCTTAATCAGATAAAGAAAGTATGCTTCTACTCTTATTTTGCTTAAAAAATTTTATCCTAAGAAATTTGTGTTAAATTGTATCAACTGTCTTTTTACATGTATTGTGATGATTGCTTTATTTTTCTCCTTGCTCCTATTAATATGATGAATCACAACTGATCTTTGAATGATAACTAAGATTTAATTCCTGGAATAAACCCAACTTGATTTCAATGTCTTTTTTTTTTTTTTTCACTAATCTCACTAGATTCATTTTACTGATATTTTGTTTAGGATTTTAGCATCCATGTTCACGAAACACATTGGTTTGAAATTTTTCTTTGTTGAAATATCCTTGTCAAGTTTTGGTAGCAAGGTTGTGCCAATTTCATAAAAAGAGTTGTAAAGTGAGCCTAATGTTTAATTCTCTGGATGAATATTTGCTACATTAGTGTTATTTGTTCCTTAAAAGTCTAGAATCATTTGCCACTAAAGCCATCTAGGCCTGGTGCTTTCTTTGTAGGATGAGTTTAAATAACGACTTCACTTTTTGAAGTAGAATTATACATTGATATAGGATATTCTTTGATATGACATTCTTCACACTTTGTTTCTTCATGTTTTAGTAACTTGAGTCTTTGTAGATATTTGTCTCTTTCATATAAGATTTCAAATTCATAGACAATATTTATTTCCCCATATCCTCTTGTAGCCTTATGTCTGTTTTATACTGGTGTCCTCTTTTTCATTCCTGATTTTGGAAATTTTTGCCTTTTTTCTATTTTCTTTATGGATATTGCCAGTGAATTATCAAGCTTATTAGAGTTTTCAAATCATCATCTTTGACTTAGTTCATTTTCTTTATTTGTATTTTCTATTTTAATGTATTTATTTTTAGAATTGTTTTCTCTCCACTTTATTTCATTTTAATTTTCTATTATTTTGAAATGAATTCCTGGATTCCTGATTTTGAGCCTTTCTGTTTTTTTAGTATATACTTTTAACACTGTAAAATACCCTCTAAGCTTGGTACACCTTCAACCAACAAAGCTTGTTATGTATATTAATCTTCCTTTTGTATTGTGCATCTTTATTTTTCCTCTGGGCACTCTAATATGTATGTTTTCTCTCTTTTCTTTTTTAAAATAATATTATTGACAATATATCCTTGTGACTTATTTTTTTATAACTGGAATTTTGTACCTCTTAATCCCTTTCACCTGTTTCACCCATTCCTCCACCCCCCTCCTCTTTGGCAAACCACTAGTTTGTGCTCTGTATTTGTGAGTCTATTTCTGTTTTGTAATGTTTGTTTATTTTGTTTTTTAGATTCCACATATAATTGGAAAAAATACAGTATTTGTCTTTCTCTGTTTGACTTATTTCACCAAGCATAATGCCTTCCAGATCTGTCCATGTTCTTGTAAATGGTAAGGTTTCATTCTTTGTAATGGCTGAGTAATATTCTGTGTTTTATATATAAATATAAATATAAATGTATGTATATCACATCTTCTTTATCCATTCACCCATCAGTGGGCACTTAGGTTGCTTCCATATCTTGGCTACTGTAAATAATGCTGCTATGAACATTGGGGTACATATATCTTTTTGAATTAATGTTTTTGTTTTCTTTGGATAAATACCCAGGAGTGAAATTGCCAGATCATATGGTAGTTCTATTTTTAACTTTTTGAGGAGCATCCATACTGTTTTCCACAGTGGCTGTACCAATTTATATACCTACCAACAGTGTGAGAGGGTTTCCTTTTTTCCACATACTCGCCAACACTTATTATTTGTTGTCTTTTTGATAATAGCCATTCTGACAGGTGTGAGATAATATCTCATGTAGTTTGGTTTGCATTTCCGTGATGATTAGTGATGTTGAGCATGTTTTCATGTGACCATTGGCCATATGTATGTCTTCTTTGAAAAAAAATTCTGTTCAGTTTCTCTGCCCATTTTTTGCTATTGAATTATGAATTCTTTATATATATTTTAATATTAACCCCTTGTCAGACATATCACTTGAAAGTGTCTTATCTCATTCAGTAGGTTGCCTTTTTATTTCATTGATGGTTTTCTTTACTGTGCAAAAGCTTTTCAGCTTGATGTGGTCCCATTTGTTTATTTTTAATTTCATTGCTCTTACCTGATGAGGCACATCCAAAAAATATTGCTATGATTCATGTCAAAGAGTGGACTGCCTACGTTTCCTTCCAGGTGTTTTATGGTTTCACGTCTTGCATTTAAGTCTTTAATCCATTTGGAGTTGATTTTTGTATATTGTGTGAGAAAATGGTCTAGGTCTGTTCTTTTACATATAGCTGTCAAGTATTCCCAACACCATTTATTGAGGAAGCTGTCTTTTTTCCATTGCATGTTCTTGCCTCCTTTGCCATAGATTAATTGACCATGTGTGCATGGGTTTATTTCTAGGCTCTCTATTCTGTTCCATTGATCTATGTGTTTATGTGCCAGTAATACTCTTTTGATTACTATAGCTTTGTAGCATAGTTTGAAGTCAGTGTGATACCTCTGGCTTTGTTCTTCTGTCTCAAGATTGCCCTGGATATTTGGGATCTTTTGTGCTTCCATACATATGTTGGGATTATTGTTCTATTTCTGTGGAAAATGCCATGGGTATTTTGGTAGAGATTGCATTGAATTTGTAGGTTGCTTTGGGTGGTATGGACAATTTGACAATATTAATTCTTCTACCCATGAACACAGAATGTCTTTGCATTTATTTGTGTCATCTTCAATTTCTTTTTATGAATGTCTTATAGTTTTCAGAGTACAGTTTTTTTTCACTTCTTTGGCTAAAATTTATTCCTAGGTATTTTATTCTTTTTGATGCAGTTGTAAATGGGATTGTTCTCTTTATTTCTTTTTTTGATAGTTCATTATTTGTGTAAAAATGCAACAATTCTGTATATTAATTTTGTATCCTGCAACTTCACTTATTTCATTTACTAATTCTAATAATTGGTGGAGTCTATAGAATTTTGTATATATAGGATCATGTCATTTGCAGATAATGACAGCTTTACTTCTTTACTTCCAGTTTGGATGTATTTTATTATATTTTTTCTTGTATGATTGTTGTGGCTAGGATTTTCAGTACTGTGTTGAATAAAATTGATGAGACTGGGCATTCTTCCTTGTTTCTGATCTTAGAGAAAAAGCTTTCCTCTTTTCATCATTGAGTATGAAGTTAGCTGTGGTTTGTCATAAATGGCCTTTATTATGTTGAGGCATTGTTCCCTCTGTAAAAACTTAGCTGAGAGTTTTTATCAAGAACAGATGTTGAATTTTGTGAAATGTTTTTTCTGCATCTGCTGAGATAGTCATGAGATTTTTATCCTTTGTTTTGTTAATGTTATATATCATGTTGATTGATTTGTGGATATTGAATCATCTTTGCATCCCTGGGGTAAAGCCCATTTGATAATGAGGTATGATCTTTTTAATATATTGTTGAATTTAGTGCACTAATATTTTGTTGAAGATTTTTGCATCTATGTTTATTTGGGACATTGGTCTGTAATTTTGTTTTTCTTTTTGTAGTATCTTCACCTGGTTTGATAACAGGGTAATGATGGCCTTGTAGAATGAGTTTGGAAGTGTTCCCTTCTCTTTAATTTTTTGAATGGTTTGAGAGGTATAGGTATCAACTTGTCTTTAAACATTTGGTAGAATTCCCCTGTGAAGCTGTCTGGTCCTGAACTTTTATTTGTTGTGAGTTGTTTGATTACTGATTAAATTTCATTACTATTAATCAGTTTGCTCAGATATTCTATTTCTTCCTGGTTCAGTCTTGGAGCATTATATGTTTCTAGGAATTTGTCTATTTCTTCTAGGTTGTTCAATTTATTGGTGTATAATTGTTTGTAGTATTCTCTTACGATTGTATTTCTGTGATATGGGTGGTAACTCATCCTCTTTCATATCTAATTTTATTTTTTTCGGCCCTCTCTCTCATTTTCTTGATGAGTCTGGCTAACGGTTTATCAGTTTTGTTTATCTTTTCAAAAACCCAACTCTTAGTTTCATTGATCTTTTGTACTATTTTTTTTTTGGTCTCTATTTTATTTGTTTATTTTCACTCTTATCTTTATTATTTCGTTTCTTTTACTAATTTTGGGCATTGTTCTTTCTCTTCTAATTCCTTTAATTGTAAAGTTAGGTTGTTTATTTGAGATTTTTCTTGTTTCTTGAGGTATGTCAGTAACTGAGTACTTCCGTCTTAGAACTGCTTTTGCTGTATCACATAGATTTTGGGATTCATCTCAAGTTATGTTTTGATTTTTTGTTTAGTTTCTTCATCAACTCATTGACTCTTTTTGTAGCGTGTTGTTTAGTCTCCTCATTTAGAGTTTTTTCCATTTTTCTTCCTATAATTGATCTCTAGTTTCATACAATTGTGGTTGGAAAAGATACTTGTTATAATTTCAATTTTCTTAAATTTATTGAGTGTTTTTTTTGCAGCCTAGCATGTGATCTATCCTGGAAAATGTTCCATGTGTATTTGAAAAGAATGTATATTCTACTCGTTGTGGTTGGAATGTTCTGTGGTTATTTATTTAGTCCATCTGGTCTAATGCGTCATTTAAGGCCAATGTTTTCTTATTGATTTTCTGTCTATCCATGATCTATCCATTGATGTAAGTAGACAATTTGTATATTTTTATTGGCCTACTTTCCATGTTACTAATCCCTGTTATAGCCAATAATATGTAGTGGTAAGACTTTCTAGCAAAATAGATGATATGCCTGATTAAAATATGTGGATTTTCAAGCCCTTAAATTAATTAAATGTACTTTTTATGAGACTGCTATAATGTCATAGATTTATATTAATACCTTCCTCGGAATTAGACTTGTGTTTTACTGTTGACATGTTCAAAATAAAAGTACCAAACTATAAAACTTAAGCATTTTATGCAAATGTATGTTGCAGTGCTCAAACTACATAACCAATATGAGGAGAAAATGTCATAAAATTTCATAATGGGTTTACTTTTAGTGGAAAATAAAATGAAATATGCAAGCAAGTAGAGCAAACTCAGAACACTTCTGCAAATTGTTTTCCCATTATAATTCTGACAGATATATATTTTTTCTAAGTGTAGTACTGCAGTTGCCAATATAATTATGCACACATTGACTTAACTGAGTACTTAGGATGATGGGTAAAATCCATTTCAAATGCAGGTGCAATTTATGACTCAGACTTAAATAAAGCCTCCATAAGATTTCACAGAATATGATTTGATTTTATAATCTTTGCACACAGGATTCTTTCATTATAATCAAAAGTGGTTTTATGTATGAACAGAATACATGCTTAGTGAAGTTTTTAAAGCAGTATAATGACTTTTTTGGGTTTGTTGAAGTCATAGCTTTGGCTTTCTCTATTTCTCGACCAGAAATATGCACAGGGGGTGGTTTCCAGTGTATATAAATTTGTTTAGATCCTTTTAATTTGCTTTTAGATCTTATAGTGAAACAAATTTTTACCTGTCTAGATTATCTGTGTATTATATTTACATGACATGTATTTAGAACAGCAAAAAGTAAGGCTGTTTGAGAAGACAAAAATTTATGCACAGATAATCCATACATATAAGAGAAATAAAACACATTGAACCAAGGGATCACACAATTTTTTAGTATTTTTCCTTTACCAAACAAAGATTAATGAAACACTGAAAAGTTGATGTTAATAATATTTGAAAATCTAATGTTTTCCTATCATTACCATGTCACTTTCAAAATTCACATGAAGAAGTATAATGCCATACATGACACAAAATTGTGGGCCTCCCTGGTGGTGCAGTGGTTGAGAGTCCGCCTGCCGATGCAGGAGACACGGGTTCGTGACCCGGTCCGGGAAGATCCCATATGCCGTGGAGCGGCTAGGCCCGTGAGCCATGGCTGCTGAGCCTGCGCGTCCGGAGCCTGTGCTCCGCAATGGGGAGAGGCCACAACAGTGAGAGGCCCGCGTACCGCAAAAAAAAAAAAAAAAAAAAAAAAAATTGTATATAATCCTTCAATTACCTGCATTTGGCATTTTTGCCCTGTAATTTTGATTTTCATTCCACTTTTCTAAATCAGGTTTTTAAAAAATATGTTTACATAGTGTATAGGAGTCATTGTATGAGATGTATTTCATTAATCATGCTTGTTATACTTACTAAATTCATTTCTACCATGAGGTGGAAGAATCCATCCAGATTCTGGTTTGGTTTTGTTCTTGTTTTTTGGTTTGTTTGTTTTATTTATTTATTTTTTTCTTTGATTCCCTGCAAAAAATTTTTTTAAATTGAGAATTAGGATACAATTGAGTACATGTTGAAAAGTCGACACTCACTGTATAGAAGTATGGCTCAATTCATAAACAGTTTTGCTATTTCCATGTGGCCAGTACCATGTGGTTATGTAGAAGAATACTGCATGAAATCAAGACAGAGTGGATGAGTTTGGCTACTTAGGCTGTCAGTCTAAGTCAGAATATCTGCCAGGTTAGGGGAGGGGCTAGCTTGGATGGGCCTAGAAAGCTTACAACATCTTAACTATGAATAAAACCTAAAGCCTGATCAATACTATTTTCTATGTCAGGAAGGGGTTTCCCTGTATTTGCACTTTCAAGGAGATATATATTAAATCAAATGTAGAAGAATATTTAAGCACCAGCATGTACTTTACTGTGGGACAGAGATGGTTCATAAGATCTCATCATAACATGGATAATAATTACAATAACAATTAGTATTTCTTACACTCTTTATAAGGCCTAGAACTTTTCCTGGCCCTTAATTGGATTAGTTACCAACAGTCAATGATATGGTTACCATTAATATCCTCAATTAATAGATGAGCATTATGGGATATATAGCAATTGAATAACTTGCCCCAGGTAAGTTATTACTTGCTCATCTAGTAAAAGCAGGGTGACATGTCCCTCAAGACTGTAGATCTCTTTTGCCTGGCAGACAAAGAGCACTACAGAAGCAGAATGTAGGATCTTATTTCCTCCCTACCCTCTTCTTCTCATCTCTCTCCTCATGACTACAAATGCCTTAGAAAAAAAATCTAGACTCACCCCACCCACACATTTCCATGGCTTTGAATCTCTAGTCTTAGTTTCCCTGATGTCTTCTGTCCTATTGCTTCCTACCTGCTTGCTTCCTCTCAGCCTAGACCTTTCTGCTTGATGTTTTGTTAGATGATCTTGTAGCCTTATGTTTCTGATTCCACCACAGGCCTCTAGTGTCAGTATCTTGGCTTCACAAACTGCCTCCCTGTTGTCCAGGATAGATAGAGAATGAAAATAAGCCAAAAATGGGATAGAAAAAGAAAGAGTTTTTTCAACTAAATACCTTGCTAAAATTTAAGAAGAAGGAGAAGGAGAAAGGAGGAAAGGAAAGGGGAAGAGGAAGAAGAGGAAGAGGGGGGAGGGAGAAGAAAAAGAAGGGGAAGGAGAGGGGTAGGAGGAGGAGAAATGGGGGTGAATACATTGGAAGCGTAGGAGAAAGCATTGACATATTCACATATTTGAAATTTTTTTTGGATGATTGTATTTTATTTTATTTTTAACACCTTTATTGGAGTATAACTGCATTACAATGGTGTGTTAGTTTCTGCTTTATAACAAAGTGGATCAGGTATACATATACATATGTACCAATATCTCCTCCCTCTTGTGTCTCCCTCCCATCCTCCCTTTCCGACACCTCTACATGGTCACAAAGCACGGAGCTGATCTCCCTCTGCTATGCGGCTGCTTCCCTCTAGCTATCTGTTTTATATTTGGTAGTGTATATATCTAGATGCCACTCTCCCACTTCGTCCCAGCTTACCCTTCCCCCTCCCTGTGTCCTCAAGTCAGTTCTCTACATCTGCGTCTTTGTCCCTGTCCCGCCCCTACGTTCTTCAGAACCTGTTTTTGTTTGTTTGGTTTTTAGATTCCATATATATGTGTTAGCATACGGTATTTGTTTTCCTCTTTCTGACTTACTTCACTCTGTATGATACACTCTAGGTCCATACACCTCACTCAAATCACTCAATTTCGTTTATTTTTATGGCTCCATAATATACATTGTGTATATGTGCCACATCTTCTTTATCCATTCATCTGTCGCTGGACACTGAGATTGCTTCCATGTCATGGCTATTGTAAATAAAGCTGCAATGAACATTGTGGTTCATGACTCTTTTTGAATGATGGTTTTCTCAGGGTATATGCCCAGTAGTGGGATTGCTGAGTCATATGATAGTTCTATTTTTAATTTTTTGGGAAACCTCCATACTGTTCTCCATAGTGGCTGTATCAATTTACATTCCCACCAGCAGTGCAAGAGGGTTCCCTTTTCTCCACACCCTCTCCAGCATTTACTGTTTCTAGATTTTTTGATGATGGCCATTCTCACTGGTGTGAGGTGATACCTCACTGTAGTTTTGATTTGCATTTCTCTATTGATTAGTGATGTTGAGCATCCTTTCATGTGTTTGTTCACAATCTGTATATCTTCTTTGGAGAAATGTCTATTTAGGTCTACTGCCCGTTTTTGGATTGGGTTGTTTGTTTTTTTGATACTGAGCTGCATGTGCTGCTTGTAAATTTTGTAGATTAATTCTTTGTCAGTTGCTTCATTTGCAAATATCTTCTCCCATTCTGAGGATTGTCTTTTCATCTTGTTTCTGGTTTCCTTTGCTGTGCAAAAGCTTTTAAGTTTCATTAGGTCCCATTTGTTTATTTTTGTTTTTATTTCCATTTCTGTAAGAAGTGGGTCAAAAAGGATCTTGCTGTGATTTATGTCATAGAGTGTTCTGCCTGTGTTTTCCTCTAAGAGTTTTATATTGTCTGACTTTACATTTAGGTCTTTAATCCATTTTGAGTTTATCTTTGTGTATGGTGTCAGGGAGTGTTCTGTCCAGTTCATGTAGCTGTCCAGTTTTCCCAGCACCACTTATTGAAGAGGCTGTCTTTTCTCCATTGTATATTCTTGCCTCCTTTATCAAAAATAAGGTGACCATATACGCATGGGTTTATATCTGCACTTGATATCCTTTTCCATTGATCTATATTTCTATTTTTTGTGCCAGTATCATGCTGTCTTGATTACTGTAGCTTTGTAGTATTGTCTGAAGTCTGGGAGCCTGATACCTCCAGCTCTATTTTTCTTTCTCAGGATTGCTTTGGATATTCGGGTCTTTTGTGTTTCCATACAAATTGTGAATTTTTTTGTTCTACTTCTGTGAAAAATGCCGTTGGTAGTTTGATAGGTATTGCATTGAATCTGTAGATTGCTTTGGGCAGTATAGTCATTTTCACAATGTTGATTCTTCCAATTCAAGAACATGGTATATCTCTCCATCTGTTTGTATCATCTTTAATTTCTTTCCTCTGTGTCTTATAGTTTTCTGAATACAGGTCTTTTGTCTTCTTAGATAGTTTTATTCCTAGGTGTTTTATTCTTCTTGTTGCAGTGGTAAATGGGAGTGTTTCCTCAATTTCTCTTTCAGATTTTTCATCATTAGTGTATAGGAATGCAAGAGATTTCTGTGTATTAATTTTGTATCCTGCTACTTTACCAAATTCATTGATTAGCTCTAGTACTTTTCTGGTATCATCTTTAGGATTCTCTATGTATAGTATGACATCATCTTCAGACAGTGACAGGTTTACTTCTTTTCCAATTTGGATTCCTTTTATTTCTTTTACTTCTCTGATTGCTGTGGCTAAAACTTCCGAAAGTATGTTGAATAATAGTGTTGAGAGTGGGCAACCTTCTCTTGTTCCGGATCTTAGAGGAAATGGTTTCAGTTTTTCACCATTGAGAATGATGTTGCCTGTTGGTTTATCATGTATGGCCTTTATTTGTTGAGGTAAGTTCCCTCTATGCCTACTTTCTGGAGGGTTTTTATCATAAACAGGTGTTGAATTTTGTTGGAAGCTTTTTCTGCATCTGCTGAGATGATCATATGGTTTTTCTCCTTCAATCTGTTAATATGGTGTATCACATTGATTGATTTGCATATATTGAAGAATCCTTGCATTCCTGGGCTAAGTCCCGCTTGATCATGGTGTATGATCCTTTTAATGTGCTGCTGGTTTCTGTTTGCTAGTATTTGCTTGAGAATTTTCACATCTGTGTTCATCAGTGATATTTCCCTGTAGTTTCCTTTTTTTGTGACATATTTGTCTGGTTTTGGTATCAGGGTGATGGTGGCCTCCTAGAATGTGTTTGGGAGTTTTCCTCCCTCTGCTGTATTTTGGAAGATTTTGAGAAGGATAGGCATTAGCTCTTCTCTAAATGTTTGATAGAATTTGCCTGTGAAACCATCTGGTCCTGGGCTTTTCTTTCTTGAAAGATTTTTAGTCACAGTCTCATTTTTGGTGCTTCCAATTGTTCTGTTTATATATTCTATTTCTTCCTGGTTCAGTCACAGAAGGTTGTGCTTTCCTAAGAATTTGTTGATTTCTTCCAGGTTGTCTACTTTATTGGCATATAATTCCTTGTAGTAATCTCTCATGATCCTTTGTATTTCTGCAGTGTCAATTGTTACTTCTCCTTTTTCATTTCTAATTCTGTTGATTTGAGTCTTCTCCCTTTTTTTCTTGATGAGTCTGGCTAATCGTTTATCAATTTTGTTTATCTTCTCAGAGAACCAGCATTTAGCTTTATTGATCTTTACTGTTGTTTCCTTCATTTCTTTTTCATTTATTTCTGATGAGTTCTTTATGATTTCTTTCCTTCTGCTAACTTTGGGGTTTTTTGGTTCTGCTTTCTCTAACTGATTTAGGTATAGGGTTAGGTTGTTTATTTGAGATGTTTCTTGTTTCTTGAGGTAGGATAGTATTGCTCTAAACTTCCCTCTTAGAACTGCTTTTGCTGCCTCCCATAGGTTTTGGGTCATCATGTTTTCATTGTCATTACTTTCTAGGTATTTTTTTATTTCTTCAGTGACCTCTTGGTTATTTAATTGTGTATCTTTTAGCCTCCATGTGTTTGTATTTTTTACAGTTTTTTTTCCTGTAATTGATATCTAGTCTCATAACGTTCCAGTTAGAAAAGATACTTGATATGATTTCAATTTTCTTAAATTTACCAAGGCTTGATTTGTGACCCAAGATATGATGTATCCTGGGGAAAGTTCCATGAGCTCTTGAGAAGAAAGTGTATTCTTTTGTTTTTGGGTGGAATGTTCTATAAATATCAATTAAGTCCATCTTGTTTAATGTATCATTTAAAGCTTGTGTTTCCTTATTTATTTTCATTTTGGATGATCTGTCCATTGGTGAAAGTGCAGTGTTAATATCCCCTAATATGATTGTGTTACTGTTTATTTCCCTTTTTATGGCTGTTAGCATTTGCCTTATGTATTGAGGTGCTCCTATGTTGGGTGCATAAGTATTTACAATTGTTATATCTTCTTGGATTGATCCCTTGATCATTATGTAGTGTCCTTCTTTGTCTCTTGTAATAGTCTTTATTTTAAAGTCTATTTTGTCTGATATGAGAATTGCTACTCCAGCTTTCTTTTGATTTCCATTTGCATGGCATATCTTTTCCCATCCCCTCACTTTTAGTCTGTATGTGTCTCTAGGTCTGAAGTGGGTCTCTTGTAGACAGCATATATATGAGTCTTGTTTCTGTATCCATTCAGCCTGTCTATGTCTTTTGGTGGGAGTATTTAATCCATTTCCATTTAAGGTACTTATCAATATGTATGTTTCTATTACCATTTTCTTAATTGTTTTGGGTTTGTTATTGTAGGTCTTTTCCTTCTCTTGTGTTTCCTGTCTAGAGAAGTTCCTTTAGCATTTGTTGTAAAGGTGGTTTTGTGGTGCAGAATTCTGTTAGCTTTCTTTCTCTTTGAAGGTTTTCATTTCTCTGTTGAATCTAAATGAGATCCTTGCTGGGTAGAGTAATCTTGGTTGTACGTTTTTCCCTTTCAGCACTTTAAATATGTCCTACCAATCCCTTCTGGCTTGCATAGTTTCTGCTGAAAGATAAGCTGTTAACCTTATGGGTATTTCCTTATATGTTATTTGTTGCTTTTCCCTTGCTGCTTTTAACATTTTTTTCTGTGTATTTAATTTTGATAGTTTGATTAATATGTGTCTTGATGTGTTTCTCCTTGGGTTTTTCCTGTATGGGACTCTCTGTGCTTCCTGGACTTTAACTATTTCCTTTCCCATATTAGGGAAGTTTTCAGCTATAATCTCTTCAGTATTTTCTCAGTCCCTTTCTTTTTCTCTTCTTCTGGAACCCCTATAATTTGAATGTTTGTGCGTTTAATTTTGTCCCAGAGATCCTGAGACTGTCCTCAATTCTTTACATTGTTTTTTCTTTATTCTGCTCTATGGTAGTTATTTTCACTATTTTATGTTCCAGGTCACTTATCCATTCTTCTTCCTCAGTTATTCTGCTATTGATTCCTTCTAGAGAATTTTTAATTTCATTTATTATGTTGTTCATCATTTGTTTGCTCTTTAGTTCTTGTAGGTCCTCATTAAACGTTTCTTCTATTTTCTCCATTCTATTTCCATGATTTTGGATCATCTTTACTGTAATTACTCTGAATTCTTTTTCAGGTAAACTGCCTATTTCCTCTTCATTTGTTTGGTCTGGTGGGTTTTTACCTTGCTCCTTCATCTGATGTGTGTTTCTCTGTCTTCTCATTTTGCTTAAGTTAGTGTGTTTGGGTTCTCCTTTTCGCAGGCTGTATGTTCATAGTTCCCATTGTTTTTGGTGTCAGCTCCCAGTGGCTGCATTCGTTTCAGTGTGTTACGTAGGCTTCCTGGTGGAGCGGACTGGTGCCTGTGTCTCATGGATGAGGCTGGATTTTGTCTTTTTGGTGCATACGACTGCATCTGGTGTTTTTTTTTGGCATGTCTGTGACCTTGTTATGATTTTAGGCAGCCTCTCTGCTAATGGGTGGGGTTGTGTTCCTGTCTTTCTAGTGGTTTGGCATTGGGTGTCCTGCACTGTAGCTTGCTGGTTGTTGAGTGGAGCTGGGTCTTCACGCTGAGATGGAGATCTCTGTGAGAGCTTTTGCTGTTTGGTATTACATGGACCTGGTAAGTCTCTGGTGGACAAATGTCCTGAACTCGGCTCTCCCACCTCAGAGGCACAGGCCTGACACCCAGCCAGCTCATGAAGACCCTGTTCAGCCACACGGCTTTTGGGATGTCTGAGGTCTCCTGCCAGTGTTCAGTAGGTTTTCTGTAGGAGTTGTTCAACATGTAAATGTATTTCTGATGTATCTCTGGGGAGGAAGGTGGTCTCCCCGTCTTACTCCTCTGCCATCCTGAAGGTCTCTCCTTGACATTTTTGAAATTTAAGATTTTAGAGCATGAATAATTTGGAGCGATAATATAATCCAGAGGGTAGATTTAGGAGGGAATGGTTGAGTTGGGGTTAGAATTTAGGGGCTATATTATTACGTCTTAAAAATACACACTGAGGAGTTCCCTGGTTGTCCAGTGGATAAGACTCCACACTCCCAGTGCAGGGGACCTGGGTTCGATCCCTCCTCAGGGAACTAGATCCCACATGCCACAACTAAAGGATCCCGCATGCTGCAACTAAAGATGCCACATGCCACACCTAAAGATGCCAAATTTGCAACGAAGATCCCGAGTTCCACAATGAAGACCCAGTGCAGCCAAATAAATAAAATAAATATTTTTTAAACAATACATACTGGTGTAACAGATAATATTAGCCAGCATTTGGATTTTGAAGAAGTCAAGTATTCTAGATAGTAAATTCTTCAAAGGCTGGGAAGAATTCACCAAATATTGGCGTATATAGCAATGAGAGGGAAAGGTGGTAGAGTGCTCAAAGAAGGAGTATCTTGTTCTATTTTGTTGTTTGCAAGCATGTTTGCAACGTTTGCCAAAAAACATCAAAATTTTCTGGGAGCTATTTTATTAAAATAGTGTCTGGTTGGTAGCTCTCATTATGGGTTCTATTGACTAAAATACTCATGAACTGTCTTTCTTTTAACATTTGTGGCACCCAGAGCAGGAGTGCTACATATCATATATCTGAATATTTGAAAATCATAAATGAAACTATGGCCAGTGTTCAACCTCTGTTGCTTGCTCCCTGGGAAAGTTTTTTGTTATATGGAGGCTCAAGGAAATGTAGCCCTGCCCCTCGTAGCCTGTTCTGGGCAGAGATCTGTTGGGATGGACAGAAGCAAGCAAGTCAAGCTCCCCATGGAGCCAGCTCAGATAGTTTCCCTGTACCCCCAATCCCACCTCACTATTTTCCTCTGACTGTAGATAGTTTATATAACTCCAGATACATCCTAAAATACATGGATGAGGCACATGACTGGAGGGAACACTGTTGTCTCTGGGCCCAGTCTGTCTAGACTTCCACTTTGGATGATTTGTGGCAGTGCATTTTAAAGGAAAAAATAAAGCCACCTTTTCCTCTCTCTTTTCCTTCTGCACGTAACATGCTCTTAACCTCACTTATTCTGGCCTGGTGGTGGGGAAAAAGGGAGTGGGGTAGAAGTGACCCATTCAGATCAACACTTTCCCTTTCATAATTCCCATAAACTCAACCCATTATTGAACTTTCAAAAGTTATTTTTGTTACACTGCAAAGAGGTCTGTAACAGGAATGCCTCTTGCCCTGGTCTTAGGGTAATATTGTCTATCAAGACCAAAAAATAAATAAAGGCTCAGCAATATCTAAAAGGACAACAAACATAGGAAAATGAATCAAAATCTGAATCCCCTCATACTCTTCTGCTGTAGTAGTTAAATGTGAAAATATGATAGCCTGATGAGTTTTACAAGAAAAATTATAGTGACTCAGTAATTTTATATTCAGCCAGGTTGTCTTTTATATGTGAATATAAAAATAAGAAATATCTATTCCTGTGAATTTCTATAAAAATTAGAAGGTTGGCTTCTACCAGGTGACAGATGAAATTAAGTTAAAAAAAGTGGGCATGACTCATTATTAAAAGGCTAATAATGAAGTAAAATATCAGTTAAAATCAAATATCCAAATATTTAGTGTAAGATATTTTTGTGAAAATACATGAAAATATCACTGTAATAATTCTCATAACAAACCTCATATTTTATTTACCAACCATATTCACCAAAATGAGGGATTAGAGCAATGTGGAAGGGAGGGAGTAAAATATGAGAGACATAAGACTACAATTTCATTTTTACCTCGTTATTTTAAGAAAGAGAAGTTAAATAATGCTTTTAAAATGCATAGGTTTAACAACCTATAGAAATAAAATTTGTAGCAGAGCTCCAGTTAAAAATGGCCATCTACTACTATATTTCTCCATTTCTAAGACCTGAGTTTAAAACTACTGACCAATTTTCAGAAAACATAAAACCATAACTACTCAAAAACAAGAATGGAAAGAACAGCAAATATTTTTGGAAAAAATTGATCATCACAAAACAAGTGAATAAGTGATAATTGCTTTAACAGTTGGGTAGAAGTTGAGCTATAAACTATAGTGAAAAAAACAAAGAACTAGTTTGATATACACCCAGAATTCTCACAATACTCAGGAATTGGCAGCTATAGTTGCCCCTGGAAGACATGGATTAAAATAGGGAAGGATGCTTTAAAACTCATTGAAAGTAGTCAGACTCTATTCCCTACTAATATGGAAATTCTCTGCCAGAAGATGAGCTGAATCACGATGTAGTTAATTTAAGTGACGCAACAACAGCCTCAAAACTACCAATGACCTTTTTTCTATTAAACGTTAGCAGACAATGAAAATTACCAGTTATTGGAGGAAAATCTCTAATGAGGAAAAGAGAGAACAAAATAAATGAGAAAGTCAGTAAACCCAGCTTTGAGAAAACAGTTCTGTTTTGTAGGAGAAAACTTCAAAAAATATTTGTATAATAGCTTCAGATAAATAAGTGAAGATACTGCATTATTTTAAAAAGTGCAGAATGAAGCAAAAAGATACATATTCAGAGAACAAAAGGGAACTCATGGAAATTGCATCAGAGAAAGTAGAAATAAAAAACTCAGAATATTTGGAAGGTAAATTTGAGGGAAACTCACAGAAAGGAAAGCAAATCAATAAAGGGAGGAAAACTAGAAACAATAATTAGAAACTGGAAGTCAGTAGCCAAATATATGAGTATTCTAATGATCTTAAAGGGAAAACAGAGTTGAGAAAATCGTCAATGAAATATTTTAAGAAAATCAGGTAGAACTGAAGATATGAGTGGCCAGGCTAAGAAAGCATGATAAATGGATGAAAATAGAACCCACCAAGTGAAACCTTTGTGAGAATCATGTGGACACAGAGGAGACTCTACAGGCTTCTATTTTTTTTTAATTTTAATATAGTTTATTGAGATATAATGCACATATAAACTTACACATTGTGTAAGCTTAAGGTGTATGATGTATTGATTGATACATTTATATATGCAGTATGATTGCCATCATATTAGTGTTTTATAGCATATCTGTCATATCACATAATTATCATTTATTTTCTGTGATGTGAACAGTTAAGATCTAGTGTCTTAGCAATTTTGAAGTATATACTATGGTATCATTGACTATAATAACTACGTTGTTATTAGGTCTCCAGAACTTATTCATTTTATAACTGAAAGTTTGTACCCTTTAACAACATCTCCTCAATTTCCCTACCACCCAGTCCCTGATAACTACTATCCTACTCTCGTTTGTATAAGTTCAGCTTTTTTAGATCCCACATGTAAGTGATATTATATAGTATTTGTCTTCTTTTTTTTGTCCGGCTTACCTCACTAGCATGTTGCCCTCATGGTTCACCCATATTGTTACAAATGGGAGAATTTCCTTCTTTTTCATTCATTGAATAATATTCCACTGTGTGTGTGTGTGTGTGTGTGTGTGTGTGTGTCTGTATGAAGATGTGATACTTTATTTATTAATCTGTATACAGACGCTTAGGTTGTTTCCATATCTTAGCTATTGTGTATAATGCTGCAGTAAACATGGGAGTGCAGATGTCTTTTCAATATCCTATTTTCATTTTCTTTGGATATATTCCCAGAAGTGGGATTGCTGGATCACATGGTAGTTCTAGTTTTAATTTTTTGAGGAGACTCCATACTGTTTTCCACAGTGGCTGAACCAATTTACATTCACACTAACAGTGCACAAGAGTTTCCTTTTCTCCACATTTTCTCCAACACTTTTTAATCTCTTATCTTTATAATGATAGCTGTTCTCATGGGTGAGAGGTGATATATCTCATTGTGGTTTTGATTTGTATTACTTGATGATTAGTGATGTTGAGTATCTTTTCATGTATCTGTTGGCCATTGGATGTCTTCTTCAGACAAATGTCTGTTCAGTTCCTCTGCCCATTTTAAAATCAGATTGTTTGATTTTTTTGATCGTTGTCATTGACTTACATGAATTATTTATATACTTTGGATATTGACCCTTTATCTGATACATGGTTTGGAAATATTCTCTGCCATTTTATAAGTTGTTTTCTCATTTTGTTGACTGTTTCTTTAGATGTGCAGAAGCTTTTTAGTTTGATGTAATCCTCCACAAGCTTTTAGAAAAGAAAACAGTCACATGTGAAGGCTTCAGTGTTTTCAACAACTACAGTGGAAGATAGAAAAGAATGGGGCAAAACTGTTCAAGATGCTGAAAGCAAAAAGCTTTCAGTCTAATAATCCATGCCTAGGGTGAAGGTATGGAAGAAAAAACTTTCACATGTTCCAAGGGTCAAACAATTTCCCTCCCAGGCACCATTTCTTAGGTAGTGGCGAAAGGCCTCACATAGAAGAGAGGCTCAGGGAACCTCCAGAGCTATGGGGAAAGAGTATCCTATGTTGACAACTGGGCACGGTGCTTGGTGGGCAATCAGACCACAGTTGAGCAGTGAGATTCATGAGACAGCAGTTGCTACAGTGTTCAGCTGTGAAGAATATTTTTATAGAATAGTAATATAAACATGAACTGTGTAATTAAAATTCTAACGTAATTGTATTGGAAAGATAGGGAAAGTAAAGCAGAAGAGATGGTGAGATAAAAGAAATCGCTTTTATTGTAATAGGGACTCAATAGGTACAGTCTAAAAGAGTTGAAATGTACGATAGCAATATATACATATAATTTAGAAATATGGAGTGTGAAAATGCCATAAGAAATGGTTAAAATAGTTTGGTGTGATTGCCTCTGAGGATGAGGATTGTGGAGGAGCGGAGAGGGATAAGTCAGGGAAGGTTTTTTTGTTGTTTTTGTTAGATGCTTTTAGAAATATTTGAATTTTAAATTCTATGAATGTACTGTTTTGGTCAAGTAAAATTTACCTTAAAGCGATTAATGTTTCCAAATCAGTATAGAACATAAAATTAAAACCAACCAAACCAAACAGACAAAAGTAAACACACTATGGAACCATGAAAAGAAAATAAAAAGGAAGATTTTAGAAAGAACATCAGCTATAAATATCACTGGAGATGGGTAAAGATATTTTAAATTCCCCACCAACTGGAAAGCCTTCTTGATACGTTTTTGATATCTGTATTTATTTATTTTAGCCGGAGCACACAGGTTTCTGGATTTAAGATGAGACTGATTTTTTTTTTTTGTTACAGCAGTAACAATACCCCTTCCTAATCTCTATTTCCTGCTTGGCAAGATGTAAGGAAGGCAGATGTCACCTTGCACATACAGTGAGGTCTGGACCAGAGAAGAGGAAACCTGAAATTATGGAATTGGGAGCTTTTTAGGAACTGCTGAAAAACTGCCCCCTCCCTTCTGGAGAGAGGAAGAGAAATCTTAGTTTTCTCTTGTAAACAAATCCTCACTGAAAAGGGCTGGGGAAAGGCGAAGGTCTCTGAATTGATACAGTCTTTTGAAATTTAAAGAATGCCTCCAGGGTTTGTAGGGTTTTTTTTTTTTTTAAATCCTTTTGAAATGTAAAAGAGTGGCAAAGGGCTCCCAAAGAGATAAACTTGTAAATCTGGAGTAATTCAGTGTCTCTACCATGAGTCAACATCTCTTAATCCAGATTCAATTATCTCTTCATCCAGATTGCCAGAGATTTTTGC
Source organism: Hyperoodon ampullatus (assembly GCF_949752795.1). Lineage (NCBI taxonomy): Eukaryota > Metazoa > Chordata > Mammalia > Artiodactyla > Ziphiidae > Hyperoodon > Hyperoodon ampullatus. The sequence continues at coordinate 185,110,172 of NC_136915.1, forward strand.
TCAGTAAACCCTAACCGTGTGGAAACATGAAAATATTAGTTGTTTCCCAACACTTCTTTCCCATACTCCCTTGTTTCAGTCCACGGAACCACTGTTCCAGTTGCCCAGTCTTGATCTTTGTTTTTCACATATCCTATCAATTATCAAATCCTGTCAGCTTTTCTGTTGATTTCAACCACTTCTCACCATCTATTCTGCTAACCCATTGGTCCAGTTTATCATCCATCTCACCTGGGTTAATGTAAGTAGCTTCTTAAACTACCTTCTGTTTCTCCTTCCCACTCCCACCCCATGTGGCAGTCCAGGTCACCTTCAATATGTCAGTGTATTCCATTCCTCTGCCTTGGAGCTTTTGTTTTACCCCAAGGAAGTTCTCAAGTTCTTTCTCTGCGTGAACCCCACAAATTCTCTGAGCTCTTCTACTGCTCTTCTCCTCACATGCTCTGTCCTCCCCATTCTGGCCTCTTTGGTTGTGCCACCCAGGAAGCATGTGCCCACCTCTGTATTCTCTGAAACCTCAGCTTGGACAGCTCTTTCAGCAGATACTCAGAAGGCTCCTCCCTTACTTCCTGTGAGGCTCTGTTCCAGTGGTATCGTGTCTGAAACGCACACCTTTTCTCCACCCTATTTATGTTTCTTCGTAGCATTTATCGATACCCAATATATTGTTGATACCAAAATAATCCCCAAATATTGTTTCTTTATTGTCAGCTTCTTCCCTCTAGAACATAAGGGACTTTGTTTTATTCACAGATGTATCCCCAGCTATTAAAACAGTGGTTGGCACAGAAAGAGTAATCTTTTTGTTAAGTGAATGAATATTAAAAGTCAAAATTTGAAGTCCAGATTAAGAATGAATTCAATTCTAAACAGTCCATAAAGTCAAATTACACAAAAAAATGCAAAAGTCATGTGGGGGAAAACCTTAAGATGAAATGCATTCTTAAAGGAAGGAGGCTATAGTACCAATGTTACAAAACATACAGTTTTAAATAGAAATGATAAATAGATAAAGAGCGTACATATAGAAGCTCAGTTCTCAATTATGACATATTATCATGAAACGTCATGACTATTTTGTACTAAATATGATCTTGATTCAAATATATATACAGTTACAGCTGTAAGAAGCTGAATGAAAACTAAATTTTCCACAAGAAATCTTGAGGAGTGTCATGGTTTTTCCACCATCAATTTCTCTCTCTTCTGTTCCTTAGCAACTGATTTTCTCATACATATATATATATATATATATATATATATATATATATATATATATATATAATGTTAAGTGAAGATTTTCTCAGGCAGAATGATTTAGAGAAGACCCTCCTTGGAATTTTAGAAAATTCATAGCTCTTGTGTCATATCACCCAACAGTATCCCCATTGTCGCTAATAATAAATTTTGTGTTTGGAGTTAGGGAAAGATTACTTACCTGAGAAACATGATTTCTGCCTCTTCCTCTTCTCCCTCTGGCCTGCCACTTTCTACATCTTATTCATAATATATGTGCATTTTGCTAGGTGCAGTACAGGTTTAATTTAAATACAATAATGAATTCCATCATTCTTCTTTTATTTTTATTCTTCTGAAATGTTACAGGAATAAAATTACATTCAGAATTACCTTTCTTGTATCTTACAGTGAGTAAAGCGCTGGACCATCATTTGATTTTTGTAGCTCACTTGCATATTTTTCTTTATCAACTCATTATTTCATCCTTTTTTCCCCAGTTCTCATATATAAGTGATAAACCATCATCGGGCACCAAGTGGCTGGGATATTGTCCTTTTTTCCTCAAGGCTAATTTATAATCATGTTTTCTTTCTAGAAACTGTCTTTCTTTTTAATCTTCTGCAACTAGTCCTTACACTTTTGCTATGTAATTTGATAGTGTTTGATATATTGCTGTAGTTATTTTAATAATAAAACCAAATTATTGTATGGCTAGTATCTCAGAAATATCCCTATGAGATGAAACTGAGCTAAAGTCTGTGTTATAATTAAAGACTTCAGGGCAAAAGGCTTAGATATGCAATTAACAGGTTTAAATGTGTAAAGAAAACCTCTCCAGTTTGAAAAGGGAGATTTGGGAGATTTTATTTTGACTTTCGTCTGATCATGTTAAAAGTGACCTTGAGATGTACATTCTTCATAACAAATTTCAGGTTTATGTTCTTGTTGCAGATGTTGTCACAACACCTTTGAGTTAAGAGTTCCTTGAAAATTTCTTAAAATGTAATTCCTGATACTTGTATGTGAAACAAAAAGCAAGCCTAAGCCAAATAATTACTTAGATAATGATCTGTGATCTGTCACACTATGAAGGGAGCAGACCATTACAGAAATCAAGCACATCATAATTTGATAAATTTAGCAATTCTTAATTTCCAGTCTAATGCAAAAACACTGATTTTCCTTAAGCCAACACTAGCTAATACCTAGGAGGGCAAGGATACGCTTTAAACCATTACACAGATTGCTTTCCTCCCATCTCTATTCATTTCCTACTTTCTATATTATTTCAACATCTCAGCTTGGTTCTCTGAACATCTGTCCTTATGCAACTTTCCTAATACAATTATCCATATTTACAATCTGTCAGACCTTTTTATTGTGTTATTTTATCCTTTTTCACAAACTATGAATGGCAGTGAGGTTTTATTTTGTGGGCAGATTGCCTTTGACAGACAGATTGTCCGCACCACTCACTAAGCAGGGAAAGATTCCAGGGTTTGTCTGGGCTTAGTATGAAGGAAAACCATGATCAATTAGTGAAGGGTGCTTCAGGCGAGGGGATGGAACAAAACAACATGCGTAACAGGGAATCCTCACTCTGTGCTTCTATCTCCCCCACACGTTAGGATAAATGAGCATTGCCACATGCTGAAAATGACTCTATCCTGGTCTCTTCTACGTCTTCATTCTGAAATTGCTTTAGGCATTTCTCTAGCTGGCATAAACTTCCTGGTTGATCACTCCCCCCCTCCCCAGTACAGCCATTATTCTAGTAATATCTCCCACTTTGCCTACTACATTAGCTCAAGAATTCCTACCCATGTTTATCAGCAAAAAGACAACAAGTAAGTGTTGGCAAGGTTGTGGAGAAAGAGGAATCCTAGTGCGCTGTTGGTGGGGTACATGAAGTGGTGTGGTCACTATGGAAAACAGTATGAAGATTCCTCAAAAAAATTAAAAATAGAACTACCATATAACCTAGCAATTCCACTACTGGGTATGTGTCCAAAGAAAATGAAAACACCAATTCAAAAAGATATATGCGTCCCTGTGTTCACTGCAACGTTATTTATAATACCCAAGATATGGTAGCAAACTAAATGTCCATCAGTAGATGAATGGATAAAGAAGATGTGGTGTATACATTTACAATGGAATACTACTCAGCCATGAAAAAGAATGAAAGCTTGCCATTTGCAACAGCATGGATGATTTAGCGGGTACTATGGTAAGTGAAATAAGTCAGACAGAAAAACGCAAATACCATGTGATCTCACCTATATGTGGAATCTAAAAAACAAATCAAACGAAAAAACATAAAATGGAAACAGACTCATAGATACAGAGAACAAACTGGTGATTGCCAAAGGGGAGGGGTGGGGGAAATTGACATAATAGTTGAAGGTAATTGAGAGGTGCAAACTTCCAGTCATAAGATAAATCATGGGGATGCAATATACAGCATAGGGAATATAGTCAGCAATATTGTAATAACTTCATATGGTGACAGATGGTTACTAGACTTATCAGGGAGATCATTTCATAATGTTGACCCACTATGCAGTACACTTGTAACCAATATTGTATGTCAACTATACGTCAAGTAAAAAGAAAGAAAGAATTCTTACCCAGCTTGTTCCCTATAGTTTGCCACCACTGTTCTTAGTACTGCAAACCTCCTATAAACATTCTGGCATATACCCACCATACCAGCTCTGCACTTCCTTTATGTCTCTATTGCTGATGGTATAGAACTTATTGCACACTCTGGAATATAGATGCTCAGTCCTACTGAGCTTGCCCTCTGCATGTTGGCCTGGCAGCTACTCACTCATTCTCCTATTTATTCTTTTTCAGAATGATATTCTAGCTGTGAAAGCTTGGTCTTCCTCCTTCTGGCATCCTCTCTCGGCATTTTCTCTCTCAGAGAGTTTATCCATTCTTATGTCTTCAGTAATGACCTCTATAGATTGGACTGCCAATTCTATAAAATTTGTCTCTCATAACAAATAAGAATTCCCTAGTGTAGTACTTGCATTCCTTGTGATCAGGCCCTAACCTGCATGGGTAATATTTTTTTCCATATTTTACAACTACACATCCCTCAACCATTGTAATACACACACATTCATATTCATTTGAATGTGAATATTTGCATTCTAAACTCTAGCCCTAGATAGGCGATTTTCACTCACAGTCTTAGATGTAAGTTTATTCCTTTTATTCTGACCACAGACATCCCTTAAAACTATCTTTATCTAACTTGACCTCTGAGACATTTGATGTCCTTGACCATTTATGCTCCTTCTTCCTAAAATTCCTCTGTCTTTTCACATTTCTTTATTTCTCTAGTTGCTCCTTATCATAGGCTTTTACATATTACAGATCTCTAGATTTTGGTCCTCAGCCTCTAGTTCTTCTTCTCGGTTTCTTTGACCTCCTTCGTGGTCAGAACCAAAAGGGACCATGAGAGGGAATGAGCCCGGGGGCAGGGTTTTGAGGAGAAGATGAAAGGCCCTGTTAACTAACCTGCCATTGACCCTGCCCATCTGCTCTCAGCTGTCCCACCGACTGGGAACCTCTGACCTACTCTATTCCCTTTATTTAACTCATGTTCTGCTTTATTCACCTATGCACAATTTCTGTAGTTTGCTTCTGATATAAAGATTTGATTATGATTCCCATCTTACAGAAAAGAAGATTGAGTTTAAGAGAGTTCAAAGAACTGGAATTCAACTCACACAGTTTGATTTTAGAGTTCAAACTCTTAAACACATAACCTATCTTACTCTTTTCCAGAGAAACATAAATACAGTTAGTTGGAAAGTCTCTTACTTCCTGAATTATTTTTATTCTATTAATTTTTCTGTTAGTAATGCAGGTGAACTTTGTGTAAGCACACACAATTTGCACCTAATCTTCGATCCTCACTTCTATCCAGAGGAAGTAATGCTTTGCTCTTCACCAGCACCAACAAATGAGTTCTGGTTTCTACACTCCTGTTCTTCTGCAGTTACTTCATTCTGGCAATCAGCTGCTTCTCCTTTGACGTCTTTTTCTTTTTTCTTATCTATTTTCATTCATTTATTTGCTTATTGATTTATTTACTGAACTGTAGTTGATTTACAATGCGATAGTTTCAGGTGTACAGCAAAGTGACTCAGTTATACATATATATATATAATATATGTATATTATATATATATATATCCTTTTTCGGATTCTTTTCCATTATAGGTTATTACAAGATATTGAGTATAGTTCCCTGTGCTATTCAGTAGGTCCTTGTTGGTTTTCTATTTTATATATAGTAGTGTGTATATTTTAATCCCATACTCCTAATTTATCCCTCCCCCACCCCTTCCCCCTTCAGTAACTGTAAGTTTGTTTTCTATGTTTGAGAGTCTGTTTCTGTTTTGTAAATAAATTCATCTGTATCATTTTTTTAGATTCCACACATAAGCGATATCATATACTTGTCTTTTTCTGACTCACTTCACTTAGTATGACAATCTCTAGGTCCATCTATGTTGCTGCAAATGGTATTATTTCATTGTTTCTTATGGCTGAGTAATATTCCATTGTACGTATGTGTGTGTGTATATATATATATATATATATATATATATATATATATATATATATATATACACACACACACACACACACACACACACATCTTCTTTATCCATTCATCTGTCGATGGACACTTAGGTTGCTTCCATGTCTTAGCTACTGTAAGTAGTGCTGCAGTGAACATTGGGGTGCATGTATCTTTTTGAATGGGAGTTTTCTCCAGATATATGCCCAAGAATGGGATTGCTGGATCGTATGGTAGCTCTATTTTTAGTTTTTTAAGGAACGTCCATACTGTTTTTCATAGTGGCTGCACCAATTTACATTCCCACCAACAGTGTAGGAGGGTTCCCTTTTTCTCCATACCTTCTTGACTTCTTTCTCTTTATACATAAATTCTCCTGTAACAAAAAACTTCCTCTGGTCTTCCCACTGCTGTGAGATGTTTCAGTACCTTCACTGACAAGAATTGTTAATGTGATCTCTTCTCCATTTGTCATGTTAAATCCCTCAATTCCTAACCACTCACTAAGCCATAGAAATCTGGCTTTCTCAATATAAGTTGGTACAGAAACATTCCTAATAACTGCATGTGGACAGATTTTAGGGGCACATGTAATTGTTTATTTACTCACCTTTTCTGAAACATTAGACATTTTGAAGCCTTCCTTAAAACTTCCCTCCCTTTTGTTTTATGAAACCCGTCTTTTCCCCTAAATTTCTTCTAATACCTTAAATTGATATTTGTGGTCTTTCATCCTCTTCTTAAAAGTTATATTTCCTCAGATACAGTCCTGATTTCTCATGTTATTCTCTATACTGGTGATTCTCAGATTTTAATGTGCATTCAGGTCACTGGTAGATCTTCTTAAACCACAGTTGTGATCCAGGGGGTCAGGTTTTGCTTTTCTGTCAAGTTCCCAGGTGATATGAATGCTGCTGGACAAAGGACCACATGTTAAGTAGTGAGAAGGTGATCGCAGAGAGGCAGCAGTGAGTGGTGGCTTGAAACAAGATCTTATTTCCCTGCCCAGGAATTGAACCTGGGTAGCCTGGATGTAAACCAGGAATCCTAGCCACCAGACCAGCAAGGGCTAGAGGCTAGAAGCAAAATTTCCCTGCTCTTGTCCCCATTGAAAAATGTATTTCTCAAGGAGGCAAAAAACTATAAAAACAGGTACAAAGTTTGTTATTAGTGACATAGCACTACAACAAGTGGGAGAGCACACAGAGAAACATTTTGTTTAGTTAAGACAGAAGCAAGGCAGAGATGCACCTGGGGAGAGGAAGGGTGTGGGCACCCTCCCTAATGAGGAGGAACACAGTAAAGAGGCGGTTAAGTCGTTTACATAGGGAGTTCTTCCGGGTCTTTGTTTACCTTTGGCCAATTATCTGGTTTCTTTTTCCACACCTGACCTGGCCTAGGACCCTCCCCAACATGCGTGCATAACTTTTTTCCAAGATGGATTCTAGCCCAGAGGCCTGTGGTGTGGGGGCCTTGACATCACATATTATGGGGTGGTGCCCCCTCCTTTTTGATCCCCAGCGAGCCTTTCTGCACATGTGTAGTGTCTCCCTTGCCCCAAGGATGGGAAATATGTGACCTCTTGATCTTTTATTCAAACAGGGTTTAGCCCCTCTCTGTTCCTGTCTTGACAACTGTTATCTTAAAATGTCCTCAGGAGACAAAGCCTGGCTATTTACCCTGTTTCTGTTGCTATTTCTATTTCAAGGTGCAAACAGGAGTCTGGTTGTAAATATCTAACCTTGGGCCCATCTATCTCCTGCCTCAAAGGGAGACATTTTACCTCTGTATTCATTCTCATCTCTGATAACTACCAGGTCTATCTGTATCTTGGGCTTGTTTCCCAAGTACCATACCTCTGCCTGCCTGACTTCTCTAATCAGGTATTTTTCAGTATTTCAGATTCAAAATGGAAGTCACCATCCTCACAGCCAAGCAAGCTTCCCTGTTGTAGTAAATATATGTGTGAGTGATAATAATAGCGTCTAGAATTATCCAGGCTTCAACCCAAATTCTCATTTTACGCTTTGCTTACTTTTTCTTCTGGTCATTGGATCTGTAAATTCTAGAAAGAAAGGAAGAATAAAATAATGCTGGGTCAGACAAACATTAGAGTAGGTGCCTTTACATCTAATCTCTTTGATTATATTTTCTTTAGATGTTCCTCCCATTGTCCTGTAAAGTTAGTAGCTGTATTTGTATACTTTTGAATTTTGTAGTTATATATTGCCGACTTTTTTTTAATCTTAAAGTTTCCTTATCCAAACTACCCTGTCATTTTCACTCCTATATTAATTATACTTATTAGTTTTTCTATATCATATTTTTCATGTTGGATTTCAAACATCCCATTTGTCTAACTTGATGTTCTAGAATTGTTCCACATGCTTTTATTTATTAACATATATACTGAGGTTTTATAAGCCATATAATTTATCCTTAAATTTAAAAAACCATCTATATCCAATAAAAATATTTCACTCAAAAAATTTAGTGTTTATCCATATGTGAAATAATTTAAATTATAACCATTATAATATACATAATTACTCTCCATGTTTCACATGTTTTTTCATTTTTTTATAAATATTGTCACACATTTTAAAATAATTTTCACAGTGATTATTTATGGGCAGAATATGATTTAATGTTTTTATATTTACATAAGCCTATGTTTCTTATTCAAATTAAATAAAACTTCAAACAATTGTATACCATTCTGACAATAATGAAACTAACAGTATAATTCCAATAAATATTAATTTAAATTTTTATCAAATAATTTTGGGTACAACTGAATATATTAGTCTAAAACAAATCTTTAGTTTCCAAAGTTTGAGTACAACTTTTTTTTTTTTTTGGTCACTTGAATATTGCATTGCATTAATAGAGATTTTTGTCAGCAATCTAAAAATATATTCCTGAGAAAATTGCTTAGAGATGCATACCAAATATAAATATATTAAGACAAAAACTACATTGAAGTGGGTGTTTTAGGTTGTATAAATGAGATCTGTGAAGAGGTTTATTAGAATGACATGTTGTTTACACTTTTCTCTAGGCATCTGATATTTATTTTAGCCTCTTTACTTAGACTAAGATGAGGATAAATGAAGCAAGAAGGCCACAGTTATTGATGGTCCATTGAGTACATGTGTTTACAGAGAATTTCCCTTTTCCAAGGCTCCTCATAAATCAATATCGAAGTTTATTTTATCATCCCTAAGTAAACTTTATTTTAGTGAACTGATAATCATTCATTGCTGAGCTCTTTTAACTGGTCAAGTTGACACAAAATATACCCTGCTCTTTTGTTCAACATTAATAGATGCACAGCCTTCTTCTTTATATAAAAAAGAACTATGAATATTTACATGCGTTACCATGGTTCAAAGACCCATTCTTTGATGTTCCTCCAAAAATAGAGCTAAGTTTAGAGATTCTCAGCTGTTTACCAGAAAAGTATCCCAAATGACTGGTTTCAGATACTTTATTGAAATCTCTGGTTTCTCTTGTCCTTTCAGGCTTTATTTGCATGGACAGCATAATGACTTGAGTCAGGTTCCCCCAGTTTCAGCTACCAAAAAGGTATAATTTATCCAAAGTTATAGTAACCCCTTCCCCATAAAAATACTTAAAAGAATCTATAGAATAATGTTATATATCACAAAAAATAAGAGAAGATTAGAGAGAAGAAATGATTGAATGATAAGCAGGGTTGGAATGCTGAATCAATATGACTGATATTTGCTTTCTGTAATATATTTGGTCCAACTCTACATTTGGTCTCTCAATTTCTTTTCTTCTTTTAAATATGTCGGTGCTTCTTTACATTGACCAGTTCTTCTCCTTGAATGAATAATATCTTGTAACTCTTTGCCATGCTTATTCATTTATTTCTTTATTTCACAAATATTATTATATGCCTGTTATGTGTTAGAGGCTATTTAGATGCCCCCAAAGAGAAAAGTCTCTGATTTCATTATTACATTCTACCCAGGGAAGGTGGGTATTTAACCAATAAGCAAAGAAAATTATTAATTTTGATTAATAAAAGTTGCTCTAAAGAGTATAAAACATAATAATCAGAGCATGGCAGTGCTATGTCAACTTCAGTGGCCAAATAGTTCTGGGAGATGATATCTGTACTGACTCCATCATTTGAAGATCAGGGGAAATGATATTTCAGGCAGAAGGAACACAAGTGTAAAAGCTCTGAGACTGGACCTAAGCTCACATGTCTAATGGGTCTCTGGAGCCTTGTAAACAAGAGGAGAAGGTGCAAGACATGAGTTGAGATAATTAGAAGGAAGCATGTTGGACTTTGTTAGCCAGGATAAGGGATAAGATTTTTCTCTAAAAACGATGAGATGTCTCTTCTTTTTTTAAAATTAATTTTTATTGGAGTGTAATTGATTTACAATGTTGTGTTAGTTTCTACTGTACAACAAAGTGAATCAGATATATGTATACATATATACGCTCTTTTTTTGGATTCCTTCTCATTTAGGTCACCACAGAACATTGAGTAGAGTTCCCCATGCCATACAGTATGTTCTCATTAGTTATCTATTTTATACATAGTACCAATAGTGTATATATGTCAATGCCTATCTCCCAATTCATCCCACCCACCCCACCCTCCTACCCCCTTGGTATCCATATGTTTGTTCTCTACGTCTGTCTCCATTTCTGCTTTGCAAATAAGAACATCTGTACCATTTTTCTAGATTCCACATATATGTGTTAATATACGATATTTGTTTTTCTCTTTCTGACTTAATTCACTCTGTATGACAGTCTCTAGGTCCATCCAAAAAAAAAAAAAGAAAGAAGAGACACCAGAGAGCTCACCCTCTCTCTCTCCCTCTGTGTGTACTCACTAAGGAGAGACCATCCCTGAGAGGACACAATGAGAAGGCGGTTGTCTACAAGCCAGGAAGGGAGTTTTCATCAGAAACTGACCATGTTGACACCCTGATCTCCTATTTCCAGCCTCTAGAACAATGAGAAAATAAATTTCTGTTGTTTAAAAATAAATAAATAAAAATGAAAACGATGAGAAAACATTAAAAGATTTTAGGCTGAAGATGATGTAATCTAACTCATATTTGGAAGCCTTCTCTCTATCAGCTTGGATGCTATTGCCCAAATCCGGGTGAAGAATGAGTGTGCTTCATGCCAGAGTTGTCACAATAGTGACATTGAGGAATTGTTAGATGAAGGATATGTGTTCATGGTAAAGCTGATGTGACTTGCAGACTTATTGAACGTAGAGTATAAGGGAGAAAGGGATGAATATGCCTACTTGGCTGGGCAGCTGTGTGGTACTGTTGCCATTAACTGAGGTGGAGAAGACAAGGAAGAAAGAGAGAGTAGGGAGAAAAGCTTGAAAACCCATGGGTCAGTTTGAGACCTGTTGTTTTGATCTGTAAAAGATGGATATTGTGATAACGGTGTGTGATCTTATCCATGATAAGTCACATTTTAAATCAAATAATCATTTATTTTAATTGTAACAGTTTACCCCCTTGAAAGTGCCCACTTCTCACTCAGTTTTTACAGATTTAACTGTAACAGAATTGAAAGGAGTTTATTCTGTGTACAGCGGACATGAGGATTTTCTTTAAGGAAAGCGTCAACTTTCTCAAGAAAGTGGCTTAATAAGCTTGGTTAACAAGATGAGATGAGATGAGATTTGTGGAGCATGATGGTTGATTGATGTCAAACCTGGATAGTTCTGCATAGGACAGAAAGAGGTAGTTTTCCCAGAAGAAATAAGAGGGGAGTGGGAGAGGAAGAAAAATGCTGGGTTGACTGAAAGATACAGTGGAAGACCACTTGCTCTACCATGTCACCCTGTCTTTTTCTCCTAAATCTCAGGTAAAGCAATAAAACCAACAAAACCTTAGTTTATTGGTTGTGTGTGTATGTGTAAATGATTAAGAGGCTGGTAAGGTTGTAGAAGCATAAAGGCTCAGGTAAGCTAGAAATTAAGGAGTAAAGTCTTCCAAACATGGGGTGGACTTTGGGTTATCAGAACTCATAGAGTTAGGATTTTAGTCAAATATAATCAAATCTCTATAAGACCAGAGATTTCCAGCTACTGAAATTATATATATATATATATATATATATATATATATATATATATAAAATACACACATATATATATGTAAATATATACATAGATTCTCTTGAAAAGTTATAGTTCTCTTGCTAAGGAGAAAGAAGATATGAATTAGTACATAAATACATAACAAATAAATCCCAGAGTTCTCACTTCCTGTGGCTACTTTGTGTGTATGTTTTACATGCATTGTAGAAACTAGCATTTTCTTTTGTCCCTCAGGCTCTAGTGCCTGATATAGTACTAGGCATATAGGAGGTGCTAAGTAAATATTTACTGATAAATTTTAAAATATTTTAATGAATAATGTATACATAGAGAAACAGTTTATATCTGTTAAATATTTCTTAAAAAGTAGTCTGAAAGTCATTAAAATAACCTATTAAATCAATTTATTTGGAATTCCTTTTTTAATAAAAGAAAACAAGGATCTCATGCAAGGAGCAATTACTAATTCTCCTATATAAACCTCAAGCAAAGAGAAGACAAAAATCTATAAAATACTACCTCAATGAACCTATTTAAGATAGAATTTTTAGGAAAAATAAAATTAAAGGGCTTCCCTGGTGGCGCAGTGGTTGAGAGTCTGCCTGCCGATGCAGGGGACATGGGTTTGTGCCCCGGTCCGGGAGGATCCCACATGCCGCAGAGCGGCTGGGCCTGAGAGCCATGGCCGCTGAGCCTGCGCGTCCGGAGCCTGTGCTCCACAACGGGAGAGGCCACAACAGTGAGAGGCCCGCGTACCGCAAAAACAAAAAACAAAAAATTAAAAATTATGCATAAGAATACTTTGAAAGTTACAGTGATGCTTTTCACTGAAATAAAAAAAAAATCCTAAAATTCATATGGAATCACAAAAGACCTCAAATAGTCAAAGCAATCTCGAGAAAGAAGAAAAAAGCTGGAGGCATTACACTTCCTGATTTCAAACTAGATTACAAAGCTGTAGTATTCAAAACAGTATGATAGTGGCATAAAAATGGACATATAGACCAATGGAGCAGAATGGAGAGCGCAGAAGTAAATCCATTCATATACAGTCAGCTAATCTTTGACAAGGGCACCAAAAACACACAGTTGGGAAAAAAATAGTCTCTTCAATAAAGGGTGTTGAGAAAACTGGATATCCACATGCAAAAGGATGAACCTGGACAGCTATCTTACAGCATTCTCAAAAAATTAACTCAAAATGGATTAAAGACATAAATGTAAGACTGAAACCATAAAATTCTGAGGTGAAAACATAGGGAAAAATCTCCTTGCCAATAATTTTTTGTATATGACACCAAATGCACAGAAAACTAAAGCAAAAATCAACATGTGGGACTACATCAAACTAAAAAGCCTCTGCATAGCAAAGGAAACAATCAACAAAGTTAAAAAAAACCTGTGGAATAGGAGAAAATACCTACATACTATATATCTGATAAGGGATTGATATCCAAAATGTATAAGGAGCTAATACAACTCAACAACAATAACAACAACAATTCTGATTTAAAAAATAGAGGACTCAAATAGATATTTTTCCAAAGAAAATGTACAAATGGCCAACAGGTACATGAAAAGGTGTTCTATCATTAATCATCAGGGAAATGAAAATCAAAACCACAATAGGATATCACTTCTCACCAACTAATGAAAGGAACATGAAAATATGGTGTAGTAAAGGTATATTATTCAGTCATGAAAAAACTTTAAAAGCTCTCTTATGGTTGTCCTCAGATGTCCAAGAAAATTGTTATGGGCCAAATTGTGTCCCCCCCACCAAATTCAGATGTTGAAACCCTAACCCCAGTATCTCATAATGTGACTGCCTTTGGAAATAAGGCCTTTTAAAGAGCTAATTAAGTTAAAATGAGACAATTAGGATGGACCTTAATCCAGTCTGGCTAGTGTCCTTATAAGAAGAGGAGATTAGAACAAAAAAAGAGACAACAGGATGCATGCACACAGAGAAAAGGCCATGTAGGGACACAGCAAGAAGATGGTCATCTGCAAGCCAAGGAGAGAGACCTCAGGAGATACCAAACTGCCAACACCTTGATTTTAGACTTCCAGGCTCCAGAAATGTGGGAAATAAATTTCTACGTTTAAGCCATCCAGTCTGTGGTATTTTGTTATGGCAGCCCTAGAAAACTAACACAGTAAGAATGTGAAAATGCCACAGTGGAATTTGCTTCCCTTGTTTTGCAAGAACAGTGGGACCGAGAGTGGTGGAGACCAAGTAGAAACGTAAGGTGGCACAAGGTAACAACAAGGTGGCTGCATTTACCATAATAAACCATAATAAAACAGAGTGGTAATCAGAGGATTCTTGCCCACAGCATCTGTGATGGTGGCAAATTGATCATGGTGGTTTTAGAAATAAAATAGGTGGCACATTAAGGTACTGCTTGATCTACCTAAGTTGTAAAATTCTAGGTCATCTAAGCAGAAATTGACTCAAGTAACTACTAGGGATTTACTGCCTCTTACCCAGGTCTCAGAGCCCCTTGATTGACAGGGAGTCCAGATCCTTTTAAGAAATCTCCCTGAAAGCATAGCCACAAGTAAATCTTCTTCTAAGACTTTAGTGGAGGGAATTGAAACAGCTTGCCAGGAGAACTGTGCATGAGAGAAATGAATATGTTCAGAAGTTTTGGGAATTATTAAACACCAGCACAGAACTGACAAAATGCCACTGGAGTGCACAGGTCAAAGTGGGGCCTGTGAAAGTCAGGTGATGGTTAAGGAGTCTGGGCTTACATCAGTTTCACAGTGGGTCCAGGAGGAGTGTAGATCCATTCTGTGGCTATTTCCCAAGTCCAGAATTTATAGCAGGACTATTCTTTATGGTTGTGTATATTTTTTTTAGAAGGGTTTTTTTTTTTTTTTTTTGCCTGCGTTGGGTCTTTGTTGCTGCGCGGGCTTTCTCTAGTTGTGGCGAGCAGAGGCTACTCTTCGTTGTGGTACGAGGGCTTCCTCATTGCAGTGGCTTCTCTTGTTGTGGAGCGCGGGCTCTAGGCGCACAGGCTTCAGTAGTTGTGGCACGTGGGCTCTAGAGCGAAGGCTCAGTAGTTGTGACGCACGGGCTTAGTTGATCCACGGCATGTGGGATCTTCCTGTACCAGGGCTCGAACCCGTGTCCCCGTCATTGGCAGGTGGCTTCTTTTTTTTTTTTTTTTACATCTTTATTGGCGTATAATTGCTTAAGAATGGTGTGTTAGTTTCTGCTTTATAACAAAATGAATCAGTTATACACCATATCCCCTCCCTCTTGCGTCTCCCTCCCACCCTCCCTATCCCACCCCTCCAGGCGGTCACAAAGCACCGAGCTGATCTCCCTGTGCTATGCGGCTGCTTCCCACTAGCTATCTAGCTTACGTTTGTTAGTGTATATATGTCCATGCCTCTCTTTTGCTTTGTCACAGCTTACCCTTCCCCCTCCCCATATCCTCAAGTCCATTCTCTAGTAGGTCTGTGTCTTTCTTCCTGTCTTAACCCTATGTTCTTCAGGACATTTTTTTCCCTTAAATTCCATATATATGTGTCAGCATACAGTATTTGTCTTTCTCTTTCTGACTTACTTCACTCTGTATGACAGACTCTAGGTCCATCCACCTCATTACAAATAGCTCAATTTCATTTCTTTTTATGGCTGAGTAATATTCCATTGTATATATGTGCCACATCTTCTTATCCATTCATCCGATGATGGACACTTAGGCTGTTTCCATCTCCGGGCTATTGTAAATAGGGCTGCTATGAACATTTTGGTACATGACTCTTTTTGAATTATGGTTTTCTCAGGGTATATGCCCAGTAGTGGGATTGCTGGGTCATATGGTAGTTCTATTTGTAGTTTTTTAAGGAACCTCCATACCGTTCTCCATAGTGGCTGTACCAATTCACATTCCCACCAGCAGTGCAAGAGTGTACCCTTTTTTCCACACCCTCTCCAGCATTTATTGTTTCTAGATTTTTTGATGATGGCCATTCTGACTGGGGTGAGATGATATCTCATTGTAGTTTTGATTTGCATTTCTCTAATGATTAAAGATGTTGAGCATCCTTTCATGTGTTTGTTGGCAGTCTGTATATCTTCTGTGGAGAAATGTCTATTTAGGTCTTCTGCCCATTTTTGAATTGGGTTGTTTGTTTTTTTGTTATTGAGCTGCATGAGCTGCTTATAAATTTTGGAGATTAATCCTTTGTCAGTTACTTCATTTGCAAATATTTTCTCCCATTCTAAGCGTTGTCTTTTGGTCTTGTTTATGGTTTCCTTTGCTGTGTGAAAGCTTTGAAGTTTCATTAGGTCCCATGTGTTTATTTTTGTCTTTATTTCCATTTCTCTAGGAGGTGGTTAAAAAAGGATCTTTCTGTGATTTATGTCAGAGAGTGTTCTGCCTATGTTTTCCTCTAAGAGTTTGATAGTGTCTGGCCTTACATTTAGGTCTTTAATCCATTTTGAGCTTATTTTTGTGTATGGTGTTAGGGAGTGATCTAATCTCATACTTTTACATGTCCCTGTCCAGTTTTCCCAGCACCACTTATTGAAGAGGCTGTCCTTTCTCCACAGTACATTCCTGCCTCCTTTATCAAAGATAAGTTGACCATATGTGCATGGGTTTATCTCTGGGCTTTCTATCCTGTTCCATTGATCTATCTTTCTGTTTTTGTGCCAGTACCATACTGTCTTAATTACTGTAGCTTTGTAGTACAGTCTGAATTCAGGGAGCCTGATTCCTCCAGCTCTGTTTTTCGTTCTCAAGATTGCTTTGGCTATTCGGGGTCTTTTGTGTTTCCATACAAATTGTGAAATTTTTTGTTCTAGTTCTGTGAAAAATGCCAGTGGTAGTTTGATAGGGATTGCATTGAATCTGTAGATTGCTTTGGGTAGTAGAGTCATTTTCATAATGTTGATTCTTCCAATCCAAGAACATGTTATATCTCTCCATCTATTTGTATCATCTTTAATTTCTTTCATCAGTGTCTTATAATTTTCTGCATACAGGTCTTCTGTCTCCTTAGGTAGGTTTATTCCTAGATATTTTATTCTTTTTGTTGCAATGGTAAATGGTTGTGGTTTCTTGATTTCACTTTCAGATTTTTCATCATTAGTGTACAAGAATGCCAGAGATTTCTGTGCATTGATTTTGTATCCTGCTACTTTACCAAATTCATTGATTAGCTCTAGTAGTTTTCTGGTAGCATCTTTCGGATTCTCTATGTATAGTATCATGTCATCTGCAAACAGTGACAGCTTTACTTCTTCTTTTCCAATTTGGATTCCTTTTATTTCCTTTTCTTCTCTGATTGCTGTGGCTAAAACTTCCAAAACTATGTTGAATAAGAGTGGTGAAAGTGCGCAGCCTTGTCTTGTTCCTGATCTTAGTGGTAATGGTTTCAGTTTTTCACCATTGAGGACAATGTTGGCTGTGGGTTTGTGATATATGGCCATTATTATGTTGAGGAAAGTTCCCTCTATGCCTACTTTCTGCAGGGTTTTTATCATAAATGGGTGTTGAATTTTGTTGAAAGCTTTCTCTGCATCTATTGAGATGATCATACCTTTTTTCTCCTTCAATTTGTTAATATGGTGTATCACGTTGATTGATTTGCGTATATTGAAGAATCCTTGCATTCCTGGAATAAACCCCACTTGATCATGGTGTATGATCCTTTTAATGTGCTGTTGGATTCTGTTTGCCAGTATTTTGTTGAGGATTTTTGCATCTATGTTCATCAGTGATATTGGCCTGTAGTTTTCTTTCTTTGTGATATCCTTGCCTGGTTTTGGTATCAAGGTGATGGTGGCCTCATAGAATGAGTTTGGGAGTGTTCCTCCCTCTGCTATATTTTGGAGGAGTTTGAGAAGGATAGGTGTTATCTCTTCTCTAAATGTTTGATAGAATTCACCTGTGAAGCCATCTGGTCCTGGGCTTTTGTTTGTTGGAAGATTTTTTATCACAGTTTCAATTTCAGTGCTTGTGATTGGTCTGTTCATATTTTCTATTTCTTCCTGATTCAGTCTTGGCAGGTTGTGCATTTCTAAGAATTTGTCCATTTCTTCCAGGTTGTCCATTTTATTGGCATAGAGTTGCTTGTAGTAATCTCTCATGATCTTTTGTATTTCTGCAGTGTCAGTTGTTACTTCTCCTTTTTCATTTCTAATTCTATTGATTTGAGTCTTCTTCCTTTTTTTCTTGATGAGTCTGGCTAATGGTTTATCAATTTTGTTTATCTTCTCAAAGAACCAGCTTTTCGTTTTATTGATCTTTGCTATCGTTTCCTTCATTTCTTTTTCATTTATTTCTGATCTGATTTTTATGATTTCTTTCCTTCTGCTAACTTTGGGGTGTTTTTGTTCTTCTTTCTCTAATTGTTTTAGGTGCAAGGTTAGGTTTTTTATTCTAGATGTTTCCTGTTTCTTAAGGTGGGATTGTATTGCTATAAACTTACCTCTTAGAACTGCTTTTGCTGCATCCCATAGGTTTTGGGTTGTCGTGTCTCCATTGTCATTTGTTTCTAGGTATTTTTTAATTTCCTCTTTGATTTCTTCAGTGATCACTTCGTTATTAAGTAGTGTATTGTTTAGCCTCCATGTGTTTGTATTTTTTACAGACCTTTTCCTGTAATTGATATCTAGTCTCATAGCATTGTGGTCGGAAAACATACTTGATACAATTTCAATTTTCTTAAATTTACCAAGGCTTGATTTGTGACCCAAGATATGATCTATCCTGGAGAATGTTCCATGAGCCCTTGAGAAAAATGTGTATTCTGTTGTTTTTGGATGAAATGTCCTATAAATATCAATTAAGTCCATCTTGTTTAATGTATCATTTAAAGCTTGTGTTTCCTTATTTATTTTCATTTTGGATGATCTGTCCATTGGTGAAAGTGGGGTGTTAAAGTCCCCTACTATGAATGTGTTACTGTCGATTTCCCCTTTTATGGCTGTTAGTATTTGCCTTATGTATTGAGGTGCTCCTATGTTGGGTGCATAAGTATTTACAATTGTTATATCTTCTTCTTGGATCGATCCCTTGATCATTATGTAGTGTCCTTCTTTGTCTCTTCTAGTAGTAGTCTATTTTGTCTGATATGAGAATTGCTACTCCAGTTTTCTTTTGGTTTCCATTTGCATGGAATATCTTTTTCCATCCCCTTACTTTCAGTCTGTATGTGTCTCTAGGTCTGAAGTGGGTCTCTTGTAGACAGCATATATATGGGTCTTGTTTTTGTATCCATTCAGTGAATCTGTATCTTTTGGTGGGAGCACTTAGTCCATTTACATTTAAAGTAATTATCGATATGTGTGTTCCTATTCCCATTTTCTTAATTGTTTTGGGTTTGTTATTGTAGGTCTTTTCCTTCTGTTGTGTTTCTTGCCTAGATAAGTTCCTTTAGCATTTGTTGTAAAGCTGGTTTGGTGGTGCTGAACTCTCTCAGCTTTTGCTTGTCTGTAAACGTTTTAATTTCTCCATCAAATCTCAGTGAGATCCTTTCTGGGTAGAGTAATCTTGGTTGCAGGTTTCTCTCCTTCATCACTTTAAATATGTCCTGCCAGTCCCTTCTGGCTTGCAGAGTTTCTGCTGAAAAATCAGCTGTCAACCTTATGGGGATTCCCTTGTGTGTTATTTGTTGTTTTTCCCTTGGTGCGTTTTTTTTTTTTTTTTTTTTTTTTAGGCGGTACGCGGGCCTCTCACTGTTGTGGCCTCTCCCATTGCGGAGCACAGGCTGCGGACACGCAGGCTCAGCGGCCATGGCTCACGGGACCAGCCGCTCCGCGGTATGTGGGATCCTCCCGGACCAGGGCACGAACCCGTGTCCCCTGCATCGGCAGGCGGACTCTCAACCACTGCGCCACCAGGGAAGCCCCCCCCTTGCTGCTTTTAATATGTTTTCTTTGTATTTAATTTTTTTTTTTTTTTTTTTTTTTAGAGTTCTTTTTTATTTTATTTTTTTTGTGTGTGTGATATGCGGGCCTCTCACTGTTGTGGCCTCTCCCGTTGCAGAGCACAGGCTCCGGATGCGCAGGCTCAGCGGCCATGGCTCACGAGCCCAGCCGCTCTGCGGCATGTGGGATCTTCCCAGACTGGGGCACAAACCCGTGTCCCCTGCATCAGCAGGCGGACTCTCAACCACTGCGCCACCAGGCAAGCCCTGTATTTAATTTTTGACAGTTTGATTAATATGTGTCTTGGCGTATTTCTCCTTGCATTTATCCTGTATGGGACTCTCTGTGCCTCCTGGAGTTGACTGACTGTTTCCTTTCCCATATTAGGGAAGTTTTCAACCCTAATCTCTTCAAATATTTTCTCAGTCCCTTTCTTTTTCTCTTCTTCTTCTGGAACGCCTATAATTCGAATGTTGGTGCATTTAATGTTGTCCCAGAGGTCTCTGAGACTGTCCTCAGTTCTTTTCATTCTTTTTTCTTTCTTCTGCTCTGCAGTAATTATTTCCACTATTTTGTCTTCCACCTCACTTATCCGTTCTTCTGCCTCAGTTATTCTGCTATTGATCCCATCTAGAGTATTTTTTATTTCATTTATTGTGTTTTTAATCATTTCTTGATTCATCTTTAGTTCTTCTAGGTCCTTGTTAACTGTTTGTTGCATTTTGTCTATTCTATTTCCAAGATTTTGGATCATCTTTACTATCATTCTGAATTCTTTTTCAGGTAGACTGCCTATTACCTCTTCATTTGTTAGGTCTGGTGGGTTTTTATCTTGCTCCTTCTCCTGCTGTGTGTTTTTCTGTCTTCTCATTTTGCTTATCTTACTGTGTTTGGGGTCTCCTTTTTGCAGGCTGCAGGTTTGTAGTTCCCGCTGTTTTTGGTGTCTGTCCCCAGTGGCTAAGGTTGGTTCAGTGGGTTGTGTAGGCTTCCTGGTGGAGGGGAGTAGTGCCTGTGTTCTGGTGCATGAGCCTGGATCTTGTCTTTCTGGTGGGCAAGTCCACGTCTGGTGGTGTGTTTTGTGGTGTCTGTGGACTTTTTATTATTTTAGGCAACCTCTCTGCTAGTGGGTGGCATTGTGTTCCTGTCTTGCTAGTTGTTTGGCATAGGGTGTCTAGCACTGTAGCTTGCTGGTCGTTGAGTGAAGCTGGGTGCTGGTATTGAGATGGAGATCTCTGGAAGATTTTCGCCGTTTGATATTATGTGGAGCTGGGAGGTCTCTTGTGGACCAGTGTCCTGAAGTTGGCTCTCCCACCTCAGAGGCACAGCACTGACTCCTGGCTGCAGTGCGAAGAACCTTTCATCCACACGTCTCCTCAATTTGGGATGATTCGTTGTCTATTCATGTATTCCACAGATGCAGGGTACATCAAGTTGATTGTGGAGCTTTAATCCGCTGCTTCTGAGGCTGCTGGGAGAGATTTCCCTTTCTCTTCTTTGTTCTCACAGCTACCGGGTCTCAGCTTTGGATTTGGCCCCGCCTCTCCATGTAGGTCGCCGGAGGGTGTCTGTTCTTCGCTCGGAGAGGACAGGGTTAAAGGAGCAGCTGCTTTGGGGACTCTGGCTCACTTAGGCCGCGGGGGAGGGAGGGGCACGGAGTGCGGGGTGAGCCTGCGGCGTCAGAGGCCGGCGTGACGTTGCACCAGCCCGAGGCGCACCGTGCGTTCTCCCAGGGAAGCTGTCCCTGTATCCCGGGACCCCGGCAGTGATGGGCTGCACAGGCTCCCCAGAAGAGGGGCGTGGTCAGTGACTTGCGCTCGCACACAGGCCTCGTGGTGGCCACAGCCGTGCTTTGAGCCGCGGTTCGCGCCCGTCTCTGGAGCTCCTTTAAGCAGCGCTCTTAATCCTCTCTCCTTGTGCAGCAGGAAACAAAGCGGGAAGAAAAAGTCTTTTGCCTCTTCGGCAGCTCCAGACTTTTTCCCGGACTCCCTCCCGGCTAGCTGTGGCTCATTAGCCCCTTCAGGCTGTGTTCACGCCGCCAGCCCCAGTCCTCTCCCTACACTCCGACTGAAGCCCGAGCCTCAGCTCCCAGCGCCGCCCTCCCCGGTGGGCGAGCAGACAAGCCTCTCGGGCTGGTGAGTGGCGGTTGGCACTGATCCTCCGCTGGAATCTCTCCACTTTGCCCTACCCAGGTACGTGGGGAGTTTCTTGCCTTTTGGGAAGTCTGAGGTCTTCTGCCAGTGTTCAGTAGGTGTTCTGTAGGAGTTGTTCCACGTGTAGCTGTATTTCTGGTGTATCTGTGGGGAGGAAGGTGATCTCCGTGTCTTACTCTTACGCCATCTTCCCCGGAAGTCCGGCAGGTGGATTCTTAACCACTGCACCACCAGGGAAGTCCCTATGGCTGTGTCTTTTAAAACTTATCCATATACTTCTGTCCTTTTTTATTATATAACATAATTTGAAACTATGTTGCTAAGTGCATTCATGTTTATTTGATAAGAGCTGTTAATTAGGAAGGGCCAAATAAAAGAAACCTTTGAAATGTCCTCTCCCCTATGTCCTGACCAAAGCTGTACCTGCAAAGTAAACCACAGCTTTGGGGGAATTGCAGAGGTTAGTGCCACTGTCAAAGGGCTGAAAGATAAAGGGTATTGACTCCTCTCCCATCTGAATTCACCTGCCTGTTTGAGTAAAAACTGCTGCAGTCTGGGAATCAAACAGTTCTGTTGTCAACTGCTTAATAACCAGAGCGAGGGGAGGGGAGCCAGCCTAGCTTTCTTTTCTAATCACACAGACATGGGCCTAGGCCCTCACAGCTCTTTATAAGGTTTCATGTGCACTTTGAGGATGCCCAGAACAGCTCCATCTTCTTTGAAGCTTGCTTGTGTGCACATTTTAGGCTCTGCTTCTCTCTTTGTCAATCAGATACTGTTTGCTTTCCTTCTTTAAGTTTCCTCAAAGGTTATATTTTACTGTTAGTTTCTCTTAATTTTTATTGCAATTATGGATTTATTAATTCATTGGTCAGTTCTAGGTATTTGCAATAGGAAGGTAAGGTGGAAACGAAAGCTCTGTCTGCCTCCGATTAGGAAATTTCTCCCTAATTTTTTCTTTAGCTAGTGTATATGTTTACTAACTCAGGCCACATATGCATCGAATTATGAGTATTTTCTTCATAACATTAATTTTCAGTGATAGAATAGCAAATGTTTAAGTAGACATACCAATGTATTTCATCATAATGTTGTCATTGGAAATTTAGATTGTTTTTAAATCATTACCATTTTAATGGTTCTAAAATGAACATTTTTCTTTAAAACGATTTCTCACATTTATGATTATTTCTTTAGGAGAGATTCTTAAAGGAGAAATCATTTAACAAACTGTCTGACTCTTTTAAGACTCGTGTTACATATTGCCACATTGATTTCCAGAAAGTGTGAACCCAGATTTCTGATTAACTAGCTGTATATACAAATATCCATCTACATTTCTTGCTAGCGTTTGGGATTATGCTAGAATTTTTAAAAAATGAACCAGATGGAGTTTTAAAAATACATTCTTTATTTTTTAACAATTCTATACTGAGCAACTATTATGAACCAGACCGTGTTCTAGGTGTTGGGGATACAGTGAGGAACAAGGTAGACAATGTCTGTGCCCTTAGGCTCTCATGGAGTTTACTTTCTCGGTGCAAAAGGGCACGGGGGAGGAACATAGACAATGAAAAGAATAAGTAAGTTAATAATATAACTTAGAAGTGATCCCATAGTGTGGAGAAAAATAAAGGGAAAAAGGGAAAGGCAGTGCAGTTGTCATTATTGCTACTTATCAAATACTTTTTTTCTTTAATGTTGAGCCTTCTTTTAATTTATTTATTTTTTTTAATTTTTGGCTGTGTTGGGTCTTCGTTTCTGTGCGAGGGCTTTTTCTAGTTGTGGCAAGTGGGGGCCACTCTTCATTGCGGTGCGCGGGCCTCTCACTGTCATGGCCTCTCGTTGCGGAGCACAGGCTCCAGACGTGCAGGCTCAGTAGTTGTGGCTCACGGGCCTAGTTGCTCCGCGGCATGTGGGATCTTCCCAGACCAGGGCTCGAACCCATGTCCCCTGCATTAGCAGGCAGATTCTCAACCACTGCACCACCAGGGAAGCCCTATCAAATACTTTTAAACCTCTAACTAATTCTGGAAACCTATGGTTAACTGGAGCCATTTGAACAGTTCTGCTCAATAAGTTTTGAATCAAAGTGACCTGTGTCATTTTTGAGCTAGAGTATTCAGTAGTCAGTGAGAACCACAGAAAAAGCCTCTGTTTTTCTGGCAAAGTCATTGTACCACCTGAGGTCTGGTCTGAAGGTACTGAGAGTCCTAAGCAGAGCCCTCACCCGACCTATGGATGACATACAGCAAGAATAAGAAATTAATCACCATGATTTTAAGCTTCTGGAATTTTAGGGTTGTTTTAACATAAAGGCAGTGTAATATATTTTGTTGCTTTGTAATAATTGGATTTATTGTTTATTACTGACAATGAACAGTATTTTCTTATTAGTTATCAACCTGTGTTTCCTCTTCTAGGAACTGTCCACATCCTTTGCTCATTAATTTTTTTCTCATGAACATTGGTGTTTTTCTTGTAGCTATAAGAGCAATTTATGGATCAAAGATTTCAACTCTGTAACATGCGTTAAACATCATTTTCAAGTTTATTACCTTTCTCTTAATTTTGTTTAATTGAAATACTTTTATAATTGGGACTTTATAGTTCTGAAAATATTTCTCAGCAGTCCCCAATTAACTTTTGAATATATATGTTGACATGTATAACACACATAGATAGATTTGAAATCTAAGGTAGGACGTCTACAAAGGGACTAAAGTAACTGGAAACTTGTGAAAAGAAAACGTGACATGAAGGGCTCAGTCTCTCATAAGAAAAGAGAAAAACACTCATTTATTGAAATGGACTCACTGGCAGTCACTCAGCATGAACCCAGAGCCTCACAGAATTCTCTCTGTCAGTGGTAAGAGCCAAGATATCATCTGTTTCCAAATGCCCCTGAGATAAACCTGCTTACCATCAGCAGCTCGGCTAAATACAGTTTTGTTATGTGGCTGTGCCTTGATTTATATAATGTTTAGGGGATAACTTCACTCCGTCTCCTGCCATTCCTAGGTTTTGAGGGAGGAATAGTAATGGGCTTGAGTATTTTTGTTGCATGGTGTCAAATTTTGTCTATAAAAAGAGAAAAAGGGGGCTTCCCTGGTGGCGCAGTGGTTGAGAGTCCGCCTGCCGATGCAGGGGACACGGGTTCGTGCCCCGGTCCGGGAAGATCCCACATGCCGCAGAGCGGCTGGGCCCGTGAGCCATGGCCGCTGAGCCTGCGCATCCGGAGCCTGTGCTCCGCAACGGGAGAGGCCACAACAGTGAGAGGCCCGCGTACCGCAAAAAAAAAAAAAAAGAGAAAAAGGAAATGAAATGTATTCATTGAGATCACCATGTATCCTAAATCAATATTAACTTGTCTGTGGGAAAATAAACCAAAGTAATAACTAAAAACTGTAATACAACCACACTACAATTACAAGCAAGGGAGCTTACAATGAAGTAGTCATGGGTAGGTAATACTGAGGTGCAATATCGTTTTTGTTCTTATTTTAACTTTTGGTTTTGCTTATTTATTTTTGTTTTCACAAAGTGGTCTATCAAGCGCTGAGTCAATTTTCTAATGTTTGGCAACTGCTTAAAATACCTAAGCATCTTACATCATTTTTTGTGGGCCTTTGACAGGATTACTCACTATTGCTTCATACTGTTATTCTTATTTATTTATTTATTTTTGGTTGCATTGGGTCTTCATTGCTGCACAAGGGCTTCTCTCTAGTTGTGGTGAGCAAGGGCTCCTCTTTGTTGCAATGTGTGTGCTTCTCATTGTGGTGGCTTCTCTTGTTGTGGGGCACGGGCTCTAGGCATGCGGGCTTCAGTAGGTGTGGCTCACGGGCTCAGTAGTTGTGGCTCGCAGGCACTAGAGTGCAGGCTCAGTAGTGGTGGTGCACGGGCTTAGTTGCTCTGTGGCATATGGAATCTTCCCAGAGCAGGGATCGAACCTGTGTCCCCTGCATTGGCAGGCGGATTCTTAACCACTGCGCCACCAGGGAAGTCTCTATGTTATTCTTAGTGTGTATTCAGAAAAGAAAATGGAGCCCCCAAGCCCATCATCTACTCCAGAGCAGCAGGGACTTTATCTGTCATCCTTTATGTGTGGGTGCACGTGTCTCTTTATCATAATCTATCAAGTATAAGTGCTTCACCCATAATAGGGGCTCAATACACATTTATTAAATTAATAAGAAAACCATTTAAGGTGGAAATTTTAATTTTGAGAATTTTTACTAAGGATAAGAATGTCTCCAAGGTATTTTGTTTTAGAATCACTAACCTCTGCCCTGAATAAACGTAGAAATGGAGATGCAATCAGTGAAACAAACTTAATTCACTGATAGTTCTTGAAAAGCCTCTGTGAACAAGAAACTATTCTGTGTAGAGAATGGCAACAGGCACACATACACCCTAGACACACTGTATCCCTGTTCACGAAGAGATTAGGAAATCTTTGAGTGTAATGAGTGTTACTTTGAGTACTGTCTCCCCGGCTCCTACATCCTTACTGTGTTGTAGGTGCTGGCCTATTGTTGATGAGGAAAGAAAACAATGAGTGCATGTGGCAATCAAAGTAATGAATTAATCCTACCCAGAACCATGCATTGTGTGTGTGTGTGTGTGTGTGTGTGTATGTGTGTATGAGACAGAGAGAGAGAGAGAGAAAATGAATGAGATACTTATACTATAAGGGGTGCAGTTTCCTCTAATTACATATGAATTATACTTTCCTGACGAAATAACAAAAGCCTGACTTTCCCCTTCATAATAGGAAGGAGAGAAACTTAGACATAGCATTTCTTGTATTCTTTCTTGAATATATTCATTGGGTTAGGTGAGGGGGATGTTCATAAAAGAACAGTTTGAATCTTGATAGCCAGCAGTAGGTGTTCAAATAACATTGCCACAAAAAGAAGGTAATCCTTTTGAGAAAGCATATTTGCAAATTCTCCCTCCAGTTTCACATTCCATGCACTTTGGGGTTAATATAGGTTCATACCATTCACTTTCAATAACAAGGTGTATATGAAAAAAAAAAGAGTTAAAAAGTCTGTACTGTCAGTTCTTTTCTTCATATAGTCTCCTTTATCTTACTTTTTCCTCTCTTGTCTGCTCCTGGTAATTCTGAAATTTGTCTATCTCTCTTATTTGCTGAGAAAGAAAAAATAAGCATGGATTTATAAACTCTTCCAAAAATATGCATAAATTTTATATTTTCCCTAAACCAATACCTACAACTTAAAAAAAAATCATAATGGCTTCAAGAGCATTGTCAGAAACTAAATTTAAAAGTAATTTTAGGTTTTTCACCTGATGCCCGCTAAACTAATCCAGTCTGTTTATTTATTGTCTACAAAACTCCTTGAAGGGAGAAAAACTCAATTCCGCTTGAAGAGATGTATGCATCTCTTAGCTGTGTGATAAAATCCAGTGGGAGGGGGCTTCCCTGGTGGCGCAGTGGTTGAGAGTCCGCCTGCCGATGCAGGGGACACGGGTTCGTGCCCCGGTCTGGGAGGATCCCACATGCCACAGAGCGGCTAGGCCCGTGAGCCATGGCCGCTGAGCCTGCGCATCCGGAGCCTGTGCTCCGCAAGGGGAGAGGCCACAGCAGTGAGAGGCCCGCCTACCGCAAAAAAAAAAAAAAAAAAAAATCCAGTGGGAGG
Source organism: Hyperoodon ampullatus (assembly GCF_949752795.1). Taxonomy (NCBI): domain Eukaryota; kingdom Metazoa; phylum Chordata; class Mammalia; order Artiodactyla; family Ziphiidae; genus Hyperoodon; species Hyperoodon ampullatus. The sequence continues at coordinate 185,137,848 of NC_136915.1, forward strand.
TACTCAAAGAGCTTCTCAAGAAAGTTCCTTTAAATGTTGAAAACTCCCTTGTTCTCACTTTCCATATGATGTCTTTAAAAGCTAAACCATTTATTCCTGAAAATGAACAATGGGGTTTAACTTAGCAGTCTGTTCACATTGTTCAATTAATGAAGCCATTGCTTACATTTACATTTTAAAACTTGTGACTTTACTGCACATCTTCTCTGCAAGAGTGGAAGAGTGGGCTTTGGTTTCCTCTTTTCTATTGTGTGCTACAGCCAATGGTTTTTCTACATTCAGAATAAGGTACTTACCTTCTTATTAGCTTGACTTAGATATATTTTTTGAGGTCAATTCAATTAAAAACAAATGACAACAAATCAAAAACAGAAGCAGAAGGGGTAATAGAAGGAAGGGAAGAGAAGGAGGAAGAGGGGGAGGTGGAGAAGGAGGTAGAGGAAAAAGAAGAAATCCTTAGAAATGTGTTCTTAAGTGTGTTTTCTTGTCTTCATAATTTCTGTCATCTATAAAGGTTTGTTATAAGTGCCATCTAAAAAATTTACTCCCTTTCAAACTGCACCCCCAAAGAATCAGGCATTCTAAGATATTCACATGGGATGGAATATTCTAAATATTTTATTATAAAACTTTTAGACTGAAAATGAGGACAAGGAACACTAGATGTTACTTTTCTGGAATTGGTGAAATTTTATAGGAAAAGAGTTAAATTTAAATCTTTACAATTAATCAGAAAAATAGCAAGTATATGACGACTGTGAGATTAGATTTCTACTATTTGTTTTAGAAAGAAAACTATGAAAATTATTTCAATATTCCTTCAGTCTTACTTTTCCCACTCATACATTTCCAATATATCTGCTGTCTTGATTGATACATGTGACCTCAGCTGTTTAAGTAGCCAATTAGATGGGGCACTTCTGCTATTGCTGTTAGAATTCTGTGCACTCTACCCTAAATGGCATTTGGTTGCCCATTAAGTGGCATTTGGCTTTAAAAGCCAGAAAATGTTTCCAGTAAATCTCTCTTAAGTTTCTCTATAGGCAACTTTCTAAGCTGGATTTTTTGGCCCAGACTAGAGATAAAATTCTTTAGTTCTTTCTAACCTTTCTGACTGCTTGTCAATCAGGATATAATATTCCTAAGTTTAAAACACAAAATCCATATTTTTGATTTGTGAAAAGGGTGGTTAATTATATTTCAAAGAACATAATACAAATTAAATAGTGGGAAAAGAAGGAGAATCAATTTAACTGCAGGACTATGGCTTCTTAAAAACATAAGTAGGAGTTATTTGAAATTTCAAGTATCTCTATTCTATCATTCAGATGTGGCTAATGAGATAGCTTACATTAGCTGTGTATTAAATAGTTTAAGATATTAAAAGTGTCATGCCTGGGGCAAATGGAAAAAAAAATGCCCCCCTGTATTCACTTATCCAAATATCCTCTTATATTTTGAACCAAAGGGTAAAAATTAATAAAGACTTACAATAAAAATAAAACTATATATAAATCCTATGGTTGTGTAATTTGTTAGCATGTCATTGTCAAGCCTCATAAATCCCCCTGGAGGGGAACCTGGAGGGACAAGGAAGATGTAGGGGCTCTGGGCCCAGGAAAGAACTGCTGTCACTGCATAGTAGGGTCTAAGCAACAACAACACACTGTATTTAAAATTTCGATATTTGGTTCCTCGTGGAATTTTTTTGCATTATTTCTGATTTTTTGAAATATCATGTTAGGTATTATATATCTTGATTACTGGGTTTCCTAGCACTCCCTTAATTTTGTTCCTGAGATAAATGCCTCATTCACTTCACCCTGAAGAATGCTAAAGCTCAAGCAAAAATTGTATCCTTAGGAGAGCCTTAAAGAATTAGAATAAATAGAGGAGATATCAGACAACAAGAGAAAATATTTGGGGCCAACATCCATCACTGTTGTGTGTACAACAAGGCCATCCTCTCACTGGTGATTTAATCAGGAGAGTTTCTAAAATGCTTGAGCAGGTCAAGGACTGACATTAACTTGTCAGTCAATCCCCAGAGTCCTGAATTCCTACATTTAGTTTTCTGCAGCTAAAGGAAACTTGGCCATAAAGGAACATTGCTCTACCATGAGATCCTACACTTAAATATTTTCTAAAGTTAACTGACTGATGAGAATTCTTAATCTCATCCTCTATGGATCCCCATGATAAAGGATTCAATTTAATCTTGCCTTAAGGATAGAGGCTGTTTAACTCTCTTTTCTCAAGTGGGAGAAATTAAAGCTTTAATGTCAATGCAGAACCAAATTAGCAGGAATGTATCCCCCAATTCTGTCACTTATTCACTCTGATAGCTCCCTGAGCACACAGCCACTTGTCCTCTGTGTCATCTAACTGCTCCCCTCTTGTATTGTGTATTCAAACAAACCTGCAAAGGGACTAGAGGGATGCTGGTATCTTTTCCTCTGATAATGGATAATTGAGCTCAATATCATTTTATCACCAGCTCCTGTGATTTCCAAATAGCCTTAACAGGTTGCACTGTATAAAATCGAGCTAGGGAATGATTCTTTGAAAATTAGCATGTTCAATCAAAATCCAGCCGGCTTTCCTTTTTCAAAGCATCTGTTGTCATTTCAAATTCATGAACCACTTTAGCACTGTCTGTGACATCAACTGGCTTTTGAGCTATCAGTTCCTAGTAGAGCACAATATGTGTTCTACTGAATGTTAGTAAAAGGCAATATCGGCCTTTGATGGCTTATCAAAGTGTTTTGATTAAGCTATTTTTCAGAATCATTTTTGTGGTAAGCTTTGGGTTTCAGCCTAGGAAGATCCATTCATCTGAAAGAAATGGGGAAATATAGTGAGGCAGGTGCAAGCCTTACAGCTTTTGTTCTGCCCTTCAGTAAACAAGACTTATCCTTAAGGGTTAAGGATACGATGGACTGAAGATCCAGTGTCTCGGTCAGTTGTATTTGTATACCCTCCTCAACAGATCCAAGTTCTCCAGTTAAAATTCATGAACAGAAATTCTTCATATGCAAGTAGTCACTTAAGAAATTAAAAATGAAGAATGTAAATTACGTAAACAGTATCTTTTTTGCTCACTTAATTTATGAAAATTTTTATCTAGAAAAGGGGGACCCCCTATAACATAGATAAGTGTTTCTCAAACTTTAGCGTATTTAAGAAACACCAGATCTGCTTGTTAAAAACACAGATTTCCCAGCTTCATCACCCAGAGATTTTGATTCTTTTTCAGTAGACTTAGACTCAGCCTTGGAACATACATGTCAGCTGACTATGATCCAATTAGTCCAAGGATCTCAATTTGAAGATAAATTATACACATTTTGATAATGACACTTGGCACATCGAACTCAACAACATAAGTCCTTTTCTGCCCTTTTTTTAATTTCAGGTTTCAGTTATGCTACCTTTAAGGCAACATGCTAAAATTGATAACCCCAAAATTCTTATTTCCAATTATACATTGAAGTTATTCCTTTTTTCAGGAAAAAAACACGTTTTTTTTTTTTGTTTTGTTTTATTTTACAAAGACTAAGCTTGATTTGAATTTTTCTTATGGAAATATTTTGCTATACAGTCCTCAAGTTTCAAATGAATGTCAAGGGGAAAATAAAATGCAAGTATGACAAAAAATTATTTCCGGCAACTCTCTTTCTAGAATGTGTCTATTCCCTAGAGTGAACAACACCTATAGTAGAAAATCAATTTCTATTCTTACAAAGATAAGTCTAAATTGGTAAATGCTCATAAAACCTTAGCCTGAAATAAACTAAGCCTAAAGAAACTGAGTTATAGTCAAAGAAGAATTCAGTTAATTTTTTAAAAACCATGCATAAACAATACACTACTTCTGCATTTTCTCCAATCATACTCTATGCAACTAATGTAGACCTCCTTTGTGATAGTTAAAAATGAGAATTTCTGATTAAAATGAAAAGAAGATTTAATAAATAAATAAAACAAGATTAAAAAAAAGATTTAATATGAATCCATATGCATTTATCTTGGCCTCAGAATATCAGGAAAGAGCACACATTACTAAAGTATATAGTGTTTTGATTTGCATTTCTCTAATAATTAGTGATGTTGAGCATCTTTTCATATGCCTGTTGGGCATCTGTATGTCTTCTTTAGTGAAGTGCCTATTTAGGTCTTCTGCGCATTTGTAATTGGGTTATTTGTTTTTTTGATACTGAGCTCCATGAGTTGTTATATATTTTGGAGATTAATCCTTTGTCCGTTTCATTTGCAAGTACTTTCTCCCATTCTGAGGATTGTCTTTTTGTCTTGTTTATGGTTTCCTTTGCTGTGCAAAAGCTTTTAAGTTTCATTAGGTCCCATTTGTTTATTTTCATTACTCTAGGAGGTGGGTCAAAAAAGATCTTGCTGTGGTTTTTTTCAAAGGATGTTTTTCCTATGTTTTCCTCTAAGAGTTTTATAGTGTCCAGTCTTACATTTAGGTCTTTAATACATTTGGAGTTTATTTTTGTGTATGGTGTTAGGTAATATTCTAATTTCATTCTTTTACATGTAGCTGTCCAGTTTTCACAGCACCACTTATTGAAGAGGCTGTCTTTTCTCCATTGTATGTTCTTGCCTCCTTTGTCATAAATTAGGTGACCATATGTGCATGGGTTTGTCTCTGGGCTTTCTATCCTGTGCCATTGATCTATATTTCTGTTTTTGTGGCAGTACCATACTGTCTTGATTACTATGGCTTTGTAGTATAGTTTGAAGTCAGGGAGCCTGATTCCTCCAGCTCCATTTTTCTTTCTCAAAATTGCTTTCACAGCCACTATGGAGAACAGTATTAAGTTTTCTTAAAAAAAAAAACCTAAAAATAAAACTACCATATGACCCAGCAATCCCACTTCTGGGCATATACCCTGAGAAAAACATAATTCAAAAAGAGATGTGTACCACAGTGTTCATTGCAGCACTATTTACAATAGCCAGGACATGGAAACAACCTAAATGTCCATCGACAGATGAATGGATAAAGAAGATGTGGCACATATATACAATGGAATATTACTCAGAAATAAAAAGAAACGAAATTGAGTTATTTGTAGTGTAGTGAGGTGGATGGACCTAGAGTCTGTCATACAGGGTGAAGTACATCAGAAAGAGAAAAACAAATACCATATGCTAATGCATATATATAGAATCTTAAAAAATGGTACTGAGGAACCTAGTGGCAGGGGCAGGAATAAAGGCACAGACATAGAGAACGGACTTGAGGACATGGTCAGGGGGAGGGGAAGCTGGGGCAAAGTGACAGTAACATTGATATATATATACACTACCAAATGTAAAATAGATAGCTAGTAGGAAGCAGCAGCATAGCACAGTGAGATCAGCTCAGTGCTTTGAGACCACCTAGAGGGGTGGGATAGGGAGGATAGGAGTTAGATGCAAGAGGGACGGGATATGGGGATATATGTATGCATATGGCTGATTCATTTTGTTGTACAACAGAAACTAGCACAGCATTATGAAGCAATTATATGCCAATAAAGATGCATAAAAAAAGTATATAGTGTTGATATATCTTCCAGCCTTTTACAGGAAGTAAAGAACCTGTCTGTGTGTTAGGAAAAATGATGTTTTTATATAAATGGATGTAAAATATTTCCATGTGATCTATATATGATCTGTGAATCTGTATATGTTATATGGTCCAATCAAGAGATCGTCTCTGCCTGGAATTGACCCTTGTTATATTTATTGCCAGCACAATGGCCCCTTGTACCTGCCTTATGGATGATTTCTGTTGACTCTGAAATATCCTTAGAATGCCTTGCTGACCAAGTCAATACGTGATGTATTTTAAATATGTCTACATATTTTCAGTGCTGCTCAATATCTACAACTTTGGAATCCTGGGCCTAACAAAGCAGCCCATATTATGTGTGCAGTTTGGGTAGATATGCTTTAAAAACAGAGATGGTCACCTAGAATTGTGAGATTTCATAGTCACAGGGATGTGACTACGCAAATAAGGGATCCACTGCCATTGGATTTTTGAAATCTCACCAGTATATATTCATTCCTTTGGGACACTCCCTTTCTTTTTTTGTTTTTATTTTAAGGACAAAATACAAATACCACTAGGAATAACAAATTTTTCACGTTATAAATGACAGTCTGAGTTAAGTATTTAGATTTTTCTTCTTTCCTGAGAGCAGTTTTCCATAGGTGAGTTGAAAGAGCCTTTGAAATTGACATCTCTTGTGAGATGTGTGTATACACATGCATGTGTCTGTAGGTGCAAGAGTGGGGAAGTGTAGATTTGGGAAGGATCTCCCCAAAAGAATGGGTAGTCTGGAGAATATTAGAATCATGCTACATTTTATTACTTAATAATTTAGTGTAGGGTTTGCACTGGATATTATGTGCACTTTTAGGTTATTATGAGACTGACATTTAGAAGCATTCTATCTATAAAACCTAATAATGTTTGCCAACTGACTTGGTTAATGCCCTGTCACTGACTTTTACTGCAAAGAAATGATTTTAATAAAATGCTTTTACAGGCAGAGAAGCACACTGTATCTGTCCAGTGAGGGGTAGTGTTGTTTGGCTGCGAAGTGTGTTTGTCTCCAGTCAGCATGCAGTGTCACCAAGTCATTAATTGGGTGGGCTCACTAGTCACAAGCTGTTTCTGTCATCACTTGGGAATTTAAATGCCTGGTGTATAACTTAAAATCAACTTTTGGTACAGCTAACCAGTTGCTATTTCTTTATTTCATTTCAGCACAATTGCCAAATACAATACAAATTTTCTTTCATTCTTCCAATAAGGTATATATACAGAAAAATAAAAATAACATTTTTAGATTTTATTTTTATTCACGTGTTAGATTTTTATTTAAAACAATTCTGAAACATTTTGCAATAAGAAAGAAGCATCATTGTTCACAAAGATGGGCAATGACATTGAAGGATCAGAAGAGAGAGGTAAAAGGTTACTAAAGTGGGGGAGAGTAGCATAAAATGATCTCTCGTTTTTCCTCTTTATCTCTCTCTTTTTAATTTTCTTTTTGTTTTGAGTATCATGCCTGCAATGAAAATGTTTGGCTGTTTAAAAGCTCTTTTTTTTTTTTTTTTTGGCTGTGTGTTGGGTCTTTGTTGCTGTGTGAGGGCTTTCTCTAGTTGCGGTGATCGGGGGCTACTCTTTGTTACAGTGCGTGGGCTTCTCACTGCGGTGGCTTCTCTTGTTGCGGAGCATGGGCTCTAGGCACACACACTTTGGTAGTTGCTCAGTAGCTGTGGCTCGTGGGCTCTAGAACGCAGGCTCAGTAGTTGTGACGCAGGGGCTTAGTTGCTCCACGGCATGTGGGATCTTCCTGGACGAGGGATCGAACCCATGTCCCCTGCATTGGCAGGCAGATTCTTAATCACTGCACCACCAGGGAAGTCCCTAAAAGGCTCTTTTAAATGTTCAGGATTTCTTTTCATCTATTTTTATTTAGATTTTTCACAAGGTGGTGAAATAAAAATATTCAGGCGTCAAATGACAGGTGCAGACCCTATGCACAGGGCAGGGCGAGGACTAAGAGAATGGCAGACGGTGCATTCAGGAAAGCTTCCTACCCAGCCCTCTCGGACACAGCAGATGCTTGTCAACTTGAACTCCCCTCTGCTTTCCTGTGACAGACTTCTCTTGACCTGTTTGCTTGGTGAGGCCATTGCTTTGTTTTGTTTACATATTAATTACTCTTGGAAAAACAGTGCTGTGTGGGTGTCTCTCTCTCAAGAGACTTACCTTTTCCCCTAAATCTGGGATTGTCACCCACTTTGCTATTATATTGCTGTTTTACTGACAGATTCATTTATTCTAAAATGATTTTTACCTTAACCCATGCAAATATGCCTATGATGTGCTTAAACCATAAAAAAGGAGGTTTAAGGTAAGGGAAAAAGTATTCCTTTGAATGATTGGCAGATGACATTTTCTAGATCATTAGCATCTACAGCTATGTATCAGGGTTCCGTGGACTACTGGAAATGTATTTAATTCAAATGAGGAATGTTTTGTGGTGTTTAAGAATGGGGCCTCTGAAGCCAGAATACCAAATTCAAATCCCTTAGGATCAAATCTTTGTGATTTTGGCAAGTTACTTGACTTCTCCATGTGTACACTTTTTTTTTTCTAACCCTTACAAAGAAAGAGTAATAATAATACTTAAGTTATAAGATTGTTTTAAAAACTGAATGAATAGATACATGTATATGTATAACAATCACTTTGCTGTACACCTGAAACTAACACAACATTGTAAATCAATTATACTCCAATATAAAATAAAAATTAAAAAAAAAACAAAACTAAGTGATGCGATACCTATAAAATATTTAGAAGAGTGCTTATATATTAGATTCCTACTACTGCTGTAACAAATTACCACTAACTTAGTGACTTTAAACAACACAGATTTATTATCTTAGAGTTCTGTAGTTCGGAAATTGGAAATGTGTCTTACTACACTAAAATCAGATGACCACAGACTCTGGGAAGAGTCTGTTTCCTTGCCATATTACGGCTTCTAGAGGCTGCTGGCATCCCTGGCTCCTGGCCCTTCCATCTTCAAAGCTGGCAATGGCTGGTCTCGCCTGTCTCATATCATGTCACCGACTTCTGCCTCCCTCGTTCAGAGTTAAAAGGCCCTTGTGATTACAGTGGGCCCAACCAGATAATCCAGGATAACCTCCTAATTTTAAAGTCAGCTGATTAGCAATCCTAATGCCATCTTCAACCTTAATTCCCAGTTGCTACATAACCTAACATTCACAAATGCCAAGGATTAGGACATGGGCACTTTGGAGGGGCCATTATTCTGCCTAACACAGCCTGATACATAGTAGGTATTTTAATATGTCAACTATTATTATAACATTTTTGAGGATAAATATATGTGGATTTTTCTGTTAAGGGGGGTAGCTTCAATAAACACCTACAATTCAAAACTGGATAAAGAAATAATTATTCGTAGAAGTGAACTACGTAAGTTGGAAAATAATGTATTTGCATTGAGATGAATACTGAAGAGTGAATGATCAGAATAAATCTTCATGTATTATATATGACTTTACTAGTTATGAAGTGATTTTTTTTTCTCTAGGAGAAGTACTTTTTTAATTGGAAAAAAATTAAATGCATTTGTTTTCAGTCCAATTCTAAACATGCCATTGTATACACAATGAATGAGAAGTTGATAAAAATTATTGAGCTCTGTGGAGAAGTAATCCATATCTGCTTTGTTAAATTCCAGAACAAAAAAGTCACTCATAGTAAATGAGAAAGAGGAACTAACCCAAGGGTCTACACTGTTCCAGATATGGTGCCAGGTGCTTTCTTTGCTGCTTCATTTTCAGAAAAATTCACATGTGGTTCAGGAGTAGTTGTCCCACTTTACAGATAAGAAATCTGAGATTTAGAATGGCAAATACCTTGTTGAAAGTTACACAGCTAGTAAGATATGAAGCTAGCATACTGACCACATTTTCCTAACTTAAAGGTCTTGCTTTTCTCTCCACATTCTACTTCTCTAAACCACAGTTTATGTTGATTTCCTATCTGTACCATTAAATTTCTCATAAGACATTTTCTAGTCTCCATGATAATGGGCAGTACAACATTTATAACATAACTACACAACCTATAACACAATATTTTAAATGATTGTGACATTATTTCCTAATGCCCTATTAAGTGAGCAGAAATGACTATTTTAGGACAAATAATGTTTTCCATTTAGTAGTTAACATATTTATAATTTTCAGTCAATGCATGTTTTTAATTTCACACCATGTAATTCTTAACTAACAATTTTAAGCCAGGGATATTTGTCTTTGTCTCTTTCTTAATGAACTGAACATTTCTAAAAATGTTAATAATGTAATTGTGCTGCTAAGAAAGATAAAATTGTTTTCTCTGCAGAAAATAGTCTTCCTATCCTAAAAGACTGGAATTATTAGGGGTGACCCACAAGAGTAATTAATTTCAGTGTGGTCAAACTTGGCACCTGGTTCTCCTCAAGCATAAAAATTCTACTTAAGATTCTTTTTCCTTCTGTTTCCTGTACCTTACACTTATTCATATTGTGTCTGTAATAATCATTCTCTAACAGTTCTATGAGTTTTGAAGTAGATTGTGAGCTCCTTGAAGGCCAAGTTTATAATTTTGTTTTATCTAACATGGGAATATAGTAGTATTCTATTCTTCATGTAAGCAGTTAGCAGGTGCATTTTAAAGGACTTGAGCAGGGCTATTTACTTGATTCCCTCTCCTCATAAAAACAATGTGATAGGTTGAATGTTTTGTCCCTCCCAAATTAATATGTTAAAAACCTAATCCCAGAAAATAATTCTGTAGTCGTTTACACACTACCCAGTGGATGGTATTTTTGTTATAGCAGCGCGAATGGACTGAGACAAGCAAATACCTTAATACAGTTATAACAAAGCATGAAAGCAGCTGCAATATCCAGAGCATCCTTCAGCTCACTGCCTTTGAGCCTCTTCTCCATGCATCCCCAGCTCCCTTTCAGAAGAGCCAAGGCAAACAAAGTAGCTTGAAATGTAAATTACTCCTCTAGAGCTTGGAGTTATGGTAAGAAAAAATGTATCTGGGAAAGCTTCAAGTTATTGTATAAATAATTTGTAGGCAAATCAACAAAAATTATAAATGGTTCAGTGAGCAAAATTTGTACACATAAGGATAGATTTTGAAAAAATGGGAATGTGTCTTATCCTCGTTGGCAGTGATATTTCCTAATTGTAAAGTGGCTTTATGGGACCACAGGAGACAGAAATCTATGACTTGTGCATAGTTCCACCAGAATACATTTTGGAATTAGTATGTAATTGACTTACACTGTAAAGACAAGAGATAATTTGCTCTATTCCATGGGCTTTGGGGGGAATGATTCCTTACTGAGTTCATGATGTAGGAGGGTATGGTTTCATATATTCATTTCAGAGAAAAACAGAATACTATCCTCCACCATGAGAGGATTTTTTAACAGTAATGACCCTGCAGAAATGCTCTCTAAATGAGGATTCCTATAGAGAAAGGAAAGAAATGCAAATGAAATGTTAAAGTGTTAAATGTTGTTAAAGTTCTGCAATCAGAATTGGAGTGTATTTAAGGTTCATTAATTAATCATTGGAATTCTGGAATCAAAAGGGTTGTTTTTAATAATTTGCCTTTACTGTTATCCCAGACTACTATATCTTATTTATTAGACAGAAACAGAACTGCACTTATTTACTGTTTCATCACTTCATCTTTTCCTTGTTAGCTAACTGAATCTCTATAATTTTGGGTACTTGACAAAACATCGATGCTAACTCGAGGGGTGACTCAGGTGACAGACTATCTAATGAAATCCAGGTAATCTGGGATTTATAAGGAGGGAACTGAGTAAAGGGGAATGTCAGTGGAAAGGTAGAAGGAGATTTTCTCTGGTATATGTCTTAGTCTCTGTGTTCATTTTAGAGTTTGGATGGAGGCATCTATGCTTAGTTCCCAGGTTGTAAGGCACAGTATCACAGTATCACTCACATCTCCTTAGCTTCTGCAAGACACACCAGACATCCCCAAAGTGATTTCCTGACCTTTTCCTTGATAGAGGCTATCTTGTAGTAAAAGAGGAGCTGAAGAATTTGTTCTCTCCCCACCATTTATTAACACTTATTATCTTCTCAAAAAAGACATCCTACTCTTTTTCTGTTTATTTTCTTAGTTCATAAATAACTTTAAAAAGATTGCCATTAAACTTAAGTTTTTGAATATGCCAGAGCTTATTTTAAACTTATTTTATTCTCTTGACATTGTGGCTCTCTCTTATAATCATACGTGATCTTATAGCCCTCTTTCAACATTTGTATAGATCATTAAAAATTCTGAGTTCATCATAAAGCTCCTTGTCATTTGCATTAATTTAAGTGCCTTCCTTTTTATTCCTCACTGGAATAATGTGTGATTATATTAGCATAACTTTTCTAGTCTTCATGTCTTCTTGAGTTATCAATATTCTTAAGACTCTTAGAACATGGGATCATAAAGTATTTTCCTGGAATGTTTTAATGGTTTATTATTTTAAAATTATGTAATAGCTATTATTAGCTGTGTTACACATGTTTTATGAATTTATGAATGCAAGTCAAGTAAATGTATATGGACTATTGGTAAGTGTTTAACCAACATAATTCTCTGGGGGTTGTGTATGTTGGGAGGTGGTGGAAACAAAGATGTATAGTAGTTCCTGAATTCCCCAGTGGAACTATTCACTCCCTGGCCAATTTCCAGTTACCAGCATTAAGCTACTGAACAGGGAGTAGGGAAGAGATGAGGACAACTAGCTCCAGGGAAACTGGTACAAGATGGTGCTAGGGTACCTCTGATTATATTCACGGTGGTTTCATACCTACCCCACCCCCCTGCCCATTCCCCTGAGTCCTCTAACCAGAGGTGACAAATTTGGGCTCTTTTAATTCTCTAGCACTGCCATTTTGTTTTCCTTCCCCCTTTCTTTCAGTATTGTTGAGTAACAATTTTTGTCTAAGTCAATATTAAGTTTTACTTTACTATGTTTATGAATAGAGAATTCACATATTGTTGTATACCATTATTACTTTTCATTTCTTGTGTTGCTAATTTCTTCCACCTCTTCAAATAGCTTCTCAGTTCTTTTCAAAAGATTAATTATATCATGTAATCTAATAATTCTAAAGTTTTCTTGGAATCATTTCTCCTAGAGACTTCTTTTTCTATCTGGACTGTCTACTCTCTAGTCTTACTGTTCTGGGACTTTCTTTGCTGCTTCTGTCCTAAGAACGCTCTGCTTTTCTCCTAGTTGGCTTATCTGCTTACTTATTTGATGGATCTTATTTGTCTTTCTAAGTTTTCTCTCTCTTTTACTTGTAGCTTCATTGAAATAAAAAAGCAGTAAAATGGCAACAAACATGGTGTCGGTAACCTCAGTATATTTACCTTGAGTCTTACTGCTTCATTCCAGGCTGTCTGCTAACCATTCCCCACTTCTGGATGTTTGTAGCACACATGAAGCTACACCACTGCTCTGAAATATCAAAACAACTTGCTTTAATGTAGGTTGACTTTCTTTAATTACGCTAGGATCTCAATGGAATCTTTCAGTCTGGCAACCTCTCAAGATCAGGTAAATTTTCCTGAATTATGTCTTTTACATTTTTTTTCTCCTTTTCTCTTTTTACAGCACTCCTACTTTTTGCATACTGAATTTTCCTAACTGCTTTTCTAATTTTCTTATCTTTTTTTCTCCTGTTTTTCTCTTTTCTCTTTACTTTCTGGAAGATTTCCTCAATTTTATTCTCTAACTCTTCTATTTAATTTTCAATTATTTTCTCATGTTTTTATTTCCAGGAGATTTTTTTCTCCAAATGATCCTTTAATACATCCACTTCTTTCTTAGACAAAATATCTTTATTTCTCTGAGGTTATTAATGACATATTTTTGAGTATGTCAAAAGTATGTTGACATTTTTTTCCTTCCTCCTTCTGTTTCTTTTCAGATTCTTCATCTTTTCACTTCTTTGGGTTTCTGTATCACATGTTAAGACACTTTTCTCAGAAGTCTAGTAATCCTTGATTGTCTCCTCCTGTTAAAGAGTGAGGTACTGTAAAGCCAGTTGGCAACTTTAAGCCTGTGGATGTTGCTTGTAACTACAGAAGCCTCTGGGGGTCATTTGTTGAAATGCATGGACCACTTGTAGGAGATCCTTAAGGTACATATGATTCAATATTTTTTCTTGAACTTGTTAGCTTCTCACAGAAAAGAATCTTCTAATCTCTTGCTTGCAGGGTAACAGCTGGCCAAAGTTGTTGGAGGCCAGTAGGGGAAAAGGCAAGTGGGGGTGGGAGTGGAAGCAATCTGATCATTCAGCATCCAATCTGCATACTTATACTTTATTTTTCTGCTTTGGAGTGATGTTCCCACCCTCAGTCCTGGGGGGCTATTACAGCCTGTAGAAACTCAGTTTTAATAGCTCCAAAGAATGAAGCTTCTGTGTCAGCTGAGCTATGGGCAAATGGTCAGACAGGTGATGGAAAGGATTCCAAGAGTCTAGTTTCTTAAATAGCTTTCAATGAATCCTCAGTAGTTTAACTCTTCCTCCCAGGTGTCCTATGAGTCCCAGTTTCTGAGCCACCTGAAGATTTTGTGTACAGATTGGTTGTCTCTCTGCTTTTCCCACTGCTGGTTTAGGGTTTGGATTTTTAGTTTGGCTTTGCTTTGGTTTGTTTTTCCTGCCAGGTCAGTTAAAATTTGTACATCTCCCTTTCAGCTTCTAGAAGCTTACTGCTGTTGTCTCCTCTCTACTCCCTCCATCCTTGTGGGTTTATGTCTTGTTAAAAAAAATACATTTACTGCAGCTTTAGTGGGGTTTGTGGAGGGAACAGATCAGATGCACAGTTAAACCTACCACCTGTATTCAGAAGCCCTTTCTTGGAACTTTTTGGAATCTGCTTTTCTAAAGTACAGAGCACATTTCTGGTGAGACCCAGGTCTCCCATCTGATGATCACAGACTCTCCGAGTGCATGTTCATCACATCCCTGAGTTCCTGTCATTTCCACTTCAGGGAATCAGTTCCCTATGTTTGCTGGTTATTGTATCCATGGTTATGGTTCCCCTAGTTACTTACTCAAACTTCAGAGAGAAAATAAAAAAGAAGTTCGAGCATGTTTGTGCAGAATATGCTTCCTTCTCTGGACAAAGGCCTGCTTCAGAAGGGGAGACAGTAGTGATTTGGTGGGAGATAAGAAAGGATGGAAGAGTGTAACTGATGCTAATTACAGAAAGTGTCAGGAATCTCCCACAGCCACCAACAACTTTGCTGGTGAATGCTGGCTAATGATTTTCTTGTAGGCTTAATCTCAAATGATGTTTCTCACTGTCTAGAACTGAGTAATGCATATGTGGGTAATTATAAAGATATATGGGTCCACTCGTGTTCAGATTTTACTTGAAGTGGAACAGAAATCCTTCCGTAAGCCTGAAGACTTTAGGAAATATACAGAACAGTATTTCCTTGTGCCTTACAAAGGAAGACAATCTTCAAATATGAAAAAAATAACATTTTTCCTACTATATAATACTTCGGTAACCCACCCCTTCCCACTGGTGTGGACCATAAGGTCCAGGGAAACTTGCACCCAGCCTTGAACAAGGCAGGTGACTCCTTCCTGTTGAGTCAACATCAAGAACACATCCTGGTCAACCCTCAAGGGCGTCTTAATATTTCTCCTTAACGTGTCCATTCCTCCTAATGGAAATAAACACTGTTGTACCCTGCATCGGTATTTGTAAAAAGTCTCCTTTACTTTCTTTGTAGGGAATAAGAGAGTAAAAGGTATAGTCTCCACATGTGGTCATGTCTGTATATTAACTGCACTCTGATAGAACAGTAACTTTAGATTTTAATGACTGATTTTCTCTGTCCTTTCACCTGTGTCTACTCAAAGTCAGTCGGTCCTTTGCAGGCATCTAAATCGTGAGTATGCCCAGGGTGCCACCTTAGACCCTGTTATCACTGCCTTCACCCTCCGCCCCGTCACTGTCACCACCCAGGTAAATTCACGTCTGTCACTGTCTTCCACCACACACTCCCTCTTGTCTCAAGACCCTTCAGCTTCTGCAGATAAGGATCCACTAGCATTCCAGAGCCCTTGCCCTGGAAGATCATAAGGACATTTCTTAGCCCACAAAGAAGAAATCAGGCCCATGGATGCAGTGGGAAAATTATTGGCTTTGAAGTCAAGGTTTTAACTCTGTCCAGAAAAAGGAAGTGTGTCTCGTAAATGTCCTTTAACAGGTCATTTCCTACCCTTGAAACTCAGTTTCTCCGTCTGTAAAAGGGGAATGATACTTCTCTTGGTGGAAGTTTTGAGATTTAGTAATAATATTTGTAGAACACATAGCTCTTCAACTAGTAAACATGGCTGGATAATTAGGAGTAGTTAAGAATAGCATTTATAAATGCTAAAATAAATTGAGAATTAATTATAACAAAATATTAAAAAAGTAAATTGTCTCCAAATTACTTCAATAGATGAAATAGTCAAAGGCTACTTTTACTGTGTCTCTGTAGCTTAAACTGGCAGCCCACACAGTATATTTCAGTCTCTTTGACCAATGTGTAGAATTGCTTGGCTTGTGAAATTTGAGCATGGTTTTGAAAGTTACATGTGTCCAAGATCACATTCATTACTGCTAATGAAGTTCAAACTAAGGATCTTTTTAATGGTCAGGCCTGAAGCCTTTTCATTAAAAGATTTACTGTCTCATCAGTTGTAGAGTGAATAGCTGTGCATTGTTTTGGAATAACTAATAATGATAAACGTCTTAGAGAAAAATTTAGTCAACCTAACATGCCCAATAATGAGAAAAGATAATATTAGTGTTTAACTTTAAAATGATGTTTTATTCTGTCACTAGCAGTTCATCACAGTTAAAATTTAATTCATTTCTTACTTGGCCATGATGGGAATGTAATGTAAAGACCTATAAAATGGAAAGCCACAGTGGGGGAGTAGGAAGGAAAAAAAGCAGGGGGACATGTTTGTTCCCTAGAATATGATATTGAAAATTTCCTTATGTTGTTTTCCAGGAGTTTTGTAATTGAGAATGTTGAGTCATCTAGGGAAAGAAAGCACTGCATAGATTCAGTACATATTATATTTCATTCATGAGGATATAAAGCAGAGTAAGACTCAGACCTTATGCTCAAGAACTTAGTTTTTGGTGAAACACATGACTGCAATGCAGGGTGATAGGTGGAGTGATACAAGTAGGTTTCAGGTACTTTGGGGGAATGAAAAAGGAAGCAGCCCAGGCAGAGCATCCAGGAGAAGTTTCATAATGATTCTAGGAGAACCACATTGAAGGAAGCAATTGAATAGACTAATCTGGTATAAAGCTATGTCAAAAATGTAAGTGGTGGTGAAATACATGTTTTAAGAAGGATAATTTTGAATTGCTTTGAAACCGTTAAGCAAACCACACCGCAGAAAAGGATTCAGGGATGGTGGTGTACACGTTTGTCGATTTCCATTTGACTGTTTCTTGCCAGAGGTAATGTCAAACAAAAATTTAGTTTCTATTTGGATTCATTATCCTATGGATGGCTGCTTAGTGCTGCAAAGCAGAGCTAATGACTATCACTGAGAAAGCCACGCGCTGTGAAAGCAGCCAGACCAAAAGCTTTGCTCTTAAAGCACTTCCTTTTCTCCAAGCCTGCCTTTCCTTCATGAATCAAATACTTGTGTAGCCCCTCTGTTTCTCTGTATGTTTCTAGCCCTATGTTTTTTTTACTATGTCTCTTTCTTGCTACACTTCTGTCTCTTGGTATCTGCTTTCTACCTGTTTCTTGCCTGGAGGCAAGGGACACGATGATGTCCCTCTGTTATACTCAGCTAGATCTCCAACTCTCCTATCCTAACCCTCTAGTGTGCCCTGATTTGGGCTAAGAACACTGAGAGAACAGTGAATACTGCAGATATTGTGGTAGGCGGGGAGGAGAGAGGTAGTCACCCCAGAATCCCCCCCCACCACCGTATATTCAGCTCAACTCCCTCCTAGCATGTTTTTCTTTTCCTCCCTTTTAGAATCACTGTAAAATATGCCTTTAAAGAAAATCAAAGTAAGATGATAGACTTCTCACATACCGCTCCACTTTGGCAGGTCCCCTAACATTAAAGCAAGTGTCAGTATCAATCTCTTATTCTTGAATCATTGATTTTTTTAATCCCATAGTCTTCTACCTACAGCTACTAATTGCAGCTGTCTGTCACTCTGGCATGGACAGGAAAACAAAGGCTGGTGTTTCAGTGAGTGGGTGTGATGGTATGCAAAACTGCAAAGAGGTACCACCATGGAGCTCTGTATCCAGCCAGTTTTTCCAGAGATCAAATATTAACCCTACCTATCCAGCTGCAGGCCAGCCAGCTTAGCACAAAAGAGATGCCCAAAACAGGCACACTCTTGTTCTAGGTCTCTTCTTTTTTCCTCTATTTGTCTTGGTCTCTGGTGTCCTCTGTCTCTCTCCATTATTTTCAGCACTTTAACTCTCTAGTTGTTTTAGCCTATGTTTTACTCAGAAGACACAAAATAAGTCTTTTAAGCATCAGAACTATTACATAAACAAAGCTGCATTGAAGGTATTTTGTATACATGTTTTTCATTTACTGACGACAGGGGGCACTATATGCAAAAAAACAGCGGCAGTAACTAGGTAGCATCTCCAAAGACAGACACCTGCAGACATTTATAGAGCCACGTTATGGAATTGCTTTAAAATGTATCATTTCTCTCAGATGCTGCCAAATGTACAATGATGCATGTCCTCGCTGAGATATACAGACAGCAAATGTCACACACATATTCTTCTCATCGAAGAAGCAATGTGTTGTAACTAATAATGATTTCTCCAAATCACAGATTAATTGGTGTGCAATTAATTTGGCATATCCTAAACGCAGCAGAATCTCCTTCACCTGAGTTCATCTAAAATAATAAAACATTTTTGTAGATAATATTGCTAGAATGCCCCAATGACACCCTTCTCAATAACGACTCATCTTCCATGGACCAGATAAATGAGAAGTTAGAGAATATTGACAGAAAAAAAAAGAAATAAACATATTTTTGTTTTTCTTCCCAAATAACTGACATATTTTGAGTTTTTCCTCAGATGGTTAAAATGTTGCAGTATCTCACTCTATAACTTGGAAACAGATAAAAGGAAAAATAAAGTGCAATGGACATGATTCACATGAATTACAAGTACAAAAGGTAAAATGTAGTACAGAGTATTACATAATTGCAAAAGCTTCCTAAAACAGAACTACAAACCTTGAAAGGTCAGTGAATATTGAAGTGTTTTGACATGCTGTACGGATAAAGAGCCTCAAGGACAGGCAATTTGACTTGTTCAAAAAGAGGTATTATTTCTCTAAAGCATTCACTTTTGATATTTTCCCATATTAACAGTTACCTGCAGACTAAATTGTACAGGATAGACATGGAAGTCACTTAAAAAACTTCTTTTCAGCAAGCAAAGCCGATATCCAAAATGAATTATCCAAGATGAAGTTTTTTTTTTTTTTTTTGGTACGCGGGCCTCTCACTGTCGTGGCCTCTCCCGTTGCGGAGCACAGGCTCTGGACGCGCAGGCTCAGCGGCCATGGCTCACAGGCCCAGCTGCTCCGCGGCATGTGGGATCTTCCTGGACCGGGGCACGAATCCGTGTCCCCTGCATCGGCAGGCAGACTCTCAACCACTGCGCCACCAGGGAAGCCTGAAGCATTCATTTTTAAGTGTTGAAGTTTTTCCAGATATTCAGAAGATGCCAAAGGATATTTGAATGTTTGGTGGAGGAACAGAAGGCAAGTCAGATCAATAAGAGTGAATCTCCAGGGGCCACTTTATAGAGACTCAAGGTTCAGCAATCTAAAAGTGATGTGATTTTTTTTTAAGTTCAAAAAGGTAAAAAAAAAAAAAGATAATTAAAGCCACCAATTATTAGTAATGACCCAATCAACTAATGTTGAGTCACTGATGAACAGTCATTCGTGTTTACTGAATGCTCTTTGTATTTGGAAATTTCTCAGTTTGGAGAATTTGTAAAAACTCCTATTACATTCAATATAAAACCGAGCCTACTTTCATACTCATAATAAATTAGTTGAATTTTTTACTTGTCGAGGAACTAGCCACCCACTTGCTAAATCAGTCCTCTGGAAAGCTGAAAAAAATAATAACAGACTAAAAAACAAGAGCAGAAAAAACTGATACATTTCATTTGTGATGACTACAGCCCCAGACACAAGAAAAGGATAACATGATTGCTATTGATTTTCATTCCTAGGAGCTGCAGAACAGAATTCTGATAAAGGCAAATCAAGAAATATAACATCTTATATTTTAAAAGTATTTACCCGTATGCTATAAGGTACATTTGGGACAGGGAATAATTGCATGTGTTTACTTCATGAAGCTTTGTGTTCACTTTTTGGGTCTAGTAAAAAGAAAAGGAAAGATACAAAGACACATTTCATGTCCTCAAAAGTGTTTGATGAAAGAAGCCAAGAGTCAACCAAATAATATGATGACATGATGGAGGAAAAGACGACTGTTGAATGTGAACTGATTTAGAACTATTGTAAAGTGGTTGGAAAAAAGCAAGACTGAAATCAGAAATTTCGAGGTTTAACTATTGGCTTAGCTTCTTAGGAGCTCTGTGATCTTTGGGCTTGTTCTTAATCCCTCTGAGTCACTTATCTCATCAATACAACAGAGAGAAAACTACCTTTCATTTTGTCATTATGAGGATTAACATTGACAAGAAAATGTATGTAAAAGCACTTGACTCAGTGAACACACAAAACTGGGACTCCTCTCAAAATCTGTGCTGCTCTGACACCGGCCTCCAGTGTCATGATAAACTGCTAAACTGCTTCTGGGCTTAGAAACGACAAAGCAGACTTTGATTGGTTGCCTTTCCTCCTCAATCCTTCTTGGCCTTTTTCTGTTGGTTTAAAGGCAGAAGTCCATTACATGGATGCATGGGAGAGAGAGGTTTTAGTGGCCAGAGGAGGCCGATAAGAACAAGATGCTGCTTAACTCCTAGCTTGTCAGGACTATGTCAGTTTCGGGAATACAATAGGCACCTGGTAGCCAGAATGGCATAAAGGGAGCTCAGTTATAAGAAACAGGATACAAGGCTTAAGAGTCAAACCAAATAACAATGCTGAATTTCCAGCTGAAGGAAGGCTCAGTTTATTTCTCCCCAGATGTAATATAAGAAGTCAATGACTGAGCCTGCAAAAGTGAGCAAGTGGTCCCGGTTGTGTGGAGAGTGTTTATCGCCGCTGGGAACAAGAGAGGTCCTGGCTCTGAGGGAAAGGAAGACATTCACATGCACTCATTCATATAACCAATACTTATGGACGACTTACTGTTCTAGGTGCTGGGGTATAACTCACAGTAAACAAAATAGACCTGCGCATATGAAACTTCTAAAGGAGGAACAGTCAAGAATCAGGGCAGCAAGTATGCTAGATTGTAATGAAGGATGAGGAATAAAATACATAGGGAAAGGGGAACAGGCATGTCATAGGGATGTAAAATCTTTGGTAGGCTGGGCAAGGGAGGTCCCAGTGATAGGTGACATTTGAGTCAACATATAAAGGAGTTGAGGGCAAGCATTGTAAATACAGCTGGGGGAGGAGAATTTTAAGCAGAGAGAATAACAAATGCAGAGCCCTGAGGTAGGAGCACTCTTGGTTCCTGTTTGAGGGGAAGCAAGGACATCAGTGTTGATAGAGTGAAGCAGGTGACAGAGACGTAAACAGGAGGTGAGGTTAGAGAGGTAGCGGGCAGGACAAGACCTCGTATGGTGTTAGATGCCATCTCACTATGGGTTCCACAGGGAACAGGCACTGGTGGGTTTATCAGTCAGCTAGTGTCATAGTAACTCAGTGTAATAAATCGTTCCTCAGCGTAAGGGCTTAAAGCAACGATCATGTCTCCTCACTCACGTATCACTGGGTGGCTGGTTGTCAGCTGATCTAAGCTAGTCTCAGGTGAGCTTCTTTCCAAGATCAAGATCAGGTCTAGGTCTGCTCTATGTGTCTCTTATGCTCCTTGGACCCACGGGATACCCAGGCATGTTCTTTTCATAGTGAGGCTAGAGGTACATGACGACAGGTTCAAAGACAAAAAGGTAGTTCAAGCTTCTGCTTGTGTTAGATCCACGAATATTTCATTAACCAGAGCAAGTCACATAGCTGAGTCCCAGGTCAAGAGGCAGGAACATGCAGTCCACCTCTAGTAGAAGAAGTGTGCATGGCAAAGGCTATGGATACAAGGGCTGACTTGACTCTCGTGGCCCAGAGTTCAATCTATCACACACATTCCAGCAGAAGAATCACATGACTAACTTTTAATAGTCTATTGGCTGTTGAGCATAGACTGAAGGGAGGAAAGAAACTTGGACGAAGGTAATCTAAGAGTGGTGATGGAGGCTCAGACTGGGGTGATAGTGCAGATGGCAGGGAATGTTTGCATTCAGGATATGTTTTGAAATTATAGCATGACACTTCTCAAAGAAAAATTGCACTGGGCAAATTAAAGAGGCAAAAGATATGTTATTCAAGACTATTGCAGTAGGGGAGAGGGATTGAACTCAGTTTTTCTGAAAAAGGAAAAAAGGTAGGAGAATTTTTAAGCACTGGGATAAGCTAGTGGAAGGGAAGTTGATCAGTGTGATTAGGCCGTCTGTGTTTTGTTTGTTTGTTTGTTGTTTTTTTGACCACACCACACAACTTGTGAGATCTTAGTTCCCCGACCAGGGATTGAATTCTGGTCCTGGCAGTGAGAGCGCTGAGTCCTAACCACTGGACCGCCAGGGAGTTCCCAGACCACCTGTGTTTGTTAATTGTCACTTCTAGAAGTTAGGCTTCTATTCCTTAGAGACTGGGAGATAAGGCACTATTTTCTTCCATGATTACATTTCAAAGGACAGCTCCCAGCTCCCCGAGAAAGAAAATATTCCTGGTTTTCAAAGCTGGCAAGAGGCTGTGAGAAAACTTATCTACATTTCAAAGGGACAGAGAAAGAATTTGCAATTACAAGTTTTTACAATTTACAACGTAAATGCTTTAAGAAAAGGGAGGTTAGGGGCCTAAAGTCTAGAAGAAATCGGCCTAAAGTTCAGTGAAGTTGAAGGGAAGGTTATGGCCATCTTGGTCACAGTTAAGAGCATGGACTCTGGCATGAGAATGTCTAGATTGAACTCTGGCTCCTGTGCCTCCTAACTGATGACCTTAGAGCAGTTTCTTAACATCTTTGTGCCTTAGTTTACTTCTCTGTCAAATGGGGATGATAAAGTGCCAAAGCCATAGGGTTATGCACAATTAAAGTAGTGAATATGTATGTACAGAATTCAGAACAATTGCTGGTACATAGTAAGTGTTAACTATTATTATTATTATTATTATGGCCAAGGCATCAGATTCTCCTAAGGAGTCAGAGATCAGGCATGAAACCAAGAGAGGACTTGAAGCTAACTTCAAAGTTTTGAGTCTGAGCTACTGCAAAAATGGGGTTACCATTTACTGAGACAGAGAAGGTAGTAGGTAGAGGATTTATAATGTAAGAAGTGATAAGTCCAATAAAAAGTTTAGGTTTATGAGTGATCAGAGGAAGGACTGAATTAGGTAAAGTAATTTCCCTTTCTTTCTTACTAAAGTATGTATATATATATATATTTTTTCAATGGGTTTCTTTTTTTTCTTTTAAGATGCTGGGGGTAGGAGTTTGTTAATTAATTTATTTATTTTTGCTGTGTTGGGTCTTCGTTTCTGTGCAAGGGCTTTCTCTAGTTGTGTCAAGCAGCGGGCCACTCTTCATCGCAGTGTGCGGGCCCCTCACTATCGCGGCCTCTCTTTTTGAGGAGCACAGGCTCCAGACGTGCAGGCTCAGTAGTTGTGGCTCATGGGCCTAGTTGCTCCGCGGCATGTGGCATGTGGGATCCTCCCAGACCAGGGCTCGAACCCGTGTCCCCTGCATTAGCAGGCAGATTCTCAACCACTGCGCTACCAGGGAAGCCCCTAAAATATGTATATTAGACTGCATTTTAAAAGTTCTGAGTGGGATGTTAGGAGACTTTTGTTTTCATTTTTTCTCTATGTCCCAAATTAGACATTGGTGATTATAGGAAAAGAGATATTAAGCAGAGATATTCATTATTGTAAACCTTAATTAAAAAGAACAAACTGCTATGGGTAACAATTAGAAAAAATTTGGTTGTTAACATGTATTTATTTGTTCCATGAAAGAATCACCCTTAAGTCAGAAAGCAAAGTATTAACTTGAACAAATATTCTACCTACAAAAGCTATGCCTTGTTTTGCACAGTATTCCCAGTTCCCAGAACAATCCCTGTCACACAGAGTGTGCTAGATAAATATTTGTGTAATGAGTGAAACCACAGGCTGGCACTTTATGTTTAGAGTAGTTGTATACATGTGAATATTGCTCTGTAATACTGTGAAGTATTTGACTTGCAGCATGTGCAATTCTGTTAACCTGCAATTTGCCAACTGATAGATCAATATATTAAAATTCTGAACTTGAGGTTTGCATTAGCATTTTAAGATAAAGAACATGGTCAGCAGGGTAATTTTTATCCAAATCCTTGATAGAATTACAATGTAGTAATTGTACTATCAATGAACATGTTAAAAACAATTACAAAACAACAATTGAGATTTTACTTCATGTAGATCAAACACTGTTTACATAATGTACTGGCTTGGTTTTTCTTTTGGCTAAGGATTAAATACTATGCTTTTGCTTAAGACTGTCTTCCCTAGTACAGTCGTCCCACAGTATCTGTTGGGGATTGGTTCCAGGACCTGCCACGGATACCAAAATCCGCAGATGGGCATTGGTGACTATGGGCATTGGTATCCTGGGTTCCACATCCACGGATTCAACCAACCAGGGGTCATAAACATAGTACATGATCTAAGTTTGGTTAAATCCACGGATGCTGAGCCTGTGGAAGGCCAACTGTACTAAAGCTGGTTGTCAGATTCATATTTTGTATCCCTCCCATCCCCCCCTTCCCTCCCTTCTTCCCTCCCTCTCTCTATTCTTCCCTCCCTTCTTCCCTCCCTCTCTCTATTCTTCCCTCCCTTCTTCCCTCCCTCTCTCTATTCTTCCCTCCCTCCCTCCCTTCCTTCCCGCTTCCTTCCTTCCTTCCTCCATTCCTCTATCTTCCTTTTCCCAAGAGAGAAATTTTGATCTCTGAAACAGAAACCAAATATAGAGTTGGAAATAGAAAAAAGTTCCTTTTATTAATATTCAAAAAGTTTTGCTGTGAATGATATTATTTCCTTATTTTATTATTGTCCTGATTCATAAATTCTTGGAAGAAACATAGTTAAACATTTTCTCAAAGAAAGAAAAGGATATTCATAGGACTGTATTACAAATGTATTATTATCTGAAGTACTGAGTAATTGGATTATGGTGGAATTTTTAATCATTTGGGGCTTTGGGTGATAGTCATTCCATACTCCATTTAAGAGAAGAAATACTTTGGAAGAGAAAAACAAAACAAACAAAAATGGAAGCACTAAAAACAATTACAATTCATGTAGCACTTCCTTGCTTAACAGATATTTAAAGTAGTACATTTAAAGTCCTTTAAAATACCTATGTATTTTATATCATGATTGGTAGAAGAGAGATATTTTTAAAGAAACAAAAGTCAGATTTAATATTTCCCTTGTAATACCAGTATAACTTTGTGTTTGCTTCTCAAAAAATTCTGCATAAACTGAAATTTTGTGTCCCGAGTTGTTTTTCCGATGCCAATATCAGGTCTGTTTCGCGTTCATTCCTGATTGTCCTTCAGTGGTAATATATATTCAGTGTTAAATCCTACAGTCCTTCAGCCTCTTTGTTAAGTGGTTAATGATTTGTGAACAAACATTTAAAAGCTAATTAAGGAAGCCTGAAATCCTTGTGAAAAGTTATTCCCTAGTTTGATCCAATTTTTGTACATTGAATCTGGGTAGGGTTCTAGGATGGATGATATTTTATTCTACAAACATCTGCACATGGTCTTCCAAGAGCCTACGAAGAAAACATCTTGAAAAATTGGATTCTGATAGGTTTTTGTGGGCTTAACAGGATCCATTCTAAGTCATGATCTCTGATACAATTCTGTTTGTTTGTGTTCAAAGTATAAATTTGAATTGAAGTCTGATACTGGTTGGTTAAGAAAAAAATTAGGACGAATTATATATTTTTCCTTTATGTGGTAGTAAAATATTACTAAACTTTATATATATGTAAGAGGTTTGATAATAAAATAATATTTGTGATGAACAAAAAATAATTTATTTTTGTAACTCCTTAAAGTTATGAAAGATATATTAGAAAACACAAAACTTCAGTTTATGCAGAATTTTTTGAGAAGCAAGGACAAAGTAAGCTATATCAAATGTACATAGTAATTTTTATTCTATCCCTTGTTATATTCCATTAATTGCTTATTTGTGTACCAAACTGTATGCATTATTAGGGTATTAGGAAAGAATTCATTTTTCCCAATTTGCAGTTTATTTATTTCAATTCTCTAGTTAACCTCTTTGACATCTCATTGCAATGCAGGCACGGGTTAAAATATTTCAAATTTTTATTTCTGTTTTTTTTATAGATGCATTTATATTAACATTCATCACTCCTTCCTTACCAATTATTTATTGCATATTCTCTGTTATGAATGCAATTACAGGATTTACGTTAGACTTTACTTGCTGTAACCTGTAACAGTGCACTGTTCAGTCTGGTGAGTTGGTTGAGAATTTTCATGAATTACCAAGTTGTTGCTATGGTATCACACAGTACTTCAACACCTATGAGTCAATAAACTGTCATATTGTAGTAAACACTCCATTTTCCCCTTTCTTCTAATTTATTCCATGATGATATTTGGTGGGAGTTGGGTGGTATAGGATTGGTAAATCGATAACATTTAATTTAACTTAATTATCCTTTTTCAAAGTTATATTAAGTTGGTTTTAAAAAATACAGATAACCTAATCTTTTTAAAATCAGATTTGAAAAATGAGAAATGATCCATCTCTGTGTATAACTGTATCTAGATGTTTAGCAAATGAATACATTAAGATACCTTTCAGAGTAAAGAACTGCACTAATACTGCAGATGTGTTTTAGAGAACAAAGCAAGATGAAGATGTCTTGCCACACAAATTTAGTTGTTTACATCTAGTGTAGTGTGTTAAGACAGAAGTAATGCAGTGACTTCCATGGGTCTTTAGGCAGCAGGGAGAGCTTGAGCAAATATATTATGTTATCATTAAAACATGAGCTAGCCACAGAGGAAAAGTATTTCTCTTCAGAGGAAGATAAAATGGTAGTACTTAGATTGGTTGTTAGCCCAGGGGAAGTATATGTACACAAATAATCAAATCTTACACATGTAATTTTATTTCGCATATTTCAGTAGCATTGATTCTGAAGAATAGGGTAGATTATATTAAAATGTAGAAGTCTGTTATTATGTTTTCCTCAAATAGTTTTCTTTTTTAATTCAACCTAGTCCTTCTTTAATTTACTGTCTGAGGGGATGGAATTGCATTAATTAGCATACATGTTATGTAACTCTTGAAATTTGCATGTTTTATAATATAAGCTTTTCTCAATATTATCTTATTAATATGTGAGAAAACTGAAAATGGGTGCTTCTTAATACTGAGATTCCTAGAGCAGGGATATGGATCAACCAAGTGACCAATGAAACAAAATATTTAAAAACGTTTTTAAATTTTTAAAGTATTTTTCTTTTTAATTACTGATTCTGATTTGGTTTATGGGAACCAGTTGAAGTAGAGACAATATAAGGTCGGTAAATTTGTATGATAGATAAATTTTTTATTGGACTATAATTGCTTTACAATGTTGTGTTAATTTCTACTGTACAGCAAAGTGAATCATCTATACGTATACATATATCCCCTCTTTTTTGGATTTCCTTCCCATTTAGGGCACTGCAGAGCATTGAGTGGAGATCCTTGGGTTATACAGTAGGTTCTTATTAGTTATTTATTTTATACATAGTATCAATAGTGTATATATGTTAATTCCCATCTCCCAATTCATCCCACCCCCTTTCTTCCCGCTTGGTATCCATGCGTTTGTTCTCTACATCTGTGCCACTATTTCTGCTTTGCAAGTAAGATCTATACCATTTTTCTAGATTCCACATATATGCATTAATATATGATATTTGTTTATCTCTTTGACTTACTTCGCTCTGTATGACAGTCTCTACATCCATCCACGTCTCTGCAAATGGCACAATTTCATTCCTTTTTTATGGCTGAGTAATATTCCATTGGATATATGTACCACATCTTCTTTATCCATTCCTCTGTTGATGGACATTTAGGTTGCTTCCATGTCCTGGCTATTGTAAATAGTGCCGCAGTGAACATTGGGGTGCATGTGTCCTTTTGAATTATGGTTTTCTCTGGGTATATGCCCAGTAGTGGGATTGCCGCATTATATGGTAGTTCTATTTTTAGTTTTTTAAGGAAACTCCATACTGTTCTCCATAGTGGTTGGATCAATTTGCATTCCCACCAACAGTGCAAGAGAGTTCCCTTTTCTCCACACCCTCTCCAGCATTCATTGTTTGTAGATTTTTTGATGATGGACATGCTAACAGGTGTGAGGTGATACCTCATTGTAGTTTTGATTTGCATTTCTCTAATAAGTAGTGATGTTGAGCATCTTTTTGTGTGTTTGTTGACCATCTGTATGTCTTCTTTGGAGAAATGTCTATTTAGGTGTTCCATCCATTTTTTGGTTGGGTTGTTTGTTTTCTTGATATTGAGCTGCATGAACTGTTTGTATATTTTGGAGATTAATCCTTTGTCAGTTGTTTCATTTGCAAATATTTTCTCCCATTCTGAGGGTTGTCTTTTCGTCTTGTTTATGGTTTCTTTTGCTGTGGAAAAAGCTTTTAAGTTTAATTAGGTCCCATTTATATATTTTTGTTTTTATTGTATGATAGATAATTTAAACCTCATATCATTCATGTGTTTTTTTCTGTGGCTCAGATCCTTTAGACACTATCTTGTGTGACTGTTTTAGCTTTTTTTTGACATGTGGAGTCATAGTGCTCTTAATAAAACTCTCAATTTAACTGGAATATACACATAAGCATTACTGATTTCTAGTGTATACAGAATAGACCTTTCATGTCACTGATAATTTAACACATGACACATGTTATTACCACAAAGTTTATATTTCTTCATATTTAAGATTTCAGTGGAGGAAAATATAAATAAAATAACATCAGGTGGGTGGGCAAGCATCTTAAAAATACATAACAGAACAATTATTCTGAAACAATTGATTACTTTTAGGTAAATAGAATGGTTACTCTTACTCTCATTAGACACAAGAAATGAACAAAAGCAATTTTTTTAAAAAAATAACATTTTAGAGGAGTGGACATTAAAGGTATGATTCTGAAGAGAAAGTTATTTCAAATTGTTTCTAAAATGCTATAATGAAAAGAAAATTATCATTTAAAACATCAGCATGGACGAAATTTTTTCTTTGAAGGAGTACAGTAGTAATAGCAATATGGCTTTGAGGAATTTGCTATAAATCCTGGAGACCCAGTGTTCCAGTGTTGGCAGTATGACTGCAATATGCTATGAAGCTTTCAGTATTTTATATGTAAGGGTAAAGGGAAGAGTAAGTATGCAAACCATTCAAATGCATAAAATAACTGAAGAGAATCTTAGGCTCATTCTATTTCTATTTTTTTAATTTCAGAAGTAAAGTAAAAAATATGTAAAGATTGTCATACACCAGTGGCTAAAAACTACCTAAAATTAGTAACTCAGTACAAAAACCTTTATTAAAGTTATTTTTTGCTTTTGTATTCCGGTATTGATAAAAATAATTTGTTAGTTAACCACTGAAAAGTGTACATGCAAACATATATTCATACAACATGTTCATGATGGCATCGGTTCAATGCTGGATTTTGTTAAGGAATCTTTTATTATTGGATCATTTATTTTCATACCTATTTTTCCTTAAGGATACTATTTTTATTTGAAGACTTTCAGTTTATAAAGATATTGTTAAATTGAGTTCATTTTAAGTTGCATAAGTCTTGGATAAAAGTGATTATATCTACTTATATATACACACCCATATAACTGTATATATGTTTCATGAAATATATTTTGAAATCAGATGTAGAACTGGGGATAATCTTGAAAACCAAACTGAAAAGGTTACAAAGAGAAGTATAGTGGCTTTATTAAAAGCTCTTTAGTCTCCATTCTTATAGGGAAGGTCTGTTTTTGGCAAATTCATCTTCAAAATACCTGATAATTTCTGTGATGTAAATGAGCACATAAATAAATAAGATCATAATTACATATATTTATTTTGTAACTTTAGGTTTTGTTATCCATTACTGATTGTTTTGTGTCTTACTCAAGGTTAATTTGAACATGGAAAACAATATAGCACCATTTATTCTTGGAATCAATACTTTTTGAATAAAATAACAGATGTTTAGGATTTAGGTAATTTCCCTTGGTAGGGTGGTTTAGTTGATAACCATCAGGAAATTAATGCAGACTTCTATGGAAAGAAATAAATTACTAGAAGCCCCAGGACTCCATTCCTAGATGGAGGAAACCTTACCCCAGATCTCCAAATCTTTCTTCATAGTTTAGATTCTTTACTTTGCAATTATAGGATGAACAGAGCTGTAAGAAACCTGACTCACCTAACTTTAGGGGATAAAATGAATGATGTAATGTAAAGTGTCAACAACTCTATCTCAAAAGATACATTTCCTTAAGGTTAATAGTTTGTGCAGGAGGCGGTATTGAAGATAAGACTCATACATTTCTACCTATTGCTCTTGGAATGCCAACTACGTTTCATCAGTTGCTTCCAGAATGAGCATTCCTTTCACGTCAGTGTGCTGTCTGACCATAGTTTAAAAGGCCAAGGTGACAACTACATTGTATTCCTGTTGACAGTGCTTCTATTGAATAGATGGTTTGGGAATAGTGTTGAACTATAGAAAGTTTCTACAATGTGAAGCCCTAATTTGAATTGCAGTGTACCATTTGAGGACTAGAATAGGTTTTAATTTTCTACAGTTTCCAAAAGCTAAACTGTCCTTGCTTAAGAAACACCATGTCTAGTCAATTGGAATTTTTCTCTAGCACAAGATTGCACTTATGTTATTTATTGACTAGTATAATTTTAAGTAGTAATGTCAGGCTGGGTATCTTAAATAGAGAATTAAACCTGAATTTCCTAGCAACTAGGAATTTGTTAATTTGAAGGTCATTTTACAGTAGGTTAAGATTATCTATATGTTCCGAAATCAGAAATTGGGGGGTCCAGTTGGACCATCAATGAAATGAGTTACACCCTAGCTTCCTACCTACTCAGAGTTTATGGAAACACAGAACAAATATAAGAACTAGCCCTACCCAATGATCTGGTACTTTTTAAGAAAAGACTCTTCCTTGTTCCTAGGCCTTAGGAAGGATGATCCACTGAAATGGTACTCTTTGCCCCAGAGACATTGGATAAGAAGAGCAGTCCAAAAAAAAAAAAAAAAAACAACAAAAAACAAGAAGAGCAGTGCAGGCAAGATTCTCCTTCCTTGACTTCAGAGGACTTTAGGAATCAACCATGTGTAAGCGTCTTGTTGATTGAAAATATTGCACTAGTTATATCAGGATGTCTTTTTGTTATTTTTGCCATCAGTTCAATTATACTAGTTTTATGCTTTGTGCTTTATATCATAAAAGAATTTCATGCTAAAATGGATAGAACAAATGACAATTGTCATTGAATTTGATTCCCCTTTTAGTCATTTCCCTAGAAAAGTTCCCTTATTATTTTATCAGAAATAAAATCCACCATTGATTTTTTAAAAAACTAGTCATGATTAGAAATTCAAAATTTGTTATAATTTAGTTATTAAATGTGAAATACCCTATATTTTATTGTTATGTTTATTTGTAGGTGTGAGCATGTATGTGGCAGACAACAAATGAGAAGGGTTTCTTTGATTATTCCGAAGAGAATTTAAATTCCTGGAAAAAAACATATTAACTTTTTGAAAATGAGTATGGTAGGCAGAATGACCCCCAAAAGTCCACACCTGTGAATATATTTCATTACATGGCAAAAGCAAGTTGGAAGGTATGATTAACAGTAAGGTCCTTCAGATGGGAGAGTAGCCCAAATTGTCCAGGTGGAGCCATTCCAATCACGTGACTCCTTAAAAGCAGAGCAACTCCCCCAAATTTGGTCCCAGAGAAAGACATGAAAATGGAGAAGGTTCAGGAACTGCAGACTTGCTGGTTTTCAAGATAGAAGAAGGGACCACAAAACAACGAATGTGGGTGGCCTCTGAAGGATGGAAGAGGCAGGGAAACACATTTTCACTTACAGCCTCCAGATGGTAACCAGACCCACGAGCACCTTGATTTTAGCCCCATGGTATTTTCCTTCTTCCTTCTTTTCTCTTTCTATAATTGCCTCTACTATTCCCTTAGGCAGAAACATTTTAGAAAAAACAAAATCGGAGCTGCCAGTGTCCAGGACCCACTGCTCCAAAGCAAAACAGGAAGTAGCAGGGTAGATGTGTTTCAGTGACTCAAGTTGTATTTATTTATTTATTTTTATTTTTTTAACATCTTTATTGGAGTATAATTGCTTTACAATGTTGTGTTAGTTTCTGCTGTATAACAAAGAGAATCAGCTATATGTATACAAATATCCCCATATCCCCTCCCTCTTGCATCTCCCTCCCACTCTCTTTATCCCACCCCTCTAGGTGGTCACAAAGCACTGAGCTGATCTCCTGTGCTATGCAGCTACTTCCCACTAGCTAGCTATTTTACATTTGGTAGTGTATATATGTCCATGCCACTCTCTCACTTCATCTCAGCTTATGCTTCCCCCTTCCCATGTCTTCAGGTCCATTCTCTACATCTCCATCTTTATTCCTGTCCTGCCCCTAGGTTCTTCAAAATCCTTTTTTTTTTTTTTTTGGTTCCATATATATATGTGTTAGCATACGGTATTTGTTTTTCTCTTTCTGACTTACTTCACTCTGTATGACAGACTCTAGGTCCATCCACCTCACTACAAATAACTCAATTTCGTTTCTTTTTAGGACTGAGTAATATTCCATTGTATATATGTGCCACATCTTGTTTATCCATTCATCTTGTTGATGAATTCATGTTGATGGACACTTAGGTTGCTTCCATGTCCTAGGTATTGTAAATAGTGCTGCAATGAACATTGTGGTACATGTCTCTTTTTGAACTATGGTTTTCTTAGAGTATATGCCCAGCAGTGGGGTTGCTGGGTCGTATGGTAGTTCTATTTTTAGTTTTTTAAGGAACCTCCATACTGTTCTCCATAGTGGCTGTATCAATTTACATTCCCACCAACAGTGCAAGAGGGTTCCCTTTTCTCCACACCCTCTCCAGCATTTATTCTTTGTATATTTTTTGATGATGGCCATTCTGACTGGTGTAAGTTGACACCTCACTGTGGTTTTGATTTGCATTTCTCAAGTGATTAGTGATGTTGAGCATCTTTTCATGTGTTTATTGGCAATCTGTATACCTTCTTTGGAGAAATGTCTATTTAGGTCTTCTGCCCATTTTTGGATTGGGTTGTTTGTTTTTTTGATATTGAGCTGCATGAACTGCTTGTATATTTTGGAGATAAATCCTTTGTCAGTTGCTTCGTTGGCAAATATTTTCTCCCATTCTGAGGGTTGTCTTCTTGTCTTGTTTATGGTTTCCTTGGTCGTGCAAAAGCTTTTAAGTTTCATTAGGTCCCATTCGTTTATTTTTGGATTTATGAACATTTCTCTAGGAGGTGGGTCAGAGGATCTTGCTGTGATTTATGTCATAGAGTGTTCTGCCTATCTTTTCCTCTAAGAGTTTTATAGTGTCTGGCCTTACATTTAGGTCTTTAATCCATTTTGAGTTTATTTTTGTGTATGGTGTTAGGGAGTGTTCTAATTTCATTCTTTTACATGTAGCTGTCCAGTTTTCCCAGCACCACTTATTGAAGAGACTGTCTTTCTTCCATTGTATGTTCTTGCCTCCTTTATCAAAAATAAGGTGACCATATGTGTGTGGGTTTATCCCTGGGCTTTCTATCCTGTACCATTGATCTATGTTTCTGTTTTTGTGCCAGTACCATACTGCCTTGATTACTGTAGCTTTCTAGTATAGTCTGAAGTTAGGGAGCATTATTCCTCCAGCTCCATTTTTCTTTCTCAAGATTGCTTTGGCTATTTGGCGTCTTTTGTGTTTCCATACAAATTGTGAAATTTTTTGTTCTAGTTCTGTGAAAAATGTCATTGGTAGTTTGATAGGGGTTGCATTGAATAGGTAGATTGCTTTGGGTAGTGTAGTCATTTTCACAATGTTGATTCTTCCAATCCAAGAACATGGTATATCTCTCCATCTGTTTGTATCATCTTTAATTTCTTTAATCAGTGTCTTGTAATTTTCTGCATACAGGTCTTTTGTCTCCTTAGGTACATTTATTCCTAGGTACTGTATTCTTTTTGTTGTAGTTGTGAATGGGAGTGTTTCCTTAATTTCTCTTTCAGATTATTCATCGATAGTGTATAGGAATGCCAGAGATTTCTGTGCATTAATTTTGTATCCTGCTACTTCACCAAATTCATTGACTAACTCTAGTAGTTTTCTGGTAGCATCTTTAGGATTCTCTATGTATAGTATCATGTCATGTGCAAACAGTGACAACTTTACTTCTTCTTTTCTGATTTGGATTCTTTTTATTTCTTTTTCTTCTCTGATTGCTTTGGCTAAAACTTCCAAAACTATGTTGAATAAGAGCAGTGAGAATGGGCAACCTTGTCTTGTTCCTGATCTTGGAAGAAATGGTTTCAGTTTTTCACCATTGAGAATGATGTTGTCTGGGGTTTGTCATATACAGCCTTTATTATGTTGAGGTAAGTTCCCCGTATGCCTACTTTCTGCTGGGTTTTTATCATAAAAGGGTGTTGAATTTTTTCAAAAGCTTTTTCAGCATCTATTGAGATTATCATGTGGTTTTTATCCTTCAGTTTGTTAATATGGTGTATCACATTGACTGATTTGCATATATTGAAGAATCCTTGCATTCCTGAGATAAACCCTACTTGATCATTTTGCATGATCCTTTTAATGTGCTGTTGGATTCTGTTTGTTAGTATTTTGGTGAGGATTTTTGCATCTGTGTTCATCAGTGATATTGGCCTGTAGTTTTCTTTTTTTGTAACATCTTTTCTAGTTTTGGTATGAGAGTGATGGTGGCCTTGTAGAATGAGTTTGGGAGTGTTCCTCCCTCTGCTATATTTTGGAAGAGTTTGAGAAGGATAGGTGTTAGCTCTTCTCTAAATATTTGATAGAATTCCCCTGTGAAGCCATCTGGTCCTGGGCTTTTGTTTGCTGGAAAATTTTAATCACAGTTTCAATTTCAGTGCTTGTGATTGGTATGATTTTATTTTCTATTTCTTCCTGGTTCAGTCTTGGAAGATTGTGCTTTTCTGAGCATTTGTCCATTTCTTCCAGGTTGTCCATTTTATTGGCATTTAGTTGCTTGTAGTAATCTCTCATGATTTTTTGTATTTCTTCAGTGTCAGTTGTTACTTCTTTTTCATTTCTAATTCTGTTGAATTGAGTTTTCTCCCTTTTTTCTTCATGAGTCTGGCTAATGGTTTATCAATTTGATTTGTCTTCTCTAAGAACCAGCTTTGAGTTTTATTGATCTTTCCAATTGTTTTCTTCATTTCTTTTTCATTTATTTCTGCTCTGATCTTTATGATTTCTTTCCTTCTGCTAACTTTGTCATTTTTTGTTGTTGTTGTTCTTCTTTGTCTAATTGCTTTAGGTGTAGGGTTAGGTTCTTTGAGATTTTTCTTCTTTCTTGAGCTAGGATTGTATTGCTATAAACTTCCCTCTTAGAACTGCTTTTGCTGCATCCCATAGGTTTGGGATCATTGTGGTTTTGTTGTCATTTGTCTCTAGGTATTTTTTGATTTCCTCTTTGATTTCTTCAGTGATCTCTTGGTTATTTAGTAGGACATTGTTTATCCTCCATGTGTTTGTATTTTTTACAGTTTTTTTCCTGTAATTGAT
The DNA here is from genome assembly GCF_949752795.1 of Hyperoodon ampullatus. Lineage (NCBI taxonomy): Eukaryota > Metazoa > Chordata > Mammalia > Artiodactyla > Ziphiidae > Hyperoodon > Hyperoodon ampullatus. The sequence continues at coordinate 185,173,701 of NC_136915.1, forward strand.
ATCTAGTCTCATACTGTTGTGGTCAGAAAATATACTTGATATGATTTCAATTTTCTTAAATTTACCGAGGCTTGCTTTGTGACCCAAGATATGATTTATCCTGGAGAATGTTCCTTGAGAACTTGAGAAGAAAATGTATTCTGTTGTATTTGGGTGGAATGTCCTATTAATATCAATTAAGTCCATCTTGTTAATGTGTCACTTAAAGCTTGTGTTTCCTTATTTTCATTTTGGATGATCTGTCCATTGGTGAAAGTGAGGTGTTAAAGTCCCCTTCTATTATTGTGTTACTGTTGATTTCCCCTTTTATGGCTGTAAGCATTAGCCTTATGTATTGAGGTGTTCCTATGTTGGGTGCATAAATATTTACAATTGTTACATCTTCTTCTTCGATCGATCCCTTGATCATTATGTAGTGTCCTTCTTTGTTTCTTGTAATAGTCTTTACTTTAAAGTCTATTTTGTCTGATATGAGAATTGCTACTCCAGCTTTCTTTTGATATCCATTTGCATGGAATATGTTTTTCCATGCCCTCACTTTCAGTCTGCATGTGTCCCTAGGTCTGAAATGGGTCTCTTGTAGATAGCATATCTATGGGTCTTGTTTTTGTATCGTTCAGCTAGTCTATGTCTTTTGGTTGGAGCATTTAATCCATTTACATTTAAGGTAATTATCGATATGTATGTTCCTATTTCCATTTTCTTAATTGTTTTGGGTTTGTTATTGGTGGTCTTTTCCTTCTCTTTGGTTTCCTACCTAGAGAACTTCCTTACCATTTGTTGTAAAGCTGTTTTGGTGGTGCTGAATTCTCTTAACTTTTGCTCGTTTGTAAAGGTTTTAATTTCTCCATCGAATCTGAGTGAGATCCTTGCTGGGTAGAGTAATGTTGGTTGTAGGTTTTTCCCTTTCATTACTTTAAATATGTCCTGCCACTCCCTTCTGGCTTGCAGAGTTTCTGCTGAAAGATCAGCTGTTAACCTTATTGGGATTCCCTTGTGTGTTATTTGATGATTTTCCCTTGCTGCTTTTAATATCTTTTCTTTGGATTTACTTTTTAAAATAAATCTTTATTGAAGTATAATTACTTCACAATACTGTGTTCGTTTCTGTTGCACAACAAAGCAAATCAGCCATATGCATACACATGTCCCCGTATCCCCTCCCTCTTGAGCCTCCCTTCCATCCAACCTATCCCATCCCTCTAGGTCATTGTAAAGCACCGAGCTGATCTTCCTGTGCTATGTGGCTGCTTCCCACCAGCCAAGTATTTTACATTCGTTAGTGTATGTATGCCGATGCTACTCTCCCTTCGGCCCAACTTCGCCCTCCCACCCCATGTTCTCAAGTGCATTTTCTATATCTATCTCTTTATTCCTGCCCTGCATCTAGGCTCATCAGTACCATTTTTTTTTTAGATTCCATATATATGTGTTAGCATCTTTGTATTTAATATTTGATAATTTAATTAATGTATGTCTTGGCATATTTCTCCTTGGATTTATCCTGTATGGGACTCTGTGTGCTTCCTGGACCTGATTGACTGTTTCCTTTCCCATGTTAAGGAAGTTTTTAGCTATAATCTCTTCAAATATTTTCTCAGACCTTTTCTTTTCCTCTTCTTCGGGGACCCCTATAATTCGAATGTTGGTGCATTTAATGTTGTCCCAGAGGTCTCTGAGACTGTCTTCAATTCTTTTCATTCTTTTTTCTTTATTCTGCTCTGTGGTAGTTATTTCCACTCTTTTATCTTCCAGGTCACTTATCTGTTCTTCTGCCTCAGTTATTCTGCTATTGATTCCTTCTAGAGAATTTTTAGTTTCATTTGTTGTGTTGTTCATCATTGTTTGTTTGCTCTTCATTTATTCTAGGTTCTTGTTAATCATGTCTTGTATTTTCTCCATTCTATTTCCAAGACTTTGGATCATCTTTACTATCATTACTCTGAATTCTTTTTCAGATAGACTGCCTATTTCCTCTTCATTTGTTTGGTCTGGTGAGTTTTTTGGGTTTTTTTTTGTTTCGTTTTTGTTTTTGTTTTTTTTTTTTTTGCGGTATGCGGGCCTCTCACTGTTGTGGCCTCTCCCGTTGCGGAGCACAGGCTCCGGACGCGCAGGCTCAGTGGCCATGGCTCATGGGCCCAGTGGCTCCGCGTCATGTGGGATCTTCCCGGACCGGGGCACGAACCCGTGTCCCCTGCATCGGCAGGCGGACTCTCAACCACTGCACCACCAGGGAAGCCCTGGTCTGGCGAGTTTTTACCTTACTCCTTCATCTGCTATATATTTCTGTGTTGTCTTTGCTTAACTTACTGTGTTTGGGGTCTCCTTTTTGCAGGCTTCAGGTTTGTAGTTCCTGTTGTGTTTGGTGAATGCCCCCAGTGGGTAAGGTTGGTTCAGTGGCTTGTGTAGGGTTCTTGGTGGAGGGGAATGGTGCCTGTGTTCTGTTGGGTGGGGCTGGATCTTGTCTTTCTCGTTGGCAAGGCTGCATCTGGTGGTGTGTTTTGGGGTGTCTGTGAACTTAGTATGATTTTAGGCAGGCTCTCTGCTAATGGGTGCAGTCGTGTTCCTGTCTTGCTAGTTGTTTGGCGTGGGACATCCAGCCCTGGAGCTTGCTGACCATTGGGTGTATCTGGGTCTTAGCATCGAGACGGACATCTCTGGTAGAGCTCTCGCTGATTGATATAACGTGGGGCCAGGAGGTGTCTGGTGGTCCAATGTCCTGAACTTGGCTCTCCCACCTCAGAGACTCAGGCCTGACACCAGCTTGGAACACCAAGAACCTGTCAGCCACACAGCTCAGAAGATAAAGGGAGAAGAAAAGAGAGAAAATAAATAAAAACATAAAAAAATAAAATAAAATTATTAAAATAAAAAATTATTAAAATTAAAAAATTTTTAAGTAATAAAAGAAAGGAGAGAGCAACCAAACCAATAAACTAAGTGATAAGAAGCGCTAAAAACTATACTAAGATAAACATAAAAATCAGAAACGAGTCAGTCGCAGATAGCAAACCCTAAGTCTACAGTTGCTCCCAAAGTCTACTGCCTCAATTTGGGGATGATCCCTTGTCTATTCAGGTATTCCACAGATGCAGGGTACATCAGGTTGGTTTTGGAGATTTAATCTGCTGCCCCTCAGGCTGCTGGGAGAGATTTCCCTTTCTCTTCTTTGTTCAAACACCTCCCAGGGTTCAGCTTTGGTTTTGGCCTCACGTCTGTGTGTAGGTTGCCCTCAGGCTTCTGTTCCTGTCCAGACAGGATGGGGTTAAAGCAGCGGCTGATTAGGGGGCTCTGGCTCTCATGCCAGGGGCAAGGTGGTATATGGTAGTTATAATTGGAATGTGGGGAGAGCCTGCGGCGGCAAGGACCGACATGACGTTACAACAGCCTGAGGCATGCTGTGTGTTTTCTGGGAACTTGGCCCTGGATCATGGGACCCTGGAAGGGGTGGGCTGCACAGGTTCCTTGGGGAGAGGTGTGGATAGTGACCTGTGCTTTCACACAGGCTTCTTGGTGGCTGCAGCAGCATCATCATTAGCGTTTCATGCCCATCTCTGGGATCTGAGCTGATAGCCGTGGCTCATGCCCATCTCTGGAGCTCATTTAGGCAGTGCTCTGCCTTCTCTGGGCAGACAGGGAAGGAATCCCCTCTCCTCATGCACCCTGAAACAGTGGTCTCTTGCCTCTTAGGCAGGTCCAGAGTTTTTCCCAGACTCCCTCCCAGTTAGCTGTGGCACACTAGCCCAAGTTGTGTTTAGAAACTCTCTGAGCCACCATTGTCAGTTCCACCTGGATCAGAGATGATGACAGACAGTTGACTCCACCTCCAAGTGCAGACAGGATTTCCTAAATGCCTAGAAATCCTTTTCTTGCCTACTCAACACTAATTCACCTAAGTCACTTAACTTGTTTCATTTTATATCAAAGACAAAACAGGAAAAATAATATGACTTTGTCTGCTATCAGTTCCATCCAATAGAAAAACACATTCATTTTTATGTGACTCGTATCATGGGATTCAAGCCTGTAACCATGGACCTACTGTGTAGGGATACCCTTTTTTAGAAATGAATGTTAGACTTTTGGCTTATGATTTTTCTAGATAATTACGACAATATGTTCTTTAGAAAATATACTTTATCTTCTAGTTCTGAGATGACCATCTATGGAGATAAATTTAAGACACCACCATTTTAGATTTCAACTACAGGTCAAATATTTGGTCTACTAGTAATAATGTAATTGATAAAAATCAATGCATGTCAAAAATTATGTCTGATTTCTTTTAAGTATGTTGTAAAATGTCATTACCAAAGCTGTAAAAGCTCTACTATGGAAAACAAAATTAACTTAAAAGTATCATGAGCTATTAAATTCGTGCACTTGCGAGTGTGCACACACACACGACACACAAGGTTTGGAGGGAAGTGTTTAAATCTTTGCACAAACTAAACGTTGTTTTGACAATGTGTCAAATGACTGTCATCTGTAATTAGTATATTTTAAGCAATAGGATAGGTGTTACATCAGGTAGAGGATTGTGCTAAAGAAATTCACGGCAATTTCTATTGTGAGCAGAGATGAACACTGAATACAGAAAGCCCATTTTACAATCTTTTTGCCAAAGCATTACCTTAATTTTTCCTTTTCCCAGAATTTTTGTGTCTTATCTGGAAAATGATCCATACTTTTAATTTTAGTAGCATCCTATGTTGATGGAATGCCATATGATTGAGCATTTATCACTGTGCTTATTGCTTCAGCACTTTAGGTGATGCATAGAAGGAGCCAGCTTGCTTCCAAAATCCACTGCTTCCTTATTTAGTTTCTTGACTTGGCGCTTCTGTTGCCAAATGCAAAACATCTTGTATTGCATAGTGAACGTTTTCTTTTCCTTTGTTGATAAGATCACTCACATGTAGCATTTAAGAATTGTAAATTGTGCTTAATATCTTAACGAATGGCTAAAGGCAGAGGAATCAAAAAGTTGTCCTTCATATTACTCTAGCTTAAAAAAAGTTTTTTTCTTGTTTTACTGTCATTGCTTTTTATTTAACCAGGAAAACATTTCTATATTTTTATTCCTGGTTTTCTCATTTTAAAGCACTATTTTAAAAGTAATGATAATATTACAACTGTTTCTGATAATAATAATCATAGTTCACACTTACATGGTACTTTTTATGACCCGGAAGCTATTCCAAGCACTTTCCATATTTAACTCAACTTTATAAGAGTCCTTTGAGATCATTGCTATTGTTATCACCATTTCATAGGTGAGACTAAAGTACGGGAAAAAAATTTGCACAGCTGCTGGGGGTTGGAGCTTGGATTTGAACCCCAGGATTCTGGCTCCAGGGTCCATGCTTTTAACCCCTATAGTAAACCCATTAACAAAATTCATTTGAACAAGATGGACAGAATATTTCTAGGTGATAAAACATTCATGACAGTTTCTTGTTCATGTTTTTTTTAAAATCCTTAATAAATAGTAAGTGCATTTTATGTGAAATTCTGTGGAAATATTTTTTTAAGTCTCTAAATTGAATCACCCAGTCTCCTTTTATTCCATACATATTTTTACAGTCCTCTAGTACTATTTATTCAGTGGGTGATACTTCATCCTAGGACTCCATATTGTTTTGTGAGGAAAGGTATATTTGCTGAAATGTTAAATGATCTTAAATTATGTTGACATTCATATCAGATTTCCAGTAAAGTGGAATTCATTTGTCCTCAGGAGTCCCAATGTTGGATAGGAGTCATACCTACGTTAAAGCTCTGGGATCAACATCATCTAGGTTAGGTGATTCATTTCACAGAGCTTATTTTCACTATAGGGAAAAATTTAAATGGGTAGAACTAAATTGGGAAAACTGTCATAGTGGACAGGTTTAGCTCCTTAACTCCCTTGTTGGTTTAATTTAACAAATTCTGCAGTGGGTGCTTGTATGTAAGTGCCTTTTGGAGCATGTTGGGATATCAGCTATGGAACAAGAAGAAAACTAGGACCACATGGTGACCACAGTGGGGCATGGGGCAGCTGCTGGGGTCAAACAACAGAACTGCACGAGCTGGTCCCACCAAACTCAGCCAGGCAGTACTAATATTTGTGAGTTTAAGCATGATTCAGGTTCTTAGCAAGGCCAAGAGGGCTAACCTAGTGGGGGGAGCCCAGTGACAGATGATCTGAGTAAAGATAATAAATATCCCCAAATCTGACAGGTGGTCATTATAGGCTTGTGACTATAGTATAGGCCTGTGATTTGGAAGGTGTTGAAAGACCATACAAAAACCTGATCATGATATTAGTGACCCAATTAAACTTCCTGCTGTTCAGGATGAGAGTATGGACTGAAATACCCCATAACATGATTAATCAGAAATTAGCAGTTGGCTGAGCAGACAGGCACCCTAATGAAGAGAAGGACAGAAAGAGCTTATGTCTTGTTCAGGTATCTATTTATTCTGACCACCCAAATACCAAATCTTTACTCACAGCATCGTCGTCCTACTAAGTTCTAATCAGCCCTAATATTGCATTAAGGAGAACAGAATTGTAGAATCAAGAGAGGTACTTCAAAAATCACTTCTAAAGCAACAAACATATTTAGAATATTAATAAGGGTCACAGGATTATGCTTCCACTCAAGCCTTGGTTAAAAGATTAACTTAACCCTCTGCTTAAGAAAAAAAAGTATTGCTCGAATATTTGATGATTATTTTTATTATAATTTTAAAAATAGATTAAACAATTGAATTAAGATTAGATGTAGAATGAAGAGAAATGCTACGGCATTGTTATGAATATAATATCTTTTTCCCCCTAAAATAGATTCCAGAGTATTGATTCATTTCTGGTGGGGCACCTCTTGCTGAAGAATACAGAGAAAAGGTCAGTTTTCTGCAAAATTACTTTCATTATGTTGTTCCTGAAGGTACAAGTTAATTTAAAATTGCAATTACATCTTCACACCAAATATATCTGAATTAAAAATAACAAGGAAGTTTTTTTTGTAGTTAAAATTTTAAGCAAGTGAAATTAACTTAAATATCATTAAGGCTGTCTTTTAAGTAAATATTCAACAGGAGCTTGGTTTTATGAAGTGAAAATATAATACTTTTGAGATAGCTGTAAATTTAAATAGCTGATTTTGATGAAAATTAGAAAGTCAGGGAGAATGCTTTTTAAGCTTTATTGATTAACATTGATCTATAATTTTTAAATTGTACATGTTTACGGTATGCTTTTTGATGAGTTTGGACATATGTACACACCTGTGATATTGTTACCATGATTAAGGTACTACACATAGTCATCACCTTCAAAAATTTCCTTGTGTCCTTTTGTAGTTTTTGTTGTTGTTTGGTTTTGTTTTGGTGACAAGAACACTTAACACGAGCTCTATACTCTTAACATATTTTTAAGTGCATGATGGTGTGTTATTAACTATAGATTATGTGTTATACAGCAGATTTCTAGAACTTATTTCTCCTGCGTAACTGAAACGTTGTACCCACTGAGCAACAATTCCCCATTTATTGCAAATTAATTTTATAAAACATAATGCCTGTTTTTTTAAACAGGTAGATAGTTACATTTACAGTGAAAACAATACTCTTGTTGATTACTCAGTAGAACTCTCTATATCATTTTAATATATCGTTTGCTGTTAAATAAGTTCTTCTATTATATCATGTTTTAGGGAATTTTCTCCTTAGTAGATTTAGAAGAAAAATATTTGTTGGGTTCTATTGTATGCTAATGTCTTATATATATTGTCTCAGTTCTCAAAATGGAAACGGAAGCTCAGAAATTAAATAGTTAACCCAAATCACAAATGTACTAAAGGGATTTCTAGAGAAGATTTATATTTAGGTCTGTCTCAGAGCACCTGTGTGCTCTGAGCCCCCATTTTCTCCTGGGTCACTCCTACTGGCCAGGGTCACCAAGGCCACCTGTGTGCTCGCCTCACTACTGTCTTTCCAGGCTTCTGAGCCTGTCACAGAGAAGCTCCAACCCGGCTGCCATGCAGCACAGCTTCTGAAGCTTGAAAAGACATAGAGTCTCTTTAGTTAACAGCACAATTACTTGTGCACAGTTCTGTGCAGTAGTTCACAATCTGAGAACCAAGATTATCTCCGGACTCAATCTGGACACCAAGGACAGAAAATACCCCTTTCTATGTATGAGAACGTGGCTTTGCCAGGTTGCTGTCTTTAGTATCACTTTGCTTTTCAGGGATCCTTCTGCCCAGACAGATACTTTGATTGTCCCTTAGATTTGCTTCTCAAAATACTCATCTACTGTTCAGTGGAAAGTGTTAATAGGCATCAAAGCATCAAAGGTCACTTTTCTGCAAGATTACTTCCATTTTGTTGTCCCTGAAGATAAAAGACGGGCTACTTTAAAATTGCAATTTGAGTTTGAGCCCTAAGTTCTTTGACTGCCTTCACCGATCCTGAACTCTTGTATCTTGATTCTTATCTAATCCTAATCAAACCCCCTCTTTGAAAGAACTGCCTTAAATCAGATTTCCAATTCCCAGTAATTTCCGACCTTGCCGTCTCCCCTCTGGTACTCTGCCAATGCTTTGCTCTCCTTTACCACAGTGACCAGTAACCCAGATTTGTTTTTTCAACACGTTGTTGGTGATATTTGGGAAGCCAGCTTTTTTTTTTTTGCGGTACACGGGCCTCTCACTATTGTGACCTCTCCCATTGCAGAGCACAGGCCCCGGATGCACAGGCTCAGCAGCCATGGCTCACGGGCCCAGCCGCTCCGCGGCATGTGGGATCCTCCAGGACCGGGGCATAAACCCATGTCCCCTGCATCGGCAGGCGGACTCTAAACCACTGTGCCACCAGGGAAGCCCGGGAAGCCAGCTTTTGACAATTTCAGTCCACAACCTTTTCTCAAAGGTGCCTGTATTGCCATCTGAGAATAGTTCCTTTCTCCCCAGTCTACTGCTCCCAGACCCAAATACAGTTGCTGGTCTCAAATGCAGACCCATTATCTGGGAGGTGCCTGTTCCCTAGCCACACACAGCAAGCCGTCACCTGGACTGCTGTATCAATAGCTGTGTGACATTTCTTGGAGAAAGGCCTTTTAAGGGGAGATATTCGGGGAGAGCAATCCATAAGGGAAAAAAAAATTCTATATGAGCAGGTATGAAATGAGAGGTAGTGAAATTTTGAGTAATTATGTTAAAGATTGAACATGTGGGGTCAGAGGCTCCTAAAACTGAGACATTTGGATTTTGTACTGGACCACACTAAACTTGTTTAATGACAAAGATTCTCTCCTTGACCGAAATTTGGTTAGGCTCAGCGGAGCTCTCTTTTGGACTAGGCCTGACCTTGGGCTCCTGTGTCCTTCCTTGTAGAGCCCAGTTCTAGCGAGAATCCTGCTAAGTCAGTTTAGCCACGATCCCCAATAACCCTGGTGTTTCCTCTTGGTAATTCTTCATTGCCCAACTACTTCATCTTGTTTCTTGGCTCTAATTCCCACTTTTCCTTGTTGTATTCAGAACTGAGCCTGATCTCTCCCCGCTCCTGCAAAACCCCACTGCAGCGGTCCCTCTGCCTATCGTGGTAATTCCCTTGAGTACAGTCAGCCTTTCCAGCTTTAGTAGGTGAATCAATACTTTGTTCTTTAGCAGTTAGTATAGTTGCATAACAATGAACTGTGAAATTTTCTACTGTATGACCTCTGACTCTTAATTCTTGTTGTCTGTCACATATATTAAAATCTGTGTTTACGAAACAATATCCAGGTCTTTTCTCTTCCTATCCCAGCTCAACAACATGTCCTAAACCTGTTAATGGGACACATATATGCTGAATGATGTCGATAGACTTTCAGAAAAGTAATGCAACATCATGGCCTTCTTTGGAAATTCACATTTCATTAAAAGAATCTGAGCTGGCCTGAAGTTTAAAAAAAAAACAAACTTATGAACTTTGTTCAATTTGATGTTTCCTAGAAATATTTGAAATTTTTGAAAATGCTTTTCTTATACCTTGCTGACCCTTTTTGTCTCAAGAGAAAATGGCCCCGTGGTTATAAAGTGGGACACAGCTACCCCTTGTTTCTTATATTTCTTTCCAAGTTGTAGTCTAATAATACTCTCCTAAATTGAAATACCTCTTCAAACTTCTGCCAAAAAACCAAATCAAACCAAAACAGAAACCAGAAACAAAATCAGTTGCAGGCCTCTGTCCCTGACATGTTCTCACTCTGATTCTTCCTTTAATTCTTAGTTTTTATTCTTAATCCACCTCTTGGAAAATTCCTGTTATCTTCATGAGGCCATGTTCCCAATGTCAATTACTATTCCTTAATATTTTCCCCTGTGACTGCTAGTTTATGTTTAAATTTTGCCCCAAAGATCTGAAATGTGTAAAAACAGTACAATAATTGAAATTCAGTATTCAAGTCCAGAAATGTACCTCCTATTCAATTTCCTATCAGTAGCTATGTCTAAACATATTGCCCAGTACAGCCTATCAAATTCTGCAAAGGGATCAAATGACAATATTAAGATTCACCAATAAGAAGTTATCATAAACACATCCCAAATTTGAATATAAATCATCTCCCATGATCAAAATCCCTAAAAAATATAAACCTAAAAATTCTACTCTGCCAATTTTAAAGCCTCTCAGCATCAAAATCTAAGGTAAAGTTTAAAAGTTAAATTATTTTTCCCTTTGTGAGCCCAGTGAAATAAAATATTTTGAATGTCTCATTTGCAGTATGCTAAAGGTGTTATGGTTACCTAGGTGGAGCTGTGGAGTCATTTAGCAACTCTACACATGGGCTGTCTTCATGGACATAGCCACAATTCTTTCAGGACCTCAGTGTGAAGATCAGTGTGAAGTCTCATATGTGTTTCATTTCTAACAACATCCAAAGAGTTAGAAAGACATACAAAATGATCAAATACTAACCTACCCACCCCTCACCAGGCAACAAACTGAGGAAACAAAATGATCTCCAGTCACTGGAGAAAATTCCCAATCAAAATGACATTCCTATAACCTAGTACTAAGTTTTTCCAGTGGCCATAGCACAGATGCAGTGGTGGTGAAGGGAGGGAGCGACTGAGGTCTTCTAGGTATCAGCTTCATCGAATGTTTGTGAGCTCAGAGACTGAGAAGTCACGATAAGAGAATATGATACTAGCAGAAACCTCCTATAAACCCGTTAAATTTGAATCTGCCTGGGGAAAATTAATCATATGTGGGGGGTAGCGGTGATAAGCAAACAACATATATTGTCACCCAATCAGAGAGTGGCTGTCTTCTTGCAAAGCTTAGATATTCGGTGGTAGCTATTATTGTCACTAGATACATTTCTTTACCACCCGCTATGGTAAAGGCTGAGGAGAGAGCCCTGAAGAAGGCCATTGCCATCATGGAAGTGCTCATGGCAAAGACCATTCATACATTTCTGAGATCAAACAGGAAATTGAAAGCCACTGAAACTATGCTCACATTTTAGTTTTTATTTAAATACTAGTGCAGAAACCTTCAAGGATTTGACTATTTCAAATCATACATGTCATGCCAACATTTCTGTAAACTCATTGGAATGAAAACATGACTTGCACTTAACCTTATACATGGCTTACTTGGACGTTGGTCTTAATCTTTAAACTTAATATCAAATTAATTTTTGAATGCTTTTTTCCCCCTAAGAGATAATGGCATGGTTTCATATATTATAATGTACTTTGGACAGATTGCATTTAAAATGTAGTTATTTTTCCCTTCATGCCTACTGTAATGTTCTAAACAAACATGAATGATGAAGGAGAATTTTTAAAAAAGATAATAGTAAAAAAAAAACAACTTTGGAATTTCCCTTTTTTTGTAATCTCTTTCATTTAGCATAATGCTTTTGAGGTTTATTTATATTTTTGCATGTATCATTAGTTCATTCCTTTTTATTCTTGAGTAGGAGTCCATCATATGGACATACCACATTTAGTTTATCCATTTACAAGTTGATGGACATTTGGATTGTTTCCAGTTTTAAGCTGTATAAGTAACACTGCTGTGAATATTTAAGTACAAATCTTTGCATGGATGTGTTTTCCTAACCCACCAGAGTGGAATTCTTGGGTCTTTCTTTTTAAGAAATTAAAGAACTCTTTTTCCAAAGTAGCTGTAACATTTTACATCCTTACCAGCAATTATAAAGAGTCCAGTTTCCCTACATCCTCATGAATACCTGGGGTTGAAAGTCATTTCTTTTTTAGTGTTGTAATACTTATGTGAAGGTATCACACTGTGGTTTGAGCTGTCAATTCCATTATGAATAGTGTTGAACTCAACAGTGTTGAAGTTCTCTTCACCTACATACTTATCATTTGTGTATCTTCTTAGGTGAGTGTCTATTCAAATACTTTTGTACATTTTTATTGGATTGTCTGTCATCCAATGGTGATGGTTGAATTGTAGTTTATTATACATTCTGGACACAAGTCTTTTATCATAAATATGCTTTGCAAATACTTTGCTTTTCTGTGGACTATCTTTTTGTTAATGATGTCTTTTGAAGAGCAAGATATATAAATCTTTATGGTCTGGTTTATCTTTTTTATTCTTTCAGTGACTATGCTTTTCCTAAAGTCACAAGGGTTATCTTCCTGAAGTTTTATAGTTTTGCACTTAAATGTAGGTCTGTCACACATAGCAAGTTATTTGTGTGTGTGTGTTGTAAGGTAAAGGTTGTTTCCTTTCCCCATCACGTGGATTTCCATTTGCTCTAGAACCGTTTTTTGAAAAGACTGTTCTTTCTCCATCGAATTACCTTGGTACTTCTATTGAAAAATCAATTAATCTTTTATGAGTGGATTTATTTCTGGATTCCTTAATCTGCTCTATTGATCTGTCCACCTTTATATCAATTCTGTGCTGTCTTAATTACTATACCTTTCAAGTAAATTGTGAAATCAGTTAGTGTGTCTTCAACTTTGTTCTTTTAAAAAATTTTCTATTCTAGATTCTTTACATTTCCAGCTTGTTAACTTATATATATTATAAATTAAAAATATATATATAAAATTAAAAGTATTGTATATAAATTATAAACACAAAAACCTGCATGTGGATGTTTGTAGCAGCTTTATTTAAAATTGCCAAAACTTAGAAACAACCACGATGTTCTTCAGTAGGTGAATGAATAAGTAAACTGTGGTACATTCAGAAAGTGGAATATTATTTAATGCTAAAAATAAATGAGCTTCCAAGCCATGGAGAAACTTAAATACATATCACTTTTGAATTTTTATGGAGCTTTATTACTTAGGTGTGATTAAGTTACCTCATTAACATAACAAAAGACACCTTTATCTCTCATCACTTAGGAAATTCCAAGGGTTTTAAAAGCTCTGTGCCAGAAACTGAGACAGAGATGAACTATATATTTCTTATTATAAATCACAATATCACATTGTCCCTGTGAAGGTCAAGGTCAAACTAAATCAGCTCTAAATGTAAGGCCTGTGTTTTTGCTGAAGCATCATGCTCAACTCAGATGATCCCAGACTTTGTAGAGGACTGCAAGTGTTTTCTGAGGTTCATACTCATAGCTGAAGGATGGGCTAGATATATACAAGGACTAGTAGACTTGGGAACATGTGATCTTCTGTTAGAGCTGGATATTCAATTAAGGCACAGCTGTTAAACTCATAACCATAAAAATACAGCCACATGGCAGAGATACAGGCCTCTGCAAACTTCACTTATACCCTGAGTTAAAACAATGTCTCCACCACTTTAAGCCTTTTGATCAAGGCTCTGCCAGATGCCCTAGTTCTCATTATTTTGCTCCCTAAATATCCATCTTCTAATTTCCATTTTCAGTGCACCAAATCTCTTTTTATGTTTTTATTTTTATAACTATTTTTTATTGAAGTATAGTTAATTTACAATGTTGTGTTAGTTTCAGGTGTACAGCAAAGTGATTCAGTTATACATACATATATTGGGTTGGCCAAAAAGTGACTTCGGTTTTTTAAGTAAAAGACACATTTTTCATCCTCACCAAGAACTTTATTGAACAACGTATTCACCCTTTTGTTTCACTTTTCAGGCAACTTCATAATTTCAACTTCCCAAAACTTTTTATCTTTTTGAGCAAAGAACTGTTCCAGGTGCCTTTTACAGTCTTCCAGGGAATTGAAATTTTTTCCATTAAGAGAATTTTGTAAAGGCCGAAATAAATGGAAATCCGAACGTGCAATGTCTGGTGAATACGGCGGAGGAATCAGAACTTCCCAGCCAGGCTGTAACAGTTTTTGCCTGGTCATCAAAGAAACACGCTGTCTTGCATTATCCTGATGGAAGAGTACACGTTTTCTGTTGACTAATTCCGGACGCTTTTCGACAAGTGCTGCTTTCAGTTGGTCTGATTGGGAGCAGTACTTGTTGGAATTAGCTGTCTTATTTTCCAGAAGGAGCTCATTATAGAGGACTCCCTTCCAATCCCACCATACACACAACATCACTTTCTTTGGATGAAGACCAGGCTTTGGTGTGGTTGGTGGTGTTTCATTTCACTTGCTCCACGATCTCTTCCATTCCACATTGTTGTACCGTATCCACTTTTTATCACCTGTCACAATTTGTCCTAAAAAACAGAATGTTTCCATTACGTTTAGATAGAGAATTGCATGCGGAAAAAGGTCAAGAAGGTTTTTTTCGCTTAACTTATGTGGAACCCAAACGTCAAAGCGATGAACATAACCATGCTCATGCAAATGATTTTCAGCGCTTGATTTGGATATTTTGAATATGTTGTCTATCTCCCACATGGTATAATGTTGATTGTTCTCAATGAATGTCTCAATTTGATCACTATCAACTTCAACTGGTCTACCTGACCGTGGAGCATCATCCAGCAAGAAATCTCTAGCACGAAACTTTGCAAACCACTTTTGACATGTTCAGTCAGTCGCAGCACCTTCTCCATACACTGTGCAAATCTTTTTTTGCATTTCAGTTGCGTTTTTACCTTTCTTGAAATAATAAAGCATAAAATGCTGAATATGTTGCTTTTATTCTTCCATCTTCAATATTAAAATGTCTACACAAAAATTCACCAGTTTTGATAATTGTTTTTAAATGCATGCTGACATGACAGCTGTCATAGTACAATCTAGCAAAATTGTTTTGAATGAATTAATGAATTTAAAGACAACTAAGTGCTCCTAGAGCCATCTTACGGAAAAAAATGAACGAACATTTTAGCCAAACCAATATATACTTTTCTGGATTATTTTTCATTATAGGTTATTACAAGATATTGAATATAGTTCCCTGTGATATATAATAGGTCCTTGTTGTTTATCTATTTTATATATAGTAGTATGTATCTATGGATCACAAACTCCTAATTTATCTCCCCGCCCATCTCCTGTGGTAACCATAAGTTTCTTTTCTGTGTCTGTGAGTCTATTTTTGTTTTGTAAATAAGTTCATTTACATCATTGTTTTAGATTCCACATATGAGTGTTATCATATAGTATTTGTCTTTCTCTGATTTACTTAGTGTGATAATGTCTAGGTTCATCCATGTTGCTACAAATGGCATTATTTCATTCTTATTTATGGCTGAGTAGTATTCCATTGTATATATGTACCACATTTTCTTTATCCATTCATCTGTTGATAGACATTTAGTTTGTTTCTATGTCTTGGCTATTGTGAATAATGATGCTATGAACATTGGGGTGCATGTATCTTTTCAAATTAGAGTTTTCTCCAGATATATACCCAGGAGTGGGATTGCTGGATCATATGGTAACACTATTTTTAATTTTTTAAAGAACCTCCATACTGTTCTCCAGAGTGGCTGCACCAAGTTATGTTCCCAGAAGCAGTGTAGCAGGGTTGCTGTTTCTCCACACCTTCTCCGGCATATTTGTAGGCATTTTAATGATGGCCATTCTGACTGGTGTGAGGTGATACCTCATTATGGTTTTGATTTGCATTTCTCTAATAATTAGCAATATTGAGTATCTTGTCATGTGCTATTGGCCATCTGTGTGTCTTCTTTGGAGAAATGTCTGTTTGGGTCTTCTGCCCATTTTTTGTTCCAGTTGTTTGTTTTTCTGATATTAAGCTGTTTGTATATTTTGGAAATTAACCTATTGTTGGTTGCATTGTCTGCACATACTTTCTCCCAATCTGTAAGTTGTCTTCCTGTTTTGTTTATGGTTTCCTTTGCTGTGCAAAAGCTTTTAAGTTTAATTAGGTTCCATTTGTTTATTTTTGTCTGTATTTCCATTACTCTAGAAGGCAGATTCAAAAAAATATTGCTGTGATTTACATCAAAGCATGTTCTGCCTGTGTTTTCCTCTAGGAGTTTTATAGTATCTGCTCTTACATTTAGGCCTTTAATTTGTTTTGAGTTTATTTTTGTATGTGATTTTAGAAAATATTCTAATTTCATTATTTTACATGTAGCTGTCCAATTTTCTCGGGACCACTTATTGAAGAGACTTCTTTTCTCCATTGTATATTCTTGCCTCCTTTATCATATATTAATTAACTGTAAGTATGTGGGTTTATTTCTGGGATTTCTATCCTGTTCCATTGATCTATGTGTCTGTTTTTGTGTAAGTACCATACTTTTTTGAATACTGTAGCTTTGTAGTCTGAAGTCACGGTGCATGAATTCTCCAGCTCCATTCTTCTTTCTCAAGATTGTTTTGTCTATTTGGGGTCTTTTGTGTTTCCATACAAACTTTAAGATTTTTGGTTCCAGTTCTGTAAAAAATGCCATTGGTAATTTGATAAAGGATGGCATTGAATTTGTAGATTGCTTTGGGTCATATGGTCATTTTAGCACTATTGATTCTTCCAATTCAAGAGCATGGTATATCTTTCCATCTGTTTGTGTTGTCTTCAATTTCTTCATCAGTGTCTTATAGTTTTCAGAGTACAGATCTTTTGCCTCCTTAAGTAGGTTTATTCCTAGGTATTTTAGTCTTTTTGATGTGATGGTAAATGGGATTGTTTTCTTAACTTCTCTTTCTGATACTTTGTTCTTAGTTATAGAAATGCAACAGATTTCTGTATATTAATTTTGTATCCAGCAACGTTACTGAATTCATTGATGATCTCTAGTAGTTTTCTGATGGCATCTGTAGGATTTTCTATGTATAGCATCATGTCATCTGCAAACAGTGACAGTTTTACTTCTTTTCCAATGTGGATTCCTTTTATTTCTTTTTCTTCTCTGATTGCTGTGGCTAGGACTTCCAAAACTATGTTGAATAGAAGTGGTGAGAGTGGGCATCCTTGTCTTGTTCCCGATCTTAGAGGAAATGCTTTCAGCTTTTCACCATTGAGTATGATGTTAGCTGTGAGTTTGTCATATATGGCCTTTATTATATTGAGGTATGCTCCCTCTATGCCCACTTATGAAAAGTTTTTATCACACATGAATGTTGAATTTTATCCAGAGATTTTTCTGTATCTATTGAGATGATCATAATGGTTTTTATTCTTCAATTTCTTAATGTGGTATATCGCATTGTTTAATTTGTGGATATTGAAAAATCCTTGCATCCCTGGGATAAATGCCACTTGATCATGGTGTATGATCCTTTTAATATATTGTTGCATTTGGTTTGCTAGTATTTTGTTGAGGATTTTTGCATCTATGTTCATCAGTGGTATTGCAGTGCACCAAATCTTAACACTTTCTTGAACTGACACTGCTATTCTCACAAACTTCAGAACCTCCCTTTCTTCCCTCCTCCACTTTTTCAGGGGGGAAATCATGTCTTAGTAAGTCTCACGGCATGCAATATCCAGGGAGAAAGCAAGCACTCCATAGAGGCAGATAATCTTGTCCCCAAATAAAGAAAGAAAGGATCTGGAAGAGAATTATACTAAATACTAATTTATTCCTCTCTCTATGAGGAGAAGCTGTTGAGCAGAGGAAGGCTAGGAATGTTTTGCCAATGAAACTCTATGTAGGAGGAGGCATTAGGATTGGGAAAGAAGCATTTCTTCCTAACAGAATTCATGGTTACATAAATTCCCACAAATAATTGCACTTTTACTTCTCTTTGTGAAATTGTTACCAAACTCAAGTTCAGCTCATCACTGCTCAAAAGACAATAATTTGAGAGGCAAGTGTCAAAAAGGAAAGGTGCGTTAATCAGAAAAGCCAGCAATCTGGGGAGATGGGGGACTCGTGTCCACAGACCAACTCTGAAGATTCTGCTCAGCCATGACAGTTTTTAAAGGAGAAAATGGGGGGAAGAATTTCAGTGAATCATCAAGGCAGGAGGTTGGGTTCTGCATCATTTTCCACCGCATGCAGACTGGCTGACTCTCTTCAAATTTTACCTTGCCCACGTGATCTTCCTGCAGGATTGCTAAGACTGCTGTTGGGAGTAGAGAGCTCATCATTCTATAACTACTTATTTCTTCATTCTTACTTCTTTTTATCAAGGAAAAGAATCAGCAGTTTAGGCAAGTCATGGTGTGCATTTAGGAAACCCTAAGTCAGGAGTTAGTTTCAATTGTTTGGTGATCTCATTCCTATAATTAGGTTTTTAAGGTTAGAGGGGGACAGAAATGGGTAAACAGAGAAGGAGCAAGAGAGCTGCTTTCAAAATGTTGCCAATATTCAATTCTGGGTAGATCCCACTGTCAACATTTTTGGTTTTCGTTTTCAGGCAAAATTTGCTGGGAAAAAAGACGTCATGAATATACTGATTCATTAACTATATGTGTTTGCCGTGATAATGCTGTATTCTCTGAAAGATATCAAAACTGTGATTATTGTTCATTGTGGGGTGCCCTCAAATGTGTCCTTTCTTCTCTTGGCTGGTTTCTTCAGTGTGCTCAGTCCTCACCTTCCTCATCTTCCGGTGTTAGTTTTTTCCAGCAGTCATTGGAAGCGTGTTCCATGTCCTCACGTACCCAGTTATTGACATGTTTACTTCAAATGGCTTTTTATTTCCTCAAAGGTTTTCACTCTGGCCCTTTTCATCCTCTGTCAGAGAAGGAGGTGTTCCTCCTCTTTGCAAAGTCAACTCCTCCGTGTATAGATTTGTCTACAAAAGACAACCATTCTTATTGGCTCAATTTGTATCTCTTTATGCTATTGTACATTTTTGACCTAAATTCTGTTTTATTACATAATCTCACTTTATTCTTTCCCCGTCAGTGGTGCTTGCTGTCGCTGATGTTTCTATCTAAATATCCTGAAAAATCCACAGAAGATGGAACACTGGGATATGCCCTAGAGATTTTTCTTTTTCTTTTTTTTAAAATATGAACATCTTGTAGACTATGTTAAGTTTTAAAATGTTTGAAACCTTGTCACAAAATAAGAATAGTGTCAGAATTCTTAACAGTTCACAAAAAGCTTTGGTTGTTAATCACTTAAAATGTGAAAGTACCCACAGGTTTTATTTCTTTTCTTCCTTTCTGTATGACTGTGGTCCCGTTATTCTCAGCCATGTAAAAAAGCTCAGTGCTTTTGATAATCACTTTCAACCATCTCTCCCTACTGCAGTGGTTCATTAAAAACATGCTTCTGGCAATCTGTAAGCCTACATACAATGCAAAGTTTTCATTATTCTTCAACAAGAGAGACAGAAAATGATGCCAACACAAAGGAAAGGAGAGCTAAGGTGTAGGGAGAGAATGAGAGTGGGAGCAAGGGAGGGGAGGGGACGTGTGGACTCCTGGTTAATGTCATCAGATGGGCCTAAAGCCAGATCCCTTTCTTTATCTTTCCAGTTATGTGAATTAATAAATTCACTATATTTGCTAAGACAAGTTTGAGTTGGTTTTCTGACACTTGCAAATACAGTGTGCTTAAAAACAGAAAAATTGGTAGAGAGAGGAAATTTTTTCAATTGAAAGACCCCCAAATGTGGACTCAGTTGAGTCAAGGCAGGATGGATGGCAGGCGGAGTGTCTTTCCCTCAAACTGGAAAGTTAACCATCTTTCCTATGAGGAGCAAAGCCACTTATTAGACTGACACCTGTTGTATCTCTGGAACTAGATATTTGGTTGAATAACATTAGGAAGTAGGAATCTGTTGTCTAATGCTTTCAGCTTGCAATAAAGTATTGGAGGAAAAGAGGTCTAACCTTTGGTCTGGATTGGCCTGACTAAAAAAAGAGAGGGAAGAGAATGGTACAGTTTTGATGACCAGCAATCCATGATGACTGAGTGTTGGATAATCATGCATAGCAGGAGGTTGCACTAGCTGGTTCTTCTGCCCGTGGCTAAGTGGGGAGCAGGAACCACATTCAGGATTCTATTAGAAAATGGAGGAAACTAGATCCCCTAGTCGTCTGTGAAAACTTCCCACACTCTGTTCTCTTTCTGACCAAATTAATTTCCACTCACTTTGCATATAGTCACCCACTAGGATTTAGCCTTGTGGCAAAGAACAGAATACACTGGGCTGATATCTTAGCCATTAATTTAGAGGCACTTGGCTGATAGCTTAGCCATTAATTTATTAGAATAAAGACCAAGGGAGAGCACCAGGTTAATGAACTCTGACTTTACCAAGATCTCTAGCTTTAGTTACTTGACTGGGGAGTAGAACGGATGCAAATTTGCCAGCATCCTACTCTGGTTTTAAGAGATATTTCGTTATCAAGAAACCTGCACACTGACTGAGAAAATATTCATATGATTGTTTACTCCTAGGGTTTGAAACCAACCCTGCAGGAAGTAGGATGCTAAAGCAAAATAGCTGCCTAGTTTCCTTCTACATGTGAATAGGAAGGGCAGTAGAAGAGTGAATATTCCAGTGAAGAGAATCAGGGTCATTGAGATTGGTTGACCAAGGAATTCATTTCATTGCCTTAGCAGGGAGACCTTGTAATCCATGTCCGGGAAGTATGAGAGAGGCCTTGTATGTTGTTTCTCTTTCTTTCCTTTTCTAAATTGGAGATTTTTTAATGGTTATTCTATTTTAGCTCCATCAATGTATACTCAGCGTATTGTGGTGGGTAAATATATTATTTAGGCGTGGACTGCTAGACCACGAAGCCATTTCTGGACTTTACTGGAAAGACTACACACCACCCAGAAAACCTGGACTTAGAAAATGATACACTAGCTGGTTAAGACTTAGTCACCCTCTGGAGGAAAGGATGTGAGAGTTGCTTATGAATGGGATACTTGGATTTCATCATCCTGGGGACTTTTGAAATTGTATGAATGGCAGAAAAGGTTGTTTGTGGCTGCCAGGAAGTCAAAGGATGAAATTTTAGAAGGCATTCACTACGACTACTTTTTTCTTTCTGATCTCCACCATTTCTTTTCAGAAATAACATTTCCTCCATTTCATGTGATTCTGATGGGGTTGTTTATTAAGATAGTTTGGTATTTCCACAATCGGTATAGGGATATGACCTGTTCTGGCTAGTCACTTCTTTTACAGGGGGCTGTAATATACATTGAGAGAAAGAAGTTCTCTTGTATTCTGAGACTGTGATCACAATGAGTGGTGAGAGTGTGCAACCAGAGGGGCTACCTCTGCTGCTATTAATCAGTGAATAAATGCTGTTATAGACAGAGGGGAACATAAGCAAAGAACATCACAGCATAAATGTCTATGGTGCTTTTTGGGTAATTGTCTCTACCCACATCTCCCTCTCAGAAATCCCTGCCTGGAGTCTCTTCTGAGTGGTCAGTCGATTCCTTTAGTCAACAGATGATTTAACCAACAATGGCTGTATGTAGGGTTATAAAACATAAATAACGTGGCTTGAAAAGTGGAGCTGAGCCCATTTACAACTTCTGTTTAGTAACCAGATCCAAGAGATGTAGCAGAAATCTAGATAGGAGGAGATCCTTGATCTGAAGGATCTAGTGGCTGTTAACACATGACAAGTGTGATCGAGACAAAGGTAATCTCAAGATTTATCTTTTAGAAAATTTCCATAACATGACTCACACTGTTACCAGGCTGTTTATGAAGTATTTAGCACCCCCTTTAACTGTGGTGCCCTTGGGCAGTATACAACCTTATCAACTAAACATTCTGGCATTGGTTATGACAATATGAAGCCACATGGACATGAAAATTGGAAATCAGCCTTGACTGAAGCATAGTGTTTAGGGAACACTAAATAATTTGGCACTATAGAGTTAAGCTATATGAAAAGGCTTCTAACATCCTCTTTTCCGGATAACTGAGATGGTGGTATTAAAGACCTTGTTGTCAGAAGTTTAGACTTTACATTGTAAGCAGTAGCTACCCTGTAGGTATTTTAAGATGGGAAGTCAGATTAATGAGAGCTCTGCTTCACAGACTCGGGCACTGGGGACAGTGTTGAAATACCCACTGGTTTTGGTGGTGTTATTAATATCACAAGTACTACTTTCCTAACATCTATCTTGCCCAGTGTTTTAATCCTTGGCTCTGTATCAGCACTGGTGTTTTTTAGAGGACTTTTTGGAGAAATATATGTTGGTTTCAGATTATGTAACCTACAGCATTTATTTATTTAAATTTTAAGGTTATTTTAAAAGTTTATAAAATTATCTGAACATAATTTAGTTACATATACTTAGAAAAATATGAGAAAAATTATATATGAATGTTAGTGATGTGGGCTATTGTAGTAGACAATTTGGAAGGAAAAGAAAAAACAGTTATACTAGAGTTGTCAAGTCTGAGATCTGATTCAGTATCAGACTTTACTAAATGATGTCAAGATTACAGGCAGCTGAAAAGCACACATGAAGCAGAGGGAGGTCTGCAAAGTCATGGACACCTTACCAGGTCCTGTTCTCTCACACTAGACATGTCTTTTGGGCCCAGAGCAGATGAGGTCTTAGATGCAATTTCTGGCATTCCTCTTAACTGTAGGGAGCCTTTCAGCTCTACTACTTTATGGCCCAGAGTTGTATAGCTTAGGTGACATTCTCCAGGGAGCCTTGCATCATTGGTCCAGGGTTTTATTTACTCTAGGTAATCCTTAGCCAGAGCCATCTTTCTAAGGACATAGACATTTACAAGATAATGAATCTTTTTCCTAGCAAATCTCATTAGTTTTCTAGCTTGAGAAAGTCCATTTGACAAGGAAATTATGTCATCTTCCTTTCCCCTTTCCCAGTATCATTCCCGTCTTCCACAGGGGAGGGAATGGATCACTGGCCTGTTGCTTATACTCTTTTCTCCCAATAATATTTTAGAACCATTCTGAATTATTAATGAAATAAAACAAGTTTTATGATCAGGAAATTCCCTAGAGTTATAGCAGCCTGATTTAAGTCATGGAAAAAATTGGGAAGAACCAGCTGATCTGGGAAATAAGATGGTACCCTTGAGTGGGAGTGAAGTGGACAGTTTTTTAAACCCGAGAGAACTGATTGAAGGAATGTAAGGAAGTCAGCTCTTCACTTACTCTTTAGCATCTTGACTGCAGCTTGATTGACTGTGCTTTACGTATTAGACAGTTTTAGAATCATTCTATAAATCACTATGTCTCACTTTTAAAAATGTTTTCTTTCCAATTGATGAATGCTTGCTTGTCTTCCTTTTTAAGAAAAAAATTAAATGTCTATATTCTGGGCAAACATACGGTATGCTTTAAAACTGCTAGCAAATAACCTACATAATTGGACAACCCATTATCTTGATTATTACTTACCACAGATATAACATTTGACTAAAACAGTATTCACTCAAAGTAACTGACAAGCATTAGTTACTTAATATGTTCATGTTCTTTATGGATAAGTTAAAATACTTGAATATATATGTGAGTCTGTATACACACACACACACACACACACTCTCACACACTTCCAGGATTAATATGGAACAAGAGGAAATATTTGTTGCCACTGAATGTCTATATACTAATGTCTATAAAATTCCTCCAAAATGATATCGGTCTTTTCAGAAATAATACTCTCAATAATAACATTTATAATCACAGTTAGACACATTTTTAGCATAAAAATTATTTTAGTCAGGAAGCTCTTTGCAGTTAAACTTCTGTGATTATTTTTTCCAGCTTTATTGAGGTATAATTGACAAATAAAAATGTTATATATTTAAGTTGTAAAATATGATTTTTTTACAGACTTAATTTTTTTAGAGAAGTTTTAGGTTCACAGCAAAACTAATGGGGAAGGTTTAGACATTTACTGTATACTCCCCCCCCCCCAGACATGCATAGCCTTATCAACAGAGTGGTACATTTGTTACAATTGACGAATCTACATTGATATGTCATTATCCCCCAAAGTCCAGAGTTTCCATTACAGTCCATTCTTGGTGTTGTACTTTCTATGGGTTTGGACAAGGGTGTAGTGACACATATCCATCATTATGGCATCACACAGAGTATTTTCACTGCCCTGAAAATCCTCTGTGCTCTGCCTATCCAACTCCCACCCATCCCCACCCTCAGGCAACCACTGATCTTTTTACTGTCTTCATAGTTTTTCCTTTTCCAGCATGTCACAGAGTAGGAATCATACATAGGTCGCCTTTTCAGATTGGCTTCTTTCACTTTGTCTTTTTTTTTTTTTTTAACATCTTTATTGGAGTATAATTGCTTTACAGTGGTTTGTTAGTTTCTGTTGTATAACAAAGTGAGTCAGCTATATGTATACATATATCCCCATATCCCCTCCCTCTTGCGTCTCCCTCCCACCCTCCCTATCCCACCCCTCTAGGTGGTCACAGAGCACCAAGCTGATCTCCCTGTGCTATGTGGCTGCTTCCCACTAGCTAGCTGTTTTACATTTGGTAGTGTATATATGTCCATGCTACTCTCTCACTTCGTCCCAGCTTACCCTTCCCCCTCCCCACGTCCTCAAGTCCATTCTCTACATCTGTGTCTTTATTCCTGTCCTACCCCTAGGTTCTTCAGAACCTTTTTTTTTTTTTTTTTTTTTAGATTCCATATATAGGTGTTAGCATACGGTATTTGTTTTTCTCTTTCTGACTTTGTCTTATGCATTTAATGTACCTCCATGTCTTCTCATGGCTTGATAGTACATTTCTTTTTAGTGTTGAACGATGTTGCATTGTCTGGATGTGCCGGTTTGTTAATCCATTCACCTACTGAATCACATCTTGGTTGCTTCCAAGGTTTAGCAATTATGGATAAAGCTATTATAAACATTCGTGTACAGGTTTTTGGGATGGACATAAATTTTCAATTTCTTTGGGTAAATACCAAGAAGTGTGATTGTTAGATCATATAGTAAGAGTATATTCAATTTTGTAAGAAACAAACAAATTGTCTTCCAGATTGGCTTTGCATTCTCACCAGAAATGAATGAGAGTTCCTGTCATTCTACACCCTCACCAGTATTTGGTATTGTCAAGTGTTCTAAATTTTTGCGATTTTAATAGGTGTGTAGGGTTGTTTTAATTTGCATTTCCCTGATGACATAGGATGTGGCTCATTGTTTAGTATGCTCATTTGTCATCTGTATATCTTTGCTGAGGTGTCTGTTAAGGTCATTACCAATTTTTAATTGAGTTGTATGTTTCTCATTGTTAAATTTAAGAGTTATTTGTGTATTTTAGATAATAGTCATTTATCAGATGTATCTTGCAAATATTTTCTCCCTGTCTGTGGCTTGTCTCTCATTCTCTTGACTTTTGTAATAATTTTAATCCATTTCTTCTTGTGGAAAATAACACAGTATCCTTTATTTTGTCTTCCATAAAAGATACCCTAAGACATCCCCATACGGGTATCCTTGGATTTAGCGCAAATGAATTGAAAATGGGAAGAAGACACATACCCTCTTCCCCTGTCTGAATGTACATTCATAATAGACTAGAAGGTGGGTGTTACCAGTTAGTCTTTTATTTCCTTCAATGGACTGGAATGTTCTCTAGAATTATGTACCTTAACAAAGACAGCTCTCCCTCCTGGGTTAGTTACAGTCTTTAGTCAAATAATATCTCAGGCATCCTTTCCTCTCACATGTGCCAGTCCACAGGTATGCCTGAATTTAGTTGTTCTTCCCTGTGTTTGTCATATTTTCTGTAACTCAGGTAGGGGGTTGATATTCTGGGTCACTGAAGGATCCTCTAGGGTATAAAGAATGAAAGTAATGTTTGTGGTTAATCATTCCTTGCTCATTAGAATCTCTAGAGAGAAGTGAGATCAAAAGTCCCTCTTCAATTTCAAACAAATAACATAAGCATCATACATCTTAGCCACTTCAGACTGAATGTGCCACGTAGGGCATTCTGTGTCACAGTTATATTCATGACGTTTGGACTGAATTAATTTTATCTTTCAAATGATCAACATTATAGTCTATAAAAAATAATAGAAAATGTGGAACTTTTCCTCCTGAGTCTCATCTGTTACACAAACCAGAGCTAGGTAGGCAATAAATAGCATAGGCAACCAGAATGGTGGGAAGCAAAATTATGGAAGAGGAAATAAATCAGGGTGGAATGGCCAGTCCTTCAGGACAGGCTTCCATAATATGGAAAGATAAGGTTTAGGCAGGAATTAAGCTGTTGGATAGTCTTTTCCAATATACACTCTATTTTATTATTCTGTTCTATTAAGTCACTTTTGCTTTAGAGTAAATCTCTTCTACTTAAACCTTCGTTATAATTTGAAAAGCAGCCAGTCTTATCCTTCTCTCTGAAAATCTTGTGAGAGACATGGATATTGTGCCCAGAAAACACAAATATACACATAAACACATAATAATTTTAGGGGTTTACATATAATGTCCATCCAAAGACCTTATGAGTGGTCCATGAAAGGTGTTAAAAATCCCTTTATTTTATAAAATGTAAGGAAAAGAAACTTACTATTTCATCTAATAATGATAACTAGACTAGAAAATATAGAATGAAATCAATTGTTCTTTTATGATTTAGCTTATACAATACCTCTCAGTTTTATCATTTTAAAGATTTAAAACTTCAATTCATGTGTATTATTCTATAGTTTTTAAGTTATATGATATTATTTATATATCTGCTTATTAAAAATCCTAGTAATTTTGAATTAGCAATCTTCCTGAGTTCTTAAACATAGTCTAATAATTTGTACCAACATAGCCATCTTCATATCTCATTTCTAAATTTTCTCCCATTATGAAAGTATTATTGGGATCTTTTGTTTTTTAAATATATGATTGAGTGCTTTCAACATCTCTAACTGTAATCTGCTCACATGAGTCTACAAGTGCAAGAATATCAGCCCTGTTCAGGCCATATATGAGTAGCTTTGAACTTCTTACTTTACAGAACCTGGGATTGTTTGGATTTCTTGAATTCCTTATTTAAAAGAACTACTTCATAAATGGCTGTTAGTTCTTTCTCTGAGCTACGTGATTATAAAAAGATATACCTACTGAAAAATCTGAATGAAAATGCAAGATTTTTAAAAGGTATATAATTATACATTAACCAATAATAGTGTGGAGGTATGAGAATGGAAAAAAGTAGTCATTCAAGTTATCCACTTCTATACAACAAGCCACCCCAAATCAACTGGCTTAAAACAACCATGTATTAGCTGTCATGGTTCTGTGGCTTGAATTCTTTCAACTAGACTGTTCTCACTCGGAGTCTCTTCAGGAGCAGCAGGTTGATGGCAGCTGGGACTGAACTCATATGAAGGATGGACTGGCCTGACCATTGATGCTCCCTGTGGGCTAGTTGCTCAGCTGGAGTTCCCCATTCAGCACCTACACATCACCTTTTCCTGTGGTAAGGGACTCCTTACAACGTGGGTAGTTGAAATCCTTACATCAAGTCTCAGGGCTCAAAGAGAGAAGGTGGAAACTTCCAGGGCTCTTCTAAAGGCTAGGTCCAGAACTGAAACACTGTCATTTTGCTGTAGATAATGCAAGTCATTAAGGCCAATGCAGAGTCCAAGGGAAGGGAATAAGACTCCACTCTTCATGGGAGGAATAGTAAAAAAACGTACTTTCATCTCTCACAGTATCCATTGAGATAATTACCAGAGATGAGCAGGGTTAACAGCTACAAGAACAGGGATGTCTAATACTATATTTTAGGTTACTAACACTGCTATGACATTATAGCAGTGTTACCTGTATGTCCCCCCAATTTTTATTAGTCTGCCACACACATGTATAAAGGTTGTGGAAAATTGCGGGTGAGAGTATTAAAAGGAAGCATAGCTTGTCCTGTATTCACCACTCTGTTAATAAAAAAAGAACATCATCCTATCTAAAAGATTATGTCTAGGGCATTCAGATAATGAGAAGCAGTCAAATGAACAGTGGTACATGATCAAGATAGAAGTCCATCTAAATCTTTGAGAGGTCCTGAAGTGAAGATGCCGCATTGATCTTATTCATACCAGTAGTTTCCAAACTTATGGTCTGTCTCTCTCTTCCATTCTCCCTAACAACTATTAATATCTAACAGAATTGGTGTTTACTACACACATTTTGGAAAATGTTCCCTACCAAAATGCTTCATACCAAAATATAACAGAGATGGTGTTGAGTTCATAGAAAGGATAATATCTTTGGGTTACAGGTTTTAGGATAGATTTAATGACGGAGCTAGGAATCTAGAATCATTAATGAAACTTGTTTTAGAAGACAGGGGAGGAAACTTTGTTAGAAGAGATATTAAAGATCATCCAGGCCAAGAGTTTTCATAATATTTTCAAGGAATCTAAGGTTTTGGGGGAGGTGTTTCAGAGAAGACCAGGAAGGGTTTCTACCTCTTCTCTGGGAGGAGTCAAATATTAGATTTCACTTGAAATAGTAATGCTGATTAAAAGATGAAGGAGCACAAGGAGAGGCAGAGAGCGTTCATTTTAAGAGAGAGAGAATCAGAAATAGAACGGAGATCCTCTGACTTTTAGACCAGGATATTTGCAGTCTTGCACCGTCATCCCTGAGGAGGGGAAATGTGAGATTAATGGAAGTTAGGTTGTTTTCAGATTGTGAACAGTCTTAAACTCAGGATAAGGATTTTGTCATTATTCTTGTACACTTTGAAAATTCCACAAATATTTATTAGCAGAAAATAGGATTGCACTGTTAGGAAGATGGGTAGAGTGCTAGATAAAACTGAGGAGATAAACACTGCAATTGAGAAGGAAAACATTTGAAAAAATTGACTAGCTGTTTATTTAAATAATCCGAGCAAGAGGTAGTGAATTATAAGGGCTCTACTTATTCCATGCCAGTGGAAAGGTAAGCAGGAAAAGCAATACATCATCTGCATTGAAGTTCTTAAGAAACTTCCTTACTTGGATGAATTTGATACTTAATTCTGTATGCGGAATTTCTAACAAATTAAGTCGTGATTGTAGCAATATGGGTCAGTTGCTGATAGAGATATATAATGCTTATACATATATTATTCAGATGGGAGGATATATCTTTCATTAAAAACAGTTGGTGTTAAGATAAATTTCTACACCTTAAATACTTTTGAGGTGAAATCAGCAGTGTTACAGGATAGTTTACTGAAAAAGGAAATTAATGATGGCTTAGTACATTCAATTGTGTAGGCAAAGAATCTTCCTACAAGACACTGTCTGAAACACACCACTCAACTCTTCAATGACAGTTTTTGTAATTAAGCTAATTCTTTAAGCCCCACTAGGACAGACATGTTTGTCTGTTTTGCTGTCATTTTCCCAGTGTCTGTCACCAGTAGACACTCAAACAGTAGACACAGAATGAATACTATCTGTCACCAGTAGAAACTCAAAGTGATTTGTAGAATGAATACATGCTAATCCATGAAGCTACTTATTATCATGTGGTTAAACATTTTGCATAATACACTATTACATTTTGAAAGTTTGTAAAAAACTTACTCATCACTAATAATTTCTGTAAGAAAATATGATTGGATAACATAAAAACATAACATTTTATGTAGAATTGAACATGCTATAATTGAAAATTACTTAGAAACTCTTCAAAGAAAATATGCATGTGTATATCATACTGTACAAGGTCATCCCTCCTTTCTGAGAGGACTTTCTTTTCAGCCTAAATTAGTTCATCCAATCAGACGACTGATGAAGCAGTTTTTGCCACACTTGAATTTTCTGCACAACTCTAATGAGGGAATAACACATAATTAGAAAGTCTGGAAGAAAATTTGCAAAGCCCCATCTGTTTTTCTTTCATGTTTTTCATTTATTCTTCCTCACCTCAGCTGAAAAAAATATTTTGATGTTGAATTTATGAATTTAGTGCTTCAAATAAAATAATTTATTGTAAAGTAGGACTTTCAGTCTCCCCAATTAATTTCTCAAAATTGAGTGGATTTTGAACTTATTGGAATAAATACACATCTTCTGATATTAGACTATTACAATCAGTGCAGTGGTTTTTGGTGAGAAGCCCCTGTATCAGGGACTAAGGTAATTTCTTGTAATTTGGGCTGCATAGGGTCTGATTGCAGATAGCCTATGAGAAATTCTGATTAGCAGTTGTAGATGTGTTTGATTAAAAGTGATAAAGTCATCACTAGTTGATAAAGGCAGTTGGTGTCATAGAAAAATTCTCTTCCAAAGCCATGACTCATGGGAGTGGGCAGGGGTCTCTGTCCCTTGGGTGGCAAAAATATCGGGGCCCAATGAACACAATTTGGTTATAGGAATTAGCAGCTCTTTGATAGGGAGTCCTCTGCAGTAATTAATTTGCTTTTCCTTCAAGGTCTTAAAATATCCAACTTGATCTTTGTCCACCTGATTAACCAGTTAATTAAATTTTTATGTAAGTCTTCCGACCTAGTTAATTTGCCAGGGACATCCATTAATGGGGAGTAACAGATGAGGTTCTTCCTGACCCCTCGGTACAAATCGCTGCTTCTCATCTAATTCTAGTGGAAGGAGCCCCTGCTTTCACTAACATCTGTGCCATCGTGGAAACAAATAAGCAAAGGGCAAACACTGAAACTGGGAGGACTTTTGAGTCTGTAAGTTTCTACAGTAGAAGTTAAAACACTGAAAGGAGAAGGGAAATGTTGGTAAAACTGACCTCACACAGAGCCTTTCAAGGGGAGAAGCACTTCAATGTTTATTTAATAGACAAAAAAGGGAATAAAGGTATAAATGGCTAATGGGCTGTGCCAGCTCACTCTTCGGTATCTTCCTCTGTCCAAAAACTCTGCCTTAACATTTTTTTTTTCTTAAAATTGCAGTGCTTTTCATAAGTCACAGATTTTACGACGGTAACAGGCCTTGTCTTTTAGAGTTGTGTGATCTGTGTGGTTTAGGAAGCTTAACTTGGCAGTGGCTGCAGGGCAGTGCTGTTGAGAGCACATGAGTTACTCGGATGCTTGCAAAAATGGGCAAAGGGGCTAGAGAAGAGGCAGAGAACAGAAATACAAGGAGTTTAAAATGTTTCTTAGGGTTAGGCCAATATTGAGGAACCGGCAGTAGATTTCTCCTCCATCCCGTTCTCCATCTCATCTCTCTTCTTCCTCTTACCTCCCTTTTCTTTCTCCTCTTTCTCCTTTCTAAACGTTGAGATCCTTATTTCCCAGACCCAAACTCAGGCTAAAATTATTTGTCCTGTCCTTAAAATATGCTCGAGTTAAATACAGTCCAAGGACTTCAGACCCTGATCATCATAATTTCCTTGGGAAATGTTGCTTCACACAACAACACAATTTCCTAGGTTGGGGGTCTGCTTATATTTCACAGATCAACGGGCTATCTCTCTGCTTTCCTTTTTCTCCTCATTAAAATAAAAATCAAGATGTTCTAGTAAATTCCTTTCACTGATTACCCCGTTGATGGTTGTGTTCCTAAATACCTGGGAAGAAAATTAATTAGCTTTTGCAGAGTTCTAAACGTGTGCATATCCTTGGAAACTAATGTTGTATTTAACTTCAGCCATGATGGATTGATCTGGTGTACTGTTATACTTGCGGTTTCAGAGAAATGATTTATAAGAAGAAAAACAGGCATCATTTTGTTTATGATTTATGAGCTTTGATTGTTAATCCTGAATTTTTATATCATTAGTCCTGAGAAAGGGATAATATAAGACAGGTGCAATGAGATTTCAAATATTTTCATATGTATAAATCAGTTTATTATCCATACTTTGGTCATGGGTTTTATAATAGAGCACATAGTCATGATGGAGCACACAATCCTTAACCCTAGCATAATTTCTCAAATACATATATTTGCCAAATTGCATAACCATATGTATATTCTCATGGGTATAGCTATATATGTATGTGTGTGTGAAAAATCAGTTTAAGTATAGGTGAAGATTGCAGTAGAGAAATAGCTTATTCAAAGGAATTTAATGATGGAATACAAATAATTAATGTAGAAAATAAATTCCTTTTAAGTATGTGAGGTCACCTACATTTTATAAAATGAAAAGATTTTCAAGGATTTATTGAGCTAAGTTCAGGAGAATTGCCTTTCTCCTTGCCAGGCCCTAAATAAATGAAGAGGTTAGTTTTTATAAATGAGTGAGCGAAAGGTCCAGAACTCTATAGAGACATGAACCAGAAAGATTTTTCAAAAAAGTTCCCTTTTTTTTCTGACTCAACATAACATTGAAAAATGACTATACCTTACCCAGCCCATTTTTTTCAGTCTTCTCTGAGTGTTCTTTCTCCTTGAAGGGTTTCAAAGTTTCAAGCTAAGCCTACAGCTCCATGATGGGAGGCAGAATGTGGCTTGTCTCCTTGGAAACCACCTGGTCACTGCTGCCTTTCCTTGAGGTGCCTGCCTGGCCTTCTGCTCTACAGGCAACACAGTGGAGAACTGTCAGAGGTTCAACCAGAGAAGCAGTGCCAGGACGAGAGATACACATTAAAAGAATTATTGCAAGGAACTGGCTTGAGCGTTGGTGGGAGGTGGCCAGGCAAGTTCAAAATCCATAGGAGAGGCTGGAATTCTTGGGCATGAGTGGAAACTGTCATCCACAGGTGAGATTTCTTCTTTATCAGGGAAGCCTAGGCAAGGATTCTAGAGGCCTTTCACCTGATTGAATCAGGTCCACCCAGATTATCTAAGATCATTGCTCTCTCATGTTTGGCTTTTATATATCATAAACAGGTAAGAGATGATAATCTCCCTTACGTAGAGTCAGCTGGCTATGAATTTTAATCACATTTTAAAATTACCTTCATAGCAATACCTGGATTAGTATTTGATTGAAACTGCTCACTGTAGCTTAGCCAAATTCACACAGCCAAAGACCATCACATCACAATGATGATATACTCTTACAGCTTTTCTTTTCTCATTTGGGGCACCCAAAGGCAAATGCTGTTATGAGTCGGTGCAGGATCAAGATACTAAGGACATTTTCATGCTTTGTGGTGGTTTTTTTTTTTTACCCCTGTTTCTATAGCTGAGCCTGTCTTCCTGTGTATCCATAGTAACAATTCTCCCAATTCCATTTATTCACAAATGGAAGAAACATTGCCAGGAATTTTTGCCACTGGCACAGAAGAGTTCTTATGGAAAATTTTGCTGTATAAGTTAGTTGATAATTTTGTCATATTGCTTAAAATATAAAATATAGTTTCATGGTTTAGAATATTTTATGTAATAATTGTTAAAAAGATGGAATATTATAGGTAAATAGGAAACATCTTTAAATCATAAAAGTCTGTACTCTTTTGTGGGATATTTATATTATTATAACACTTTTACATGGATAGGGTAGAAGTTAAATTAACTAATGTTTTCACCTAATATACTATACTATTCTATCATAATATTCTTTAACTTTGAGTATAAGAATATAGTCTATCTACAAAGAAAATAAACAGTTTTGTTGAAATATTCAATTGAAGACACTTTTGGGAGAGAAATTAGTATAAAAATCATATTGTAGGGGGAAACATTCATCACAGGCTTGAGTCTTCTTATGTCTTAAAAGGCTTATTATCATGTCACTTAAAACAAAAGTTTGAAGGCTAAGTTTGAATTAGCTTCTAGTCAAGATATGAAACTAAGTTAGGAAAAAGTGTAATCATTTCAGTCGGAGCAAAAATAGAAACAAAATAAAGGATTTCTTCAGAAACTGAGGTTTTCTTAAGAATTGGAGATTACATGTTTATTCTGTTTTCCCCCTCCGTCCAATCCCTTTCATTTGTTGTATGGCCACTGCATTAATTAGCAATTTTATTTGTTTGTGAATATCTCTGAAGTACCTGAAGTAAATTGTAAAGCAATTTTTTTTTCTAAGAGCACTGTTTGTCTATGCCCAAGCTAAATAATTCAAAAATTTTCATTAGTTTTCTAAGATTAATTGGGTCTCATTGTCTTTTCTTTCCTATATCATTTGACAGCTGAGTGGGAGCATGCACATACCTAAGAGCTGTTTTGTAAATATTTGTTGATTGATGACAGAGGCTGGTTAAAAGAGTTTTAATGAATCATTAGTACATTAAATTAATAAATCATGACAACAATATTAATGTTGGCTTAGCTATTTCTAGACTCTGCTTCATATACACAAATAGTCCATTAGTGGCTTTGAGTTCATTGCTTTACATATTTAATTAAATATAGTCTAAATTAATTATAAACAACAAAACTTCCTCAATAAATATTTTAAATGGGTATCTCTATATGTCTTCCTGTATACTCATCAGAATATTACATAGGTTCAGGAAAAAATAGAATATGTTGCCTTAGTTCACTTGCCCACTATACATGCACACTTGAATCTAATTAATTTTTTACCTTGTGAGCATCGTTCTCCTATAACCAAGGCAAACAATTTATCACAACAAAGGGACGTGTCAAAAGAGGTGTTTTTCTCTTGGGGGAACTGATTTTCCTAACTGACTAGCAATTTTGCTTCTCCAGCATTTCCCAGTCATAGCCAAGCTTCCCTTCCCTGCTTATGATGTATAAAAGGCAAACATGAGAAAGCAAGTTTTTCTCAGAAACCATCTTTTTAGTACTTTTGTTATATTGTTTTCATTCTGTTTAGAGATAGATTTGTTCCATCTTTTACGGAACCAAAAATATAGCCATGATGATTTAATTGCACTACACTAAATGCTGATGGTGGTAACAGAAAAAGGAGGAGG
This sequence comes from Hyperoodon ampullatus, assembly GCF_949752795.1. NCBI lineage: Eukaryota > Metazoa > Chordata > Mammalia > Artiodactyla > Ziphiidae > Hyperoodon > Hyperoodon ampullatus. The sequence continues at coordinate 185,208,743 of NC_136915.1, forward strand.
ACCTTACAGATGCTACCAGTAGGACAATATAAGCTTAGAGCCCCAGATCATTAGATTTTTAAATAATATTTTTAAATTACACTTTGATCTAAATTGATTGTCAGATTCAGATCTTGAGTTCTTAATGTTTTTCTGGATTCTACTATAGATTGACAATATTATTTGGCTTCAGTATATAATTTTACATAATTTCACTATGCACCTAGTAAGGATGTAGATTATACTATTTTTAAGTATACAGTCAAAATCTAGTTTAATGATTTAGTCTAATTTTCATCAAGTTTTTTTTTCCCCTGTGAGATCTGTGAAATCTGAAAATGTATTTGAAAAAGATTCTGAAGTTGGACTTCCGGTGGCTTTTGTCACTTTGCTGACAATGGTAAAATATACACTGCTGAGGAATCACAGACCTGCCTTACTTTCCTTGTGGGTGCTTTCTCCAAGTATAGGCAACTGCACATGAGGGTGATTGGGCAGGTCCACAGAGTAAGAGAAGCAAAAACCGTCAGTTACTGATTAATCATATTTCATGTGTTGCCTTACCATGGGGCTAAGAAAGAGATGGTCCTTTGGAAATTACAAACTTGTGACATAGGCAGATATTAAACAACTAATTGTAAAAAGGTAGCGCTTGAGAGCAATGAGACAACATTAGACATGGAAGAATGGAAAGTGAAAAGCTGTGCTTCCCAATCTTTCTCAGCGCTGTAGGCTGCCCTTGACTAAACTCTGAGGTTTGATGATGTCACACCATTAATCTCCAACAAGCTGGCAGTGATAAGAGCCACACCAGTAGAGTGATTTGACTTGAGCCCAGATTGAAGCCGATTGAGAGGCCAACAGCAGAATCTCCCCCCAAGGGCGTGTTATGAGTTGTTCTGCTTTTTGTCCTAGTGTTTCCTCCTATGCTGCCAGGGCCCAGCCTGCTGCCAAGTGACACACAGGGCTCTGAGTTCAGAGGAGTCCCTCCCCCGCCTCGGGAGAACCCTTAACCTCTGGGATATGGGAGCTGATGGGTGAATGTTCCAGCACACCCTTCTTCAGACACACAGTTCTGAAAGGTGTTCCCTTTACTTCTTAGAAGGTCCCTCGTGGTGGACAATTTTCCTGCCTGTCCACTCACTGCAGCTTCCTGAAATCACTCCTCAAGCCAACTTTCTGCACTTGTTTCAGTCTCCAAGTGCCGGGGAACCCAAATGAACACTGACTGGCCACTGAAGGGGGATTTAGATCAGGGAAGGGTTTTGTTCATTTATTTGATGAAGATGGGAGAATCATAAATAAATAGAAAATCTAACCAGAAAGATCCAGGAGTGAAAGAGTGAGTGAATACAAATGAGAGAAAGGTGTAATCAATGGAGCAAGTTACCGCAGGAAGTAGAAAGTGATGGAATTCCCTGTACTGAGTGATTACCTTAAGTTAGAAGAGGGACACACACATACCTTCACACACAAAGGGAAAAAAAATAGGGGTGGTACAATGTTTTGTACATTTTATGATGAGAAATGCATGGAGTTCCTCCTGATGGCTTCTGTATTTTCCATGAAATCCATTTATTCATTTGACATATACTTATTGAATGCCTACTACAAGCCAGCAACTCTGCAAAGCACATCATCCAGAGAGCAAGAGAGTGACTATTCTCAGGAAAACTCACTGTCCTCAGGGAAGGCATTTTAAATAAATTAAAAAAAAATTTACTTAAAAATTTTTATTTACAGTTTTAAGAAGAGAGAACCTGAACAGAAATCTGCTTATTGTCTCTTTTAGTATTATTTAATATATATGTAACAAAGTGGAATTCATTTTGGGAGTTTACATTATGGAAACTATATATCATATTCAAGAACATTAGAAAAATACAGAAAAACAGAATTCAGGAAAATTCTACCTGTGATTTCACTAGACAATCATTATTTACATTTTTACTCATGACCCACCCATTTTCATGCATACATTTAAAAATATAGTTATAATTGTATTATGAACATACATATGTGGCTTATTTTATTCATTTAACATTGTAACATATTTTTCTATGTCACTTCACAGTATTCACAAAATAACTTTACTTATTATAATATTTCGAAAATGAATACACTGCTGTATACTTAACCATTTTCCTCTACATAACATGTAGAGTTTCTCCATACTGTTTTAATATTATTTGAATGTAATTTTTGACTAGGTACTATATTCACATGGCTCAAAATCCAAAAGATTCATAAGGGTAAACCTTGAAAAGGCTCTCCCCCTCTTGGATACCAGTACAGACCTACACAGTATGTAAATTAGTCTCCAGCCTCTGAGTCCTCACCTGTGAACAGGTGAGTTGGCAACTTCCCTCCCTCTCATTCAGTCTCCTATAACACAGCCTGGGCTTTCGTGCATCAGGGCTCTAGAGGGTTTGCCTTCAGGAGCCACTAGGGTGATCTGCAAATGTATTGTGTTCTAAACTCCTAACACTCCTGCTGCAGCTCTTATTTCTGTAGGTAACACTGGTAAGGGTAACCTTGAGGAAACCTTGCATCAGTGGTTACACTAGCATCACATCTCCTGCCATGGACATTTCAGGGGCTGTTGCTGCTGCTTTAGCTAGGAATGATCATCTAATGTCATCTAAAATGGCCCATCTTTGAGCCAAAGTGGATGCTGTTAATAATTACACAAGGACAACAGGTAGAAACTGCTTGAGCAAAATGGCACCTATGGTCGCCTTATTATAGCAGGGGCTCTCTGCTCACTGGTAGTAGATTTATTTCCTTGATTGCTTACAGCCTGCTTTCTTAAAGACCTCAGAAAAAGTCCATCTGAATGAAAAGAACATATTAAGGTACTGTGGAGTGCCAAGTCCACCCAGATCATCCTTTGATACTGACAAGACCTGGACACTTGGGTGGGTGAGAATTAGTGCTTGCTCCCCTTTTGCCAGAGTCTTGATTCTGATGCTGTGGTGTTTGTTATAGGCTGTCAATTGTTCTAGAACTCCTTTTCCCTTTAATGCTAAGAAGTCCACCAAGACTGTACAAACTGAAGCTGAAGGCAACAAAGTACAGCCCATGCGTGGGCAGGAGTGATTGCCAAGGGCCTAAGATTACAACTTGCGGTTTTCCATTAAATGTCAAAAAATCTAACATGTAAGGAAAAGTGTGGTGACAGATGCTTTGGCTGTAAATTGTCATTGCGTTTTTGTTGTTTATTGCAGATCATAGATAAAGTAAATTTGGTGATAAAGTAAATTTGGTTTGGTTTTTAACATTTGGTTTATAACATGTTATAATATATGAAGGGTAACAAAAATTAAATTAGCAAAATGAATTAAAAACAACTTCTGCAAACATTTTGAGACTAGTATATTTAAAACTAAGTTTTTACTTAATTATTTTTATTTTGATTATATATTCACGCATAATTCAGAGAAGACACTAGAAATAATATCTTTATGGCTCTGCCTGACTTGATGCAGACGCTGGCAAGCAATTGTTAGAAAGACATTGATCAACTAAATTCATATATTTTAAGTATCTGAAAAGTTAAATTGGAAACTGAAAAGCCAGGCTTGTTATACTTCACAAAGATGCCCAAGCATTGGGTTCTTTACTGTGGAACTATTTCACATATCTCTCTTGAGCTCTCAGCATTAGGCCATCTACCACAACTAAATGTTATAATCAATTCATAGATGAACTCCTAAAGAAAACGAATGTTCCCAAATTCCATAAAGATTGATGATGCCCGTGAAAGGATGGCATATATTTTGTGACAGAGCAAGATTTCTTATCTGTCCTGGGAGCCATTGACTGCAGACACATTGCTATTCAAGCAGTGGTAGTTAATGATTTAATCTTTATTAATAGGAGAAAAGATTCCATTTGTTTAATATGCAGGTTATTTTTGATGCTAAATGCAACGTAATTGATGTAATTTAAAAGTTCCAGGGATAATGTCATGATTAATTCATCTGCAAACAATCTGGCATCTTTCATTTTATTGAGGCAGGCAGATTTTTTTAACTAGCTGAAATGTGAGTAAGAACATTTATGACAACAATTATCATTTAAAAATATAATGCAGTATGAAAGATGAATGTCCTATAGGGCATTTTGCATTTGCTGTAAGGTCTTAAGAGCTGTAATTCGGCATGATTCATTGTCTCTGTATGAAAGAAACAGGAGGACAGCATAACTAGCCTTGTGTCTTTGGGCTGAATGAGGTTTTAGAATTTCATAAGAGAGGTTACTGAGCATATTTCAAGGGTCGATTTCTTGAGAGTTTTGCTGCCCCTATGCAACTATTCATTCATTGTATCATTTATTCACCCATTCAATAAATATCATGAAGTGTCTTTTAAAGGACAAGTTTAAAAAGACCTCTTTCTGTAGATTGTGGAGAGTCATGGGAACACTATTATTTTAAGTAGATAACCTTGGAGATTTGAAAGGGATCACACTAGAGGCACAGAGAAAGTGGATAGGATTCTGTTATCATCTGGGGAAGAGATGGGCTATGGCTGAAACTTGAGAGTGAATGGGACAATTCACCATACATTTGCTGTATCAGAAGCATACAGATCAAAGGCACAGGGGAGTTTTAACATATCATGAAATGAGGGTTATGTAAGGGGCACAGAGAGAAGGGCCCATAAGGATGACAAAAAAAGAAATGGTGAGAGAAACACTTGGATCATTAAGGGGGTGTTGTCACAAAATCCAAGGAACGAGTGACCAACAGAAAGTTCTAAGGATGTGGCAGGAATAAGAAAGATGGCTTTAACCATGAAGTCATCATCTGTGACTTTGTAAGAGCAGTGTCAGTGGACTCCTACTAGTAGAACACAGATGTCAGTGGGTAGAGTAGTGGATGGAGTTGGGAGTTGAGAAGTGGAGGTGGAGTGTTGATAGTTATGTCTTGCAGAGAATATAGCCTGGATACTGAATGCCCTAAATCCTCAGCTTGCCATCGACCATGACCAAAGTTGTAGTTGGATATGTACACAAAGGACAAAAAGTAGGCCAATTGTTGTTTATTATTGGCTAAAGCTTTTATTCCAGACTCCAATGTATTTTTCTATGGAAGTAGGCTGAGTTAATGAGGCAAACTCTTCAAATACAGGTCTGCTTGTAAAACCAGTTGGGGCCGTGAATCGGGGGGCGGGGATAAACTTTAGGGGTTTCACTTGTGAAGAAAGATTAAACATGGAATAGAGTCACATATCCACAGAACAGGTTCAAGCAGGTGGACTTTTGAGAGGGTGGGGGAGTTAGGGGATGTTTGTTTTATATAATAAACATAACACTTTCTAAGTTCTTTACAAATGTTAACTATTTAAATGGTTTTATTTTCAAATTCCATGAGATAAAAATTGTTATAGATAAATAAACAGAATCACAGCAAGAGTAAGCACATTGCCCAAGGTCACACTGCTGTGAATAGAAGAGCCAGGATTTGAACTTAGGCAGTCTGGCTGCAGAGTCCCTGCTTTTAACATGCTATATTGTATAATTTGGGGGTTACCATAAGGACATAGAGTAGTGGTTGAAAGTTATCATTTGGGATCTGCTGGATTCAATCTTGCTTACTAAAGAGGTCCTTCAATTTAGAACTGTAGAAATACAAAAATAGTTTAATTTTGAAACACTGACTCACATCATGTAATAAGTTTCTTCACCAATTCATATGTAATGTTAAAAATAATATCCAGCTGCAATTATGCTGATTCATTGTTAGCCTTGAGTTTCTAAAATGTGTCACCTTCAAGAATGAGAAATTCAGAATTAGAAGAGAATATAAACGTTTTAGAATGGGCATGAAGAAAAATGGGATAATGAGATGGGGATTCAACTGCAGACTAGTAAAAGGCATGTTAATCAGCTACAAAGCCTGTCTGACTCTGAATAGCAAACACTGGCAGTAGACCAACTGCTCTGGCTTTCAGGAGCAATAGTCAATAAAGAGGAACCTGTGTGCGTGTGTATCTGTGTGTCTGTGTATCAGGGGTTGGGGAAAAAATGATCCTGTCTTTTCAGGGTTACTGAAGGGAAATGCAGTGAGGCAGATGGAAAAGAGAGCAGTTGGAATTTTAGGAATACATATTTACATAGTTTTGTACAGTTCAGTAATAATCCAGATAAATTGCCTGGGCCAGATGGTTGGTTTATCCAGGCATGCTGTGTGCCTTTTTGTATGCAAATGAAACGTCTACATATCAGGAGAGGCTTGGGAAGAGTCCACAAGGAAGCGACCAATTTAACCTAACCTAAAAAGTGATAAATTTAGGGCCCAGAGAGGAGAATATTGGAGGTTGAAAACATTGTTTCCTAATATGTCCTAGTGACTTAATGTTAATAAATGAATGTGAACTCACTGATCACCTAACTGTTCTCTAGTAGATGTATTATGGAGTGGTCTTTTGCATAAGTAGGTGGCAGAAGAGGCCAATAAAACTAGTTTCCTTCAATTTTTGGTTTATTCAAACCATTTCAACTTTAATTTCCCCAAAACTAATCATTGGGAGGAAATTAAGAAGCCCCTAAGTGGTTAAGAAATTGCAAATTCTCACACTAGCCTCATGGAAATACCTGTCAGATCAAAGTTAGCTATATCAAAAGTATATCTGACCAGAATGGGAAGGAGGCCTGAAATCCTGATGAAACTAATGACATCTGTGTCACCCAAAGGCCCTGCCACCCTCAGTAACTGTGTTTTTTATCAAGTTATTCTCTCTCCTTGAACCCAGGTGGGTGTGAGGGATGTGACTCTAATAGTTTGGCCAGTGCCTACCTTAAAAAGAACTGAAAATCAAATGCTGCTGCTATTGATAATTAGGACCGAGAAAATATGTTACTGAGTCATATAGGATTAGGGATAAAGCAAAATGTGAAAGAGAGAAATGTTCAAATAGAATAAATTATGGGTAAGCAAAGGATTTCTCTGGGAAAAAAGAGGCGTCTAGAGAAGAAATCCCATGAGTGGGAGCCCAAGTAGCCCTTGAGATTGATAGACAGAAACTAGTTATCTTGGTGGAATGGGTTAAGTGATCTAATCATCTTGGTAAACTTTTCTTTCCCCCGGCCCCCTTCTCTTAATTCACTCTGAACCCTGGCCACAGAAGTAAGCACATGACCTAAGCCTAGCCAATGATGTAACTCCATCTGCCTGGCAACAGTGATTGGTCCAAAGAGTAGCCATGTGACCCAAGCAGGGCCAATCAGATTTTTCTTGTGATTGTTATTTGGGCATTGACGAGAAGAAATTCTTTTCCCCCTGGGAGTTGCTAATACAGCTGCTGGTGGTGGGCTGTGGAGTTAGGCTACTGGTAGTAGGAGAGAAAGAGCTATTGATACCTCTCAAAGAGAAACAAATGGAGAAAGGTTCTCCATTTCTGTGTCTAGCCTGTCTTGAGTTGGTTACTGGCATCTTTCAGGTCCCACTTTTAAGTCCTATTCTGGTCTATGCAAAATTAGCCTCCTAAAAATAACCATTCTTCCCCCCACCCCACCCCAGCTATCCAAGTGTGTGATTTTTGAAAGAAAAGCATCAGTAAGTAAAACGATGGTTTAAAAAAATCAAATCATAGAAGGCTGTGGTCAAAAGGAGAGATTTTAAAATTCAAAGACATGAAAATATGTCAGTTAGGAGAGATGGTGAGGTCTAACAGAAGGAATGACTGATAAAATCTTAAGTCAGATTCTACTCATGTCAATATATTCTTCCTAACGGCCATGAAAATGATGGGTCCAAAGCATCAGTGGAGAGTACCTTGCTGTTTCATTTAGAAAATCATCCAGAGGGGCCGCCTGAACCAAGATGGCAGAGTAGAAGGACATGCTCTCACTACCTCTTGTGAGAACACCAGAATCACAACTAGCTGCTGGACAATCATCAACAGGAAGACACTGGAACTCACCAAAAAAGATAACCCACATCCAAAGACAAAGGAGAAGCCACAAGGAGATGGTAGGAGGGGTGCAATCCCAGTAAAATCAAATCCCATAACTGCTGGGTGGGTGACTCAGAGATTGGAGAACACTTATACCACAGAAGTCCACCCACTGGAGTGAAGATTCTGAGCCCCACATCAGGCTTCCCAACCTGGGGGTCTGGCAATGGGAAGAGGAATTCCTAGAGAATCAGACTTTGAAGGCCAGTGGGATTTGACTGCAGGGCTTCGACAGGACTGGGGGAAACAGAGACTCCACCCTTGGAGGGCACACACAAAGTAGTGTGTGCATCAGGACCCAGGGGAAGGAGCAGTGACCCCAGGGGAGACTGAACCAGACCTACCTGCTAGTGTTGGAGGGTCTCCTGCAGAGGTGGGGGAGGTGGCTGTGGCTCACCATGGGGACAAGGACACTGGCAGAAGAAGTGCTGGGAAGTACTACTTGGCATGAGCCCTCCCAGAGTCTACCATTAGCCCCACCAAAGAGCCCAGGTAGGCTCCAGTGTTGGGTTGCCTCAGGCCAAACAACCAACAGGGAGGGAACCCAGCCCCACCCATCAGCAGTCAAGTGGATTAAAGTTTACTGAGCTCTGCCCACAAGAGCAACAGTCAGCTCTGCCCACCACCAGTCCCTCCCATCAGGAAACTTGCACAAGCCTCTTAGATAGCCTTATCCACCAGAGGGCAGACAACAGAAGCAAGAACTACAATACTGCAGCCTGTGGAACAAAAACCACATTCACAGAAAGATAGACAAAATGAAAAGGCAGAGGGCTATGTACCAGATGAGGGAACAAGATAAAACCCCAGAAAAACAACAAAATGAAGTGGAGATAGGCAACCTTCCAGAAAAAGAATTCAGAATAATGATAGTGAAGATGATCCAGCACCTCGGAAAAATAATGGAGGCAAAGATCGAGAAGATGCAAGACACGTTTAACAAAGACCTAGAAGAATTAAAGAACAAACAGAGATGAATGATACAGTAACTGAAATGAAAACTACACTAGAAAGAATCAATAGCAGAATAACTGAGGCAGAAGGACGGATAAGTGACCTGGAAGGTAGAATGGTGGAATTCACTGCTGCAGAACAGACTAAAGATAAAAGAATGAAAAGAGATGAAGACAGCCTAAGAGACCTCTGGGACAACATTAAACGCAACAACATTCACATTATACAGGTCCCAGAAGGAGAAGAGAGAGAGAAAGGACCCAAGAAAATATTTGAAGAGATTATAGTTGAAAACTTCCCTAACATAGGGGAAAGGAAATAGCCACCCAAGTCCAGGAAGCACAGTGAGTCCCATACAGGATAAACCCAAGGAGAAACACGCCGAGACACATAGTAATAAAATTGGCAAAAATTAAAGACAAAGAAAAATTATTGAAAGCAGCAAGGGAAAAACGACAAATAACATAGAAGGGAACTACCATAAGGTTAACAGCTGATTTCTCAGCAGAAACTCTACAAGCCAGAAGGGAGTGGCATGATATACTTAAAGTGATGAAAGGGAAGAAAGTACAACCAAGATTACTCTACCCAACAAGGATCTCATTCAGATTTGATGGAGGAATCAAAAGCTTTACAAACAAACAAAAGCTAAGAGAATTCAGCACCACCAAACCAGCTCTACAACAAATGCTAAAGGAACTTCTCTAAGTGGGAAACACAAGAGAAGAAAAGGACCTACAGAAACAAACCCAAAAGAATTAAGAAAATGGTCATAGGAACATACATATCGATAATTACCTTAAACGTGAATGGATTAAATGCTCCAACCAAAAGACACAGGCTTGCTGAATGGATACAAAAACAATACCCATATATATGCTGTCTACAGAGACCCACTTCAGACCTAGGGACACATATAGACTGAAAGTGAGGGGATAGGAAAAGATATTCCATGCAAATAGAAATCAAAAGAAATCTGGAGTAGCAATACTCATATCAGATTAAATAGACTTTAAAATAAAGAATGTTACAAGAGACAAGGAAGGACACTACATAATGATCAAAGGAACAATCCAAGAAGAAAATATAACAATTATAAATATATATGTACCCAACATAGGACCACCTCAATACAAAAGGCACCTGCTAACAGCTATAAAAGAGGAAATTGACAGTAACACAGTAATAGTGGGGGACTTTAACACCTTACTTACACCAATGGACAGATCATCCAAAATGAAAATAAATAAGGAAACAGAAGCTTTAAATGACACAATAAACCAGATAAATTTAATTGATATTTATTGGACATTCCATCCAAAAACAGCAGATTACACTTTCTTCTCAAGTGCACACGGAACATTCTGCAGGCTAGATCACAGCTTGGGTCACAAATCAAGCCTCAGTAAATTTAAGAAAATTGAAATCATATCAAGCATCTTTTCTGACCACAACTGTATGAGATTAGAAATGAATTACAGGGGAAAAATGTAAAAAACACAAATACATGGAGGCTAAACACTACATTACTAAATAACCAGGAGATCACTGAAGAAATCAAAGAGGAAATCAGAAAATACCTAGAGACAAATTACAGTGAAAACATGACGATCCAAAACCTATGGGATGCAGCAAAAGCAGTTCTAAGAGGGAAGTTTATACCTATACAAGCCTACCTCAAGAAACAAGAAAAATCTCAACTAAAGAGTCTAACCTTATACCTAAAGGAAGTAGAGAAAGAAGAACAAACAAAACCCAAAGTTAGCTGAAGGAAAGAAATCATAAAGATCAGAGCAGAAATAAATGAAATAGAAACAAAGAAAACAATAGCGAAAAGATCAATAGAACTAAAAGCTGGTTCTTTGAGAAGATAAACAAAATTGATAAAGCATTAGCCAGACTCGTCAAGAAAAAGAGGGAGAGGACTCAGATCAATAAAATTAGAAATGAAAAAGGAGAAGTTACAACAGACACCACAGAAATACAAAGCATCCTAAGAGACTACTACAAGCAACTCTGTGCCAATAAAATGGACAACCTGGAAGAAATGGACAAATTCTTAGAAAGGCATAACCTTCCAAGACTGAACCAGGAAGAAATAGAAAATATGAACAGACCAATCACAAGTAATGAAATTGAAACTGTGATTAAAAATCTTCCAACAAACAAAAGTCCAGGACCAGATGGCTTCACAGGTGAATTCTATCAAACATTTAGAGAAGAGCTAACACCCATCCTTCTCAAACTCTTCCAAAAAATTGCAGAGGAACGAACACTCCCAAACTCATTCTATGAGGACACCATCATGCTGATACTGAAACCAGGCAAAGTTACTACAAAAAAAGAAAATTACAGACCAGTATCACTGATGAATATGGATGCAGAAATCCTCAGCAAAATACTAGCAAACAGAATCCAACAACACATTAAAAGGATCATACACCATGACCAAGTTGGATTTATCCTAGGGATGCAAGGATTCTTCAATATATGCAAATCAATCAATGTGATACACCATATTAACAAATTGAATAAGAAAAACCATATGATCAGCTCAATAGATGCAGAAAAAGCTTTTGACAAAATTCAACACCCATGTATTATAAAAATTCTCCTGAAAGTGGGCATAGAGCGAACCTACCTCAACATAGTAAAGGCCATATATGACAAACCCACAGCAAACATCATCCTCAATGGTGAAAAACTGAAAGCATTTCCTCTAAGATCAGGAACAAGACAAGGATGTCCACTCTCACCACTGTTATTCAACATAGTTTTGGAAGTCCTAGCCATGGGCATCAGAGAAGAAAAAGAAATAAAAGGAATAGACATTGGAAAAGAAGAAGTAAAACTGTCACTGTTTGCAGATGACCTGATACTTTACGTAGAGGATCCTAAAGATGCCACCAGAAAACTACTAGAGCTAGTCAATGAATTTGGTAAAGTTGCAGAATACAAAATTAGTGCACAGAAATCTCTTGCATTCCTATACACTAATGATGAAAAATCTGAAAGAGAAATTAAGGAAACACTCCCATTTAACACTGCAACAAAAAGAATAAAATACCTAGGAATAAACCTACCTAGGGAGACAAAAGACCTGTATGAAGAAAACTAAGACACTGATGAAAGAAATTAAAGATGATACAAACAGTTGGAGAGATATACCATATTCTTGGATTGGAAGAATCATTATTGTGAAAATGACTCTATTACCCAAAGCAATCTACAGATTCAGTGCAATCCCTATCAAATTAGCAATGGCATTTTTTACAGAACTAGAACAAAAAATCTTAAAATTTGTATGGAGACACAAAAGACCCCGAATAGCCAAAGCAGTCTTGAGGGAAAAAAACGGAGCTGGAGGAATCAGACTCCCTGCCTTCAGACTATACTACGAAGCTACAGTAATCAAGACAATATGTTACTGGTGCAAAAACAGAAACATAGATCAGTGGAACAAGATAGAAAGCCCGGAGATAAACCCATGCACCTATGGTCAACTAATCTATGACAGAGGAGGCAAGGCTATACAATGGAGAAAAGACAGCCTCTTCAATAAGTGGTGCTGGGAAAACTGGAGAGCTACATGTAAAAGAATGAAATTAGAACACTCCCTAACACCATACTCAAAAATAAGCTCAAAATGGATTAGAGACCTAAATGTACGACTGGACACTAAAACTCTTAGAGGAAAACATAGGAAGAACACTCTTTGACATAAATCACAGCAAGATCTTTTTTGATCCACCTCTTAGAGTAATGGAAATAAAAAGAAAAATAAACAAATGGGACCTAATGAAACTTCAAGGCTTTTGCACAGCAAATGAAACCATAAAGCAGACAAAAAGACAGCCCTCAGAATTGGTGAAAATATTTGCAAACGAATCAATGGACAAATGATTAATTTCCAAAATATATAAACAGCTCATGAAGCTCAATATTAAAAAAACAAACAACCCAATCCAAAAATGGGCAGAAGACCTAAATAGACACTTCTCCAAAGAAGACATACAGATGGCCAAGAAGCACATGAAAAGCTGCTCCACATCATTAATTATTAGAGAAATGTGAATCAAGACTACAGTGAGGTATCACCTCACACTGGTTAGAATGGGCATCATCAGAAAATCTACAAACAACAAATGCTGGAGAGGGTGTGGAGAAAAGGGAACCCTCTTGCATTTTTGGTGGGAATGTAAATTGATACAGCCACTGTGGAGAACAGTATGGAGGTTCCTTAAAAAACTAAAAATAGAATTATCATATGATCCAGCAGTCCCACTACTGGGCATATACCCAGAGAAAACCATAATTCAAAAAGACACATGCACTCCAATGTTCATTGCAGCACTATTTACAATAGCCAGGTCATGGAAGCAACCTAAATGCCCATCGACAGAGTAATGGATAAAGAAGAAGTGGTACATATATCCAATGGAATATTACTCAGCCATTAAAAGGAACGAAATTGGGTCATTTGTTGAGACGTGGATGGATCTAGAGACTGTCATACAGAGTGAACTAAGTCAGAAGGAGAAAAACAAATATCGTATATTAACGCATATATGTGGAACCGAGAAAAATGGTACAGATGAACTGGTTTGCAGGGCAGAAATTAAGACACAAATGTAGAGAACAAACGTATGGACACCAAGGGGGGAAAGCCGCTGGGGGGTGGTGGTGGTGGTGGGATGAATTGGGAGATTGGGATTGACATGTATACACTGATATGTATAAAATGGATGACTAATAAGAACCTGCTGTATAAAAAAATAAATAAAATTGAAAAAATTAAAAAAAATATGTATATATACTCCCCAAAATCTAGTCTTAGAGGAATCAGATGACTGTGTATGTGTGGAAGAATTAATTTTTGAAACCTACAAAAGTAATTTTCTAATCTAAATCATTAAACAATTTTTTTCTGAAACAAACAAAAAAAAGAATCCATTTATCAAAATAGGCAATCAGAATTCCAGGTTCTGGATGGAATTTCATTAGAAAATTACCTAGTATTATAATTCAATGGATCTTCTTATTTTTTTCCCTCTTATTTAGAACCTGGGTTACTAGACTGTTGTTATCTTTCGGTTGGTGGTTTTCAAACTTGAGTGTGTATCAAAAACAGCTGGAGGGTTTGTTAAACACAGATTGCTGGGTCCCATCCCAGCCTTTCTGATTCTGTAGGTCTAGGATGGAGCCAAGTATTTGCATTTCTGGGTGATGCTGAGGCTGCTGATTAAGGGCGCACACTTGGAGATTCACTACTCAAGGACACAAGAAGTCACAACAGTTAGATAAGTTTGGGTGAAATTAGCTCCTGTTTGTGGATCCCTATGGGGTTTAGTATTTAGTTGCAGATCTTCACTTTTACCTAACACTTAGGTGTCCTTAAAGCACTCTAAGAATGGAGGGGTAATGCTCTTTCAGAAAACTTTCAGTGTGACTTGTGACAGCATCACTTTGCTTAAAGGTAGCGACACCAGTGTGCCAGATGAGGCAGAACCTGCCTAACCACAGTGGGCTACCAGTTAAAGAGTTATTGCTGTAATTGACCTTAGCTCTCAGAATGTTTGTTATGAGTTGTTAAATTCAATAGCGCTTCGCTTCATTCCATAGGAATCTGGACCTTAATGCTGCACTCCTTAGTAATGTTCTCTGGCTTGTTAGGAAAGGACAATGGGAAACATCACTTATTGGGTAACCACTCACTGGGGGTACTGCAAGATCACGCCCACTAGATATATATCTCATTGTCAACGTCCTTAGGAGCTATAATTTGTGTAATGCGTGAAACGCCTCTACCTGTTTTAGTTGTAATGCATTTAGACAAGGTTTTGGGTTATGGCTCAGATTTATTAATGTATGTTCTTGAGCAAGTTTTTTCTTATTTTCTCTGACTGGGCCTCAGTTTCCTCCTCTGTTAAGGGGATAATAATGCCTACTCTTAATTAGGTTGCTCTGAAGATTAAATGGTATAGCTTGTAAAATGACTGAAAAGTAATAATAATTTAATTCTTCCCTTTTCTCTTTTCATCATTTGCCTAATAAATTAAAATTTAAAAAATTTAAAAAAAAGAAAATCATCCAGAGGGAAAGGACATTGGAGGTTGATAGAGCCCAGAAATGAGGACTTTGAGACTTGGTGTAAGAAGAGAATGTGCAATCAGAAGAGAAAGTCTGCTGAGCCATGATGGAAGATAAAGTACTGGAGGAAGCAGTGATAATGTAATGAGGCCTACCAAATACATCAAGTGTCAGGTTACAGGCAGAGCAGACTGTTTTAGATTTTATGGTTCAAATGGAAGGTTTTTGTTTGTTTGTTTGTTGTTGTCTATTTTGGGTAACAAAGAGAACACTTATAAACAAGATCAGAAGAGACTTCATCGAAATAGAACAATTTATGTCCAGGGAGAATGTGGCTTGTGAGGTCTTTCTACTTTGAATTTCCACAGGGACGTGGAGATATTCCAAGGTCAATAGATTCTCCCAATTAATAATAATTTCCACTAGGTGGCAGCATATTGTGATAAAATTTAATCCTAGTCTTTACACATATTTGCAGTATATTTAATTACCTCTGAAATCTTAAGAATTTGATATACAAATTGGTATTTTCAGCATGTGGGTATATTAGAGAATCATTTCGTGCAGTTTCTTTCTTTCGTAGATGAGTCTGTGCCCAGGGCCACCAGATGTTGCAGCCTTTCCCAAAGCTCTTGATTAATCTCTGTGCTTTGGTTTGGGACTATGGAAGGAAAGGACACCTTTTAAAACTGATCTTTTGAAAAAGAACATATTTATGAAATTTTCTCCAAGGTGCTTATAGGCTAATGGCTGACTAACATCTCTCACCTCATTAGCTTAGGCAGAATTAAAATGCTAGATATTTATTTTCTAGGCCACTGTGCTTAACTCAAGTATCACACTGGTATACTTCTGCACAAAGTCACTTGGTATCTGATTGGTAGCTTTCTCCTACATAACCATACATCAGGTGGTGGCAGGAACCATGTTTTATTCCAGTTATGTAAACTATGGATTAAAATAGGCCCTGGCAAATAGTAGTTGCTATAGGAATGTCTTTGAGTAACTGTATGGTCACAAAATATTTTATGTGATTACATATTCAATCATACCTACAGAGCTAAAATATCC
Source organism: Hyperoodon ampullatus (assembly GCF_949752795.1). Classification (NCBI taxonomy): domain Eukaryota; kingdom Metazoa; phylum Chordata; class Mammalia; order Artiodactyla; family Ziphiidae; genus Hyperoodon; species Hyperoodon ampullatus. The sequence continues at coordinate 185,224,798 of NC_136915.1, forward strand.
TCTGTCACTGGCCTTTGGGAAAACTTCTGTGAATATTTACCAGAAAAAAAAAAAAAACAGGAAAAAAAGAAAGAGGTAACCAAGTTAAAATCTTAGACATACCTAAAATGAGTGATAATAGAGAATTTAGGTAGTGAGAAACTGTGCTAATTGGTTTCCAAACAAGGTAAAGAATATCACACTAGAAAAGTGTATCTGTATTTCAGAAGGTAAAACAATAACATCAAACCCCTCTCCTCTGCATTACAAATGCCATCTGCATTTCAATGATACCATACTCTAAAGAATATGTTCTGTCTATTAAGTTTGTTAGATAAGCCACATGTGCTGTGTTTCAAATCACAAAGTAATAAAAGTGATCTAGTTCTTTGATAGATTTGCATAATTCCCTAACTGGACTACCAGTGATTCCCCTTGAGAAATATAGAGAGAGACTCTATGAAAAATAGAGTTTCTAAACTCCAATTTCCTGTGTGGATTGTGTTATTACTTTAAAGGAAAATAATCTCTAAGCTGTTTTCTTCTTGTTGCCAGGATTTTTCCAGTTCCTTTATATATCTACCCAAGAATGTTCAATTTTCTCAGGCTCCTTAAAAATCATTCATGCCTTTCTATTCGTTTTCACTTGTTAATCTTGACCCAGTTTTCTCTTTGTCTCATATTTTACCTTCTTACCTTTATTCCATCTCTCCCCTTCTTAAACCCCCTAAATAAATTGTATTTCCAGGTTTTCATACATCTATCTGTTTTTCCCACCCAACAGCTTTTCCACAAAAGCTCAAGATGGACATAATTGAAGAGTGGCAGGCATTATATTTTTCCTAGGACACAAAGTTTGTAACAAAGATTAATTCTTCTTATATGAAATAACTAATTTGTTATACTTTTGGTAGCATTTTAAGTTAGAGCAGAGGTTATGATTGTAATCCCTGAAACGTACCAATTCTCAGTTTAAATTTATGTATCCATTCATTTTCTGAGTACACCACAGGGGTTATGTATCTTTTTTATATCATATTGCCGCTAGTTTTCTTCCTAGTGGACCTGGGGCATCCATCTCTCCAGCAGTGTAGTCAGGAGATTAGGACTGTTACAAAAGAAATGCAAGGAGAAAGAATTAGTATTCTAAGTAGAATTTTGCAGTAAGTAAAATGTTAAAGATTTTACTAATGAAGGTCAAGAGTCAAACCCAGAAATCTCAGATGAAGGTGTTTCTTCTTTAATGTAGAGATTTGACCCCTCCCATCAATGAGGGCTAGGCCTTAGGGTAGATTTACTGTTCTGAGGAATGAGGAGGATGGATTAGAGGAAAAGAAAGTCTGAAACTCTCCTAATAAAGCTGGGGGGTTTCGAAAAGAATGAGAAAGGAGATAGGAGAAGCAGAAGGTCAGACAAATGGGTCCTTATGTCTTTTCTCCAAGCCAGATAAGTCAGAGAGTCAATCTAGAAATGCCAGAGATGGGGGCTCTTGACTGAAATGAGGATTGGGACTCTGGGAGGGGTGTGTCACAGAAGGCTGCCCTGGGACAGCTTGAGGGTGGCACAAAAGGGCAAGCACAGTGGCGCACTGTGGTTACAGAGATGGCTGACATTTAGCATGCTGAGTCACTCTTCCTTTCTGTGTAGCCTTATCTTCTAAGGGAGGACATAGATGCTAACTGAGGGAAGAGTGGGCAAGTCTGGACTGCCTAGCCCAGGGGCTCCATGAAGGATGTTACAGAGATGGAGAGAGGTCTGCAGTCAAAGTAGGAGTCAAGATGAGGTCAACTCAGCCAGTGATCACTACTAGACCCTGACCAAGTCAGAGGAGGCCACCCTGTGTGTTCAACCCTCCTTCAATTTAAGCCACCTCTTGACACGTTGGGGACAATCCAGAGGACAAGAGCACTCAGTAAAGACCAAAGGAGTGAGAGGATGCTATATGGATTCCAGAATGACTCCAATCTATGGGCATAAGGACATGCTAACCCAAGGTACCATGTGCGTATGAGAAAGAAGACTGAAGAAACCTGAAAGTCTAACCAACTCTTAAGGATACTAGGAAAGACCTCATTGTTCAAACTAAGTTTTAAACTATACGAATCAATTTTACATTTTTTCCCACAATGGAGTTTACTTTGGGGGAGGGGTAGAGGATCCTTGAAGATGATTTGATCAGTTATACAAAAGGAGAAGTCAGGTTCCTTTTGCACATCTAAGTAGCTGTGTGAGAAACTCTGTGGCAAGTATTATTTGTGTCACAGTGGACAAGTCATTTCAAAACGGTTAGTATTAATTCACATTTTCATTTGGAAAAATAAATGAGTTAGACTACATAATTCTTAAGGTCTTTTCCAGTTGTGAGAGTCTATATGTTATGTGTAGTCTGTCCTTTTTATATAGAGGACACCAATGTCCCATTATTTTTTTTTTTTATGTGATAGAATTAAACTGATGTATTGAGCTGGCCTCTTTCAGCCATGCTTGTGACCAGACTCATCAGTTTTGAAGACAGCTAACCAAATCAAGGAATGTTAGGTTACAGCTGTAAAATAGAACAGAGGTGTCTACTCTGTAGAAACTGAACCTGTCACTTTGTGTTGATTAGTAAGATGCTCCAGCCAACTGTAAACAAATATTTTTCAGGGGCAGATTCCTGATCCCCTTATTTCCTTACCATGCCAGCCATCATGCCCAGCACAGCTCCAGCTGGGCCACCGAAAATTTTGTTCCTGAAACATATCATTTCCCTATTGAAATCTATAACTTTCTTCATGCTGTTTCCATTTTTTAAATTTTTAAAAATTTCCTTCCTGACCATGCTACCTTCTTGGCTAACATTTGAAAATTTGGTAAATTCCTAATTTTGTTTCTAAATTTACCATAAAAGCTACATTCTTTGTGATATCTCCTAAAACCCTGTTGGCCTAGCTGTCTCCATAGCCAAGACTTCGGTTCTTCCTGACTTCTGGAACCTGCCTCTATTTCAACATGTATGCATTCCACAGTGTTAAGGGTCCATCCACTCTTCTGGATGCTGGGGAACTTAACCCATATTGCATAGTAACATATCAGATAATATCTGACGCCAGCTCTGACCACAGACACAAATACTGCTCCATGAGCTCCTTGAAGGTCAGAAATGGTACCTTAGGCAGCCTTATCCCTGCTGCAGTTCCTGGTCTCTTAAGGTGCAAGCGTAAATGTTGCACAGATAAATGGATAACTCCCATTTAATACCCAGACCTCCTCCTCCCATGTCTTGTTCTATTTGGTTCTCCTCATTCATGGCCCTTTTGTGTTTTCTTTTATTTACCCAGGCATCCCTTTAATTCCAGTTGCTCACTTTTAAACCAATCCTTTCCATTGGTTAAAAACAGTTTTGGCCAGTTTGTAGATATGGCCAGTAATGTGGGTTAACAGTTTATGTAAATGTTAGGAAGTTACATTTTAAATTACATTTTGAAAAAGCTTTTTTTTTTGCCCTAGGATAGTTATGTACAGATGAATATTGCTTTCTTATTCAAAATACCAAAACTTAATTATTTCATCATGTTCATGATTATGGTGTGCTGTCATTTTAAATTTAATTATAAAAAGGGAGCAAGATACACAAAACTTGAATGTATAGAACTTTCCTTCCATAACTGAACCAGGGGTAGAACATAAGTCAGTTTTATTCCTCACCTGAGAAAGCTAATATAACTTCCTCTATATCCACTCTTGTTATATGCAGTAGAATAAATAATAGGAAAGTAACTCTATTTGTAAAGGAGATGGTTCAGAAAACCTTGAATAGAAATTTCAAATAACATGGTGGTTACAAGCTGAGTGACTTGTTTGTCATGGAATCAATACAGCTATATGTGAGAGGTGGTGGCAGAAAACTAGACAAAAAATTGTATAATACAGCAATAGAGATATACCTGGAAATGTTACGAAACGAATTTGAAACCTATTTCATTGCTTGAATGGAGTCTGTGTTCTGCATGATAAGAGAAAGCATTGTGTATCTTCTATCTGAATGATCTTTTGTAATTTAAACCACAAGAATATCATGTGACACTGCCCAGTGGGGATTATGCTGTGTACTCTGTGTGTTCTGAAACAGGCCTTGGGCTTGGAATTAGTGAAGTAATTGACAAATGTAAAGCTTCAGCGTGACACATAATTTAATTTGCAAATGTTGAAACAGAAACTCGGCATCTCAGAGGTGCACTGCTATCTTAGCTGGCATTTCTTCTTGCATCACAGTGCAATTGAGATGTGATTCTTTTCTTTCAAATTAAATAACTTCCCAATGCTGTTTTCTGAAAGATGCTGTTTTCTGACAAAGTCACTTTGTGCATGGCCACTCTAGAAATGAGGATTGTGGTGAGGCCTCAGATCCTCCCGACAGTTGATTTACTTCCCAATTTATTTAGAGCAATAGTTTTGTTTTTAACCCCTGGGGTGAAATTTAGATTTCCACATGTGGAGAAGATCCAACAAGTTTGTAATGAGTAAAGGCACTTGAAAATTTTAAGAAGTCAGAGAGGGACAAAGGTTACTCCTTCATATTATAACTTTCCCAACGAACTCTTTAGTTTGTCAGATGCAACTAGGAAAACATGTTTCTGTATCCGAATTGCCTTTTTATGTTCTTTAAGGAATAAGAAATCTGACAGCATTCTCTACTCTCTGTCAGGGAAGAGACTTAAAGGAAGATGCAAGCAGTGTAATTACACCTGCATAATCTCAATATATAGTCATATACATATACGTGTATGTATGTTTACATGTGTGTACACACACACAATTCTCAGACTACTGCACTCTTCAGAGTCAAATGATTTTTGAGAGTTGGGAAAACAGCTATAGCAGTCAAAATTAGTACTTCAGAGAGAAAATAAGCATAAATATAACATTAAAAGAGATTGCTCTATATTCTCTTCCTTCTGCAGCATATTAAAAATAAGTTTTGCTAATTCAGTATATAATAACACATCTGGATATATATATATGTATATACAGAGAGACATGCGTATATAACATACATATATATGTATATATCTTTATAAATTTCTTCATTACATGTTTGATCATTTTCAATATGGTAATGAAATGTGGTTTTGTAATTAATTCTTTTCATATGAAATTAGTGACAATCAGGAAAATAAATGTCTATAATATGAGAAGGGAACATTACATTACAGGTATCATCATTAAAGATGCTTAGCTTAAATGATGGCTCTGACAACGAATGTGTGACAAATTAAAGTCAACCATGAGTATGTGGGGTTATTCCGGTAATACTAAGTATAATTCAATATTAGTACCTTTATTAATGCAGTTAGTCACATCTCCAAGACAAAGATGAAAATCCATAATATCCCCTCCAAATTGGAAAGGGATTTGGTAAATTGCAACATCTATATCTTATATTTTTTGTAGTTGGTTAAGTAGGAATAGAGAGACATTTCTTTAATTTGACAAGCCAGTAGTTGGCTCTTTTCCATACTGAGACCTCCTTCTTCCCTATATGCTATTAGTTGTACATCCTACCGGTACTAACTCCTGAAAACCTCTCAAACCTGCATACCCCTCCAGTTCCACGGCTAATGCTCAGCTTTGTCTTTTATTATCCGTCACGTAGACTATTAGAGTCACCTTCTAATTCTTCTTTCTGCTGTTTTTCTCACTCCCCTTCCATGTTGCTGTCAGAGTGATCTTTCCAAAGTGCAAACCTTATTTTATTTCCCTATTTACAAAAAAAATAATGGTTACTCAGCACCTGTTGAAGAAATGTCTAATTTCTGAACAGAACATACTAGACCTGGCATGTTTGGGTATCTGACCAACCTCCCAACTTTTACCTTCTATCTTTGTCACATTACAGTGAAAGTTCCTACTAGCTATTGATAATTTAGTTTTTTGGGTGTCATCTCTCTTATAGCTTGTGACACTTTCCAGATGTCATCACTGTGGCTTAGAATGCTTTTCCTACTCTGTTCTTCCTCAAAGAGTCAAGATTTAATGCAAGCAGCAACTCCTTTGAGAAATCTATGCAGATCCTTAGAAGTGAGAGAATTCTCTATGATTTCACAGTATCCTCATTTGGTCAGTAATACAGCAATTTCCAGTATATGAGCCATGGTGGTTTACATCTCCTCGAGAGAGGGATTGTATTTCGTTCAGTTTTGTATCCTTAGTACCAGCACTGTGTCTGGGAAATAACAGACACTGCTAAGTATATGTAGAAAGAATTGACTAATATTTCTCCTTGAATCATATTCATCATAAGGCTCCATGGAAATAAGAGCATCGTTCAGGAATACAGTAGTTGGTCCTCGGTGTCTGCTGGTTCCTCATGTAGAGCTGAGGACCAGCTGTACTTTACCAGTTTATGTAAGGGACTTGAACATCCACAGATTTTGGTATCTGCACGGGTTCTAGAACCAATCCCCCTTGGATACCAAGGGACAACTGTGTGCTGTTTGGAGCCTCATAGTTCAGGTAAATTTTCTTTCTTTCCCTTTCTTTTTCTTTCTTTCTTTCCTTCCTTCCTTCCTTCCTTCTTTTTTGCATAAATCAGTTTATTTAAACTAAAAAACAAAAACAGAAACGGGGGGATTTCCCTGGTGGTCCAGTGGTTAAGACTCCACACTTGCACTGCAGTGGGTGTGGTTCCATCCCTGGTCAGGGGAGTGAGATTCCCCCATGCCGTGTGGTGCAGTGCAGCCAAAAAAAAAGAACCCAAACAGAAACAGTTCATCCATCTCCCCAGTCCCATCACCAGTCTGCTTTCTGTATGTATCTTCAGAATTTTGCCCAAGTGGAATCACAAGCATTACAAAGTTTTTTTCTTAAATATAAAAAACAGGGTAAGGAGCAGGTTGGCAGGGACCAACCTAGTAGTAGTGGTATTTGGGAATAAATTAACAAAAAAATTTAGTATTACCATTTATTGGTGACAGACGCTAAGTTTTACTTACGTTCCATGGGGAGAAAAATTTCCAGTGTAAATCATGAATAGAAGCAGTACTTAACTTGCAAGGCTATGAGCTTATGTATGTGTGTATGTATTTCTTTATATTCCACATATATATAAGATCTTATGGTATTTGTGTTTCTCTATGTGACTTATTTCACTTTGCATAATGCCCTGGAGGTCCATCCATGTTGTTGTGTGGGGCAAGATTTCATTCTTTTTTTATGGCTGAATAATCTTCATATATAATATCTTCTTTATTCATTCATCTGTCAAATAATACTTAGGTTGTTTCCATATCTTAGCTATTGTAAATAATGCTGCAATGATTATGGAGGTGTATATATCTTTTTGAGTTAATATTTTCATTTTCTTTGTTAAATACCTAGAAGTGGGATTGCTGGATCATATGGTAGTTGTATTTTTCATTTTTTGAGGCACCTCCATACTGTTTTCAATAATATCTGCATCAGTTTACATTCCCACCAACAGTGCATGAGGATTCCCTTTTTTCCACATCTTTGCCAACATTTTTTATTTGTTGCCTTTTTAATAAATTGACAGGTGTGAGGTGATATCTCATTGTGGTTTTGATTTGCATTTCCCTGATAATTAATGATGTAGCACACCTTTCCATGTACCTGTTGGCCATCTTTATGTCTTCTTTGGAAAAATGTCTATTTAGATCTGCCCATTTTGGGATCAGATTATTTGTTTTTTAGCTATTGCATTGTATGAGTTATTCATGTGTTTTGGATATTAGCCCCTTAATAAATATATGACTTGCAAATATTTATCCCATTCAGTAGGTTGCCTTTTCACTCTCTTAGTGGTTTCCTTTGCTGAGCAGAAAGAAGCCTTTTATTTATTTATTTATTTATTTACTTACTTACTTATTTATTTTTTGTGGTACATGGGCCTCTCACTGCTGTGGCCTCTCCCGTTGCGGAGCACAGGCTCTGGACGCGCAGGCTCCGGACGTGCAGGCTCAGCGGCCATGGCTCATGGGCCTAGCTGCTTCGTGGCATGTGGGATCTTCCCAGACCGGGGCACGAACCCGTGTCCCCTGCATCGGCAGGCAGACTCTCAACCACTGCGCCACCAGGGAAGCCCAAGCCTTTTAATTTGATGTAGTCCCACATGTTGATTTTTGCTTTTGTTGCTTTTGCTATCAGATTCAAAAAATCATTGCCAAGACCTATGTCAAGGAGCTTACTGCCTATGTTTCCTTTTAAGAGTTTTATGGTGTCAGGTCTTATGTTCTAGTCGTTAATCCATTTTGGGTGGATTTTTGTGTATGGTGTAAGATAGTGGTCCAGTTTCATCCTTTTGCATGTGGCAGTTCAATTTTCCCAACACCATTTATTGAAGAGACCTTCCTTTCTGCATTGTATATTCTTGGCTCATTTGTTCTAAATTAATTGGCCATATACATGTGGGTTTATTTCTGGGCTCTCTATTCTGTTCCATTGATCTATGTGTCTGGGTCTATGCAAATACCATACTGTTTTAATT